>NC_063339.1:64894016-65027873 GCF_021869965.1 Rhincodon typus
ACATTTCTGAAGAAGGGTCTAGGCCCGAAATGTCAGCTTTCCTGCTCCTCTGATGCTGCTTAGCCTGCTGTGTTCATCCAGCTCTACATCTTGTTATCTTAGAAGCAATGGATGTGGTGCTTGAAATAGTCTTTTTTTGCATTTTGCAATGGGGGTGGTATTCAAGCTTTGTGTGCAGTTTAATTGCATATCATGAAACATTGAACACAAGTGAAGTTAAAATCCAAGTTTGCACTAATTTTCATGAGTTCAGAGTGGTTGACATGAACTGATGTTGGTGTTCCAATTTAGCATTACACAATTAAGCAACCATGGTGAAATAAACTGTTCTAAAACTCTAGGCCTAAAACTCCTGAACAAGTGAAACCATAAGCAAATGGAAGCACACCAAGGACTGTGTTAGTGTGTCTGAGAATGGGGGGTTAATCTGATCTGGTATGGGGAAGAAACAATTTGATATAAGGCTCTGTTGACTATTCAGTTCACGTTTGTTTCTGAGAAAGTACTGTTATGAAGAAGACCTTTTGTACTTTCGGGATGAAAGTATATTTTGTTTTCTGACTCAACTGCTTGCATTGTTGGAAATAAAAAATAATAAATAGGTCAGTGCACCGTGACAACTGGTTATTACAGGTTTGGCAGAACATGGAGCAAAAATATTATATTCATTTCTTTGCTTTAACCTGGTAGCTTTGATGCTTCTTGGGATTTTGCAATAACTGGTTCTTCAATACAGATTTGCACTGATTGAAAAAGTAGTCAAACTATAAAACTTATGGTCACATAATCAGATATCTGTTGAATTTCAATGCGGAGACTCAGTGACTACAGTCCAAGTAACAGATGTAAGTAAGGTGCAGATTTGAGATTGGGTTGTTCAAGTTATATTCCTGTTGATTTTGTTCATCCATCAGTCTCATGTGCACTGACTTGCATTGTTTGACTAGAAGTCAATGTGTTGATTTAAAATTTTGGTCTTTAATTTCAAGTTCCTCAATGGCTGCACACCTCTTGACTGTAAAACCTCAACCTTCTCTGCTCCAAAGTAAACAACCTGAGCTTTTCGAGCCTCTCTTCATAACTGAAATGCTCCATCCCAGCCACAGGTGAAATTTCTCTGCACCCCCTCCAGTGCAATCACATCCTTCCCATAGTGTCAGAGTGAGAACTGCCCAAAATACTCCAACTGTGGCCTAACTGAAGTTCACTGCAACTCCAACATGCCCCCCATGCCTGGCTACTCTATAATCTGTACTGCCACCTTCAGGGTAAGCACCCCAAGATCCCTCTCTTGAGAATTTCGTAGTGTCTTGCCTTTCATTGAGTGCTCCCTTGCCTTGTTCCTTTTTCCGAATTGTATCACCTCACATGATCTGGGTTAAATTCCATCTGCTGCTGATCTGCCTATCTGACCAATCCGTTTATATTTTCCTGTAACCTAACACCTTATAATTATTCTGCCAATCTTTGTGTCATCCGCAAACTTACTTATCATCCCTCATGCATTCTCATCTGCACCTTTTATGAATAAAAACAGTAATGGACCCAGCATTGATCCCTGTGTTACGCCACTGCACACTGGACTCTGGTAATGCAAAAAGCCTTCTACCACCGCCCTCTGTCTCCTTTCACAAAGCCAATTTTGGATCCATGTTGCCAAGTTACCCTGAATCCATTGAGTTTTTACCTTCTTTATCAGTGTCCCATGTGGGGACCTTGTCAAAGACCTTGCGGAAATCCACAGAAACTCCCTACTCTCTTCCAAACACTTGGTCACTTCCTCTCAAAATTCCACCAGATTTGACCGGCATGACCTCCCTTTGATGACGCCACACTGACTAGCCCTCCTCAAAACCTGCCTCTCCCAACTGAGATTAAATTTCTCCTTTACTATTTTCTCAACAGTTTCCCTACCACTGATGTTAGTCTAATTGGTCTGTAGTTCTCTGGTTTATCTCTAACATGCTTCTTGTGCAGTGAAACCACATTAGTTGTCCTCTGGCACCTCCCCTGTGGCCAGACACAATTTAAAAATTTGGTTCAGGGATTTCCTCCCTCGTTTTTCACAACATGCAATTCATCTGAACCTGCAGGTTTGTCTATGTTTAAATCCGCCAAAACCTCCATTCCTCTTCACTTCTTTTATCAATCTGATACTTCGCAGTGCATCTTCTTGAATTCTGTACTTGCATCCTCCTTCTCCGGAGTAAGGACAGATGTGAATTACTCATTTCACACTCTACCAGTATCCTCTGGTGCAAGCATAGATTGTCTCATTGATCCCTAATGGGCCCTATTCTTTCCATGGTTATTATTTTCCCCTTGGTATTCTTGTAGAATATCTTGGGACTCTCCTTAATCATACGTGTCCCCTCTTTGCTTTCTTGAGATGCCCCTTGCACTTCCTGTATTCCTCTAGAGCCTCTGTTGTTTTGTTCTCTTTGTACCTGTTTGTATCTCTTTTCCTTTTTTTCCAATCCTGAATATTCCTGGATATCCAGGATTCTCGGGATGTGTTGCTCCAACACTTCACCTCAGAGGGAACATTTTGCATCTCAATCCCTCCATTTTACTACCCCCCCCCCCCCTCCCCCAACACCAGACAGCTCCTCCTGTTCTGCTGTAGATTTACCACCAAGTAACTACTCCCTGTCTATCTTTGGCCAGATCCTGCCTTTTCTTGACTTAGCCCAATCCAAAACCCTTTTTCGCAGAGATACCTTTCTCCTTTTCCATAACACACTTAAAACGTACAGTGTTGTGGTCACTATCACTACAATGGTCCCACACTGTCACCTCCAATACCTGTCCGGCTTCATTCCCCAGGATTAGGTCCAGCACGGCACCGTCCCTTGTCAGACCATCAACACATGAAAAGCTCTCCTCTGTACGTTTCAAGAAATCTACCCCCTCTAAATTCTTTTTACAATAATTATCCCAATTAATATTGGGGTAGTTGAAATCTCCTAATAAAATTACACAGTTATTGTTTTTATAGACCTTAATAAGTTGACGACATATCTGCTCCTCATTTGCCTGCTGATTGTTTGGGGGCTGATGACACACTCCTAACAGTGTGACTGCACCCGTTTTTATTCAAAAATTCTACCCATAAAACCCCAGCTGACGATCCTTCCAAGATACCATCCCTCCTTTCTGCAATAACTGACTCCCTAACTAATAATGCGACACAATCTCCACTTTGGCACCCTCCCCTGTCTGGCTGAAGATCCTATACTCCAGAACATTAAATTGCCAGTCCTGTCCCTCCCTCAACCATGCTTCTCTGATGGCAACACACAGTTCAGTGTGTCAATCCATGCCCTCTTACCTTTAGTACCCCTGACATTAAAGGCCATCTATCCTTGCTTTACTGCCTTGGCTCCTTTTCTAAGTTAGGCTGTGTTGCTGTTGCACTAATGCACTCTGACCCCTGCCCCTGCTGAAATCGTTTAAACTCCTGTAATTCTGGCTTCTTGAAACCCTTGATTTTAAGTCACTTCAGCTCTAAGTTCTGGAATTCCCTCTCTGTGTAGTTCACTCTTCCTCAAAGACATTTCTTAAAGATCATGTTTTTAACCAAGTCTTTATCCTTTTCTGATGAAGGGTCTAGGCCCGAAACGTCAGCCTCTCTGCTCCAATGATGCTGCTTGGCCTGCTGTGTTCATCCAGCCCTGCACCTTGTTGTCTCTTTATCCTTGAGAGATGGCAAGAACTGCAGATGCTGGACGAACACATCACGTCAGGCATCCCAATCCTGAGGAACGGTCTAGGCCCGAAACATCGACTCTCCTGCTCCTGTAATGCTGTCTGACCCGTTGTGTTCCTCCAGTTCCAGGGACCTGCGTTCGATTCCACCCTCGGGCTACTGTCTGTGTGGAGTTTTCACATTCTCCCCATGTCTGCGTGGGTTTCCTCCGGGTGCTCCGGTTTCCTCCCACAGTCCAAAAAAGTGCAGGCTAGGTGGATTGGCCATGCTAAATTGCCCATAGTGTTCAGGGATGTGTAGCTTAGGTGGGTTCTCGGGGGATGGGTCTGGGTGGAATGCTCCTAGGGTCAGCATGGACTTGTTGGGCTGAAGGGCCTGTTTCCACACTGTAGGGATTCTGTGAAGTCTATGAAGTTCCACACTATCAACTCTTTATCATTGACTTCATGTGGCCTGGTATTATGTATTACTTTATAATACTCATGTAGAGTGTTTTCATATGCTGTAATGTGTGAATGGAAGCATAGAAATACGAATTATTGTTTGATAATCTTGGAACCTTCACACTGGACTTCACCTTCTGGTTTTGTCTTAACAGTGCATGTGTAATGCTTTCCCATGATCTTTGCAAAAAATAAAGCTGGCCTCATGTTAACCCATTGCAAAAAAAAATGGCTGCACACCCAAAAATCAGGCCAGTCGTGTTGACTTTTCGCTGTAGGTGTCAAGCTTGATGATTTAACAACAGAAAGCTGGCAACTGGGTAGTTACAGTTGTCCCAAATCATGTACTTGCCAAAAAGTCACAAGTGGATATAGATTTCAATAGAAAGCCTTCTGTTTAGGTGTGTAAACTGCCTGCTCAAAGCCATTGTGGTCCGAATTGGCATATGCTAATTGTAGACCAATAGCATTATTGGGTCCTGCAATATTTTTCTGGATTCTCAGAGGTCGGGTTGTGACAATTGAGATTGTTCTTGCTTCTTACTGCTGTCCCCCACTTCATGTTTGTGTGTGCCTGTGTGTATCGGACTCTCTGTGTGCCTGTATCTGTATGTGAATGTGCCTGATTCCTTGTCTTTGTACATATGACTGCCTGTGTGCTTGTATGTGTACGTGACTGTGTCTGTCTGTATTTGTGTGTATCTGACTGCACCTGTATCAGTGTGCATGTCTCTGAATCCAAGTGACTGTGTGGATTTGACTGTCTGTATGTATCTGACTGTCTGTATGTATGTCTGTTTTTATCCAACTACTAATTTGCTTGTATCTTTGTGTGCATGCCGTGTGTATCTGTCTGCCTGTATGCATCTGTCTGCCTGTATGTATGATTAAAAACTGAAAGAACTGCGAATGCTGTAAAACAGGAACAAAAACAGAAGTTGCTGGAAAAGCTCAGCAGGTCTGGTAGCATCTGTGAAGAAAAAATCAGAGTTAACTAGGATTTTTTCTTCACAGATGCTGCCAGACCTACTGGGCTTTTCCAGCAACTTCTGTTTTTGTGCCCCTATGTATGTGTGTGTGAAAGCCGATCTACCTGGATGAACCTCAATCATGTATCATCAAACTTGCATCATGCAGCTGCTTTGTCTCAACACACTGCAGAGAAATTGGTTCACCAGGTTTACAAGCCATCCGGGATCTCAGCGCAGCATCGGCATTTTCAGAGACCCAGAAATAACTGAATCCTCAAAATCGTAATGTCTAACTGTCTCTGAATAATTGCAGGTTACTAACTGTCTATTTGATCATGGCAGTTTGATATATCGGTCTTTATTTTTATGCCATTTACAGTTAAATATTTGTTTTGCCTGAAGATGCTTTTTAAGGTAAAATATGTGGCGGGCATACATGTGAACAGCAAAAAAAATCCTGAGCGAAATTCGTATTCAGGAAGAGTCAGACACATTTCAAATCTGTCAAAACGTATCAAGCTGTATCTATTTTTAATGTTGAGATCGATCAAAATAGGCAATATTTTTGAACCGAAATGTGTGAATAGCACTTAAGATGAGTGAGACATAACAGACCTGCTGTGAGTGTGATCGTTTTAAAAAGTCAGATGCCGCTGCAGTTAATTTGATTGCTGTGTTAAGTGCAGCACTTTATTTAGCCGTATAAAGCCACCCACATTTTTTTTATTTTCCATCATAAATGAATGAACTTACCATTTGGAAAGATCACTTGACAATTTGGTGCTACTTAATAATGCATAATACAGCACATCTGCAATTCTGCATGTCTGTTTGTGCTCAGACTAGAATGCATTGATGGCAACGAATATGGAAATGGCCACAATTCAATTATTTATAATCTTAGCATCTTGATGAGATGTGGCAGGTTATTTCAAATTTGCTTGCTATTTATCATCCCCTGTCCAATATGTACACCGCTACTTTAAAGGCATTGTCAGGTAAATATGAATTGGTTGAGGCACAAGTAGCAATCACTTAACATGACCTGCCAGCTTTGTCTGGAATTCAGCACATTGAAATAAACTGCAAGGACAATGGCAGCAGTACGCGGAAACACGACCATCCACAAGTCCCCCTCAAGCCACACGCCATCCTTACTTAGAACTATATCACCGTTTCTTTACTGTTATTGTGTCAAAACCCTGAATCGCTTCCTAAGAACACTGTGGGTACACCTACACCAGTGATTGCAGCAGTTCAAGAATACTGCTCATCACTTTTTCAAGGGCATTTGGGGGATGGTCAACAAATGCTGGACTTGTCAGCAATACCCGCATCACACAAAAGAATAAACATCGCTGGATTGGAGTCTCTCCCCAGGAAGGGAGGATGAGTTCAGAAAATCTGGAAATGAATTTTATAAGCTGGCTTCAACCACCATGCAATTTGATACTTAGGTCAAAATTTTGCAAGCTTCTCCTTGCCTCTTGGTACTGTTCATCTGCTAGTTTCAATAAGCTCATTCTGTAGATGTTACGCAACATTATTTATTCCACAGTTTAATTAAATCTGGGAGAACCTGAGAAAGACCTCATATGTTATCCAGTAAGCTAAATACAGGAATCAGAGTTTCTGCTTGACTCCTATGCAACGTTATTTTGCCATGTATTCAGAGCATTGTTTATTGGATCAGAACAGGCAAAAAAAAATTATGGCTAAACGTAAATGATGTGCTTTGAGTGTTCCTTTTTGACCAAAGAAATACGCTGTAGCAGTTATGCAACTTATTTATTAAAAATAGCAATATTTCTGTTTTCCTACTTTAGTTGATTTTGCAAACTAGTTAGTAATTTCAATGGCATAACTAAAGAAACTTTTACCGGATAGAACAATGCTGATCAAATGGAAGTTATCTTTAGAGGAAAGAGTAAATAATCGTTTTAATTAGAGAATAATATAGACTAGAGGGGAAGGGAGTAGTTTTGAATTGATGTTGCTAAAAACCAATGCAAACACGGTCACTTAAAAATCTGTGTGGTTTTATGGTACCTGCTTGCTACAAATTCATCAGTAGGTTTCTTCTGTTCAGTGATGTGCGGTGTTCAGTGCATTCTGATACAATTGATCTTTATTTTGTGAATCTATGTGTGCTATTGAATCTTGCCATATGCAAATTTAAAATATGCTGCAAACTTTGTGCTCATTGCATTCTGAAGTGTGAGGGTCATTCACTGAACGTGACATTAAGTAATGTAAGAGAATTTGTAAACTCTTTCACCTTATCATGCAAAAATCAAAAATGAGGTATTCTGAGATCCATTTTGACAACATTGACAAATACAGGATCAGCCATGATCATATCAAATGGTGGAGCAGGCTCGAGGGACTGAAATGCCTACTCCTGCTCCTAGTTTTAATGTTCTTATGCAAAGTAAAGGGATGTTAGATTTCAGCAATAATAGGTCACCCAAAGTTGGAGTTCATTTGACTGATTTTACTCATAAGTTTTGATATAGTTCAATCCTTGAATTAGATTTTGACATGCCATCTCACCTCCCGAGGGATGTAAATACATAATTTCTTTTTCAAGGTATGTAGTAATCTTGTTGACCACTTGTAACCACATCAGGTTTGCCCTGAAACATAAACATGGTTCTTTTAGGTTAGAGAATGCCTTACACTCTTTGCGGTTGTCTTCAGACTGAAAGGGTTAAATATTACTGATGACATTTTCACAAATGTAGCTAATGGTTACTTTTTCTCTTTAATATAACTGGAATAGTGGTAAAATATGATTTTCATGAGACCACAGTGAAATGCTAATTCCTGAGATATGATTTTGTACATAATTTAGTGGAATTTCCCACTCATGTTAGTTGGTTGCTGATTCCCTTGAATTGTTCAGAAATACAGCAAGCAGAATGATTGACTTGAATTACAATAGAAGGGGAAATTACAGTATACTAGAATTAACAGATTCTGCAACAGAAATGAGGATAAATGAGTTAGAGGCTTGTTTTCGGATTTTGTAACATATTATTGCTTCAGCGTTTTTTAGTACGAGGCAACATAAAATATAAAGCCGTTGTGATATATTCTATTTCACCCATGGGAACTGAATTCTAATATTAAAAATGGAACAGGTGTCGGCTGTAGATATAGTGCTGTGGATTCAAAAATGTAATTGCTGTGGTGTACTACTTGCATCGCTATTACTTCAATTCAGTTGAATGTGGCTTAGATCTGTGATACCTTTTGTAGTCTGTTGAAAAGTAACGTGTTATGTTGTACAAGACATAATGACTTGCCTTTTGTATCTCAATATTTTAGAATCTTGGTTACAAAGGACTTGGACAAGCAGTAACTTAATGACAACACATTTAAACTGCTGTGCTTGAGAAAATCTCTTGCATGTTGTTACATGTTCAAAATGGCTGCTCTCTCATTCCTGAGTTACACTGCCTTTTTATCCATTTTCTGACAGCCTCTCTTTTCTATTTCACACACTCCCTCTCCTCCATTCTTATATTGCACCCACCTCCTGATATCCTTGACTTCCCTGCAATTTATTTTTTGTCTACTTGCTTCCAGTTCTCATTTGTCAGTGCTGTTCCCTCAGTCTTCTGTCCCTCCACTAAACCATGCTTTCTTCTTTCCCAGCTGCTGCTAATCTTAACTGATCCTTTCTTCGCTAAATTAACTGAGGCATTCAGTCTCACCTGCATTCTAGCCATAAATGAAACTTTATCACTGCGCTCCCACCAAGGGCTCCACCAATCGGAAATACTTATGGGAATTATTCTTTCAAGTAGTCTATTCATTCATCAACCACAGTCCCATTCCATCCACACCAAGGAAATCACAGAATGGTTTCTGCCTGAAAGGAGGCTATTCAGCCAGCCATGTTTGTGCTGGCTATCTGCAAGAACAAATTACATCCACTTGCATTCCCCTGTCTTTTCTGTTTCGCCCTTCAAATATTTCCTCTTCAAATTCTTTTCTCTTTTGAAAGCTGCAGTTGAATTTGCTTTTACCGTACTCTCTGGCTGTATCCTAGCTTCCCTCCATGTCATCATTGCTTCTTTGCCTGACACCTTAACTCTTGTATCTCTAGCTTTCAACTTTTATACCAATGAGAATAATTTCTCTCTATTCACTCTGACCAGACTCCTCCTCAGTTTTGGACACTATTATTTTCTTGTTACTTCAACACCATTCTCCAATTAGTTATTTTTTCTATATCCATGATCAGTATCCAAGATCTGTGGGGAGTATATTTACAATAGTTGTGTTTTCTTACCCTTTTCCTCACCTTTCATCTTCCTTCAGTCTGTTCAGCTGTGTATTTTTATGATCTAATGACACCCTTTCCCTTCTCCCCATCCTATCCGATTTCAACTCTGTTGGAAACATAGGAACGAGAGTGGATTATTTAGCTCTTTCAGTATGTACTGATCCATTTCACAGCTTATCTGTCGGCAGGTCGGTTAGCTCAGTTGACTGGACAGCTTCTTTGCAATACGCAATGATACCAGCAGCATGGGTTCAATTCCTACCATGAAGGACTCTCCTCTTTAACCTTTCCCCTCACCTGAGGTTTGATGACCCAGTACTAGTCTGCCTCTCTCTCTAATGGGAGAACAGCCCTATGGTTCAATAGGACTATGCAGACTTTATTTTTCACCTAGCTTACCTGCACCTCAATTCCATTCACTTATCTTTGTTATGTATTCATTGAACAGAAATGTTGATCTTGGTCTTGAATATTTGAACTGATCAAACATCCACTCCTTTTTGGAGAGTGAGTTTCTTGTTTCACCTACCTTTTTGTTTGAAAAAGTGCCTCCTAATTTCACCCTTAAATAGCTTACCTTCACTTAAAAGTTGTGGACTTCCCCTAACAGAGAAAATGTATCTACCCTATCAAATCACTTCACTATAGAAATGCATTATGGCAATATTTTCAACTTCTTAGATAATTTGTCAGACATTTATCAAAGGCAGTTGCCTTTGATAACTTGAATATGATTATTAGGAGAGTATAGTTCAGAAAACATGGGGACAAAAAAGATTGAAAAAACACTTGTTTACGTTACTTCCTCTCCTTTTCCCATGTATTTTCCTGATTTTTTTGTTAAGTATATGTTTCGTAAGTTCACTGCTTTCTTCCAGCTCTTATTTGAAACAAAAATCTCCTTCAATAACTGTAAATTCTAAATTGATTTCCAAATAAATTAAACTAATGTTGATGCCAAATTGCAGGTGGTACTTGAATTATGCTAAACAAAGTCCTGGTTGAATGAGGGAAAACTTGAATTTGCCACAAATTTATGATGCAGGTTTCTTTGACTTCAGTTGTTTATAATAGAAGCAATTGAATCAAGATTTACAGTTTGCATTTGAGATTTTATTCGTGGTTTGTGCACCAGATAAACCAACTCAATAAATAATTAAATTATAACAGAAATCGGTTCGCATAGCATGTAGTTTATGTGCCTCAAACCTTTTGCATAACATACTTGGGAGAGGCTGAAAAGAAATAATACTTATTAATGAGTAATGGATTTTGAAGAAAAATCATATTTAATTCAAAAAGTTAAGATTATTTCTGCTTGTGCAGATGGTGCCAGACCCGCTGAGCTTCTGTAGCACTTCCTGTTTTTATTGTAGATTTCCAGCATCCTCGATATTTTGCTTTTTTTCACATGCTAAGAACTTGATTTAATTATATTTCTGTAACATAGCTTCTCCTTTTCCAGTGTTCAGAATTAGTAACATTACCTTAGGATATTCATCGGTGTAATCTAAAACACAAAACAGCAAGTTGGTGGATTCAAGGAGTACAATAGTAAAATACAATTTTCAAGACTGCAGCAGGAATTTAAATGAGTACCTGCCTATTATCACTATCTAACTTAATCTTTTAAATACAACACATTTCTCAACAAAGGAGGTTAGCTGAAATATGGAAGAATTTGATCATTTTTGGTTTCATTCATTTTTTTTGTAATCTTTCTAAATGGCAATCATCTTGTGTTTTTCTCTGGCCACTTCTCAAAATGAGCATTATATTCAAAAACTACCAAAGCATTTTCTTTTACAATCTTCTTTTAGTTTCGATAGACTGTGTACAACATTAAATATCTCAAACTACTCAACTCTGGACACTCTGATCATACACAATGAATTTTAATTAATATTAGAAAGACACGATCAGCTAAAACAAGCATGTCCAAGAAATTGTAGCTGACAATTACATGATATCCAAATGAGCTTTTCATCCATGTCCTACGTAACAGAAATCATTAGTACTTATTGCATAATTTTACCGATTGGTTTCAAAACATTTTATCCAAACTATGAATCACAATACCAGAAAAAAGAAATCCATTTTGCACTGGCTAGACTGCTAACGGAAATTATAGTCAACACATTCAGTGACATATCTGATCTTTCTATGTGTACATCAAGTTATCAAACATACGGTCAAATAAGCAAAACACTTCCATTTTCATCGGCTTTCTTACTGGTCACTGATCATACAATTAGAGCTATCTCATGTGGAACCATAATAAATTGGGGGATCATACTCGGGGATTGGTGACAATTATAAGCACCTCCACAACTAAAACAATATGCTGTTGCTAATGACAGCCAGGGAATACTTCAGAATTTCGGCCTGTGGTCTCTAGCATGTAGATTACGATCAAGAGGATCATTGCAGAGTTTTGTGACAACTGATCTCCCTGCCTGCCCATGTTCCCTTGCTGCATACGCATCAGTCGTCATGCCAATGCATGACATATGCTTCTGCAACCTGTGTGGCTGGACAAAAGAGCAGGTTCTTCACAGGCTTTACTGGCTTGTTGCATCGTGTTTCAGTTTCGTCCAGATGGACTGTCACTGCAAGGTGAAGTAAATTTTGTGGTGGTAATGCAAACAAATGATGAAGAAATATACTAAATATTTCCAGTTTATTCCTAAGATTTTGTACCTAAGATGGTAGAAAGGATTGTAATGCTAAACTTTTTATTTCTTTATTTTTCTAATTTATTCAGAAGATCCTGTACTTTGATACCTTTCTACCCAAGGTGGCGCCGTAAGTGGCGACTTTATAAACTTTTCACTGCACTCTATTGAGTACATGTGACAATAAACCTAATTCTAAAGGTTTGATGTAATACAATACAAGAAACATTGGAGGCTATTCAGCCTATCATGTCCATTCAGACTCTCAGCATGAGCAGCTCAGCTAGTCCTGCTCATCTGCCCAATCTTTGCGGACCTGCAGTTGTTTTTTCTCCAGCTGCTTATCTCATGGACGAAAAAATATTGGGGATTGCTGCCATGCCCCACGTCTGATATTTCAGCATTGCAAGGACTCTAGAAACAAATTGCAACCACAGAAGTGACTCAACGATGCACAGTAAATTCAAGGATAATTTTTCTTTCAACAGCATGCTTGGGACTAAGTAAGTTGACGAGCTGAAAACTGTTTTGCAAACTGAACTGTCATTCTTCACTAAACCAGCAATGAAAGGCAAGGATTCCACTGAAGCTTCATTTTGAATTTGTCATCTTCTGTGGAAAAAAAAGAAATGCACAAGAAATCATTCTCAGATAACAAAGTAATTAAAGAAGCAATGATTGTGGCCACTGATTCTACATTCAAAGATTCTAAGAACGAAGAAGGAATAATAATAGCAATCTAGAGCATGTCACAGTAGCCAGACAAGTGGAATTTTTGGCCAAAGACACAGTTCAGCAACTACGGCAGGACCTGAAGGACTATGAATGCTTCTCACTGCAGTTCAATAAATTCATCAACATGACTGACATAGCCCAGCTGATTATTTTTATGCACATAGATTTGAAGGACTTAACAACTCAAGAGCATTTTCCCAAACTTAAGGGCCCCTTAAAGAGGGAACAAGGGATGAGGATATCGACAGCAAATTCAAAACTTCATAACTGAACGAGTTGAACTGTGAACTGTGAGACTTAGCATGTCCGATCAATGCTGTGAATGCTTTAGAAACTGGGTCTCTGGTCCTCCCCCGTTAAAAAACTAAAATGTTGCAAAACCTCCTCGAGTCTGAAGAAAATACTAGAAAAAAATCAAGGACAAAGAAAAATGGTTCTATCTAGAAAACCTCTGTGCACACTTGAGGAAGACAGCAGAGGAATTCAAGGGGTGATTTCAGGGATTGTGTGTGTTGGAACAAATCATCATGTTTGTCTTAAATTCATTCTTTCAAGTGCATATTGGAGCCTTGACTAGCAAATTCCATCGGGTGCTTGATTTAAAAAACAGCATAGTTATTATGGAGATAATTAGTCAACAAAATGATTTTGAGCTGAAAATTAGATCAAGGGACAGTGGGTTTTGGGGACTTGTAAATTAAGAAAAATACCCAATCCTATTATCCTGTACTTTTAAAAGTAATTACTTACTTTGACTTCACATTCGTCTGAGAGACAAAGTTCTCCCCAGTGAGGATAGTCTAGTTGACAGAGAGCTATTTGATGGACTGTATACGACTAGTAGTTTCAAACTACAACTAAGACTTCAAGGTACTAGCAAATAATGTGCAGACACAGCTGTCACACTAAGACTTGATGCGTAGAGGACAAAATGAATAATTTTATATACATGGTTTTATATTTTTATAGCACTAAAAATAATGGGGAATATATTGTCTTTGGGGTAGATCCTGGGTTGTACTTAAATATAAGAAGTGATCTTAAGCTTAAAAAGGTTGCAGTGCACTGATTTAAGACGTCAGTTTATGTTGAATGTGGATCTGATATTGCTTTGCCATTGAATATGCACTTAGACTTAGGTGAACAAAAACACTTAATTTCCATGAACCGTGCACAGAAGACATTAGTGGATTAAAAAAAAAGCTAAAGGGAATGCAGCCAGGCTGATAAATAAGAAAGGGTTTAATTGTCATTGCATTTGGCAACACTTCAGCATGTCGGCATGATCAATGATGTATAAAAGGTTAACAGGTTAGATATAGCCCTTTCGAAAAACTAGCAGATGAAATTTGAGAAGACTTTCATCAGATTTAACAAATCAAAGGTAGAAAAACAAAAGACTAGGTGGTGGTTAAGATTTTGAGTATGCTAATTTTGTATGTAAAAAGATAAATTTTAAAACATTGTGCTATTAAATTCAATAAAATAAATGGTGCTTTACATTGTGTTTTGAACAGAATGTTTCAATTCAGTGAAGTATCCTCCGTTCTATGTTGTGAAGTGATTTGTATTTAAATGAGTGTAATCAGTCTTCAAAAATTCTGATGCGAGATGGGAATTGTGACACTTCCATACTATGTGCAATTTGGAAATTGACTGGAGAACGAAGCGGGTGTTTTCAGAACAAATTAAAGATTTGTATTTGTTCTGCCTGCTTTGCCTGCATAAAATGTAATTAATGTTAATAAAGCGGTGGCTTGATTTGCAGATGGCAGCCAGATGCTTTCCTGTACTTCTTGGATTGGTATTTTACTATATTTGTTATAGAATTTCAGAGTATTCAAGGATGAAATTGTTGAAGCTAACATTACCATTTTACTGTGGGAGTATTATGTTTATAGCCTTATGAGTTAATTTTCATGCAATGCCGAGCCAAAGAATGCAAAATGATTAATACTAGTTAATATTGATATATAAAAAGGTTTTCAAAGGTGTTCAAGTACTTGGAGTCTCATATATTTGTGTAAATTTAAAGCAGGAATCTGATTAAATGCAATTTATATAGGTACCACTTGACTTCTTGCCACTTATACAGAGAGGGCCTGTTGTGAGTGTCCATTTACAGCTTTTTTTGATAAAAACAATCTTTTGCCTGAGATTGTCTTTTTTAAAAAAGATCTATTGCCACTTCCATTTTAACTTGGCTTATAAACTAATTGATGTCAAGGGAGTGATACTGTACAGCTCTTGGCCACAAATTATTTTGTTTAGCAGAGGTCTGCAGACTGATCAAACATCTCAATTCATTTGGGTATTTTGATAAAGCATTTTAATGGATCTCAAGGTAAATTTGTCACTGAATTGATGCTAAGAAATTGCATTTGTGCAGATTCTTTAAAGGAATTACTTGAAGCTCCCACAACTGTTCCTCTATGAATAAATGAGATTGTATTGCTGACTTTTGGACATCTTCCCAAGTGATGCCACTTAACATACAATGAGCACTGCCACTGAACCAGAAAGTACCGTTTCTCTTGTCTGGTGGTGTGCTTAGATTTTTGTGGCTGTAATGTCTCCAATACTGTGCAGTTTATTTCCGGTTGCCTCAGTAATCTCTGTGATGTAGTGCCGTACACTCAATGAATTTAAACCTGAAAGAATTTAGACCGACATTTGGTTTGAAATCAAACTGGCCCCTAAGTGGGATGTCTTACCATTATATTGCAGTTAAATTTCCCTGTGTGATTAAAAAGAGACCCCGGCAGCGAAGAAAACTTAGTTTACACTCCAACCAGAGTTATTCTCCCACTTGGCCAAAGGATAAGGCAATTGATAGAAAACAGCTTATGAAACTGTTTAACTAATAGTCTTTGAAATATTAAATATCAAAGGGTGACTTCAGTAGAAGTCATTGGTATACGGGGGGGGGGGGATATGGTAAAATGTAATGAACCACATGAACATCGAGACTGAGATTTGATTTAAAATGGAGCTAACTAAATCTCTTTCAAGAGAGAACATAAAAGGACAACTAGAAATCACATTACACGAAAAATCAACAAGCTGAAAACCCACCTTCTGCATTAAAATGCAATTTGATGGCTCTTAAACATAAGATTGCTAAAATTAAACAGAACCCACATCCACACTTCTAGTGAGAGCTTTATTTCAATTAAACATCTTCCAAAGTACATTCTTCGCAATGTTACCAGTTCCCCATATTTATACAATTGATTGTCCCCCATTATCCCTTTACTAATACATCCATCACCTGTTCCCTTAGTTCTTGGACATCCCTTCAGACCACACTCGAATACAGTGACATTGACAGTAATAGTATATTTGGTAGGTTTGGCTAAATATTTAAGTGTTGAATCGAAAGTGTGTGAGAATTTGTGAAATTCTACTAAGCCAGTTGCCCACCTCAGCTACCTAAACTCATTAATTGATATTGACATTCGAGATTGCTGGTCTTTTTTTCATCGAATTAGATTACATGACAGTTTGAAAATTATATTCAGTATGGATGAGCTTCTGTATCAGATATTGCATTAGATTTTAGATAATTTTCTTCTAGACAGCTTATCTTAGCATGTGGCAAAGTTAGTCCTAGTTTCAAATAATCAATGGAGTTGGAAAGCAGTGATTGCACTTGACTTTTTATGGAGACCAGGAAGTATATTGAATCTGGTTGCAGTTCTGCATAATGGAGAAGATGGTGTTGAAGTGATAATGTCATACAGTAATCCAGAGACCAAGGCTATTGTTCTGGGGTCGCAGGTTCAAATCGCACCATAACCAGTGATGGAATTTAACATCAATTAATGAATCTGAAATATAAAGCTCTCTTCAATAATGGTGACCATTAAAACTATCACTGATTGTCATAAAAGCCCATCTAGTTCATTAATGTCTTTGAGGGAAGGAAATCTTGCCATCCTTACCATGCCTAACCTACATGTTACTCCAGACCCACAGCAATATGGTTGACTGAAATAGCCAAGCAAGATACTCTGTTCAATCAGTCAGAGATGGACAATAAATGTTGGCAGAAATGATTCTGAAACTCGTTTATTCCTTCATTATGCCTTTCAAAGCAGCATTTGGAGTCTGCTTATGTGTAGTTAAAAGCCAACATCCAGGATTTTATATTTAAATAATTATTCATTCATGTGGCTGAGTATCGCTGACTAGGCCAGCATTTATTACCCATCCCTGGTTGCCCTTGAGAAAATAGTCATGAGCTGTGTTGTTGAATTACTGGATTCCTCATGGGTGTGAGTACACCCATTATCCTGTTGGGGAGTTCCAGCAATTTGATATAGTTACAGTGAAGAAAAGGCAATAATGTTCCAAGTCAGAGAGGTTGCTTAGAGGGGATGGGGTGTTCCGATGTAGGTGGCAGAAGTCATGGATTTGATAGGTGCTGTTTGACAAACATTAGGAAGTTGTACAGAGCAATTTGTAGATGCTACATACTGCTGTGACTGTATATTGATGGTGAAGGTGGTTGATGTGGCACCAATCAAGCAAACTGCTTTGTCCTAGATGGTGTCAAACTTCTTGAATGTTATTGAAGCTGCAGAAACATCTTAGCTGACAATCCAGTGAGGGAAGGTTGCATGTTGGATCTGCTGTCTTTTTGAAGAGATCCTACTAAATTAAGGGTCTGTCTGTCCTCTGATGTAGACATAGAAAAGCCACTGGCAATTTTTTTAACAAGAGTGGGGAGTGAAAGGTACAGAAGGAGGAACAGGCACAAAAGGAGGTCATCCAGCCCATTATGTCCATACCAGTTGATAAAGATCTGGTCACTCTAATCACTTTTGGTCACTAAACCCATAGACTACAGCACACATGTTTTACTGTGTTTCAGGTTTTTGCTTTTACTACCCTCACCACTCCCTTGATGAGAAACTTGTTTGAGGTGTTATGGTCAATATTTTTTCAGTAATCAATATAATGTTTCTTTGTGTGAGGCTTGCTATGTGTAAATTGGCTGCTGTGTATCAAGGGTGGCTATACTTCTACAGTACTTCATTGCCTGTAAAGCATTTTGGATCTTTCTGTGGCCACAGAAATGTCACTGTATAAACACAACTTCTTTTTAATATCTCCACAGTTACTCATGAAAATCTAATTTTATATTATTGGAATGCTCTTTTATAAAGAACATTTTTTTTTTTAATTTAAGATTATGCTATTTCAGCTACCTTAATCCCACTATGTATCACCGATAATTTTTATTTGCTCTCCAGGAAATTTTAATTGAGTGGAAATGCTTTTACCACATTTTACATTCTGATTTGCAGTGTGAGAGAATACTTCAGATGTAATTGGCTGCCTGCCCTCTGTGGTGACATCACTGTTGCTGTATGCCTAGAGTTCCTATTGACCTTGCACCTGATTCAAACTGAGATCAGGAAAGGGAAACTTCATGCCATAGAGATCACTAGTTAAAAAAAATTCCTTTCGTAGTTCAAAGTGCCCTTTTGGTATGTCCCTAGACATTGAATATTGTTGGACATTATTACTGGAGAGAATCATAGGTTTACATTGAAAGATCACCCACTTCTGTCTTTGTTCCCTCCTTTCCACAGCAGTATTTTGTGTTTGAATTTGTTTACTTCCCGTGATTTTACCTCCCCTGGTGAACAAGAACATATCCTCTCTACATCACGACTATTGATCTCACCTGCTTGGCTGCACTTGGAGCTCCAACCTGTCATAAATTTAAAGTCAAATGTATCAGATTGATGTTGACTTGGTAGCCATATTGTCAAGTTTGATGCAATTCTGATGCATTCACTTTGGGGGAAATTTGGCATGTTAACATGCCACAGTTTTCCTTGTCCTCGATGTTTTGTGTGATGTTACTGAAAATATTCCTGCTGAAGTACTTAGCCGTTATTAGTAAAATCACCGCATTTAGTTAGTATGAAAAAGTTTATGTGCACCACATGTTCTTGGTCTAGTTCTTGTTGGATTCATCTGGATGTACTTACTCTGCTTCCATTCGGAGCTCCACTCTGCTCGCCAGTTCGCTTTCTGTTTCTTTCTTTGTCCTTCCATTTTTTCTTTCCCTTTGTAGTAACTCTCTCCCCATTCCACCCCTTGTAACTATCTACCTAAGGAGTTGGGAAGGAGCCGGGTCATGACCGGGGACCACGTGAGGGGAGTTGAATGCGCTGGTTGTGCCCAGCAGTGACAGCGGATCAAGAGTAGGCTGGTGAGGCAGCGGTGGCGAGAGTGGGCCGGTGAGGCAGCCCAGAGTGGGGTGCTGGCGGAGGCATAGCAAGGGCTGGAAAGCCCGGAGCGGGACTGTGGCAGTGGAAAGGAAAGTTGGGCACTCTTAAATAATTTTTTTTCTCATCTTATTAATGTGAATGGTGCCATGTATGTACAGAGAAGGTACGCACTTTTCACTGTATTTTTTCATTGAATGCATTTGACAGTAAATGATTCGATTCAATTCAATTCAATCCTGAGTAGGCATAATGGGATATGTTCAACTATTTCCTCCCTGAATCCTTGGGGAGACATTTGTCCAAGTGGCACTCTTTCACTCTTGCAGACTTTCAGTTTCCTGGTGGAGATGGCATCAGAAGTCACAGATGGCGGAAATTTTTCAAGGGCGGTTTATAAGAGCTGTTTATTCACAATAGTCCCATAGCCAATTCAAGGAAGCTCCAGGAGATCAAAAATGCATTAGTTAATGAATCTTGTTTTCCTTCTGTCATGACTCACGATTTTGTAATGATGTGGCTAATGCCATCTTGAAGGATTACAATATTTCAGTCTTCACCACAACTCCAGACTCAGAAAAATAGATATCAATGTATCTAACTTCCTTTCCACATTTCTCAGTTTAATTGTACATACTTCTAGTTTTATCTGGCCCCATTGCCTCAAGTAATTGATCAAAATGAATGCTACTAATGCCCTTAATAGTTTTAAGTAACTGAATCAGATCCTCTCCAATTTCACTGTCTTCCTCTGAATGTAACACGGAATCCAACTCATTAATAATCATAATAAATGATATGGGAGGAATTAAGCATTGAACCGTGGACCAATCTCAAAAGTGAAGTGCCCATTTGAAAGAATCCTACTTCAAATCAATTGCCAATTTGCAATCCATCACGTGGTATAATCCGTAATATAGATATACTTAATCTTTAACACATTAAACCTTTGCTGGTACTTTATCAAAAGCATTCAGAAATACAAACTGATAAGTTCTACTAGATCTTTATTTATCTGCCATTCCCATATCAAAATATTGGATGAGGTTTGTCGAGCAACCTTTGTTTTCTGAATATTTTCTCTGTTGTATGAATCTTGAACATTCCGTGCAGTCATCAGTAGAATCTAATGATGTTTTATGTTAACCTCCATACCAAAGAGGCTAAGCTCAGAGGTCTGCTGTACCTGGGTTTGTTTTTTTTTAAAATACACACCATTCATGTCATCTTTGGGATTACTAGCAGTTCTATTCTTGCTGAATTTTTGAACGGTACTTATTCCAGCATTACTCTACAATTTCCCTCAGCAGCCTAGATTAATTTAAATTATACTACTTTTCTTTCCCCTCAATTCCTTCCACACAATTTCCCTTGAGATACGCAAGCAGCCAATCTGGGATTTTGTTTTTTACTGTTATCTATTATACAAATGGATAATTCAATATTTTTCAATGAGAACATGAACAAATTATCTGTTCAAATTTCTTGTCATCTATAATTTTGACCGTCATCCTCCACAAGGCTTGTTTATTCTCTGACCTCTGCCTCATAATGTGTAACAATTTCTTTCCCATTTTTTTAGCTGTTCACTTTTCTAAATTTATTGTAGTGCACTTAGTATTTTCTTTTATTAACACTATCTACTTTTGTAATACATTTTAATTACTTATGCTTGAGACGCAACTCTCTCTTAGCTTGGAAACAAGTGGACAGTTTAAAGTACAATTCTTTAGAACCCAATATTCAGAATATTTTCTTAGGACTTTGAATACTAACAGCCTTCCCATTGTTAGCACACATATTGCTGCCTTTATCTCCTCGTGTAAACACCTGTACTTTGTACCCAGTAAAACAAGTTATATCTTCTCTAATCTCTGACAGTCAAACTTGAGAAGCTTCCTCTCAGGCAAAATAAGCCACACTACCCCTTTCATTTTACCTGAACAGTCTTATAAACCACATAATTGTAATACAGGAGACATGAAAAATTCTCTTTAAATATCTGCAGGCAGGTGGGACAAGTTCAGTTTGGGAATGTGGTCAGCATGAATTGGTTGGACTGAAAGGTCTGTTTCCATGCTGTAAAACTCTATGACTGTTTATTGGTAGATCTATATTTGAGAACAAAAATAAAGCTAACTAGCTATCTTTTTTGAAGGCTACAGCACCTCATGGAACTCAGATAATTATCACTGAAGTGAATACGTAACTGCTTCGATTCTATATGCAGAGATTTAGTCATAGATGGAGAATAAATTGTAAGCAAAGTAGTAAGTATAAGGCTGCTTTGCATCTTCTAATGTCAACATTCTTCTAAATTCATATTCAGTAATTATTTGTGAAACACTTGGACGCATATCTGAGAGATGTGATCGGTTCTTATGTAAATGCAAGGCTTTTGTCTATCTTTATGTTGGCCTGTCAGTCTTAAAATATGTTATGCACTAATTATAAATATAATATTTCTGAAGCTTAGGCATCTTTATTCTTTCTTTATGTTTTAGGCTAATTAAATCATTGTTAACTTTAAGCAGGTTCACTTACGATAAAGATGAAAATTCTTTTCTCTTTCTGATTCTTTTACAATGTCACAGTAGTTTTTCTGGCAGCATAATGTTCCATCATTCTCATTTATTGTAACACTTGTCATTTGTATTACTTTGCTGGATGCATAAATTTTCTAATGTGCTTGAATTTGACATGATTCAACATCTGGTTTCCATTTCTTTTCACTTCCACTGGTACCTTTGCACAGTTATGGTTACATTTTATGTGTTTATCTGAACAACCCTTCCCAGCCAACACCTTGAGTCCATGCATAATCCTTTCACTTGTCAGTGGACATATCATAATTCGTTGCCACATTTCAGCTTGTCCATGTCTTCACTTATTTCGTTTTGGATTTAAAAAAAGAAGTTATTATTATTTGATGGTTTCTGTGCAAGAGAAAAAGCGCCTTGTGAATAGATCTTGATAATCATTGAAACTGTGCTCCATTCACAATGATTTCATTTTGTGTTTAATATTTCAATTATGTATTTTAAATAAGTTTCATTTTTGTTTAGAAAAGACTCTCTCAAATCCATCAAGCCCATTAATCAATTGTTAATGTAGTTTCAAGCATACTACAACTTTTAATTTTCAGATGCATATAAGTTTAGTAACTGAAAGAACAATCTGTAAAGTCACAATGCTGTTTCTTTTTTCTAAACATTCTCCAAAATTTGCGATTGTAATGACAAGCAATTTAAAAATTGCATAAATTTGATTGGTGCATATCATTTTAGTTTCCAAGTTGAAACCCTTTTGACAAAATATACAGATCTTGTGCACTTTGCAAATTCATATCCATGTCTACCTCTTAATCCCATTGAATAGTCTGCACTTTTTTAAAAAAAAAAGACAAGCCCTAAAGTGCACACAAAGTTTCAATCCCTTTGAATTGCTTTGATAAGTAAAATGTTTAATCTGAAGTCCATTGGGGTAAAATTAATTTTGAGCTCATACGGATGAATCTGCTTGAAGTTGCTTTTCTTCCTGTTTACAAGTTCGAGACCTAATTAATTGGGTATTCAGAGTTGTTGAAGATATCAGCATCTTAAACTCGTACGTTTATATGGAGAGGCTTGGGAATGCATACATGCAGTTCCTTCAGGCCACAGATCACAGGGATCACAGCCTAAGGATGCAGGGTGTGCTTTTTAGGACTGAGGTGGGAAGACCATTACTTCACCCAGAGTGGAATTCGCTGCCACAGAAGGTTGATACTAAAACATTCAATGTTTTCAAGAAGGCATCAGAAATAGTTTGAGGGGCTAAAGGGATCAAACGGTATGGGGTAAAAGTGGGAACAGGATACTAAATAAGATAAAAACTGAAAAAAACTGTGAGAACAAAGACAGAAATGCTGGAAAAGCTCCTCAGTTCTGTGGAGAGAAATCAGAATTAACGTTTCGGGTCCAGTGACCCTTCCTCAGCACAGTACTGAATAAGATGCACGGCCATGATTGTACTAAATGGCACAGCAGGATCAAAGGGCCGAACGGCCTACTTGTGTTGCTATTTTCTGCGTTGTACTTTGTGGTATATAGTACTTATAACCCTATCATCGTGTAATAACTGTATGTTGCATTTTTGTTTTGTGTTTGAACTTTTCGATTTGCACAAGATATTCTTTTGGTTCAGCTTTGGCAATCCCACCTGTAAGTAGATACCACATCTCCTAACGTCAGATATCTATCTTTACTGTCTGTTATCTAGCACTATGATATCATGATGTAGTATTGCAACAGTGAAAACAATCATTACCTAGCACTGCACATGCCTCCAATGTCAAAGTTCCTATTGTGACCAGAGGACACGCTGAAGCTGTTTGGCTCTGTACTAAAGAAGAAACTATTCTCCTTTTAGATGTGCTTCCTTCACTAGGTCACGCAAGCTCTTTCTGAATGTGTGCTCCCTCATTTATTTATTTATTAACTGCACAGAAATCCAAAGGCTTGACAACAAATCTCTTTCCCTTGTCTGAATATTTGACTGCCAGTCAAATTTGGAGTATCCCGTACAATTATTCTCTTCCCAAATCGTGCTAACATGTCTGGAATTTGCCACTTTATACTTGACTGTTGTTTTTCTCATCATTGTCAGTAATTTGCATTTATGTCTTCATGCCTTTAATAAATGCCACAAAATATTTTGCAGAAGCATCATCAGACAAAATTTGAACACTGAATGATAGGATTGTTTAGGATGGATGACCAAAAGCTTAATCAAAGAACTACATTGAAGTAACTTAAAGGAGGAGGGAAAGGTTTGCAAACAAGGAACAAGAGCAGTCTGTTCAGCCCGTCAGGCTTGCTCTGCCATTCAGTAAGATCATGGCTGATCTGATTTTAACCCCAACTCTATCTTCCTACATATCTCAACAATCTTTCATCCCCTTGGTAATCAATAATCTATCTCCTCCTCCCTTAATTAAAGATTCTGCAGAAGGGAATTCCAAAGGCTGTCAACCCTCTGAGAGAAGAAAAAATTCCTCATCTCTGTCTTAAATGAGTGACCACTTATTTTTAAGCTCTGACCCTTTGTCCTAATTTCTCCTAGAAGAGGTAGCACCCCTTCCACACCCAACTGGCCAAGTACCCACAGGATCCTGTTTGTTTAAATTAAGTCACCTCTGAATCTTCTAAACTCCATGGATACAGGGCCACCATGTCTAACCTTTCCTCATAAGGCAATGCATTCAGTAAGGGAATTTACGCATTTCCTTTTAGTAACATCACCTGGAAGCATATAGTCAATATCCACGTGCACTAATAATACCTGGTTCCACTTTTCCATCATCTCTCTTGATGCTTTTGTTTCCTGTTCTGTGTCAGCCAGTTTGGAATATCTGTGGTTTCCTCTGACAAAATGAGAGGCATTCAGCTTCCAATCCTTGTCATCAACCCCATGCCCCTCCCTACCCACCATTTTAAAGTCAACTCGATTGTTGGCAACTGAGCTTCAGTCCTCTCCAGAGACCTCCAACATTCACTTCTCTAACGTCACCAACCTTCACTTCACCTCAACTCATTTACATCGTTCAAATATTTATATTTCTGTCCCTTTGGTCTCTTTTGTATTGTCTTATAATTTTCCCATCATTTGAAACTTGTGAGTCTTTGCAACTCCATGCCACAGAAAGCTGTGGGGCAGAGCCCCTGTGTATATTTAAGACTGAGTTATATTCTTGATCGGGAGGGCAATGCAGGTTTATGGGGAAAAGACAGGAAAGTGAAAGTGAGGAATGTTGGATCAGCCATGATACTATTGAATGGTGGAGCAGGCTCAAGGAGTAGGAGAATCAGAGCCAGATACTTGTGGATGAGGAAAGGGATAGAGAGTGAGAAGAACCGGAAAAAAATTCTGTATAGCATTTTGATAATACTTAAGAACCTGTTGAATATTGAAATTTCAGCTGTTAAACGAAAGAAGAAATGAGCAGTAAATGATATGAGACTGGTAGCCAACATAAAAAGGAATCTAAAAGTCACCTAAAGGCACATAAGTAGTAAAACGATGGTAAAAAGAGTAGGGCAAGAGATCGCAAAAGGAATTTACGTGTAGATGCAGAATGAGTATGAAATAAGTATTTTGCATCTGTTTGTACCAACAAAGAACATGTTGCCATTGTCATGATGAAACAAGAGTACTAGTACCTCTGGGTGGGGTGAAACATTAATAAGGCGGAAGTCATAGAGTCATACAGCGCAGAAAGAGACCTTTAAATCCAACCAGTATTATATAGGCTGGCTGGTGGGTAGGGAGGGGCATGGGGTTGATGACAAGGATCGGAAGCTGAATGCCTCTCATTTTGTCAGAGGAAACCACAGATATTCCAAAGTGGCTGACACAGAACAGGAAAAGTTGATAAATTTCCAGGACTGGATCATAGGCACTGAAGGAGAAAGATTTAAAAGGGACCTGAGGGGCAACTTTTCCCACATAGACGGCAGTTAGTCCATGGAATGAACTGCCAGAGAAACTGGCAGATGCAGATACATTTACAACATTTAAAAGACACTTGGACATGTACCTGAATAGGAAAGGTTTAGAAGGACATGGGCCAAACGCAGGCAAGTGGGACTAGTTTAGTTTGGTAAACTTGGTTGACATGACGGGTTGGACCGAAGGGTCTGTTTCCGTGATGCATGACTCTCTGGTGGCTGTGCCTTCGGCCACAATGTCTCTAAATTCTGAAATTCCATCCTAAAGCCACTCCATGATTCTACTTCTGTGTCCTCATTTTTAGCATTTGCCTGTATTGTCCAACATTTTGGACATCTTTGCATCTTTGCCTCAGAGTGAATTGATGTTTGTTTTTGTTTTTGATGTGTGGGGGTATTTTCTCCATTAATACTGCTGTGCCAATGCAAAGTGTTGTTGGAATCTCTGTATACTGAGGAAGTGCTGCTTGTCGGAAATTTAGTCTTTCAGATGAGGAATAAAATTGAAGCCTTATCATCTGTTGTTGTTATTGCACTCCATCACAGTCTGCAACCTCACGACCAGGCACATCCCCCACTCAACCACTACCTTCAAGCCAGGAATCAACCCTGGTTAAATGGAGAGTGCAGGAGGGCAGGTCAGGAGCAGCACCAGGCATACCTGGTGAAGCTACCAAACAGATCAGAACTAAGCTGTGCAATTCTGCCACATCCAGTCATGAATGGTAGTGGACAATTAAACAATTCAGTGGAATTGGACACTCCACAAATATTCCCATCGTCAATGAAGGAAGAGCCCAAGACATCAATGCAAAAGTAAGGCTGACGTATTTGCAGCAATGTTACTCCAAAAGTGCCAAGTGAATGATCCATCTAAGCCTCGTCCAGTGATCTCCAACATCATAGATACCAGTCTTCAGCCAATTCAATTCACTCCACATGATATCAAGAAATGGTTGGAGGCACTGGATTCTGCAAAGGTCCCAACAATATTCTGGCAATAATGCTGAAGACTTGTGCTTCAGAACTTGCTGCTTTCCTAGCCTACTCTTCCAGTACAGTTACAACACAGGCATTTACCTGACAATGTGGAAATTTGCCCAGGTACGTCCTGCATAGAAAAGGCAGTACAAATCCAACCCGGCCAATTGCCGCCCCACCAGTCTGCGCTTGATCGTCAGTAAAGTGTCATCAACGGCACATGCTCTGCAATAACCTGCTCAGTGATGCCCAGTTTGGGTTCTGCCAGGGCCACTCAACTCCTGACCTCATTACAGCCTTAGCTGAAACAGAGGTGAGACGAGAGTGTTAGCCTTTGGCGTCAAGGCCACATTCAACTGAGTGTATCATCAAGGACCCTGAGTAAAACTGTTATCAATGGGTACTGGGGGCAAACTCTCCTCTGGTTGTAGTCGTATCTGACACATAGGAAGATGGTTGTGGTTGTTATAATTCAAGATTAGGATGACGAGAAATTTCTTCTCACAAAGGGTTGTGAACCCCCAGAATTCTCGATTGTAAAGCTGTGGATGCTCAATAGCTGAGGACATTCAAAATAGGAATTATTAGAAGTTGGGATATTAAAGGATATGGGGCTTGTGTGGGAAAGTGGAGTTGAAATATAAAATCAGCTATTTCTTGTTCAATGGCAAGAGTCAACACAAAGAACCAAATGACCGACACTTATGTCTCAAGATCCAATGTTGTCAATCCTCTTAAAAGCCAATTGCAACATCTAGTAGTTTGTCAGTAAGACTGGTCTTGTGATGAATTTGTTTTCTCCTATAGTACTTATATACATTTATCCATGAAAAAGCATGCAGGCAAGCAGCAGTGTTTCTGCCAGTCAGCTGTAACCGTCCAACTGGATCTATGTGAGAATTTACCAGGAGGACCATTCTGCAAATTTTGTAACGGGATTTACAACTCCACTCACAGTACATTTTGTGAGAAATACAAAAGATGCTGGTCTAGCTACTGGAGTTGATATCGCCACTTTGCTGCTTTACTTCGTCTTCAGATTTCTGAATCTCACTGCCACCTTCATATTGATGTACATCAGAGGTAACTTCATGCTTGCCTTCATCACCCGAAGCATGGAGTACAGGAGTTGGCAAAACATTTTGCATCTATATAAAACCCTTGTTAGGCTGCATTTGGCGTATTATGTGCAGAAGGATGTGGAAACTTTGGAGGGAGTACAGAGAAAGTTCACCAGGATGTTGCCTGGTCTCCAGGGCATTGATTATGAGGAAAGGTTAAAAAGTCTAGGATTTTTTTCACTGGAAAGACGGTGGCTGAGAGGAGACCTGATAGAGGTCTACAAAATTATGAGAGGCATAGATTGGGTGGGTAGCCAGAGCCTTTTTCCCAGTTTGAAGTTTTAATTACAAGAGGGCACAGGTTCAAGGTCAGAGGGGGAAAGTTTAAGGGAGATGTGCGAGGGAAGTTTTTCACGCAGAGAGTGGAAGCAGCCTGGAATGCACTACCAGAAGAGGTGGTGGAAGTGGGCACATTAAAGACAATTCAGAGGCACCTAGATGGGTACATGAATAGGGAGGGAATAGAGGGAAACAGATCGAAAAATGGCAGGTTTGTTTTTAGATTAATTAGGGCATGATGGTCTTGAAGGGCTGAAGAGCCTGATCCTGTGCTGTACTTCTTCATTTGTTCATTTGACATGAATGAGATAGTTTTAACTCCATCGTGAAATAGATAGCATTGCCAAAACTATTTGAGCGCAGCGGTACAGGAATGATCATTTAATTGAAACTAAGAGATTGACTTCTCAATTTGGTTGTCTTTCATGTCCTCATCTTTGATATCCTTCCATCTGAGAAAGATAAATGGACACGAAACAAACAATCCATTTCAGGTAGGGTTTTCATTTGGCTGATGATTTGAGAGGCAGGTTCTGCTATAAGTGTAAGTTATCAAGTTTTGTGGATTGTTGTTTTTGGCATGGCATCTGTTGCCAAGCCGCTGAAGCCCCTGTTACTCGTGGTGGTGCGTGCCAGCCCACAGAAGGTGTCACTATTTGCTCCTGTTGTCAGGTGAAATAATTACTATTTAGAACCCTCATGTCACACTTGCAAGCATCCTTGAAACAGAGCTTTGAGCATACCAGTGGTCACCTGGCTCTTGTCAACTTGCTGTGCAAAGAGTCCATGAGTCTTTGACCATCTTCCGTCCTGTGGCTGTGCCTAGGTCAATGAGGCAGTCTCTGTTTCATAAGTGCAGACAAATTTGGAAGCTTTACCTCTGAGAGGCATCTTGTCCTAAGTGTTACAATGAAGGTGAGTAAGATAAAGTGAAGATGATAGTTAAGGGTTGCTTCACTGGAAAAAAATTCAAAAGCCAACTAGAGTATTTTATAATAGAATAAAACTCATACAACTGCAAAATCGAAGTTGAGTAGTTAAATGCAGAATGGTCCCACTGGGATATTACTGACCTAGATGAGAAATGCTTAGTGTTACAAAAAAAAGTCAAATACAATCTGAATGCAGAACACCCTCCAGAGACGTCCGACCAGCTGTCTAACTACAGAAAACCTTGTAGCTGAACTGCAACCGTGAAATTAATTTTGTTGAGGATATTACACTGAATCCAATATTAGTCTTTTGGAGGAGCTTGAATATATAAATGGGTGGCCTGAAGCACACTACAGGCATCCATCTTTAATTTAAAAATATGGGGTAAAGAGAATTGTTTTGCTTTGAAGTGTCCCTTTCATGTATGGAGTTTTTGTAGTGTTCACTGTTCTGACTTTCATCGTATTATTTGTGTATATGTGAGTGTTAAATGCATGGAATTGTTGAAAAATATGCAGGTCAAGACCCCTTGTATACTATCTTGTTAAATATGTGGTTAAGTAAGGTTCGAAGGTCAAATTTTAATTCCCAAACATGCGTAATAATAGTATAGCTGGAGTCTCAAAATTTGGTTCAACACTTTTATTGCAGCAAAGTAACTAATCCAATTTGGCAAGATTATTATACAAAACGTAGTAAGGTGTAAATGGCAGATCAACCACAAATGCTACTATTGCAGAAGAACATGCCAAAGGAGTTTAACAGTCATACAAGGAAAGTAGACCCCAACTCAAAAGAAGTACTGCATGAGATCATCAAACTTTGGTCAAACACACTTTTTTTTAATTCTGAGAGGGAGTTCATTTGGGCGTAAGAGCGGTTTTGTGGTGGGAATTCTAGGCTCTTGGTGACTGAACAGAGAAGTTGCAGGAGAGGCCAGAATTCGTTTGGAGTTTGGGGGCTAATGTCTATATGGTGAAAATTGCAGAGCTGTGATGTGGAAGGATTTTAAATGCAAGGATGAAAACTTGACTTTATGATGCCTCAATGTAGGTCAGGAGAAAAAAGGTGTGATAATTAAGTGAGATTTTAAATTTTATCTTTTGTGAGAGATGCGTACTGCTGACGAGGCCAGTGTTGGTTCCCCTTTCCTCGTTGTCCTTAACCCGATCAGCTTGTTAACGTATTTTGGAAAGTAGTTAAGAATCAAATATATTGCTGTGGGTCTGGAGTCACGTGTAAGCCAAACCAGGTAAAGAAGACAGATTTCTTTCTCTAAAGAAATATGTCGAAATATGTTTTAATGCAACTGATTATACTTTAATGGTCCCCATTTCTGAGAGGGAATTGTTCAACTCTAGAACTGTTGAAGAGGAGTCCTTGCTGAAAGGTATTAGAACAGTTGCGTGATAGATGCATGGATGAATGTTTCATCAGCAAGTAGGCTGAGCTAGGAATGGAGATGGGCAATATTACTGAGATGGAAATTGGCATTAAAGAAAGTATAGTTAGGAAGAGCAGAGCAAGAAAAGAGTAGAGAGAACAAGCAAGAATAATGTATTATGATCGCAGCTGATGTTGTTACTGGATAAGGTTGATCTCAGATTGAAACCTGGCTTGATAATTTTTTTTTCAGTGAATAAGATGGTTTTTCACTGAAACACAAGTAGGCACTGCTGCAGTTTCACTGTTAATGATTAAGCAGAAGTTTCTTGCAAATTACAGTGACTCAAGCTACTTACACGTTATACAAGTTTAAATATTTTGAAACATATGTTAAAATATAATCCCATTAATCACAAAAACACACTTTTACAGTACTCACACCAAATATAATTTTCTTCTCTGTCACATTGACAAGATTCGACTTAACCATGGCTTCAATTCCTAATCTTAAGAATCCTATCACTTCTTTCTTGAGTCTTCAACAGAGCTTACACTTTCTCATCTTTACCTCACCCCTTTAGTGTTTTAACCAAACACTTCTGGTGTGGAACATTCAAAATACCTCCTTACACTAAAGTAACCTGTTTCTTAATGTTTCTAAACTCTCTCTCTTATTCAGGAGCAACTGTCTTCACATCCAACTCGAGCCAATACCTCTCCAAACTAAAACTAAAAGCTTTCGGTGTTTCTTCTAAGCCAGAAACAAATTCCAAAACCTTCTAATTGAAGCCTAATGCAATACTGTTTAGTCTGTTTGCTCGTAAAACTTACCCAATAAATACAAAATCCAGAGAAAGCAAAACCCCATTGCTCTCCAAAAAAACCTATCTCTTATATCTTGCTTTAAATGAAATCACTCATGGCTATAAATACTTACAAGTTAATCTTTAAGCCACCCTGTAGACAGAGACTAAACCCACATGCCACCTTTACAAATACTTTTTTAAAAATATGCATAATATGACACACCTTAAATCAAAAGTGTACATTCGCAGTCACAGTATATGATTCATAACTTTGCTTCAAGCTATTTTGGTGATGTATTAGGGAGAAAACAGGGCCATAGGAGCAAGATTAGACCATCCGTCCTCTTGAACCTGTACTGCAAGTAATTCAGTTAGGTGACTGACTTCTCCCTCAACTCCATTTGCCTATGTTTGCTGCACTTCCTTTGATATCTTTACTAAGCAGGTTGTAAATTTTGATTTAGCAAACATTACAGTCTTTTGCAAGACAGATTTCAGACTGCATCTGGTTTTATGTGAAAATTGCTTTCTGTTTTCATACCTGAACGGCCTCGGTCCAAATGTAATATTATACCCACTTATTTTCAGATGTCCAGCTGAATTTTTCATCATTTTAACATCTTAATATATCACCCTTCAGTCTTCTATCATATTCTCAAAATTTAACTTTTTAAACCTTGGTATTATTCTGGTGCATCATTCTCCTCGATGCCCCCTCAAAGAACAATTTATATCTTTCCTGAAGTGCAGAACTGAAAACTAAACTCAGTCCTCCAGCTGAGCTCTCACTTAAGCTCTGTATAGCTAAAGCATTCCTTGCTCATTTTTTTAATAGTATAACTCCTTTGAGATAGAGACCCCATTTCCAGTCACCTTTTTACTTACCTCTTCTCCCTGTGCACTAACTTTCAATGATTTGGAAACATGACATCTCAATATCATAGTCTATTCACAGCATTGAGAAAATATTTGGGTTTTGTCTTCCCTAGTTCCAAAGTGGTTAACCCCATTTGTCCCCAAGTTGAATTTCATCTTTGGTAGTTTTGCGAACATTCTATTTCCTTTTATAGCTTCCACCTTACATCTACTGAGCCTTGCAGAACATTAAATATCCAACCCCCTTATTCCTTAATCCAAGTTAGTAATCTGTATGATGAAGAGTCAAGTTTCCAGTAGAGACCTCTGGAGAACACTATTTTTCATACCCTACCGATCAAATGATGTTTTGTCTACCTCTACTCATTGCTTGCTATCTGCCACTCAGTTTGCAACCCATGTTACACCTGTGCTTCCGTGTGCTTTCACTTTTGACAATTTTGGATACAGAACCGTATCAAATACCTTCTGGAAGTCCATGTAGGAAACATTTATAGAGATTCGCTTATCCATCATTTTTGTGATCTTCTCAAAAGAAATTTAATGACATATTCAACCAAGAGCTGAAGTATATCTATCAATGCGGCCGCTTTTGATCAGTTGATATGTATCCAAGTGTTCAATCTTTCCTTCTGATATATTCCAGTAATGCCCAAAACTAATGTTAAACTGCTGAATTGTATTTGCCTATTTTCATTCCCTCATCTCCCTTTCTAAATTTGCAGAGTAGCATTGCCATTTTCTTCAATCCAGAGGTGTAACATTGAGTCTACTTTGCAGTGTAGCCTCGCAAATTTTCTCAATCATTTCTTTTAACAACTTAGGATGGAAGTAATGTCATGTTTTTTTTAGAGATCCAGACAGAGAATCAGAAGAATTGACATGGACTCTGGAGCTCAAAACATGTTCACGAATTTAGGAGAAGGAAGTGAGATTGGAGATATTTGCTGTGTTGGAGGGTGCAACTGAAATGGTTGAGAATAGTGTTGAAAGGGAAGTAGAACCATTAACAAAGTCAGCAATAAGAAAGGAATTTGGGTGGTTAAACAGGATTGAGGAAGAGGAGGATGAGTCTCTTCCATGTGATGAGGTTGGAAAGGGCACGAAGAGATCAAGGGGAAATTTAAGCAAGAGATTTGCGGCTGGAAGAACAACTAGAGAGAGACTTTAGAATAGTGAGCAAGAAGAAGATGGTGAATCAGCAAAGACAGTTGAATTATTGTGAAGAAGGAAATTGAACTCTGCATGTGATCTTCCTCATTTTGGGTTAGAGATAAGATAACACATTATATATTGGTAACTTTTCAGTAGGTGGAGATTACACCTCTCCTAACCACCTTGAACTCTTGCCAGATAGCTATTATTGGTTTGAGCTAAACCAAATAGCAACAAATAATTTATTAATACTTGTAGTCCAGGAAGTCTTCTGGCACAATGATAGTGTACCCACCTCTGCCAGAAGTTCTTAGGTCAAACTGTGCACTGGGACTTGTAGGCTATGGAAGAATGTTCACAATTTTGTCTTAACAACAGCTGGGATTTCTTCTCTGTTTTCCCACTGATGTCCGCAAAAAAAGGGGAAAAAAAGAGAGCAATAATGTGTGTAAATTCAATTAAAAAATTAAATTGCTTTTAGTCCTGTGAGTGTTTGCAAAAGACGAAGTCTCACTTTATAAAAGACCCAAATGTTACTTGCAATTGAGCTGTATCCTCCCTTGGCATTAGTTACAAGATTTATTTGTTATGCAAGATGTGTAAACATAAATTCAGTTCTATCCATCATCTCAAATCATTGCTGTGTAATTTTTAGCTTAATATCTTTTTTTACAATCCAGTCAATTACTTTTCTGTCCACCTGCACTCCCAAAGTTATGAAATACTATTTGTCTGATACTTGTGAATGTACACCTTAGTAATACTCTAGATTATGTATAAAAATTATTATTTTGTAACTTTTATGAATACCAAATGAAGTGTTGAGATTCTTGATCATTGGGGAATTAATTTAGATTTTGACAGTAGACGAACACAATTTGGTGAAATAGTTGAAATTGCTAAATTACTGTGAATTTATGATTATCTCCATGACTACTAATTACCCCAACCTAGTTTTACTTCAGCACACAGCAAGCATCATACTTAACCATCATGATCTGGTATATTTGGCAGACCTCTTCTTGGCTTGCAAATTCAAAACTCACCCTTTTTGATTAAGTATCCCTGAAATGGATCTTGAGGAAAAGACTCAAAAGACATTAGAACTGTTTTAATCTTGCCCATATCTTTTAAAGGGAGTTCTTTTCATGGATATATTATTTTTCAGACAAGATGTGATTGTTTTGCAGTCAATCTGCATTTATTTTGCATGATTTCGCTGGTCACTTGATTGATTAAGCTTGTGACTTGCTAATACTGAAGGAGAACTTTAGGACTATAATTGTGTTTCAATTCCTCTGGAATACCCTGCCTAAAACTGGAAGTGCATACTGATATGTATATGGTCTTGACTGCAAAGCTTCCTGAGGCTGAATACCCTGTGGAACTCACTTGCTAAGTTCATACATGAAGTCAAGTGGTTTAGTGACGTACTGAAAACTACTTGGATATGATGAGACTGTACTCCAGGAGAAATCAAGTTGGGAGTAAAACGTTGAAAGTAAACAGCAAGGGCAAGAGTCTTGATCCAAAGATGGTATTTTGAAATACTAGTGTGAATTTTTTTTTAATGTGTTTATCTTTTTGCAGTGAGTGATAGTTGCTTCAGGAACCTTGCAGAAGATAGAAGCGGGATAAACCTTAAAGACCTGGTCCAAGATCCTTCACTGTAAGTCTAACACAGGCAACATAAAAGTTCATGTGCAACTTAAGCAATTTGATATCAAATTTGGAATAATGATGAATATCTTCTTCAAAATAAGTCTAGCTTATTGTAATATAATTAAATGCTATTCTACTGAATAGGTATTTTCCATGTTTTTACTTTGTATGTAAAAACTTGGAGAGGTGACCTCAATAATTCTGTGGTGTCGTTCTCTGAGGACACAAAAAGAACTGTGAGCCCATAATTAACTTTAGGAATGCTGGAAAAGTGAATGGGCCATTTATCTTCCTAGTAACGTGAACAATGTCAGTGTCATTGAAAATATTTGCAGTGTTAAATTTCCTATTTGGATCAAGTGTCACCATATCTGAGAGAAAATAAATGAGCCAAAATATACTGATAAATTGTGAATAGATCATTCAAAGAAATATTGTTTGCAATTTAATTTTAAGTGACATTTTCATGCTGCTTTGTTTTTGTATAATGCAATAAGTAAAGCTGAAAAAACTGAGTCCAAGATTATGTTCCAGGATTTTGACACAGCAACAGTGATGGATCAGCAATAAATTTTCATGTCAGGATGGTGTGTGGCCTGGAGGAAAATTTACAGGTGGTGATGTTCCTATGTCTGTCTACTGTCTTTAAAGATGTTAAAGATTATTAACTTAGCATGATGAAAAGCAGGCGATTGGGCAGCGCTTTATGATTTACCAAACAAAAGTGAACAGTTGCACGCGGAAGGAATGACTTGGGAATAGCTCACTGCATTTCAATCTGTTTCATCCACAACTGGCACACAGTGGCAGCAGTGTGTACCATCTGTAATTTCTATTGCTAAAACTAACTAAATATCCTTTGACGGTGACTTTTAAATATGCAAGCAGCCAAAATGGATCCAAGCCACTCAGTGACACAGAAATCAGACACGCTTGTTTTGTGGATAGGGTTTATTAACTACACAGTCTTTCAGCTCTTTCCACCCATTTTATATCTACCAGTCATTTAATTAATCAATTAACCTTTAAGTCGATCTCGATTACTTTGATTTTCTTGAGTGTTGTTTGAAATGTTGACATATTCGAGAAGATCGCTTCTGAGAAGGTGTATGTGGAAGGGTATTTATTCCTTTTCTCTTTCTGCTTAACTCATCCTCAGTCATGCACTTACTGTTCAGGAAACTCCTGTGCTTTAAGGCTTTTGGCATTCAGCTGCCACTGCTTTGTTTTGCCATTACATGATAGTCTGTAGTTATGTTTCCTTTTCTATATCCCCCAGAGTGGAGCCCTGAGTCTGATGGAATGTGCTCTTCTTAAGCTGTCCACCACTCAGCCCTTATGCTTGCCTGCCTGAACTGACGACCTAAATAATCTCTTAACATTGAATCACTCAGTTCAGTGATGATTATAATGAGCATAAGAGAGCAGCTGCAAGTAGAAAGGATAACTTGGGAAATAGCTCACTGGATTTAAAGTGTGTGATCCAGCTAACGAGAACAACACAGTTTAATTTAGGTGTACCTCTTTCAAAAGAAGGATGCTTTTGATGCATCAGTAGCTCCTGACTGCATTGGATTGACTGTCCAGGAGCTTCTGCTACTTGGAGCATGTGTGAAGCCAACCTGTATGGTGTTCTTCTATCTATAATGGTTGCATTCTCATTAACAATGGAGTATGGGCTTCCTCAGGACATCGATGCAGCTCCTCTGGCAACAATCTGTTGGCTAACAGCATCTTTCAAGAAACTTATCCTGGGGCTATTCAGCCTGCACCACTCTCCCCAGTCTTAGTCTGGGCGATCAATCAAGTAGGCTTCAGTAGCCTAATGGATATCCTGCAGTCGACCAGCCCTTGGAACATTCGGCGTACTGTTCCCCAGTCTGTTGGCAAGGGGCACAGATAGGGAATGCAACACTTTTTGCTCTGCTTCAGAGTAACGAACAGCACATTGGAACCCATGAAATCCCTAGCACCACATAACGAGCTGGATCAAACTGGCTTTCTTAAGCCTGAGCTCTACAAAGGCAGTAGCCATAATCACCTTATGAGCCCATGACTGAAATACAGTAACTTTTCACTGAGGTGGAACCTTGTAGGAGCATAAGCATAGGTAAGAAAGCAATTAAAGTAGGTAGTTTGGGCACACACAAGGGTGGTAATTAGAACGTAAACATTCCTGTAAACAAATAAGCAGTCTTATGCACAGAGAGATCCCCTGGTAACTAATGCTCTTCAGTGTTAGTTAATGTAGTTATCAATGATGTAACTTGGACGCATAAAAGTCTACCTCAGATTGGAAACACGAGAGTGATGTTAGATTTGACAGTTAATGCAGGGCAGCAGGGAACATTCAGCTGAAATGCCCTGCAGTGAGCTGAAGATCTCAAGCTGCAGGCAAGTGGTGGACCTCTCCACTTTGTGACTCCCTTATTTCAAGCTGGCACACAAGACCAAAGTGTAATGGAAATTGAGGGCAAAGCAGGCTCAGACCTGCATGATATGTGACTGCTAATCAAGCACCATTTTTACATTAGTAGAGTTATGTGAAGGATCTGCAGAAAGAGAGAGAGAAAGAATTACATTTATAGCTCCTTCAGTATCCCAAGATGCTCCAAAGTACTTCACAGCCAATTAAGTATTTTTGAGTATAGTCACTATTGTACTGTAGGAAAGGCAGGAACCATTTTGTGCACAGCAAACTCCCATAAAAAGCAGTGTGGTAAAGATCACAGAATCTGTTTTTGTGATGTTGACTGAAGAATTTTCTTTATTTTGCTGAACTTGTCTGAGACATTTGTGACACCTCAGCTGGAGTATTGTGCGTAGTTCTGGATTATAGGAAAGATGTGAAAGCATTGGAGAGATTTACAAGGGGTAAATCGAGGGGTGAGAAACTTCAGTTATTAGGATAGGTTAGAGAAACTTGGGCTGCTTTCCTTGCAGAGAAGAAGAGTTCTGACAGAAGTCCTCAAAGTCATGGGGGTGGTTGAATACAGCAGATAAGGATAAACTGTTCCTCCTCGTAAAGAATCAAGAACAGTAGGGCACAGATTTGAAGTGATTTGTAAAATGAAGCAAATACGATTTGAGAAAATTTTATTTTCACAACACGACGAGTGGTTTAGGTCCAGAATGCACTGCCTGGTGGGGCAATGGAGGCAGGTTCAATTAAGAGGGTATTAGATGACGATTTAAATAGAAATAATGTGTAAGAGTAAGGGGAAAAGGGCAGGAGAATGGTGCTAAGTCATTTGGAGGGCTTATACAAACATGATAAGCTGAATGATTTCCTTTTGCACTGTATGCCTTCCGTGATTCTTTGAAACATCAGGGATAGCTCCGCTGCTGTTCTTTGAAATAGTGCCAAGTGATCTGTCACGTCTATTTGAGAGGGCAGACAGAGTCTTGTTAGTCATCTCATCTGGAAGGTAATATGTATCCAATTTGCATGACTGCACTAGGTTGTCAGCTGTGATTTCTGTGCTCAAGTTCTGGAACGGGATTTGAGGCCAGAGCTATCCGACTGGACCATAGGGCTGCTCTCTCATTAGAAAGAGAGGAATGGTGGTGAGTTAACCCGAGGGTCACCACACCTCAGGTAAGGGGCTAGGTTGAGAAAGTGGGACCTCCATGCTAACCTCAGCCACTGTGAGAGTTGAACCCACGTGTGATGTTACTCTGCAACACAAACAGTCGTCCAGCCACGTCAGCTAACCAACGCCCATGGCTACCAACTAAGCTGCAACTGATGCAAAGCACACGTCAGAGCACTGATTTTGGAGAAAGCTGCCGTCTGTGTGAACCTGACAGATCAGTCTTCCTAATTCCAGTTGTCCATGGAAGAAGTGATGAACATGATGAGTAGACGTGGCATATGTAAGACAGCATTGTGTTGCTGATGGCTTCTGATACAGCTTGGAAAGAGCCAGAGGAAAACAACTTCAGGGCTGCAGTGACCTTACTGAAACAGGGCAGTGCTACCCTAACTGTAACCATTGAATGTGCATTTTGTTGTTAAGAATGACAGAACTCTGAGTTTCCTTTGTTCCTCCCTGCGGTAGCCACACCCTTATCATATGTTCCATCCAGACTGCAATTATCAGAAGAAACCCCATGAAGAAAAGCATTCTCTATCCACAATCTCTTAAGTGTTTTAAAATAGGTTATGTAGCAAAAATGTGTACTTTTCAATAGGGGCAATTTTTTTCTTAAAATATGCCAACTGAAAGCAGGTGACGATCCACTTACCACTGTGACTTGCTGTCACCTGTCCCACGAGGCAGTCGATCAGTCAGTAATCCTCCAGGCCATTGAAAACCTTTTCCCAGGCCAGCCATAACCAGCTTGTGCCCAAAATGCCATCCACTCCTCCATCAGCTGCTGTGATGGTTCTGTCCTGCCCTGTGCTTCGCTCATCCATTGGTTGATTGCTGCACTTGGCTTGCCGGTCCCTCAGCTTCTTAGCGATTATGACCTTCTAATCCCTCATCCTCTGTCTGCCTCCACTCTTGATTTAGACTTTCTGCACTAGCTTGACTTCTTATTGGTGAGGCTTGAGTGTTCAAACCACTGATGAATGTCTTCACACCAATACATGTAATTTCTGGTCCTGTCACAGCCATCTGCCCCACCAGCTGGGAACGTTTAGACATTCATGTCATCCTTGCATACACAAACCCCCTCAGCTCCATTGATCACAGCTGATATTTGTCCTGGCATTTGCCTCAATCCATGTTTTTTTTTAATCAGCTATTTCCTCTCTGTTCCAGAACGTCTTCACCTCTTCCATTCTACCCACATTTCTTCAATTATCTCCAACTTTTAAACCTTCATTTTCTTATAAACTCTCCTCTACCCATGATCTGATCCTGTCTGCTTTCTTTTCACATGCTTTCACCCAGTCCCTTCTTGCCGCCTTCTTAAAGCCTTCTCTTCCCCACATCACAGCTTATTCTTTCATCCTCTCATCTTTCATGTCTCCCTCTTGCTTCTTTTTCCATCTGTTTTCACCACCTACAACTCCTCCTTTGCCCCATACCTGCTCCCTTTTCCTCTCTTCTACCCTATCAGGTCTCTCCTGATTGCTTCCTCTTCTTCCTCCAGCTTTCTCCACGTCTCTAATCCTACTTGAACCAAACACTGTGATTTCCCTGGCTTCTACAGCAGTGTCATTGACAATCAACTACATTGAAACAAAGGTGAAAACAGAACTTTTCAATCATTAAATTTTAGACTGTGGACAATTGGTTAAAATGGCAATTTTAACATCTGATGTCATGCACAGTGTGTTCGATTTTAGTGGCATCACACTCTGCCTTCTAATAATGACTGATGTTTGATTATTTTTTTTAAGAGTTTCTGTGGCAAGAATAAAACCAAACTTTCTGCATATTCGGGGGAGATGGCGAAAGAAAAATGACAGTCGTCTGTACAATTGGTCTTGGGAATTGGGATTTAACAGAATTATCATTTTATTTTTGAAACTAATAATCACTTTAAAGCTAATGTATTAGCTCTATTGCTGAAAAAAAGGATATCCTGTGGAAAGTTTTCATCTTGCACTTTTCAGGACAGGTGCAAGAATATTAAATTTCAAAGAGAACAGTGATTTATATTAGATGAGAAAAGAGTATTGATTGGTTCTGCAATGAAACACTCAAGACACATCATGGGAAGGTTATCAAATAATGTTTGGCACAAAGCTACAAAAGGATATATTAGACCAACTTATCAAAGGTTTTCTGAAAGAAGGTAAATGTTTATTTTTGTAATAGCAGCTTTCATAATCTCAGGACTCCCCAATGGGGTTTACAACTGTTGGCCTTTTAAGATGCAGCCACTTCTGCATAGCAGGAATTATATCATCCAAATTGCACTCAGCAACAAACAGCAACGTAACAGTGATCAATAATCTGTTTTGTTGAGGGATAAATCTTGGTCAGGACACCTCTTTATAAACCATTCGCAAATCTTCAGCTCTCTCTTGCCTGCTGTAATCAAATGCGAAAGCCAATATTGATCTCAGGGAAATACCATTAACACTTCTTCCTTGCTAAGCATTTTCACACCTTTAAGAAATTCACCAGGACTTGCATTCACTACCTCGACAGCATTCAAATATTAATGGAAATTATTTCTTCCCAAATGAGAATACAGAATATTGTTACTCCAGCACATTTCTGCTTGGAAGCAATATGACAGCTTTGGTGAGCAGTTCAAGACAAATCAATGAACTGTGTCTGTATTCTCTTCTGCAATAAGGTAGTGTAGCCACGATTAGTACAATTAACCTTGCTTGTTTACTGGAGGATTTGTTGAGTATTTTGCTGCATCTCCTGTCAAGTTCAGACCAAGGGAAATATCAAATAATATTTCTTGAAGGTGAAAAACCAGAAATAAATTGGTTCCTGAATCAAAAACATGATTTGGACAGCCCCAGTGTGCACCACATACCAACTGTGCTGACTGTTTTTGAAACATCTTACCTTTTCACAGATTATCTTTGGTGGCACGGTGACTCAGTGGTTAGAAGTGGTGTCTCACTGCACCAGTGACCTAGGTTTGATTCCACTTCTGGGTGACTGTGTGGAGTTTGCATATTCTCCTGGTGCCTGCCTGGGTTTCCGCCAGGTGCTCTGGATTCCTCCTGCAGTCCAAAGATGGGCAGGTTAGGTAGATTGGCCAGGCTAAATTGCCCATAGTGTCCAGGGATGTGCAGGCTAGACAGATGAGCCATTGAAAATGCAGGGTTGCAGGGGTTGGTTCTGGGTGGGATGCTCTTCGAAGGGTCAGTGTGGACTCGATGGGTCAAATAGCCTGCTTCTACACTGTAAGGATCCTATGATTACACTTTGGCAAACCCATGCTGAGGCAGACTCTGATGGATACATGTGGATTATACATAGATTTTGTCTACATTATGTTTGGTTGGTTTCTCTGTCAGGATACACTGTACATTTTTGTTGCATATCCTTAGTTGCTTCAGTGGTGGCCTTCTCACCGAACTTGTCCTTGTGCTGATTGTGCACCTACAATGAAGTATCCTGATGGTGGATCCAATGGTGATGAAGGAATGTTGATAAATCTCAGAGTCAGAGTGCTGTGGAGCTTTGGTGTGATAGTGGTCTGACAATACTGCTGAATTTTTTTCTGCTCATGAGGAGAGATTGCAGGACTACCAAAGCAAACTTAATCAAATCATGAGATGTGCAGCAGCAGGAATTTCTTGATGACAATGGTTGTGGAAATTGAACACAATCTCACAGTGAATTGAACCTTTTGATGCAGTTGTGATCATAGAGTCATACAGCACAGAAATAGATCCTTTGGTCCAACTCATCCATGCCAACCAAGTTTCCCAAACTAAACTAGTCCCAATTGCCTGTGTTTGGCCCATAGCCCTCTAAACCTTTCCTATTCATGTACCTGCCCAAATGTCTTTTAAATGTTGTAACTAACCAGGATCCAGCTATTCCTCTGGGAGTTCATTCAATATACTCACCACTCTCTGTGCAAATGACAAACAACAGTGGACCCTGTGGAACGCCACTGGTCACAAGTCTCCAGTTTTAAAAATAACCCTCACCACCAGCCTCTGTCTCATACCATCAAGCCAATTTTGTATCCAATTGACAAACTGTCTCTGAATCCTACGTGACCTAACTTCACTGATCAGTTTACCATGTGGAACCTTGTGAAAGGCTTTACTAAAATCTGTGTAGATAATGTCTGCTAATCTGCCCTCATCAATGTTCTTGGTTACATCCTCAAAAAACTCCAATTAAGTTTGTGAGACACAATTTCCCATGCACAAAGCTGTGCTGACTATCCCCAATCAGTCCTTGCCTTTTCAAATGCATGTAAGTCCCATTTCTCAGAATTCCCTCCGATAACTTACCCATCATTGATGTCAGACTCACTGGTCTACAGTTCCCAGGCATCTCTTCACAGCCTTTTCTTAAGTAAAGACGCACCAATAGCCACCCCCCAGTCGTCTGGTACCTCACCGTGACTATGGATGAAACAAATTCCTCTGCTATAGGGGCCCTGCAATTTCCTCCCTAACTTCCCATAAATCCTAGGAAGTTGATCAGGTCTTGGAGATTTATCCATCTTCATGTTTTTTTAAAGACCTCCAGCACCTCCTCTTCTGTAAAATGGACCGGTTGTAAGACATCAATATTTATTTCCCCGAGTTCCCTAGCCTCTATGTCTTTCTGCACAGTATAAACTGACCCAAAATATTCATTTAGTATCTCTCCCATCTCGTGTGGTTCCACACTTCGACGACCTTGTTGATCTTTAAGGGGCCCTATCCTTTCCCTAGTTATTCATTTACCCTTAATGTATGTGTAGAATCTCTTTGGATTTCCTGCCAAGGCTATCTACATCCCCTTTTTGCCATCCTGATTTCCCTCTTAAGAATATCCCTAAACCCCTTATATTCTTGATCCCAGTTCTCTATACCCTCCTCCTTATTGTTGACCAGAGCTTCAATATCTTTATTCATCCAGTGTTTCCAACTTCTACCAGCCTTCCCTTCACTCTCACAGGCCTCTGAACTCTTGTTATCTCACTTTTGAAAGCCTCCCACTTGCCAATCACCCCTTTACCTGTGAACAGACTAACTTAATTAACTTTTGAAAAAGGTTACTGTCTCATGACGTCAACATTTGCCTTACTCCAGTTAAGAATTTTAACTTGAATGGAAGGCCTATCTTTTTTCCATAACTATTTTAAAACTAATAGTATTATGATCATTGATACCAAAGCACTCCCCACTAACACGGCTGCAGAATCTCCTCTCTGAGCCCCTGTCCAAGCCCCTGTCCAGAGAGTCCCCTATAACAATTACTCTTTTGAACCTTGACAAACCCTGCTTACCAGAAGATTCATTGTTGGTGCCCATGATCTGACTGCCACTTCTATTTTCCTCTGAGAGACTATTCTTCCCAACAAAATGGTATATCTGTTTGTAAGAAAAATAGCCACAGGACACTCCTGCACTACCTTCCTACCTCTCCCAACAGTCACCCATCTTTCTGACTGAACCTGCAGTGTGATCACTTTTCTAAATGTATTTACCGTCACATTCTGTGCCTCCTGTATGCTCCTCAGTGACCCCAACTGCCCTTTCAGCTGGTCGAAATGGTCTGATATGAGATGGATCTAAACATACCTCCTGCAGACATAGTCTCCAGGGACAGTCTATTGTTCCCTAATCTCCCACACCTGACAGGAGGAGCATCCCAATCCATGGACTGCCATAATTGCCCCTTAAAATTTTGCTAATGTAACCTTGCCTAAAAAGACCCAGGCTTTTCTCATTTCTAGGTTATGTTGACTGCTTGCTGCTGACACACTTTCTGGGAGAACTTAAAGCCTTTATTCTATAAGACCTGAAAGAAGAAACTCTAAGTGCAACCTAAGAAAAAAACTAGCTATCCCTTACCCGTGGTTTTTAATTTTAAGCATGCAAAATCATTTGAACAAATGATAATTATCCTATACTTGAGCCTTGAAGATTGTGGAAAGTATTTGAAGGAATAAGAGTTTAATCAGCTGAGTTATTTAAATTCAATTATGTCATGTGGGTGTCTCTGGCTGAGTTAGCATTTGTTGCCCACCTGTAGTTGCCCTTGGGAAGGTGGTGGTGTGGTCCCTTCTTCCCTGCTCAGGATCACTGCTCCCTTTGGATTGTTGTAATACCACAACGTTGTTATGTATGGCAATCCAGGATTTTGACCCGGTAATATTGAAGAAACAGAAATCTAGATTCAAGTTTCTTTAATGTGGTGGAGATCAAGGATTTGGAATGTGTGGTCAAAGGAGCCTTGGTGCGTGGATGGTACACCCTGCTGCCACTGTGGTCATCAGTATTGGGAATGAATTTTGAAGATGGTGGATATAGCACCAAGCAAGCAACTGCTTTCTCCTGGGTGGAACTTTTTGAGAGTTGCTAGTATTTTATTCATCGAGACAAGTGGAGAGTATTCTGCACTCAGCACAGACGTAAACTATTTGATCCTATTGGTTTGTATTGATACTTAAGTGCCACGCAAATCTTTTCACTCCCAGTTCCATCTATCCTGTTCTTTTTCTTTTGGTTGTCTTGTTGTTAGGGCCATTCTATTTGTAGCTGTCCTGTTATGCCCTATCGCAAGTTGTTGATGGTTGAGGAGCTTGGCAATGAGGATGCTGCTAAAAATCAGTGAGAGGTTGGAATTTTCACTTCTACCTGTATGTGTTATAGCATTTTATAAATAGGAGCAGCCCAAAATATTTTGCTTTCAGTGGAACCACAATATACAGTCCAAGTAAGCTATTTACACATTATGTGTGGACTGATTAGATTTTTAGAAAAATTACAGTTGTTCCATTTGATAGTCTATTCTTAATACATTAAACTTCAGATTTGGTTTGTGTGAAAATGGTTTTTAAAAAAAACATAAGTATGTATTCTATAATTCTTTTCTCATTATTGAAAGTAGTGTGTTTTTTCAGTCTTATCAAAATGGGAGTTGATTTACTTGAACCTTAATTATTAGATAATTATTGAAATGATCGTCCGGAAAAATATATATTTTAAATGTTTACTGGGCCAGGTATAGATCATTGAAACTCTCTAATTAATAGAAATAGTAAATTTGAGTCACTGAATTAGTCATAAATAATATTTTATTAGATGTTTATCTATTTTTTATTGTCCATCGTATTATATATTGAAGATTGTGAAACAAAATGCACAAAGCTTAAAGTATTTTAATGTATCATGTCTGGTCAAAATGACTGCTAGAAGGCCTCCTTTCTATTTAAACAAAAATAAAATACTGAGAATATTAGAAATCCAAAATAAAGAACACAAATTGCTGGAAAAGCTAATTAGATCAGTCAGCCTGCATAGAGGGAAACACAGTTAATGTTTCAGATTGAATGGCCTGTCATCAGAACTCTCCTCCAGAAATGTCAGTCTGCGTTGAAGTTCTGCTCTTCTTTCTGACAGGATTTCCATCAGAAATAGATTGTCTCTTCTACCTTTGCTTTCTCTTTCCTATTGATCTATTTATCTGTTGATCAGATAATTTGAAAAAAAAAATCCACTTCCAAAGCTAGATTTCCTCCCTCAGCAATAGTTTCCTGTTTCAATATATTCCTTGGTTAAGTTGAAATCAACTTAAAGTCCACCATTCTACTTATGATTACTCATGCTTTCAGCCGTTCAGAACTCCTCAAACCATTGTTCTGAGGAAGGGTCACCGGACCCGAAACGTTAACTCTGTTTTCTCCTCCACAGATGCTGCCAGACCTGCTGAGCTTTTCCAGCAACTTTGTTTTTGTTCCTCAAACCATTGTTCTTGCTGCATCCTAAGATGCTTTGTCAATGTCACACGCCAACACATACTCTAATGCACTCCCAAATCTTAATGCCACAGATTAGATTATTTTAAATAAGCTGTCAACCAAGAGAACCCCAACTTTTTTCACTAAAACACAAACAGAATTTGCACATGTTAACATTTAATATTTAAGAATTGTGAGCTATATTTCTCCACAGTCACTAACTCTAGCAAAACAAATTTAAGAAAAAGCAGGAAATAATGTAATAGACTGTCGTCGTTTAGCATATTTTCAGTTTTGGGGTGTAAGTTTGTCTTGGGCAGCAAGGCAAAATTGTCAGCAATCCATTAATAGCCCAGATTTGCCAGAATTTCCTTTCCTTTTATGTGAATGGAGGATACAATAGAGGACACGCGAATGGAGTAAAATAAGGTTTGCAATGGACAGCACCTATTTTCTTAAAAAAAAGGCAGACATGCCAAAATTTGTTGAATGATAAATGATGATCAGAGAGCATGTTAAATGTAAGTATTTTGTCACATCTATGATATATTTATTTTTTATTGTCAGATAGGTCATTGGTTATTATTAAAATTACATTTCCTTCATCCCAGTGATGTTAAACCTTTTTTTTTGATATCCACGTCATATTGCCTCAGATTTATCTGGAGAATCCTCTCAAGGCAGAAATCCATTTTATGGCTTTGTGGTAAGAAAGTGTGGACTAGATGTTTGGAAAGCAATCCGATCACCTGATGGATGAAGGATGTGAATATATTATCCACACATTTGCAGATGACACAAAAATAGGTGGAAAGGCAAGTGGTGAGGATGAATCACAAGTCTGGAGGGCAATAGAGACAGGTTAAGCAAGTGGGCAAAACTTGGCAGGTGGAATATAATGTGGGATATTGTGAGATCATGTACTTTGGCAGAAAGAAGAGTATCTGAAGACTATTTAAATGGAGTGAAACTAGACAAAACTACAGCACAGAGCGGTTTAGGATTCCTCGTGCATAAATCACAGAAAGCTGGCATCCGAGTTCAGCAGGTAGGGAAAGCAAATGGAGTATAAAAATAGGGAGGTCTTGCTAAAACTATACAAGGCACGAATCAGACCATAGCTGGAATATTGTGAACAGTTTTAGGCCACTTCTCTCGAGAAAGATATATTGACATTGGAGGCAGTTGAGAGAAGGTTCATGAGGCTGATCCCGAGTATGGAAGGACTGTCTTATGAGGAGAGTTTGAGTCAGTTGGACCTGCACTCAATGGAGTATAAAAGAATGAGAGCCAACCTGACTGAAACATAGAAAATCTTTTAAGAGACTTTACAGGGTAGATGTAGAGATGTGGCTTCCCTTTTTGGGAGAGTCTAGGACGAAGGGCCATAATCTTAGTGTTGGGGGTCGGAACTTTATGACAGAGATGAAGAGGAATTTCTTCTCTCAGAGGGCAGTGAATCTGTGGAATTCTTTACCACAGGACTGTCAAGGCTGATTAATTATATTCAGGCATAGACAGATAGAGCGAGACAGATTTTTAATGAGAAAGGGAATCAAGGGTTTTTGAGGGAGGTGGAGTTATCAGATCAGCCATGGTATTACTAATTGGTGGACCAGTCTTGATGGGCTGAACGGCCTGTGTCTGCTTCTGTGTCTCATGTTCTTACTACACTCTAATTCGGATCTAAAAGGTACTTTACTGATTTTCCTGCCATCCTAGGAACCCTAGCTCATATTGTAAAGATAAACTTTTGACAAATATTTTATCCTTTTGTCACCATATGCAGTAATGATGCAGTTTGCATCTAAGCATTGCTGTAAAAGTGTTGTGTTGTTTTTGTGTACTGACTTTTAATAGAAATTATGTGGCTGTTCCATCTACACTTCCCTCCTCACTGGTATAATATTTTTACAAGAGTTGCTGGTGTCAGTAATTTTGCTTTTAAAAAGAAGCTGTGTTATTTCTTGGTACCAGCTGGTCGAATGGAATTTGGTATGTGGCTGAGGCAGGTGGGTACTCGAGATATTACCTTATTGTAACTCAATGTCAATCATACAAACTTTGCCATTATATCTTTCCCTTGTGGATGTTTACATCATCTGTTAAGTACTTATAGATATTTCAGAACAGTAGCTCATCATACAATTGATTATTTCTTTAATTAAGCTTCTATTTGTAAATTCAAACAGCGTTGCACTTGTGTACCAAGCTTGGGATATAACTTTTTTCCTGCTGCTTTGTTACGATTTCTTGGAAGTAATTAACCACAAATCACCTTCAGTGCAGTACAGATGTGTGAAAGAAATGTCTTACATTTCTCTTTTCTCAGGTACTACTTGTGTGGCAAAACAGGTTTTCTGAATTTCTCCCTGATACATTTATTCAAAATTGATTTTAAATATTTGCAATGCGAAATGCTAGCGAATCTCACAGCCAGGGAACTCTGCAGAGAGAAGAGTACCCAAGGGATGAAAAGCGATAACAAGAGAGTAAGAAAGAAGAGATGAGATGGAAAAAATATTAGCATCATCCATCTGCGCTCTCTTAACTATGTAACAAAAATTTGTTGCTATTTTTTAAAGAAGTTTCGATTTTTGCTTGGGTAAGGCTGAGAGCTGAAATATCTCCTGTCAAGGCTTTTGCAAAGTTAACATCTCCGTCTGTTGCAGCAGAGCTATTCAAGTTAACAATGCAAGACGAGTATGTTAGACTTGTTCGAGTATTTAAGGAAACTAGATTTTTTTTCATATCTTTCTAAACAATTGATGAAAGCTACATCAGCATCAATTACATGCTTACCTTTCTCTCTGTTCAGAAATAAAAATGGCATTAGATTGATCTCACTATATTTGTGACCTTCTGTTAATATGGGGAATACAAAAGAGTAACTGCGAAGTCAATAAAATATGAATCAAGAGACAACAAGGTGCAGGGCTGGATGAACACAGCAGGCCAAGCAGCATCATGGGAGCAGATGAATCAAGTTCATTTCCAGGCAGGTTAATTAGGGGTCATTTCAACTTTTATAAGTGGTTGTAAAATGGACAGTAACAATTTAACCCCACAATTTCACACCACACTTGATTTTATTTTTCACTGAAGTTAGTCATTGCTTTTTTTTAATTTCAGAACATCAAAATGAGCCCAGTTAACTTAAAAGTTCCAGCATGAACTGTGACTGTTGAAAAATATCTGTATGTCATTTTAAACTAACAGTATCTCTGAACATTAAAATCAACCCCTTTGAAACCAGTTCAGATTTGGGGGGTAAAATTCAACCTTGGTACAGTTGCAAAAGAAATTGTCTGTAGTTTTTCACATCCTACTCAATTTTGTTGTCTGTTGAAATTATGGCATGGGAAATCAGGCAGGATATGTCACAAACCATTGCTGCTTATCTTGCTAAAATTGAATGTTATTTCTACGTTATTTAGGTTGAAAGCTCCCATTACAGCTCTGAGGCAGGTCCTACCTTTTGAATGAAATGTTAAACCATGACTCCATTATAGAAAGACAGAAGAGATTTCATGGCACTATTTTTATTCAACTAAAACCATGACAACATATTATCTATTCGTAAATGACATTGGTGCTTATAGAAGGTTGTGCATCCACCAAATCCCCTCAAACCGTACTCTGCCTTTTTAACTTCATATTCTTGGAATTTGTTAGCTGGTGGAGCATGTTATCTTTACTGGCAGTGCAGACTGTCAGATCACCAATAAGCCCAAACTTAGAAGCGACATCAGTCCGTATCAAAGACAGCACCGGATAATAGGCACAAATAGGAATTTTGTAACATTTCTGCATATTCAAAATAATGAATAACATTCAGTGTCATTTTTGCGCCAATGTTCCATGAGTAGTTTCAAAAACAGAAGTTGCTGGAAAAGCTCAGCAGGTCTGTGAAGAAAACAGTCAGAGTTAATGTTTGGGGTCCGGTGACCCTTCCTCAGAAACTGATGGTAGCTGAGTAAACGTCGTTTTGTATGCAGAAAATAGGGAGGGGGATGGGGTAGGGATCAAACGATAGGATGAAGGATAGAGCCCGAAGAGAGAGAAAAGCAGTTGGATAGACAAAGGAGTTGAAAATGATTTGGCTAGGAGGGTTAATAGCTGTTAATGGCGACTGTTAGTAACTAACAACAGGTAGTGTAATGGCAGGCTATGTGATAACAAGGCCTGGTGTGTGGATAGGGGTCTGGACATGGGAGAGTTTAGGCCCTAAGTAGTTTGCTCAGTCATTGGGGAAGTAATGAATGCAAGTGTAAAGGTTAATCAAATAATGGGGTATTCAGTGACAGGTCAACAAGAAATTTGCTAAACCTCCATTTTCCCTGCATTTAGACTGGCACAAGTAAATAGGAACATGAATGAAAATTGGCATTAAAGTGGCAAGCATTCAGCAGTTCAGTCAGCATCTTTGGAGAGGGCAAAGGGTTAATATTTGGGGTCAAGAACTTTGGTCAGATTTGAAGTAGTTTGAGATATGACAGTTTATTAACAATTCCACAACTAAGGAAAGGAGAGAAGGGAAGAAAAGAAGGATGAAAGGCAAAAGTGTTTGGTTGCCCAAAGGCTATGAGACAAGTAAAGATTCAACAGATACGTCTAAAGAAAGAGTGAATAGAAACAGCAGAACCATGACAGTGTCTTCTGTCTCGTCAAAGTAGGATCAATTAATTGAATTCACTGTCCAGAAATAATAATGAAGTGCTATTCCATGAGCTTGCATTGATCTTCATTGGAACAATTTAGGGAGCTGAGGACAGAAAGGCCAGTATCGGGCAGGGAGTTAAATTGAAAAGCAGCCAGAAACTCCAGGTCACATTTGCAGACTGGACAGAGATGGTCAAGAAAGTGATCACCTAATCTGTATTTGGTCTCTCCAGTGTCGAGAAGACCACAGCATGAGCAATCATTGCGTATACTAAATTGAAAGAGGTACAACTAAATCACTGGTTCACTTAGAAGGTTTGTGGTAAAGAGGTAAGTGCTGCGGAAAAGTTAGGAGTTCTAGGGAGTGATTGAAGAATGGATAAGAGTGTTGAGGAGTGAACTTTGAAATGCTGAAAGGTGAGAAAGATATGTTTTACATTGGAGGTGATAAATGGTGGAAGATGATCTATTGAATGCAGAAGTGGAGTGGTGTGTTAGTTGAGGACAAGAGGAATCTGCCATGGCTTTAGAAGGAAGGGGCTGGGGGCTAGCGGCAATTTGGGAAAAGGTATGAATGTTATGAAGGGTCCTTTCAACTTTGGTGAGGGGAAATTTCCAGATGAGGAGAAAGGAAGATGTCAGAAGCTGCCTTGCCAGAATGGTTGTGACAGAAAGTAAGACTGAGACAACGGAATAGAGTGCTATCTGAAAGAGAGAGAACCTGGGATCAAGGTGCCTGTAGAACAAAAACAAAAGAACAAGAGAGAAGTACGGCACAGGAACAGGCCTTTCGACACTCCAGACCCGTGCTGATCATCAAGCCCTGACTAAACTAAAAAACAAACCTTCTGCCCTTATTCGATTCATATCCCTTTATTCCCTCCCTATTCATGTAACCATCCAGATGCCTCTTAAATGTTGTCAATGTGCCTGCTTCCATCACCTCCACTGGCAGTGCATTCAGGTTCCTACCACTCGCTGCGTGAAAAACGTTCCTTGCACGTCTCCCTTAAACTTTTGCCCTTTCACCTTGAACCTGTGCCCCCTTGTAATTGAAACTTCAACCCTTGGAAAAAGCCTCTGACTATCCATTCTATCTATGCTTCTCATAATTTTGTAGACCTCTATCAGGTCTCCTCTCAGCTGCCGTCTTTCCAATGAAAACAATCCTAGTCTTTTTAACCTTTCCTCATAGCCAATGCTTTGGAGACCAGGCAACATCATGGTGAACCTTCTCTGCACTTTCTTCAAAGCTTCCACGTCCTTCTGGTAATGTGGCGACCAAAACTGTACACAGTACTCCAAATGCAGCCTAACAAGGGTTTTATATCGCTACAACGTGGTTTGCCAACTCTTGTACTTCATGACCCGGCCGATGAAAGCAAGCATGCCATATGTCTTCTTAATCACCTTGGCCACCTGTGTTGTCACTTTTAGGGAACTGTGAACCTGCACACCCAGATCTGTCTGTATGTTAATATTCCTAAGGGTTCTGCCATGTACAGTATAATTCATGCCTAAATTTGATCCACCAAAATGCATCACCTCGCATTTGTCTGGATTAAACTCCATCTGCCATTTCTGTGCCCAAGTCACCAGTCTCTCTATATCTTGTTGTATCCTTTCAAAATCATCGGCACAATCAGCAACTCCACCAATCTTTGTGTCATCTGCAAACTTACTAATCAGACCGCCCACGTTTTCCTCCATATCATTTACACGTACTACAAACAGCAGAGAACCGAAGACTGTTCCCTGTGGAACACCATTAGTTACCAGTCTCCATTCTTAAAAACACCTTTCCACCACTACCCTCTGTCTTCTATGACCAAGCCAGTTTTGTATCCATCTAGCCAGTCCACAAATCCCATGCGATTTTAGTTTTGAACTGATCTGCCATGTGGGACATAGTTTATATGGACTTTAGCAAGGCATTTGACAATGTCCACAACTCTTCCCTTATCAATTATCTTTGTCACTACTTCAAAAAATTCGATCAGGTTGGTGAGACGTGACTTTCCACGTACAAAACCATGCTGGCCTGTCGCTAGCTCATCCATTTTCTTCCAACTGTACTTATATCCTGTCCCTCAGTAACTTCTCCAAGAGCTTCCCCACTACAGATGTCAGACTCACCAGCCTATAATTTCCTGGATTATCCCTGCTTCCTTTCTTAAATAAGGGGACAACATTGGTTAATCTCCAGTCCTCTGGAACCTCAACTTTGGTCAAAGAGGATGTGAAGATATCTGCTAATGCCCCAACTATTTCTTCCCTTGTCTCTCGCAGCAACCTGGGATAGATCCCATCTGGTCCTGGGGACTTGTCTACCGTAATGCAACTTAAGACACCCGAAACTTTCACCTTTAACATATTGACATTCTCTGGAGTATTCACACACTCATCCCTGACCTCAGCATCAGTCATGTCCTTCTCCTTGGTGAATACTGATACAAAGTTCTCAATAAAGATCTCTCCCACTTCCTGTGGCTCCACGCATAACTTCCCCCCTTTGTCCTTGAGGGGACAAAATCCCTTTCCCTTGCTACCCTCTTTCTTCTAATATATGCATATAGCTCCATGGGTTTAGAGTTGTTGGAGAAGCCCTTAAAGGAAAGGGCTAGAGATGGACCACATGAAAGTGAGAAAGGGATGGAAGCAAAACTGAGTAAATTCCTCAGCCAGAAAACACATGACAGTCAGTCAATATGACATTTTATAAATTCCTACTTTAGAAACAAAACCAGTCAGACTCCAAACCAGAACACAGATTCTAAACAAGGCCTCACACCTAACAAGGATTGTCTGACCTAAATATAACCTCTTCTTTACACTGATAAAACCTTTAGTTCTCTCAGGACAGTGACTTGAAAGGAATTTGGAGATTTACATATTCATATTAATCAATTAAAACCTTCTAACTGACTAAAGACTTAACAGCATCTAAGGTTTGTTTAATGCATCCTCATCAGTGGTGTGATCTTTTGATCTTTTACTTATAAATTCTGTGTCTGATACTACCTCTGTCACTAACACCTGAAGAAGGAGAGAGGCTCCGAAAGGGTGTGTTTTCAAATAAACCTGTTGGACTATAAGCTGGTGTCGTGTGATTTCTGACCTTGTCCATCCCAGTCTAACACCAGCACCTCCACATCATAAATTTCTTTGTGTAAGTGAAAGCAGGAAGCAATGCTGATGCTGTACAGTTATCAGTGTACTGAGAAAACAACATAAAATGGAAGGATCCATAAAATGGGAGGACCCGAGTAGAATTACAAAAAAGAATGTTCATCACATGTCTTTCTAATTTTAGTTTGTTCCCTGGTGTAAATTTCTATAATATGTTCACGGCATTGCATTGAAAGATACCAAAGCAAAATTGTGGCTAAAAATTATTTGCTTCTGTTCCACAAAGTAAAGCCAACATCTGGTCATTTGCTGCTTTTTTTTAATATTTTGGAACTCCTCATTGAAACATAAGGAAACAAAATATGCTGTGATCAGCAATAAATGTAATTGTACAAGTTGATCTCCTTTCGACATATCTTACAGGAAATGTTATACAAGGGCAATGTTTACCACTAATTACAGCTGTGTGGAAACTGGCTTATTCTTTAAGGCGATGAAGTCCAAGCAATCAAGTCACACGCTGCCTAAAGGGAAAGAAATTGAATAGTACCTTTTAAAAAGGAATGATATGAACAATGATAGCTGTGAAAATATTTATTTAGGCATTTAACATAGTAAAATGTCCTAAAGAGCTTCACTGGACTAATATAATGTAAAATTTAATAACATGATGAAGTACAAGGACAGATGGCCAAAGTCATAAATTTTAAGCAGCCTCTGAAAGGAGAGATGGCAACACCTATGGCCTCCATGTAATGACCAAGGCTGGAGGAGCGCACTGTCATGCTCGTCCCACTGTTCCATGGGTCACAACATGAATGATAGAACTTTTTTACAGTTAAGAAAATGGCCAATTAAGTACCATATCTATGCCACTCTAAACAAAACAATTAACCATATTTATTGATAAACACAATTATTATCAAAACAATAAGAATGCAATAATTGGTTAATGTACACAGCCAGTAATATAGAAGCATAAATACGTATCCCTGTAAATATCCTTAACACACATGCAGATGCATACTCTTCAGGAAAAGAATTTTTTAAAAAATTCTGCAGAGATTTACTTTCTGAAAGAAAAACACTTGAGCCTTGAAAATGATAGAACCAAGTGTAGAATGTTCTGGAATCTATTGTTCTGCTGTTCTGACACAGGTGGTCAAGTCACTAATTGTGCATGGTTGTCTCTGAAGTCTTGCAGCTTGCAAAGGAAATAACGTCTTGCGATGTTTCTTGAATCACTTCTGCTGAAAGAACACAAAGGTTTCAGTGTGAACTGAGGGTTTTTTCCGGAAATGAGAGCGATCACCTGGGCAGCCTGACCTTAGGAAGTTCGTCTCCAACTCAGTTTGTTCTTCGTGGCTTCCCTACAACTCAACCAGGTTATAAAAGAAGCACCTCTCGAAGCTAATTACTGTTCAACAGTCGACAGCAAATCAAGCGATTCTCAGTAGTCATGTGATATATAGGAAGCCTCCTGAGAAAAAGACACACTATGTCCATAGTTAACTTTCAATAACCTCTTTTTTTAAAAAAAAATCTCCAGCTGTTTCCAAAAAGAACGTGAAATAAATCCATTTTCTACAATTTATCAAAACCTAAGTCCCTCAAACTATATTCAGTACAATACATCTTCATAACATTAGAGAAGGAATTTCAGAGCTTGGCGGCAGAAGGCACAGCCACGAATGGTGGAACAATTAAAATCAGTCATGCACTAAAGGAGAGGTTTGAAAACAACAAGAGAACTTTTAAAAATGTAATGTTGCCTGTTGGAATATAATATAGATCTGGAAATAAAAGGAAACGGTGAATTAGTCGTGATACCAATTAGTATTCGGGCAGCAAAGTTTTGAGTGAGCATGAATTTTCTCAGGTGTATGAATCAAACAGGAGGTTGAAACAGGAATGTGAAAGATAACAAAGGGAAGGCTGGTGTTTCATCAGCAGGTGAACTCAGTTGGTCAGAAACAGCGATGGTGCAGAAATGGAAGCAAGTGACGCTGGTGATGGAACGGGTAAGTGGTGAGAAGCTCATCCCGGAGTCTTCGGATGTTTTTGTTTGTAAGATTCCTTTTCAAATGGATTAGTAGTCATGGACAACTCCAATCTAAACTATAATTTTGTATTGAAGACTATTTTGACGGGCATAGGAACTGTTAAATTTAATAACGACTTATAACATGTTCCTGCACTTCATACCAGTTCAGTGAATTTTTATTCCAGTCCCAACACAATCAGCAGAAATCAGGAGACAGTGAGATGGTTATTTATATTGTTGATCTCAATGTTACTGTTGTCATTTCTTCTTGGATGTTGCCTTCTTTACGTTTGACATTCATACTGCCTGCCAGCCTTGCACCAAGTCACCCTCTAACCATTGCTCATTCATTTACACTGAACCTCATTATTTCATTATTCATCAGGTGTAAAGATAAAATCAGATAAACTGAAGTCCTTAATGCATATCATTTATTTTGAAAAGTCCTCTCTTCTTAAAGTCTCCAAATCTTAAGATTATTTTGCAGACCCTCCTTGGGAAGTCTTGACAGATCTGGTTTGAGAACCAATGAAATGCTATAGTTGCGAATGGTCTGCTTCATCCCCAAACAGTTGCTTGGGAGAGGGATGGCATCCTTTCAAGGTGTATAAAAGCGGTGGGCTATTTGGGAAGAGCAGGGGTGTGGGACGAATAATTTTTCTTAAATAGCCAGCACAAATGTGATTGACTAAAGGATGACTTTCTGTGCTTTGTATTTCTATTAGTGTTTAATTTCTTTCTTGGAGTCAGTTGGAGACTCTTTTTTTTCTAATAGTAACAAAAAATAACAACTTTATTTCTTTTTGAATTTATATACCAAATCGCCCTTTTTTTTGCTTATTGTGTAATTAGATCCAGGAATTATTCCAATAGCTAAGAACTGATAGAGTTTGTTTTCCATTTCCTAAAATATTTTGGTATGCGGATTGATAGGGTATTTGCTTTATAAATATCGAATTTCTCCATTGAGCATATCATGGATTCAACACAAAGTGTTTTTGAGGTGAATTGGTGAAGAAAACTCGTCATTACTATTGTAGCCAGTGTATGCTTGTTAGAAATGCAGATACATTGATGTTGGTCTTGTAGAGGCTGATGTGTAATTATGTATTTAGCAATAACATGCACCACTGCCTGATTGTCATAATTTATTTTAATTTGTATTTTTTAATTTAAATGAGCTTGGTTATTTCAATGCTTGTAGCATTATTTTCAAATCAAAGCTTTATCAACTTGCTCTGCTTATTTTTGATTTATCTTTGAAGAATGTGTATGTGAAAGAACAGTTATTAGTACTGTTACACTGAAATAATTGACAAATTCGATTCAGCCCTGGATTTAAAAGTCGTTACATTGATTTTCTTTCTCTCCTTGTGCATCATGTTATCCTTTCACAAAATGACACTTCTATGTGTAGTCTATTCACTGCGCCCATGACTTAGAGGAATGATTTTTGATTTAATTTTAAATGCAAGTCGGAAAGTGAAGTCACAAGCTATCAGCATTGCTAGCTCAACAACAGTATTTTTATTCCCTGAACATGATTTTTGAATTTAACAAGTATGATTGACTTTGTGATTATACATCATCCGTAGCACTTGGAAATGGGATGGGTACATACTAGCTGCATGTTTTACTGTAATGTTTGGATAGTTGATTTGTAGCATGTTCTAGTTAAAATAATTCACTATTGAGTTTAGGAATGTGAGTATCACATGTTGGATTAGCTTAACAAGATGAATTTTGTTGTATCTATCCACTTTAGTTGAGATCTGCCACCTGACCCTTTGAGAGGAGGTGGTATTTCAAATGCAAAAGAATATTCAAAAGAGGTGCACTAGAGTTCAGCAATATAGTAGAGTTGATATGAATCAGCTGCTCAAGGCACTATGGTTATTTATACCAGTTCTTTGTTTTTGTCATTTACATATATAAATTCCTGAGCCTAATGGCCAGTTATTCTAACAAGAAATTTGCTGCATTGTAAAAACATTTCTTTTTTTTAACCTCATGTTGAGAAATTCACAACTTTCCAGATTCTCCATCCAAATAGACCGGTAAATATTCTCTGTAAAATTGTACCCTATCCTCAGACATGACAATAGTGACCCTTGGGATAATTACAACTCATCTTTAGCGTCAAAGGGTTACCTGGGAATAAATTAGGTTTGACACTCCCTTCGTATGTATTAGTAAAGGTGGTTAATTTTACAGCTTCAGTCATCTAAATGCCTATAAATCCTTTCTGTTGCTATAAGGTGCAACTTATTATTCAAGGATTACTTTGTTTAATCATTTGGTCCCTAAAGATGGTAATGCAGAGGATAATTTAAAACTAAAGCTAGCTTCTAATTGTAGCTCCATCTCATTTTGTAACTGGATAAGAGACAATTAAATTCTGCAGTAATGGAGACATTCAGCTTTTAATTTTTATGAAGATGGTTTAAATTGCAGAGCAGAGCTGTTGTTTTGGATCAGTATCACAGATCTGAACTGACAGCATTTGTCGTATTGTGTTGACTAGAAGATGTCATCAGTACAAACTAGCTTCAGTGGCTCATTTGTTTTTCAACTTTATAAAAGAGATTTGCAAACCTGTGAGATGGCGTGCAAGCATGTCTAACAGGTTACATTCTAAATTTGTCTGCACAAAAGGAGGGAAATGCTGTTGTTGAAAAATATCTCTTTCCACTTAGCATCTCCCTGTTTTTCTTTCAACAATTTTCAAGCATAGAATGACTACTGTATGACTTTCTATCATGCCCAAGAGACGGACCTTACCTTAACTGGAAGTAGACATGTTCTTTCCTTGTTGGGTACAGGAATCCTACTGGAACATATCTCCTTACTGACATTGATTAGTGCATGCATTTTTAAAAAGAAAGCACAAGTTAGTAGCGAGATGTTTTAGGCCTTTGAATATAGTCCGAACTGAGTCTTGATATGTCCATTAAATTTCCATTTTGGTGTGTAGATGTTTCCTCATTCGGTTTCTGCAGCAGCCGAATGTAGAACAGAGTGTAGAATATTTGTGTGGTTTTATTTGGAGTGCGTAGAGCTAAAACTTTTTTTTGTATCCGTAAATAATGCGGATATAAAGTAAGTATGACTGCTTTAATATTCTGATCAATCTGATAATGTTTGTTGTTTGTGGAAAGTGATCTTTGTTTTTAAATGTTCTCATCCTGTTCGGTCCATGTTATGGATAGCTGCTGAAACTTTCTTGAATTCAGTCGCATTGATCATTCCCTTGACATAGAATTATAGAATCCCTACAGTGTGGAAGCAGGCCATTCTCCACCGAGTCCACACCAACCCTCTGAAGAGCATCCCACTCAGACCCGACCCCCTACCCTATCCCTGTAACCCTGCATTTAAAATAGCTAATCGACCTAACCTGCATATCCCTGGACGCTATGGGTAATATAGCATGACCAATGCACCTAACCTGCATGTCATTGGACTGTGGGAAGAAAACGGACCACCTGAAGGAAACCCACTCAGACCACTGGGAGATGTGCAAAATCCACACAAACCAGGGGTGGAATCGAACCCAGGTCCCTGACATTATGAGGCAGCAGTGCTAACTCCCAAGCCACCTTGCCGCCCAGTGAGCAGTCTGAATGTTTTGGTTTGATCAGACGTGACTCTCATTGCTTTACATTTGTTTGTACAGTAGCATGGTTTATGCGCATAATAATAGCAGCCCCTTGCAATCCAGCCTGGATATTTGTGTCCTGTACATGTTGTTCTTCAATCTCAATGTATTCAGACTAATTTAGTATTTAGTGAGATGAGATTGATATAAATGTTACGGGGTTCAGCATACAAGCATCATCTGATTGGCTTAATCAATTTTCACATAATCTTTACATCATTATACAAAGTAATAAAAGCACTATGCTTAGGCATGCAGGTGAATCATGTTTCTTGCTTAAACAAGGTGGTAACTAATTATGTTTCAGAGATAGTAGGAACTGCAGATGCTGGAGAATCTGAGATAACAAGGTGTAGAGCTAGATGAACACAGCAGAACAAGCAGCATCAGAGGAGCAGGAAAGCTGACGGTTTGGCCTAGATCCTTCTTCAGAAATTTCTGAAGAAGGGTCTAGGCCCAAAACGTCACCTTTCCTGCTCCTCTGATGCTGCTTGGCCTGCTGTGTTCATCCAGCTCTACACCTTGTTATCTCTGGTAACTAATTATCCTCTGGCATTCCTGACATCCTCACTTCAGTTGAAACTATCACAGCTTTTCCTTCTACAAAACCGACTGTTGTCACAGCTCTTCTGCTTAAAAGCCTCTCTGCCTCATCAGCTTATCTCTCACAGATGCTTCCCCATGTTCTTTCTCTATCCCTCCACTGACAGAGGCCTGAGGTTATCACCAAAATGGATCTGAGATCTTTTCATTAGTTCGACTTTAGAATTTTTTTAAAAATTCTATTGGATCAGTAAGTCAATTTTTGGACTTTCTCTTAGTGTATTAACCACTTGTCAGCCAGACACTCGTGTAATCTTTGCAGGAGAAAACAGAGTTAACGTTTCGGGTCCGGTGACCCTTCCTCAGAACCGGACCCGAAACGTTAACTCTGTTTTCTCCTCCACAGATGCTGCCAGACCTGCTGAGCTTTTCCAGCAACTTTGTTTTTGTTCCTGATTTACAGCATCTGCAGTTCTTTTGGTTTTTACTCGTGTAATCTTGTAGGAATGCACCTTGCTTTTCAAAAAAAGCATTAAAACAACGCATAATTTCAAATCTTCATGTACGTGTAAAGGTAGAAGGATTCTGATGTTTGTCAGTGCGCCTGCAGCATTTCGAACCTAAATATCCCTACAATGTGGAGTTTGCCTGTTCATAGAATTATGAATTGTTACAGCACAGAAGAGGCAAAGTGGCCCATCATGCCAGTGCTGTCTCTCCAAATGAACAGGACACTGCCTTGTCCCTGTAACAGTGCACATGCCTCCTTTACTGATAATAATCCAACTTGCTCTTGAATTCCTCAGTTGAACCTTGCCTCCACTACAATCCAGTACATGCCAGATTCTCACCACTCGTTGTGTGCAAAGTGTTTTCCTCCCGTCTCCATCACTTCTTCTACTACCTTAAATCCATGCTTTTTGTTCTTGATCCTTCTGTAAGTAGGAATGGTTTTCCCTATCTACTCAGTCCAAATACCTCATGATTTTGAATATTTCTATCAAATCTCCTGTCAACCATCTTTTCTCAAAGGAAAACAGTGTCAGTTTCTCCAATCTATCTAATTAACTCAAGTTATTCATCCCTGCAGCCATTCCAATTAGAGGCTGTACCTTTCTTGTAGAATCTTAGAATGATGCTGCGCAAAAGGAGGCCATCTGGATTATTGTGACTGTGGTAGCTTTGAATAGAGCTATGTCTGTAGTGCCACTCCTTTACTCTTTCCTTTTAACCAGTGTTCCTTCTATCATCTGTTTGCTCTGTATGGTCAGCTTGGTGCAACTCGGAATCATATATGCTTAAAGGTAAAGTTGTTTGTGCACAGCCTGTTTATTCCCTGCCTCATCCATCCCTGATCGCTTGAGCACATATTTGTGTGACTTGAGGGGAACATATTTCAAGTGAAGATATTTCATAGAATAGTGTAGAAGCAGGCCTTTTGACTCATTGAGTCTACGTCGATGCCCTGAACAGCGACCCACCCAGACCCACCCACCACCCCATCCCTGTAACCCTGCAATTTCCAATGACTCGTCCACCTAATCTGCACATTGCTGGATGCTATGGGCAGTTTAGCATGTCCAATGCACCTCAGCTACACAACTTTGGACTGTGAGAGGAAACCAGAGCACACAGAGGAAACCCACACAGACACAGGGAGAATGTGCAAACTCCACACAGACAGTTGCCCGAGGGTGGAATCAAACCGGGGTCCCTGATGCTGTGAGGCAGCAGTACTAACCACTGAGCCACTGTGCTGTCCTTATTTATCCAGTTATTGTTTGAAATTTATTACTCTCTCAATTTTTTTCCTTTATCCTTGTCTTCTCTGAAGACAAATAAGACTCCAAGGGTCCTGGACATTTCCTAGTTACCTGAGAGTTCTTTTCCAATGCTGAAGGACTGTGATGAGTTTGCTTTGTTTCAGAAGTGAAGAGACAAATTAATACTGTTTGAAGTTAATGTAAAATTTTCAATAGAGCCCAGTAAATGAATCTTCCTATTATTACAAAAACAGAAATTGCTGGAGAAACCCAGCAGGCCTGGCAGTATCGATGGAGAGAAAAGAGAGTTCATGTTTCATGTCCAGTGACCCTTCATCAGAACATATGTAATTATGTCCATTTTTTGGCTATTTTCAAGAAGTGTCCTCTGTTTGTCACAAGGTCTAATGCTTCAATGTTTTGACGGAGCAGAAAATGTTTGTAATTGCATACACACTTCACTTGATATCAGAAAATAAATATTAATGTATCTCCATTAAATTTGTGGTTATTTCCTCCATGTTTTACTTCCGCTTGATAACGTTTGATTTAGGAGTGTTTCAAATCACTCTTGTTCAAGTCAGACGTTGCTTAATTTAGACAAACATCATTTGCTTCATTTTTGAAGTGCCTGTGACACCATGACTACTGCAGTTTCTGTTGAGGTTGTATTAGAAAGCAATAATAAATCTCACATTCACACTCAAAATGACCAGTTTTGCTCGGTATGTTCCAGGCTTCAGTGTGTCTGACAGTCAGTCCATTGAGACAGATGCCACTGTGAGAGGCAAGCAAATGATGCCAGCTATTTGTTACACTTGGCCAAAAACCTTCTGTGGGTTCTTTTAAGGATCTTGTCAGCCAAATATTCAAAAAGCACAGCATTCTCTGCAGAAGAGAAATCAGGACTGAAGAATCATTTAAGGAAAATGCCCCAATGTCTGAACCAGGAATAGTCAGTTAGAACGGAAGTACTATGCTTTTGACGCTGGATGTCTGAAATAACGACAGAAAATGCGAAGTATTCCGCAGTTCAGGCAGCATCTGCGGAGCTGAGAAACAGAGTTAATTTTTCAGATCTGACGAAAGCTAGTTTAGCTGAAATATTAGGCCTGTTTTTCTTCTTCACCAAATGCTGCCTGCCGTGCTGTGCATTTCCAGCATTTCCTGTTTGTTATTGTCTGTTAGGATGTTGACTCTAATATCAAAACATGTACAGAAAGCAGAAAAAGGAAACAAAAATTGGATTCAGAGCAAGAGATAAAAGAGGAAAAAAAAATATCTGAAATATTTGAAAAATGAAGGACTGATCTGATGCTTGTCATTTTTTTATGCTAGAGAGGTTATTTACCTGTATTTTTCACATTGTTAACAAGGTTAGTTGGACTGGAATAGCAAAGCCCTAACTTGTTATCTTGAGTTTGAGCCATATTTATGAGGTAAATGCTGTAACTTCATGTCATTAATGCATTGAATGGGTAGTTAGGCACTATGATGCTGCCTTTAACAAGCAACTCATCTCAAATAGCAACATCCACAATTTCTCCTTAATTCCATGTGTACATTCACATGAAATTGTTGTTTATATTCCATGTCAATAATGGTGAGCACTGTCAACTACAGTGTTTGTAATAAATTGAATGATTATTCCAAACACACAAAATGGCTGCCCATGAATACACATGATAGGCCACAGAAGCACTTGCACATCTATAACTGTTGTCACTATGTTCCGTGAGCAGTGATGTCTACATCAAAGCCGCCACAAATGGCACCCACCATGGCTGCCGCAGGAGGTGGGGTTTGAGGAAGATACTGGGCTGCGAGGGGTCTAGGGAGCCTGGAGGAAGGTGGAGCATCCCCTCCTTGGGAGAGTAGCTCTCAGCTACCTCACTGCTTGGCCAACATTCACTTCGGTGGAATGCAGTGCACAGGTGCAGTTTAAGTGTTGGTTGTGGATAGTTACTTGTTTGTACAGTGTTCTTGCGCATTTGCAGACATTGCACCCCCTTTAACGGTGTTGTTCACAATACATGCAGCCAATAGCAAAACCTGACAATGAATCTCTAAAATTGCAGGGTTTTTCGTTCACAATTTAAAATAAACATTGCATGCATTGAAATAAAACATTTCTCTTGCTCTCAATCCATCCTGTTGCCTCCCTTTACAAGAAAGTCGAAGTTCATTTCGACACACATTGGGCTAGATGAGGAATGTGAACTTAAATGAGCAACAGATCTTTGAATGATTTACTGGGAAGAAAGATATGTTTTTCTTGTTAGAAATGCTCATATAAAACTACTTTGAAAATGGATTGTGGACTGTGCATCAGACCAAACCTCGAACATTAATTATGGGGTTAGCTCAAATAAAGGTATCATTTTGATTGCATAAATTAAAGGAAATAACAGCATCTGTTGGGTACTACGAAACTACTTGAGCAATCTCAGGTGCATTGTGTTTATTTATGTAATTGTTAGATCGCAGCAGATGTTTACCATTATTCTGCCTTCATGTGGTGATACTTCACAGTATGTTCAGGACGGTATGCGCTGTGGAACGTAATCTGGGATTTGGTCTGTAGGAAGGTAATTTATATTGCTAGTGGATAATAAGGCTATAATTGATCCACGTTGTTAATAATTGTGGAGATGAAAGATTAGAATTATCATGCAACTTAGTCAACAGTAGAAAGTGGCTGAACTCACGTTTACAGAAATGCATTTCAGAGTGGAGTACTTAACACAATATTGGTTTAGAATTTGCAGTTGTGAAGATGATAACACTGTCAGTATTTGCCCCATACTCTTTGAAGCTGAAGGTAGCATCTGGTGCTGCACTTGTAAACAGTCAAGGGCAGAAATTTCTAAGTTACTATTACTGATTTTAAGCTCCTTCACCGGTGCACTATAGCAAACCTCAAAACTGAAATCAATTAGAAAGCACTGACTTGATTTGAGCTTCCACTTATAATATTACTAGTCTCAGTGTAAAATCTGTTGAAATAGGTCGTGTTTTGAATGAGGTATCACTTTTTTTTATAGGTATCTAAGCTGTGATTATTTTTGAACAGCTTCTCTAACCTTCAAAACTTGGTTTGTGTTCGTAGATTTCTCTATTATAGAAAGTAAAAATTCCTTAGTCTTTTAAATAAGTAATTACTTCTAAATGTTTGTTTATATTTTAGCTCCTAACTTAATCCCAAATGCATTTCCCAACTTCATTTTGCCTTCTGTAAATTGAATTTCTTTTTCAATGAAGGATAATCAATGTTTTTGACTTACTGCTTTGCTCTCTGTGAGAAGTCTTCAGCAGGATTGATTACTTAACCTGCTTGATGACATCACTGTTACGGGACATCATAGATTCCTTACAACTTGCATAGAATGAAATAACATTGGGAAAGATTAAATCTGTGCTCAGAGATCATCAGATCTTTGTAAACTGCCTGCTTCAAGGTCACTAATGAGTGCAGCCACTTCAAAATCCTTCACTTTATACAGTACCTTTGAATGCAGTAAAGCATTTCATGATTAATGTCGTTCCCAGTCACCAAAAATATTTGCTGGTATCTCAGAATTTATTCCAAAATAACTTTGTATATTTCCAATGAGGAAATCATGGCTTTAAGCTGTTAAAAGACAATTTGTCATCAGGTGCTATGAATTGAATCCTTGTTCCTATATCGTTATTGTAAAGCCTCATGTAGCGTAGTGTCCCTACCTCTGACCCAGGAGGCCTGGGTTCAACTCCCACCTGCTCCAGATGTGTATACTAACATCTCTGAGCAGATTTGTTAGGAAAATACATTGGTTTCTACCGAGGCCTTATCCTGAGGTTAATCCTGACATAGCAGTACAGACAGTGTTTCACCCCTCAGTGATGATATTTACTCACATGTCCAGCAGAAAAGCAAGAAGGTGAACGGTTAAATGAGCCAGATTGCTTACCCTCTGGACAATCGCTATGATCTCCACACTTCATATTTTAATGTCTTCTCTTAAACAGATGGCAAGAGACCTGCTCAAAGAAGGTTTGCAGGTCTGGTCTTAATGATGGTATTGTGATCGGACTGCAGTTTTAACTTGGATCTGATTAACAAATTGACTGCAATGTTCCCAACAAAAGGAATAGATTTCAAAAGACATTAGGCCCAGTTTTGGGCCTCATAAAGAAAGTTTAAGGCCTCCCTTGCCTGCACATCTCACCATCTCCCCTTGCGTGTGCTTTCCGCTCAAAGTTGTGTGGTGGGGTGGATGGAGGACTCTTGCAGGGTATAAAACTGCAAGCCAGCGGGGTTTAAACGATGTCAAGAGTTAAACAATTCTAAACCTCATTTCTGAAACCTCGTGCCCACTGAAAACCTAATTAAAATGGGGCTCAAACGATAAATTAAGTAAATGATTTTTTGGTAAAATTGATCATGCATAATGGTTTGAAATGCTAGAATGAGAGAAAAGAGGATAAACGTGAATATATTTGGTCTAAGAATAGCCTTAAAAGATGCCCATTATTTCTGATCATTCATTCTCAAAATAATTTTAGGGATTTTTACAGTTTAATACTGTTTTTCTTAAATTCCCTCAGTCAGGGTGATTATAATATTTCATAATTTCTAGAAGTTGTAATATTTCCAATCATTTTATTTAAGTAAGTTAATAACTCATAATACTGTTATGTACAGTGTGTGTGAGTGAATTTGCAAAAGAAATTTTCTAAAATTACATGTTATTTGTTTATGTAAGTGTTTCGTTTATTTTACCAGCACTAATTTTTGGCATGTGCTCTATGATTTTTTAATTCCAATCAACTTATCTACAGCTGAATGTGATTTGGTTTGGCCCATTTTCTTGTGTTTACTTTATGACAGAAGGGAGATTTATTGGTCAAAACAGGTCCTAAGTCCTCAGCTGTAAAACAGCTGTCTAGGCAGCAATGATTAGTATGCAGATAACCACTGATTATAAATTTTCAGAAATATAAACATTTCGAGTTAGCATGTCCATGTTACGCTAACCTGACACTCACACTGCAGCTAAAACTAGTTTATTCAATTGATACAAAGGACTTACTTAATATCCTCTTGTAAAGTTTTTGAGAGCAAATATTTAGGTAAAAGTCAGGGTCGACTTATCAGTGAGAAATATTTTGGAGTTAACTCCCATTTCTTGGGAGTTACCAGAAATGACATTGTCTCTGCAGTTGCTGGCCATGGTTCTGAATTCAGCAGGGAGTGCTGTCCTAGCTTTCTATTTCTGACGAATGAAAGGAGGTAAGAGAAATTCTGTAAAAGACTCACTAGATTGTTCCCGTAACCCTGCTGTCAAAGCTAGCATGAATAATGTGAAAAATTAAGGACTTTTGCTGAAAGTCAGAGTTGACGTGTACATAAGATCGATTACTGTCAGAGTATGTATGGTATTCAGCATGCAGTATGATGAGAAAATATCACTAGAAATATGAAGAGTGCACAATGTTTTGTCCCTGCCATTCGCCTACTACAAATGTTGCTCATCATCACTTAAATGAGAAAGCACTGTATCAAAAGGGCCTCCATTGATTGCAAAGTAGCTGAATGCTGGCTGACTTTTCTGAAAGTGTGTGATCCTTTGAGAGTTAAAATTTATTTTGAATCTCATACACTATTTTGTATTCAGTTAAGTATTCTAAGGATATTGTGATATTTTTCTGCAATCTTACCCAGTTGACCAAGCTTCTCTGATAATTTGACAGTTTTAACCTGTTGTTACCTAAATCACATTGACCACGGTGATGCCAGGTACAAGTCCCAGTCAGTGCTGATGTGATGAGCTGATCAGTATTGGTTTTAGATAGGCCACTTCACGTGGCTTCAGTGCTTGAGAATTCAAGAAGGTGTTCAGTCTCAATTATCAGCATCCCTGTGGTGGTTAGATTTATGTGAATTTTCTTCACGTGCAATTTACATGATGTTAGAGTAACTGACAAGAGTAGCATTTGTTGACCATCTTTAATTGCCTGTGAGAAGCTGGTCATGAACTGCCTCCTTGAATCAGTATAATCCATGTGGTGTAGGTACTCCCTCAGTTCTGATAAAGAGGGAGTTTCAGGTCTTTGCCCAGGTGACAATGAGTGAGCAGTGACATACTTCCAAGTCAGGATGGTGGGAAAAGGGGAAGTTTTAGGTGGTGGTGTACTCATTTATCTGCAGCTGTTGTTGATCATGGATTTGGAAGATATTGTGGAAGGAGCTTTGCTGAGTTGCTGCAATGCATCTTGTACACAGTACAGACTGCTGCTACTGCACCACTTCCAAAGGAGATAAGGGCTTAAAGTATTTGATGAAGTTATTTGATAAACCTAATTGTACTTTGTTTTGAATGCTGTCGACCTACTTGAGTGATGTTGAGCTGTACTCATCCAGGCCAATGACTTCCTTGGTTGTTTCTTGGAGATAAGAGTGAGGTTTTGGACAGTCAGGAGGTGAGTAACTTGCTATAGAATTCCCAATCTCCAACTTGTTCTCGTGGCCCAGTATTCATGTGGCTGATTCAGTTAAGTGCTTGGACAACGTTAAACCTCAACTAAGTCCACCTGCCCCTGTCCCACTCCCCCACCCCCAACCACCGTGTGTTAATGATTGCAAATTCATCAATGTTAATGCTGTTAAATGTCATGGGGAGGTGATTGGGTTGTTGCTTTTTGCAGATAGGACTTGTATGCTGTAAATGTTACTTGGCACTTATTCATTTAAGTTTCACTGTAGCTCAGGTCTTGCTGCCTATGGGCATGGAGTGCTTGTTATCTATGGATTCATGAATGGTGCAGGATATTTGGAAAAAACCTGAGAATTTATGACCTTATGATAGATGCAAGGTCAGTGGTAAAACAGCTGAAGTTGGCTAGGTTTAGAACACTGCCATGAGGAACCTCCTGAAGCGATGTCCTAGAAGTAAAGTGATTGGACGCCAACAATTATGACCATCTTCCTTTGCACCTTTTCTCCCTGGTTCCCATTAAGTTTTGCTAAAGCTTTATGATATCTAACTTGGTCAAATGTTGTCTTGATGTCAAGACCGGTCACTGTCATCTTACTTCTAGAGATCAGCTTTTTTGTCCATGTTTAGAATTTTTTCTGTACCCAGTGCGCTCACCCATTCTTGACATCACGTGAGAATGGTTTGAAAATTGGTATCTCTGGTGGTGGGGATGTAAGAAGAAGGCAGAGACAGTCGTCCACTATTCTCACTGAATATGATTGCAGAAGTTTCAGTCTTGTCCTTCATGTTGACACTCTCAGCCTTTGCATCACTAAGGATTGTGTGGATATTTGTGGAACTTGCCCTTGCAGTTAATTGCTTAAGTATCCAACAGTAGTCATTCATGACTGGATATGATAGGACTAGCAAGCTTTGATCTGATCATTTGGTTTTGGGTTCGTTTAGCTTGGTCTGTTGCACTCTGCCTCTGCTATTTAATATGCATGGAGTCCTATGATGTAGTTTCACTCCATTTGTGTCTTTTCTTTTGGAATGTCAGGTGCTGCTCCTGGCCTGCTGTCCTACACTCTTCCTCAAACAAATGTTGAACCCTCGGCCTGATGGTAATTATTGAATGAGGGATATGCCAGATTGTGGTGAAATTATCATTCTGCTGCTGCTAATGCTTCACAATGCCTCATGAATTCCCAGTTTGAACTGCTAGTTCTGTTCTAAATCTGCCCAATTTAGCACCATTGACTTAATATACAACTAAATGGATGATATCAGCAGTATGAAGACAGACTTCATCTCCACATTGCACAGATGTTAACATTTCAGGTTGAGTGACCCTTCCTCAGAACCTTCCTGTTCAGAGGAAGGCTCACTCGACCCGAAACATTACTCTGTTTTTTCTTCATAGATGCTGCCAGACCTGCTGAACTTTTCCAGCAATTTCTATTTTTGTCTCTGATTTACAGCATCTGTAGTTCTTTGCTTTGGCCATTTGCCTACAGGTAAGAAAATCTCATGCGTTCTTCCTAGTCATATCATCTCAGTTCCCTGTAACTGTTAACGACCAAACGCCCTGAACCTGCTTATGGACAGAATTCAGAACAGTTGGCAAGACTCTTTCATTCCTCAATTTTCCCTAAATTAAAGAGACTCCAAGACATAACAATCTAAAGAATTTTATTTTTGTAACAAGTTCCCTGTCGTATTATCATCACTGCTTTCCTTAAACAATTTCACTGAACTAGACTTAAGTCTGCATAGCACAATTTCAAAATTTGCAAATGACACAGAATTTGGAAATATTACTGAACTTTGAAAAGGCTATTGGTAGATCTCAAAGGACATGTACAAGCAAATGGAATGGGCAGATAAGTGACAGTTTAAATGTTATACAAAGGATTGTAAAGCAATGCATTTTGGTGGAAAGAATGAGGAAAGGTAACATACATTGAGGGATATAATTCGAGCTGAAAGCTGATAGCTGCAAGACCAGAGATATTCCTGAGTATAGATGCACAGATTATTGAAAGTGGCAGGACACATTAAGAAAGTGATTTTAAAAATATGTGAAGGCGATCCTGGGCTTTAAAAATAGAAGTGAAGAGTATAACAGCAAGGGCATTATGGGCATAAATAGGGTGCAGGAAAGATATGCTAGAATGTTTCCAAAGGTGAGGCTTTTTGTTTAGGTTGTAAATAGTTTGGACAAGCTGAGATTCACATTAGAGAAAAGAAGATTGAAAGGAGATTTCATACAGGTCTTCACATTACAAGGGGTCTGTACAAAAGATGGTGAAGAAACTGTTTCCAATTTTGGAAAGGTCCAGATGAAAGCACCCTGATTAAAAGCATGGCATAGAACCAAAGGTGTCATGAGGTAAAATCCTTTTATGCAGCGAGCATTTATAATCTGCAATGTGCTGTCTGAAAATGAAATGGACCTGGATTCAGTTGTGGTATTTAAAAGGGGGTTGGGTAATAAGCTAAAGGGAAGAGATTGACAAGGATATGCAGAAAGGATGGAGTGAGACTCAATGTGAACCGGCACAGATATCAAATGATAAATATCCATCTTCTGTGCTGTACTGTTGCATGATTCTCTGACTTTCATGACACAGTCAGCTTGATCAGTAGTAGTGCTACTGAGTCACTGTTTGTGATGGGCACTGTAGTCCCCAACCACAGTCGATGCCCTTTACACCCTGACTACATCTTCCAAGTGATATGTGTTGTGGTTACTTCTAACAATTAACCGCAGGAGTCTTGAGCACAGGTTAACAATCATTTATTCAAGTGCACATAGGAAAAGAGTGCATTCTAGAGCAAATAGAATGAAAATATGACTAAATGCAAGAAATTGGTCAACTTAAACATCTTCAATAACATCTTCAAAGTCCAATCTTGTCATTATACACAATAAACAGATGTCTCCCTCTTGCTGAATACTTATCCTTGTACACCCAGATGGGGATCACGTTAGCTTATCCTCGCCTGATACTGTTTCATTCAACTCTTATCTGTTTACTCACCTTGACCCCTATGACTCCTATTGAATTAATCATTTTTAGGCCTTTCTGGAAGGTTCCTGATGTTCTCAGCCTTTATTGTGCCCAAGGTTTCTCTGGCGAAGTCCGCTGTTTTAACTTTACTGTGAACATAAAAATGGCTATTTAACACTGAAAGCTTAATTCCCTCTGACACATCAACATGGAGGGATACTGATTCATCTGCTGAGAGGGGGCGAGAAAATGATAATCAACAGAAGGTTTCCCTACCCAAGTTTGACCTGATGCCGTGGAACTTCTTGAAGTCTTGGTTCATGTCGAAGATTCCCAAGAACACTCTGTCATGACTGTTTACTATATGCTATCATCAATTGCAATCCTGTCCTACTGGTGGGAAAAGATGTGCCCAGGAATGGTGATGGAAACGTCTGGCACAGTGGGTGTGAGGTATAATTGAGTGAGTATAACAGTGTTATTGCATGAATTGCGTGACTAGTTCCATGGATCGCTCTCCCATGTTTGGTGCAAAATTCTCAAAATACAGTGAGAAGGACTTTGAGAAACCATTAGGCTGGGTGTACCTTTGTCATTTGCCAATACCTAAATCAATGTCTGGTGGTCCATCCATTTTATTATTTCAGAGTACCTCATACAAATAAAGGCAGTGAAAAATTTTGATGAAACTTTTATTAAATTTGTAATTTTTTAAAAAATTTGTCCATGATTCATCCTTAATTTCTGTAAGAGTTTGTGTTCGGTAACAACAGATATCTAAAATAGGCAGTCAGCTATTCATGAGCAATTTTAAGATTATTTATGAATAAGCAAGACATGCTACATTATCTAACTGGACAGGAAAAGTACACAGCCCATAACAGTTGGGGTTCAGTGATACCAGAGGGCAGTGAGCATACAGTGTGTTGATCACATTGCCTTGTGATGACAGCATGCTGCTCTCTAGAAGTGCAAGGGAACTCTTCCCTCAATCTTAGTCCATCTTTCCCAGTCCATCCTCCATTTGAAAGAAAGAGCTACCTGACAAGAACATTTTGCTTTCTAGGAGCTGGGGGTTCACCCTATTATCAAGCACATGTTAAATGCTCATAGCCAGTGAATCTTGAGCAAATCCCCAAGGTGTCAGGATGGTCGAGATCAGATTTTTAGTTTGCATCATGCTGAGGGTCATTTTCTAGTCCTTACTTGACACTTATGTAGATATAAGCACACACAATGTGTCATACCAGCTTAGGAATGTCAACCAAGGGGCCCTTACATTTCCAGGGACTGTTATTGAGAAAGAAGGAAAAAAGCATCATTTATGAAAGCTTCTATTTCTTAACACTTTTTACCTGTAACATGTTATGTCACTTCAATTCGTGTATTTTCATATATTCCAGAAGTGCTTTGGGAATTGGTTCAGCAATGCAAGCTGCACTTCGTGCTGTAGAAACAAACCTGCTAATTCTGATGCGACAGTTCCGTAGCTCCTATAAACTCATAGCAAGTTTTTATATACTGATTTATTCATGCTTATTTGCTGTTAAAGTCAGAGGGAAGGATTTCTCTGGTGGCTGCAGAAAGTTGCACAAGCCACTAGGAATGAACCTACATTGCTGCTGTAGTGCAGGACAAGCCTGGGAACTACGTGCACTCAACCTCCAAAACCAGAAATGATGACCTTGGCACAAACATTTGCTCTTCCTGAAGACAGTACTGCTGCAGGCCTTTCAGTAAAACATGTTCTCATTATACCATTTCCAAGGTTAATATCACCTACAAAACCAGAAATTACTGGAAAAGCTCAGCAGGTCTGGCAGCATTTGTGGAGAGAAAGCAGAGTAAATGTTTCATGTTCAGTGACCCTTCCTCAGAACTGGAGTCAGAATTTCCTCAGTCCAATTCACTCAGCCTGAAGCATTAACTCTAATCTTCCTCCACAAATGCTGCCAGACCTGCTGAGCTTTTCCAACAATTTCTGCTTTTGCTTCTGAGTTACAACATCCGCAGTTCTTTCAGTTTTTATTTAGTATTTAACTCACTGCCACATCTCTTCTAGGCATGCCCACCTTGAGAAAGTTTTGCTCCTCTTTCTGACAGGATTTCCATTCCAATCTTTCTTCTTGTCCACCGTCATTAATTCCACTGTCGCTCCTGGTGTTTGTGCAGGTATTTGCTAAAACTTGTTTCCACAGCCACAACACATTCCTCAGTGAATGCCTTTCGCTCAGACTCACCCCATGTGGATTCCAACCCAAGTTTCATCTTTCACGCTTTGAATCCACCCAGCATCATAGGTATGTCTGCAATGTTCAATGTTCTACAGACCATGTATTGTCATGCGCACTCTCAATCTCTCTCTCCAACAGCATCATGTCATGTTGCTCAGGGCTGCACCACGAGTACTGAGGAAGGATCACTTGACCCAAAACATTAACTCTGAATTCTCTCCACAGATATCACCAGACCTGTTGAGCTTTTCCAGCAATTTCTATTTTTGTTTCTGATTTACAGCATTGGTGGTTCTTTCAGTTAATATTACCTACTTCACTAACGATCGTCGAGACCACCTATTTACTTCACTGTGGTATGAATGATAGCTCCCTGTTTATCTTTGCATGAGTCTACTCTTTATAAAAGATTTTGTGTCTCATGTTTCTCATTTCTTAGTTTTCAGGCTCCTGAGCACTTGGCGTATTGTTCATCAAAGCTTGTCAATGACTGACGAGTGTTCTTAACTCTTGTCTGGTTGCTCACTTGTTAGAGCAAATGACAATTTGCTGTCTTTGGCTGATTTGTTAATAATGATGGCAGTGCTGTCGTTCTGTACGTGCGTGCTGTTGTATGAAAGCATTACAGTTCCACAGTTTAGATTTTAACCAATGGTATGGGAAGAATTGTGCTATCAGTTCACCCTGATCTTTCTTGCACATTTTGCCATTAATTAGGCCTTGAAACCTACGTGCTCTGATGGTAGAAATGTCAAGCAAAAGGGATGGTTATCCTCGTGGGAATATTTCAAATGCACCGATCACATTTTTCCTTTAATGGCTCTGACATTCTCGTCAGCATGATGTAAGCTGATACAAGAAACTCAAACTTTGTCCTCAAGCTGCAAGTAAGCCAACTTTAAAAGAGTGTAATAAACAAGTAGTCCTTACCTCAGAGGTTGGCAAGCAATCATATCTCGATATTCTCCCTAAGTTGCTCCAAATAAGCTAATTTTTGAGGAAGCTCTTTTCAAAAGAGAAGTAGTTTCCTAGCATACACCCTGAAAAGGGCTTGCTGCCCCTTTTCAATGCATGTTTTCCCTCAGAAATGTAATTCTTGAAATCCACTGTACGTGGAGTAAATGTAGTTATGAGTCTTTAGTTTTTTGTAGTTACTAGACAACTTGGATGTAAAGCTGTGTTGGAGTGCGTTTCTGCATTACGGAATTGATGTTGACTTTCATGCTAACTATTGTACTGTACTGCATGATTAACTTAGTGCCAAAAAGATCTTGGCTTCCATATAGAGTAAGCAGACACACACCAGGCATGTCAGAAATAAATGCATGAGCAGAAGGAAAGACTTGCACAGACTTGAGTTGATAATCCTGTGCTTCACACTTTTATGTGAGCATTTTGGAAGTCTTTTTACTCAATGACACAATGTTCAGTGATATTCTCTTAATTTCTCCGTTTAATTAGCTAAAAGCGCTTAATAAAAAGCGTAGCAAGAAAATCTTGTACATGTACTGCATGTGATGCTGTTTTATTGTCGAAATATATGACAGCATTTCACGTTGTCTTCACAAATTCTGCTTCAGCAATAGCTCTCAGAATATTATTAAACAGGTCAATTGCCTTCAATATTCATGCAGTGATAAAGTGAGAACCTATTTTTCAAAAACACTTAATTGTATATTTTAATGCATTACAGACAGTGCAAATAGCCTGTATGTAAAACTGTTGTCATGACCAGTCACAAGTCAGAATTCCAAAGTGCTGTGGATATTTTTGAGTTTATTTCAAAGTATGTTTTTTTACAAAGATGACTGCTACTGAGGCATAATAGTGCAAAAACTACTGTGTGGCACCGGTGAGATGTAACACGTAAAGATATCAAAGAAACTTCAAACAAAATGGGCTGTAATCTCTGTGACGATGAACCAAGAAGCTGACAACCCCTGCTCAACAGCAAACCAAGCCCTGCATTTTGTGTTTTTTTTCTCCCTGGAGTGTAATATGCAAGAACAGGGTTTAAATAGCCAGTTCCACCTCCACTGGAGTTGGGAATGAACACTTTTATGTGCAGTAGCCTGGGTTTGAGAATTAGTGGGCTATGACATCCACAGTAGAAGGACTGTTCCCTTGTTACCTCTGTTTTGCAACTGAAGACTCTCTCACCCTGTGTGCTGCTACATTTGCAACATAATAGCACTGTGGATGTATGCAAACTGCAACAGTTCCGGGGGGGCAGTACTCCACTGCCTTCTCAAGGACAGTTATGAGTTCTCAGTAAATGCTAGTTTTACTAGCAGTGCACACATCCTGTGACATTATTTTTAAAAAGTTAGATAATGTCCATTGGCTGATATCCTTGGCATCAGATTCAGAGGCAGGAGAAAAGAATTGTGACGTCTATTTTGTTATTCACTGTGAACAACTAGTATTCTGGACTTCTTCTAATCATGCAGGTAGTCAGTACTGCCTTGCAAATCCTACTATATATCTCGAACAAAATCGTACATATGTGTCATTTTTATTATTGTGGAGTAACATTAGAACTTGAGATTAATTTGCATTGACAACAGACAAACATTTCCTCAATTTAAACTTCAGCGTTGATGCCACTGTTGGGACCAGTCCATGCATAGGAGTATCTGTACTGTTTAGTTGCAGAATGTGCTTTTACTATTGAAGTGTCCCCATTCCCATGCAGAAGCAATTTTGCAACCATACTGCTCTTGATAGCTTTATTTCATTTACCATAAGCCCAAAGTCCTGTTTGGTAGGAAAGCATATAGACAAACTGAATGCTTCAATAGTTAATTGAGTGTGTGCTTATTTCTGATGCACCAGTGCATTGTGAGAAGGATACCTGCATTAACACTTTACCAAGTGGAGAATGGAAAGTCATCCAAGAGATAATTTGAAAAACTATGTCAGCGTGAATTAATTTTCAGCAGCAAACAAGCAGGTGTTGGCAGAAACAAATAATGTGAAAATGCGGGGTGTGCAGTAGTCTAGTGTTTATGTTACTGGTCTCGTGATCCAGAGGCTTGGATTTCTAACTGGGGCTATGAGTTTGAATCCCACCATGAATTTGAATCAGTTGATGAAATGAAAAACCATTATCAGCAATGATAAAAAAAAAAGTAGTGACTGTAAAGCATGAAGCTATTGGATTTTGTTTTAAAAAATACTCAAATAGTCTACTCATTTCTTTAAGGAAGGAAGACACAATTAGCGACAGATTGTTTGATGAGGACAAAGTAGGATGTTCTGTTCTTAACTAGTCTGGCCAAAGTGTGACTCCTGAAATGTGTTGACCCTGAATTGCCCTTAGAAATGACCAAGCAAGCTATTTGCTTGGGTCAAGCCACTACAGAGAAGTATATGAGTCAAGCCAGATGGGCTGGCCAGCATTGTGCAAAGCATCAAAATCGGACATGACAAAGGCACACCCCACCCGTTTTACCCTGCCATGTCATCCTCATTAAAAGCAAAGAGCTTGTACCAAATTTGTGAGAAGGCAGTCATTCATACTGACAGAATCATTCTTATCAACGCTAACATCCCAGGCTCTTCCATCACTGTCACACCAGCGAATAGAGTGGTATGCAGTCAGGAAGGATTGGGCCTTGTGATCCTCAGTATCAACTCCATACTGGACATAGTTTCATGTCATCAGGTCTATAGGCAAATAAATTTGGCGCTAATTATCTCCCTTCTACTTCCCTCAAGTAATGAATCAGCAACACTCCGAACACTTAATGAAGTACTGAGCATAGCAAAAGCACAGAATGATTGGTTTGATACCACCATTAATGACCGAGTTTGCTGAGTCCTGAAGAGACATTTGGCTATGTTAGGCTTGCCGTAGACGTGAGAGAAGCAACATGAGGGGAAACACTTCAGACCATGACCTCACCAATCTTCCTGTTGCAAATGCTTTTATCCATGAGCGTGTTCCATTTTCATATTGACAAACCGCCCATCCTATTGTGTTCTGGGTGAGAGATTCAGAATAGATCCAGCACCGAAAACCTGGATATCCATCAACAGCAGCAGAACTGCATTCAGCTACAATCCAAAATCTCATAGAATAACACATGTCACACTCGACCATCAAACAAATAACTATCCCCAAATCGATGAGATATGTCGAAGAGTGTGTCAGCAGAATGCCCATTTGTGCCTGAAAATTAGATGCCAAACTGGTGAAACAGGATTAAGAGTGTGCTAAACTGTCGAAGCAGTATGCCAGCCACACATCTCTGCGAGGTCACAACTAAAAGATTATTTCAAAACTGTCCTTTCACATCCAACCATGAAAAGTGAACAGTTGTTGGAACTTGGATATTCAATGAACATACTGATCAATGACTCAGACCGGCACAGCCAGGTAAAAGACAAGTTTGAAACATTTGGAACCACAAGTGCTGGGGAGTTGATCCACCTCTGCCTCCTCCTGAGGCCCCAGTATGTGCCAATCTTCATTCAATTTGACTCAGTCCACATAATATTGAATTGAATATTGAATATCCTGTACTGTCATGTGTACTCTGTTGTAGGAGTACAGTGAAAAGCTTTTACAATGTCTGTACCAGGGCTTGCTGCTTGTGCTGTCCAGGGCTCACAGCCCAAGCGTTGTTCTGGGGCTTGTTGCTCTAGGACTTGCTGCCTGCACCTGCGGCTGCTCCAGGGGCTAAGGGGAGAGAAGGAAAAAAGAGAGGAAAGAGAAAAGAAAATGAAAGAAAAAGAATAGGCAGAGCAGAGGAGCTCTAGCAGGAGCGTCCTACTCTGCTGCTATCTTGCTGTCAAAATGTCTAGATGATCATACTTCAAGCCAAGCTCTTTAAGTTGACCTACAACACTGACAGAGTGGAAAATTGTCAGGCTGTCCATTATGGCACTCTTTTTAAAACACTTGGCCCTGATTGTCCCATCCTTTTTATTTTGGGTCATTGGTTATTCACCTTGCTGTTCGTCTCATTATAGCTTGCCAAATGCAGGAAACACTTTTGTTTGCGATAGAATGGCAATAGTTAGATTCCTTTTGAAATATCATAAAAATTGGATAAACACATAATTTTTGTCAAATTTTATATATCACAGTGTATGAGGGTCACATCAGGTTTGACAGGAAACAATTAATGTTGAGCTTGAGCATTATTGATCAATGCTTTCAAAAAGAGTACAATGGTAAATTCATCTTGATAAGAACAGTTGTAAAGCACCTCATTGTTTTAATATGTTACACACCTAAGGTAAAACGGTACTTATCTAAATGGTCTTTGACAGCGCACAATTTGTTAAGATTACCTGGAAATAATCACAACAGAGTAATCTAATTGAAATTGATCGTTATGGCAGTATAAACCAGTAGAGCAATGCATGAGCAGTTCATAACTGTTATCTGAAGCTTTCACTTCAGTTACAGAACTAAGAACGCTCCCTGGTATATGTACAATTTCAGCATAGCATGTTGCTCTGGTTTTGGTGTACTTTGCTGATAGTAACTGCTGCTTTGACCTTGACAAAGGATAGTCTTAACAGAATCACACTAATTTATGTGTATAGTTAAATAAAGTGGTGATAATTCAAAATTGGGGAGGCTGAAATAGTTGCTTTTGGATGCCACCATAAACTGAATTTCTTGTTGCTTGTTTCCATCTCTGGAAGTCAGCAAGACTGTGCGCAGGTTATGTTTGACCCCAAGTTGAGTTTCTGCACCAAGACTGCCTACTTCAGCCTCCGTAACATGGCTCAGCTGTCATCCTGCTTCAGCTCAATAACTAAAACCCTTCCCCATGTATTTATTATATCTAGGCTTGACTAGCCCACTGGTCTCCGAGTGGACTCACATCTTCCACCCTACGTAAACTTGTACATGTCCAAAACACTTTTGCTCATATCACAACACTTGAAATCTCATTCTGCCATCAACAATTTTCCCTTTAACCAATCTGCTTACACAGTGCACAGATCAGCCCTGCACAAGCAGCCACCAGATATATTCAAGGTGGCACAGATTTTTTAAAAATTGCCTACATACTTCAGATAAAATTAAATGTAATGTTGCTCATCACCTCCTTGCACGCTGAGCTTCATTGGCTGTCCGTCTAACAATGCCTCAATTTTAAAATCTTCCTCCATGTTTTCAAACCTCTCCATGGCCTTTCACCTTCTTTCCGCCCCCACACACACACCCCATTTCTGTGATCTTCCCACAGATTCATAATCACACAAGGTATCTGCACTCTACTAATTCTAATCCCTTGTGCGTTCCTGCTTTAATTATTTCACGATAGAGAGCCATGTTTACCACTGTCAAGAACTGAACTTAAACATCTGCATTTCTCCAACACTTTGTTCCTTTGAGATACTCCTTAAAGTGTACCTTTTTGATCAAGCTTTTGGTCATCTTTCTTTATTTCTTCTTTGGGCCACTGTCAGTCAACATCAAAAATAATGTAACTGTTTGTGTTGGGGCACTTTACTAAACAAAATGTGCTGTATTAATGTAATTTGTTATATGCAGTTAATTATCTTGATCAGTAGTTATTTATAACTGGGTAAAGAAAAGAAATGCCTCTGTACTAACACAACAAATGATTTGACTATCCAATCCTTATTCGTCACTTGGGAAACCATTTCCACCAGAACAATGTCTTCATCTCAGAATTATAATCAATTGTTTAGTTTCATGCTGTTTCACTATAACAGTGAGGCCCCTTTCAAATCAAGTTATGTGTTGCTCTTTATTTCAAAATGTATATTTTATCTACTTTAGTCATTGTACTGGTCTTGTTATGCCACAACATTCAGCAGTGTTTTGCTTTTTGCTATTCTCTTGCTGACCTATTATGACATCTCACTTTTCTCTCCTGTAAAATGTTTTCTCTGTTATCTTTGACAAACATCCCATTCTATTCTTCAGCTAAGTATAACCTGGTAAACTTCTCTCAATGCCTGTCAACATTACAGTTAACCTCAGTGTTTAATCTCATCTCATCCATTGAAGCTTCAACACGTTGACGCAAACGTATTGGCACAGTTCTTTCTGGCCTTGGGGAACCATTCAAACTGACAGGCCTCTCCAAAGAGAATGTCAAGGAAAGGTTAAGCATCTATGACTTGACAATAATTTGAAATAAAATTTGTACTCATTGTGGTTCAGCACCCTGGAAACACGTTACTATACTTGGAGGTTTGGCACAGTCAGTACACTATTTGAGTGGCTAATTCCTGTAGACAGTGTGAATAATGCAAAAGCAACCGGACTAAAATTTCCATTTCTCTCCTTTATAGATTGGGAGGAACAGTATCTGCATACAAGATAGTACCTGATGAGGTTGATGAAATCAAGGTAATTGCCTACTTTTACTAGTTTCTGAAGATCTTCAACTTGCCTTCTGTTTTTGTGATTACACCTTGGTGATCTTCAAGAGTATAAAACATGTCAAGTCCACAATGTTAGTCATTTTCATTCAAATTAAACAGTACTTTAGTACAATGACCCTGTTTTTAGTAACTATACCAAATAACAGCTGGTTCCTGATCCTTTCTGTCATTGAAGATCTTGACTAGCTGTTAAAAAGATTCACAGATTTAGATCCATGAAATTGATGACTTTCTTTTGGCTATTCATTGACGTATACTCCGTTTCATAACATGGAAATTCTGTACCCCCATGGACAGCTTGACAATCGTCATTCTACACTTCTGTTTTTGGCAGCAATTGTTGATTTATTGTGAAGGGTAATATCTGACTTTAAGGTAAGTGGCATATGCTTTGTCCTGTTTGGTCTTTTTTTTCCTGATTGTCTAGCATTTCAGCTGTGGTTCATCACTGGCTCCCTCAGGGCAGCGAAGAGTGCAACTCCAATTCTTTGGTGAAGTCATGGAGATTTTGTTTGCCAGTATACTGAATTTGGTTATGCTAACTTTGGGTTCAGATTGAAAATTGTTATGATCCTTGATGTTGTAATGTGGCAAAGGACCAGTAACTTTTTTTTAAAGTAGAGAGAGTGGTGGATTAGGGAAACAACTAAGGGAATAAAACCACAAAATCTACTTTTTTGAACAAACGAGAATAAACCTCGCTACACAACATTATAGCAGTAACACAATCTGCAATAAATGTGCACCCTATATTCTAGCACACAGAATTAACGTGGCAATATTGCCAATAAACTGTGATTAAACACCTTTATGCATATCAAAATAGCAAATGTGATCGATCAGATCCTGCAGATTTTTCAGTAATTCCTCCCAGACAATAATGATGGAGTAGATCATCGCATCTCATTAAAATTTGCAAGTGATTAGAATTCTTCACTTTTGCAGATCCAGCCTTGAAAGTCCCTCTCAAGAGCTAACACTGTTCCCATTTTAGTTGATCACTCTCCATTTATTATCTATGCTCCCCGGACTCCAGAAGCTGCACTCCAGTGCTTACTCAGAAGCACTACTCCAGCTTTTTTTTAAAACCATAAGCTTGCTTCTCCAAACTAGAACTGACCTTGGGTTTTTTCCCTTCAGCTCTCGTCTTGTTCAATTACATCAAGCACATACTGGAAGTGGGCTTTTTAACCCTTACTCCTGGCTGCACTGAACTAATGTGGCACATGCCTTTTTCTGGTTCCTCACAGCTTCTAGACCCGTTATGAAGCCCTTACACCAACTTTCAGCTGTCTACTAATTCTTGGAACTTCTACCTGAGTGCTAACAGCACAGGGGTATCCAGTCTCTCTTGAATTCTCACGAAACCCCTGACACAGAACTTGCGTAGTTCAGTTGCCTTCCCAGCAGTAGAGCTATGCCTACTATAGAATCTACGTCTCTCATTCTCAATCTGATTCTGTCTCTCTCATTCACTCACACTTATTCTCTCACTCACATCGTCACTGACTTCCAGTGTCACTGTCTGTCACCTTCCAACTACTCCTCAGTGATACTTGAACTGTGTTGAGTGACCTATTAAAAGTCTTTCAACTAGTCCTGCCCCTATTCCTCGGCAGCATTTAATGTAACTAACATTTTGGAACAACCACATGTAGAAATGGCTTGGAAGTGAGTGTGCACTCCATGCTATATTCTCGCAGATTGCTGGGTTGCAGCACAAAGAATGCTTGCAAAAAGAAAGATTAATCATGAACTGAATTTGGAGTTGTCTGAAATCTAATCTCCAGTTAACCAGTTCATTCTCCGCTCATACTGTGCGAAATCAGGATTAATTTTAGAGTAATATTAACTACCTTTAAAAGGTTAACAACAGAAATCAGGGTTGTTTGGTTAATTATCATGATTTCTGCTGATCAGAAGTTGAACGTGTTACACAGATTTTGTAAGATGCCGTGAAACTAGTTGATTGCACATTTGAATGGCCCAAAATTAGCCGCAACATTAGCTATTGAAGATATTAGGCCACCTTGAAATTTACCACACAGGAAGAAGCCTTTCTGCCCGCCTGCTACCATTTTGAAGAGCTATTTAGCCTTGTCCCACTTGCAGGCAAACTTTTCATTTTCAAATATTTACCTTGTTTTGAAAGTTACTATTAAATCTGATTCATTACTCTTTGAGAGAGTGGATTCCAAATCATAATGATTTGCTGTGTAAAAGTTTTCCTCATGTTGCTTCTAGTTCTTTTGTCAATTATTTTAAATCTGTCTTGAGCTACTGACCCAATTCCAGTAAAATTATCGTCTCTATCTTTGCATCCTTCCATCTTTAAGACCCTTCTTTCATAATTTTAATCACCTATTTTAAATTTTCTGTCAACCTATTCTGCTCCAAGGTGAATAACCCAACTTCCCGAGTGTCAGCATAATTCAAGTCCCTCATTGCCTGTACCATTCTTGCAAATTTCTTCCCCACCATCTCCAAAACCTTGACATCCTTCCTGAAGTGCACTGCCCAGAATCAGATACAATGTTCTGGTTGCAGAATATTGTGTTTTTTTTCTCTGTTTGAATCGGTGTTAAATTATGTCATGTTCATGTGTATGAGAGGGGGCATTGTTTGGTCAAATTTTTGATCTTCATCTTTCGGAACAAGCAATTGGAAGCCAGCACATGTTTATCACGGTTCACAGCTTTTAACTGATAATCAAAAAATCTGCATAAGTAATTATACATTTTGCCTGTGTGTTTGTGTGGGAAGTAATGATGAACAAGTGCGCAGTGCTGGAACTGAAGTTATGTCTTAGAATATTGATCAAATTAACCTCAGTTGCTTAGCAACTTCAAAAAAGAAGTTATTGGTGTAAATTGACTATAAGACTTCAGAAATTCTCATGTCTTAGAAGCTAATTGCATGCCAAACAGCATAAGCAGCAAGTGATAGAGCTAAGCAATCCCACAACTAATGGATCAGATCTAAGCTTTGCAGTCCTGCCTCATCCAGTCACGAATGGTGACAAACAATTAAATGACTCACTGGAGGAGGAGACTCCACAAATATCCCCATCATTTATGATGGAAGAAGCCAACGCATTGGTGAAGCATTCATAGTAAGCTTCAGCCAGAAATGCCATGCAGGTGATCCCTTTCGGTCTCTTCCAGTGGACCCCAGCGTTACAATACCGGTCTTCAGCCAATTCAATTCACTTCTTGCAATATCAAGAAACAGTTGGAAGCACGGGATACTTCAAAGGCTATTCCTGGCAACATTCCGGCAATTGTAATGAAGACTTGTGCTCCAGAACTTGCTGCTCCCCGAGCCAAGCTCATCCAGTACAGTTTCAACACTGACATCTACCCAGCAATGTGGAAATATGCCCTTGGTATGTGCTGTACATAAAAAGCAGGTCTAATCCAACCTGGCCAATTTGCACCCCATCAGTCTACTTTCGATTACCAGTAATGTAATGGTAGGTGTCATCAACAGTGCTATCAAGTAGCACCTGCTCAGCAATAACCTACTCAGTAACACCCAGTTTGGGCTCCACCAGGGCCACTCAGCTCCAGATGTCATTACAGCCTTGGTTCAAACATGGACAAAAGAATTCCAGAGGTGAGGTGAGAATGACAGCCCTTGACATCAAGGCTGCATTCGAGTGAGTGTCACTGGGTATCAGGGACGAATTCCCCACTGGCTAGTGTCATATCTGGCACATGGGAAGATGGTTGTAGCTGTTGGAAATCAGTCATCTCAGCTCCAGGACATATTGGCAAGAGTTCCTCAGAGTAGTGTCCTAAGCCCAACCATCTTCAGCTGTTTCATCAATGACATTCCCACCAGCATAATGCCAGAAGTGGAGATATTCGCTGATGAGTGCAAAATGCTCACGTTTTGTGACTACTCAGATATGAAGCAATCCATGTTCAAATGTGACAAGCTCTGGGCAATATCCAGACCTAAGCTGACATGTGTCAACTAGCATTCACACCACACAATGCCAGGCAAAGACCATCTCCAATAAGAGTTAATCTAACCACCATCCCTTGACATAGCAACAGTGTGTACCATCTAAAAGATTCAATGCAGAAATTCACCAAAGATTCTTCAATAGTACCTTCCAAACCCACTACTTCCATCTAGAAGGACAAGAGCAGCATGGGAACGCCATCACCTGCAAGTTCCTCTCCGAGCCACTCACCATCCAAGCTTGGAAATATATCGCTGTTTCTTCACTGTCAGTGAATCAGTATTCTGGAATTCTCTCCCCAAGGATATTGTGGATCACTGTACAGCACATGGACTGCAATGGTTCAAGACCACAGCTCACCACTACCTTCTCAAGGGCAACTCGGGATGGACAATAAATGCTGGCCAGCCAACGACGCCCATGTTGCACAAGTAAATTCAAAAATAACATTGGCAAGAACAGCAAAGCCATTTAATGCATTTTCCATTGATGGTCCAAAAACTGCTGCAGCAGGCATAAAAGAAGCCCTTCCAGTTGCACATGCCTTGTTATGTCATTGAAATGTTTGCCCAGGTATGTCATACTGTTGATTTCTCTCCAATTCCATTATTCAGTGTATTCTTCCCTGATTACACACAGGTCATGTTTCTTGCTCCTTCTCCAAAGTACAGAGAACTCAACAGCTAAGAGAAAGGCATCTTCTTCCCCAATTAATTTGCTTCTGATCTATCAATGATAAAAACACACTTAATTAGAGTTTGAATGGTCATTTGAAACTTGACAATAACTGGCTATCTTACATCACTTAAAGAAATCATTCCTGGGTACTACTTTGGATCTTGATTATTTCACAACCTAGCATCTGTTTGACTGCGTGCTGTCAATATTTACTGAGAAGGGAAAATTTTATTTTGTACTTTTAAAAAAAAAACACTTGTCAACTGAGATCGAAACTTAGGAACGGGAATAGCCCATTTGCCCATTGAAGAGTTTGAGGGAAGAACTGTGTGGATCTGACCTCCAAACATGACAATTGATAGTGAGGGTAAACTATTGTCTTGAAGAGTTGATGGAGCTTTAACATGGCTATCCAAAAAAGTTGACAAGTAGCTTTAGCAATTTCTGATCATAGACTATATGACCATACAAACAGTGTATTCTGTAAGACCATTAGATTGAAAATAGGAAGGAGAGGTGGGAATGTAATGAGCACTCCATTTCTTGCAATGTCTTAGAAAGATGCACTAGTATGCTGTAGACCATGGTCAGACATAGTTTGTTGGGGAACACCAAACATAGCAAACGTGGCAGTTAATATTTCAACAACTGTTGCACTACTGGTATTTTTGATTCATCTCACAAAAGGGAATTTGGTAAAATGTCACTGGAATATAGCTGTATCCTTTAACATGGAAAATCTCTTTCACAATCTTGCACCACAGCTCAGAAGGAATTTTGTGTGAAATGAGAGATTTTTTTAATTGTTGAGCTTGATGTTTCAAATGGCTTGACCAGTTGATTGATGTCTTTATTGATGTCAGGCCAAAAGACAGATTCACAATACAATCTCTTGTGTTTTTTCAGCGTCTATATGATCGATGTTTATATGACAGTATTTACCAGGATGTTGCCGGGAATGGAGAATTTGAGTTATAAGGAGAGACTGTGAGACTGTTTTCCACTGGAGCATAAGAGGTTGAAAGGTGACTTTAGAAGTTTATAATATAATGAGGGGTATAGGTAAGGTGAATGGCAAGTGTCTTTTCCTTAGGGTGGGGAATTTCAAGACTAGGGGGCATATTTTTAAAGTGAGAGGAGAAAGATTTGAAAAAGACATGAGAGGTAATTTTTTTATACACACAGTGGTTTGTGTGTGGAATGATCTTCCAGAGAAAGTGATGGGTACGGGTACAGTTACAATGTTTAAAAGACATTTAGATAAATACATGAATAAGAAATGTTTGGGGAGATAAGGGCCAAGCGCAAGCAGATGGAACTACTTCAGTTTGTGATTAAAGTCAGCGTAGACTGGTCGGACCAAAGGGTCTGTTTCTGTGCTGTATGACTCTATGAATCAATGAGTCTGTTACGTCATTCACCGTGGCTGCTCTGTGACCTAATTCCAGATTCCGGAATAACCGAATTCAATTTCAGATTTAAAATTAACAATTAATGGATTTAGTATCAGCTGGTCTTTATGGAAGGTATTTCCTACTTTCACTCCTAAAAAGCCTGATTGCAATTTAAGGTTATGTCCCCTACACCTAGATTTTCAAATCAGCAAAATATTGTTGCTTTTTCAGTAGTCTATTAGTTCTCCAAAATGTCTTAAAAAAACAGTCATCCTTTAATCTTCTAAATCCCAGAGAGTACAATCCTAGTTTTTGAAATCTCTCTCCTCGCATTTAACTTTCGGACATAAAAATTGAATCTTTCAACATCAGAGTCCAGAGAGAAGCTGAGAGAAGATGTAATAAGAAAAGCAATCAAAGAATTGGCAAGAATCAAAATAGAAGTGGTACGGTGTCACATAACAGTTTGGCAGTCGTAACTGATAGAATTCTACAGGTACATTGGATAACTCGGAGTCTTTCTGAAGTGCTGATTTGTAGCAGTTTATTTTTCACACTGAATTCCCTGAAATGCTTGTAGATTTATAACAATCATGCTGGCTCTTCGATCTTTGGTTTCTTGCCACTGTCTTTTTTTACATTGCAGGAACACAATCTATTTATTGCTGTAAAAAGAGATATGCTGTTGCAGCTTTTTCTCTTACACTCGTCAGGACAGGATAATATGAAAACACATAGGGAGCACCAACTTATATTACATGGGAAGCAGATACTGATTAGTTGGCAAGTAGACTCTGATGTGTAAAGACTTTGCCATAGAGAATGAACCAGGGAACAGTTAACTGCCAAGATTTTGTTTAAATTCAAACCATGCAGGGTTGACTCTGATTGGTCAAGTCATTGCCATGGGGAGCGCAGCAGAGAAATGTTGTCTCCTGAAAGTTTGCTTAGTTTTGAAAAAAGTCACAATGTCTGGACATATTCTTTCTGTTTGCAAAGAATAGGGCTTATAGCATGCATAAGGGGGCCTGACTGAAAATCCTAAATTGATCGTTAGTATCATTCATAATCAGAATTATTTAACAAGTGTTGTCCAATCATGAATCTCATCTAAGAAGTACACTGTATTCTCTAAGTTTTAAAAGTGCAGGGTGATTGTAAATACTCTGTTTGTTGTGAAGAGCTGAATGGTATAATTCACCAGTTAGGGTTTCCTATACAAGTGGCATCATGCTGTCACTGAAATTCATTTACAAATATAATGGTATAATGAATTTGTAAGAATAAAGTGAGCCAATGCCTGTATCCAGTCGTCAAAATTACAAGTGAGTACCACGTATGAATCTGTCCAAGAGATAATTCTATTAGAGTTCAAAACTCAGTACAGGCAGTCCCCATGATGCAAACAGTTGCACTCTGGAGTCTGTTTGCAAGTCAATCTGTATGTAAGTCAGAGCACAATTCAGCACAATAGAGAGCAGCTGTTCATAATTACAGGAAATGTCCATATGTCATATCTTTAAATTTTGAAACTGTGTGCAGGATCGCGGTCATAGGTATGACCTTGATAAGTCAGACATTCGTAAATTGGGGACACCCTGGATCTTTTCTCATTAGAACCCATGTTGAAGACCAAAGAATTGCAATTCCTGAGTCTCGACCTTTCCCCTCCAATCCTCTTTGGGGAAAAGTCAGAAAACCCAAGGAAGATCAGAAGAAAGAACTCATACAGGAAAAGACCCAAGATCACCTGATCAGCCGTCAAATTGAAGGACGACTGTCACCTTGCAGATAACATTGCCTCATTGTTACAAAAATGAAAAGGACTCCAAGGAAAATAACTACCTACTTTGTGGTCTGGGTTTCAAATCTTCAAAACTTGATTTACCCCAGCATCTGTTGTTTACCACCCGTAGGATATGTATTAAACCACTTGACTTTTGTCTGATTTAATCATGTTTGAGTGTGTGTCTATGTATATGTTTGGGGATTTGAAGGGATATAGTTTAAGTTGCATAAATTAGGAATCTTTTTTTTTTACTGTTCTTGTTAAAATTAATTGTACTGGAATAAATCAAGTTATATTGTTCTGTTGCTGAAGCAACCTGACATGAATTGCTTTTATCCCAGAATACCAGTCACAATCAGGCAAATTAGCCAGTCTTGGTGGTCTCATTGGGATTTTCTGCATTTATGTATTTTGTGACGTGGGGCATGTTTATTGTACACTTTTTCTAGTTAAGCCGTGACAAATGTGGGTATGTGTACTGTAAATTCAGTTAACCATTCAGCATGGATGTACAACATTAAAACAGGAAGGTACCTAAAGAATGGACAAAACAGATAATTAAGTAAGATAACATTCTTTTAAACTAGAGTCAGGGGCATTGAAAATAATAATAACCTAGCTGGAAGGATAGCAGTGTTCCACAGAGTTCTGAGCTGAAATTGCTTCTATTAACTGTGTGCATTAATGATGCACAAAAAAATGAGGAAGAGTGCAATCCAAATTTGTAGAGAATGTTAAATAAGGAATTAGAAATCGAGGCAATGCAGAATTGTGCTTTACTTTCCACTGAAATTTGCACAGTATCAGAATTTCACAAAGTGTGTTTTCTTCTAGAATTCCAAACACTTTCATAGCTCCTTGTTTCTATCACTTCCTTTGTATGTTTCTGCTTATTAAGGAGGCAATAACTCCATAACTCCTTCGTCCATGCAGAAGCCCACAGAATGCAAGTTTCTTGCAGCTACGCAAACAACACGCTGGTGTTGATTAATGCCCAAAGATTGAGACCAAGCAGGCCACCTGATAGTAACTGCTTCAGACTTGAAAGAGGCCCTAAGCTCCGTAGTTTCATTTCTGCAACTTTACAGCAATTTTTCTTATGATTAATTTTGTCAGTGAGGCTTAGGTTAAACTTAGCCAAAGAGCTGTCAGTCTCTGACAGGTTTTTCAGATAGCCTAACACTCCTCCTTTGCCACCCTTTCTTCACATCCACAATAGGAGAAATTGTTGCAGTTCTGTGGACTCTCTCAACTTTGTGAAAAAAGGATAGATAAAATGATTTTGTTTTGAATGCAGATATAGAAAGTTAGCAATCTGCCTCTTTATTGCAAGTGCTGTGTCGAATTATTGAATGTTAACACATAGAAAGCGGCCATTGGCTCATCATTAAGTTTTTGGAAGAGCTACCCAATTAATCCCACTACTTTGCCGTATCCTCATAACCCTGTAATTTCCTCCCCTTCAAGTCTTTATCAAATTCCTTTTTGAAAGTTATTATTGAATTTGCTTCCTCAATAAAACTTGCCTCTTTAAAGTGTCTTGAAAACCTTAATAACTTGCTACATAAAATAAGTAGCTTAAATTTGTGTCTTCTGACAATGGAAACAGTTTCTCTTTCCTTGTTCTGTCAAAACATTTAATAATTTTGATGCCTCCATTAACATTCTTTGCTCTAAGGAAAACACTTGCAGTTTCAGTAGTCTTTGCATGTTCCTGAAGCCCTTCGTGATAGGTGGCATTCTGGTAAACCTTCTCTTCATCCTTTCCAAAGTTTTAATGTCCTTCCTAAAGCATGAAGCCCAAATGTGACACAATATTCTAATTGAAGCCTAACAAGGATTCCAAAAGATTTGATGTAAGCTTTAGTGCTATATGCATCTAAAGATCCCATACACTTTTTTTAACAGCTTTATTGATTTGTCCTGCCTCCTTCAAAGAATTCTGTATGCAAACCCTCCAGGCTTTTTGGTTCCTGCACCTCCTTTAAAATTGTCCCTCAATTGGATAAGACCATAAAATGCTGGTCGAATACTGAAATTTATTGCAAAATATATAAAATATGTAAGTCAACAGTTTTAAAAAGAATTTACAGAAAACTATTCTCGAAATCTCCCAGCCTTGCACCTTTTTCCTAGTTCCTTGCTGAAGGGTTTCGTAGTGTGCTGAAAGCCACTCTCCTGACTTGCTATCACTTTAAGACCATATTTGTTCAGATAACCCCAGGGTTTTCTACATCTGTTAATCCTGTTCTGCTCTACTGACCCTATGAATTGTCACTCCCTCCACACTGTCTATACTGCAAAATATCCAGTACAGTCTATTGGTTACCACATTCTATGGATCCCTCATCTCTGAACCTGTAGAATTCTTAGCATCATTTGCAGCTGAAGCCCAGTTCTATGACACTTCAGTGCAACTGTACCATTCCTTAGTAGCCAACAGATTGCATACACTTGAAGTTTTGTTGGTTATTTTAGTTCAATAGAACTGAGTAAAAGGGTAATGGGCATTGTGTCCTGTCACAGCCAGTGGAGTTCATTGCTGCAAATGTGTTTTAACACAGGAGTCAGATATATTTGGTACTTATTCTTGATTATTGAGTCTCACCTGCTTGGAAGATGAGTTTCTGAGGTGGGCTGTGAGACTCAGTGAATTCCATTATCTCTAGATTTAGACTAATGTTTATACCTTTGTGTGTTGAGAAGAATTCAGTTACAAGGTAATTATATTGACGTTTTCTGTACAATGGAATGTACTTGCTGTTTCTCATTGCATTTGATAATGTGGGAACCTCAAGTACTTTTTACTTTAACATATTTGACCTTTACAATCCCTATTCTTTTGCATTCTTTACTTTGGATTTACAAATTAAACTGTAATTCATCTCACTGAAATTTTTGGATTCTACATTCCAAAATGATTCTAAGATTTTCAAAGGTGCCAGGCCCTCCATCTCATAAATCAAGAGACACACTTTTAAAATGAGTACTAAAATTGTGAATTGCTTTCTTTTTCAAATATAATCCAAAACAGTTTGACAACTTGTGTTCATCATTCATAGTTTATTTGAACTTTAAAAAACAGAGCTTTTTACAAAATGTATATTAATTCATCAGAAAATTTAGAAGTTTAAAATATCCTTTAAAAATCCTATTATGTCTGCATGTTCTAAGAAGGATCCACTATCCATCACGACATTATTGGCTGAATCAGTGACTTCACCGTGAGAGGGTAATTCACATGTCTCAGTTTAATGCATTAATACATTATTTCTATACAGTGGAGTAAAATGATCACTTCTATATTCAAGTTATTCAAAAATACAGCAGTGACAGATTATTGAAACAAATATGGATAATAATTAATGATCACTTGAGGAGCTTGAACGTTGCTGAAAAGAGTAACATGATAAAGCTTTTCTCCACTATGGGAGAAAAGAGTGTTGACAGGTTCATAGCCTTTTCTGTTATGGTCAAAATCGTTGTGCCTGTTGGAAATTTGGCATTCTTGTGTTTGTCTTGTTGAGTGTGAGATATGAACAGCTTTGGAAACTTGCCTTTCTTTTTCAACAATGATTGCTAACAGGTGAAGACCCTCTGGTCCATGCAACCAAGTCAGTTACAAGATCTTGTGTATTATAATATATAAGGACTCCACACAAGTTACATAAAGGTTTCAATAATCAGGTTTGATCGTGATTTTCACTTACTATATCTTGAAATAATTTAATATAAAAAATGGTCAGGTATGTTGAAGATGCAAAGTGAACAGTACAGTTGTGATGTTATTTTAGTACCAAAGGATGCAAATTTGCATTTCCACATATCTTAAAGTGCTTTGCCTCAAAAAGTGTGAAACAAAGGATTTTAATTAGCAAAGGAAAGTTTGAAAATAGAAACTAGGTCATGAAATAGGATGCACAGCAGAAAAGTGTTTTTTGTAATAATATAATGTTAATTTGTTGTTAAGATTAAGGATAAACAGATGATGTGTATTGATTGATTATATCTTTTAGGCACCTAAAAAAGAGGGCTGCTGGGATATTGAGTTTGTGAGTAGATTGAGGCAGATGCATTTAGTTCTGCATTCTGAAAATGAAGGAACTAACAAGGAAAGGATTTGTCAGGTTTCATACTGTATCTGCTTTGGAATTAATTAATCATTAGGGAGATTTTTTAACGAAAGAGGGTGGAGAAAACTGGATAGAGAGGTCAAGATTGTAGGAGGAAACTGAAGAGCCAGTATTATTGAACTGAAAAGCAGCAATGATGTTTTCAGAGTGGAAGGAGAGTACAGGAACTTGAAAATTAGGGTGAAAAATAAAGTCAACTCTGTGGTGACTGTAATGATTGAACTGAGAGAGAGAAAAGCAATGCTTGCACTTGTGCACATCTACCTCCACCATCTCACTATGTCTAGCCTTTTTCCCACAAGATACTCAATCCTTTGTTTTTTAAATAAAACTGAATTGGTGACTTGGGTGCTTTGCAGAGCTGCTGCTCGTAATCGAGTGTCTGGTCAGCAGACAGAGACCCAACAACGTGGCCCCAGCCCCCAAGCAACTGTCAGCAAGAAAACACAAGATTCTTGTGATAGCTGAGGCTGAATTTGACTGAGAAATCATGTTGCTGATGGTCACTGAGAATCAGCATGCCTGTATTTTGGTTTGGCCTGTGGTGATACTGAGCCATTCATCTGAGATAAATGTGGTGAAACTTTCAAACACTGAGTAAATGACATCCAGTCAAATTTGAGATCAAACATCACATGATTTAATATCCTGTGATCCTTCCTTCAGCAATATGTTCAACCAGGATTGACAACCTGGAGGCTAAATACCACTAGATTCTTACAAATTAACTCCATTTCTTTTCAAAAACCTGAGTGCCGTTCCTGATCTTTGCAACCACCAGAGCATAAGGTAAAGCACTATGAAGCTCCTTCTGAGCTCAATATTTCAATTCATGCATCTTACATATTTGAGAGCAACACAGTTTTCAGCAGATTTCTTTACACGAGTTTTAAAATATCTCTGCAAACATGAAATACCATATGCCGCTCATTTTATAGGAGCATCTGTGGTGTCTGCATATTTCAGAGTCCATAACCAGGCTTAATCAATCGAGCACAGTGAGCACAGATTAGTTACTGGAATCGTATTGTCAAACATAGAACAAATGTACTGTGGCATACCACAATACATTGATCCTTTTATGAAGAACTAAATTAAGCTTAAATTTTAAATTTTACTAGTCTAAGCCTCTGTGCCTTACCACCTGCTGCTAACTATGTATATATTCTGCATACACCCTTCCTATATGACTTGTATGCTTGTATATCTCTATGAGATTGTCTCTCCATTGTCTACTTTCAAGTTTCTACAGTTCTGCCTCAAGATGTAGACCTTTGGTACCTAAAGTGTTAGGTTGTCTCATGACTGTTCTCTGAACTTTTTCTAGGGCTTGTGTGTCTTTCCTGTGAATGTGATTTGAAATGGACATAGTCAAGATGTGTTGTGGCTAGACCGCTGCACAGTGCTAATATTTGATTTGTTGATAAAATAATGTGATTTTTTTTTGGTTACTAGCTTGCATTGATTAGCCAAACATACAGGAACCTTTTGACCTCTTCCAAATTTATTCTGAGCTATTTTAGTCCCATTCATAGAGCCCTTATGAAGCCCATTACTAAAGTTCAATTATGTAACCTATTTTGTAGTGATTTTGTTTCAACTTTTATAGTCCATTAATCAAGAACATGAAGATCTGTGCTGCTTTTAACCAAAAAATATAGTGTCTGGGTAATTCACCCAGGATATATAATGGCATAAGTATGTTACATAGTGCTACAGGACATGAAATATCAATTCCAAAAGCATAAAGGCTGTAACTGGAAAAGAGTGTTCTATAGTATAGATGTTACAAAGCCATTCTTATTATTAAGGATACGTCCTTCTTCAAAATAATTTTTCCACACAAGAGAGGAGGAATGTTCATTACAGTAGAATTCTTAAAGACAACAATTTCTTTCTGAACAAAGACCCTCATATTTGGGTGCTCAATCCTCCAGTAAGGTCAACAACGAAGAGAGTTTCTTTGTAAAGGCTTCCCCAGAATATGTAATGGGGCTATGCCACAACACCACTGTATCATTGGAAACCACTGTCTCGTGGGATGCAATTTTTTAGCCCATTGCATGACTCTCCTGATCAAGGAGTTTTACAGCAGCACACAAGCTAGTTAAAGGTTGTAGATGTCACTATTTACCTTATTTTCCAAATACCTCCATTTCATAATGCTTTACATGTTTGTGATAAATTCCTGTGTGTGCTACATTTTAATAGAGCTAGAAATTAACCAATTCATTAATTCTGCTAGTAACTGCATGAAAATATATAGAGACAGTTCCTGCAAGTCCATATAGGAGCAGTGCCAATCTTAAAATATACATCATTGATGCCTTTAATCCAATTACTTTCTGCAAGATTGGGAGATTACTTTTTGCTAGAAGTCCTTTAGCTACTACATATTTAACATTTGAAATGTACGCAAGTAAACTTTTTAGAGCATTAATATTATATTATTCTCTACTGAACATAAATTGTGTTTGGCCCCACAGCACAATTGGTGAGAAATCAAGAGTTGCTACACATAACCATTTTAATAGGACAACATGAAATGTATTTTAAAAAATCGTTCAGTTTTCTTGCTGCTTAAGTGATGATCCTCATCAATAAAACAAGTCTCTTTGATTTAGAATTGTCAGCACATTTTGCACTGTATTGAAGCATACATTTATTGGATTCTGCCCCTGATTTTAGTGAACCACTAATCACGTTGCTGATTATTTCACATCACCTGATTTTTTTTACTGGTGCTGAAAGCTGTAAATTAAATAATTCAAAGAAAAGGCACATTAATGTTCCAGCACCTGGATTTGTGTATTTGTAAATCTGAGCACACTGACGATCAAAAGAGAATGTTGAAATTCTGCCGCCATTGAGAATCTGCACGTATTTATGCTTTAAAAATATTTGGTCACGTGTTGTAATGCCACTTTGGTCAACTTATTGCAACTAGCAAAATGTTTGAAATCGGTTAATAAAGTAGTGTTGATTTCAGAAGTTCTTTTTATTCATAAACGGCATGAGGGCATTGCTGGCAAGGCAGCATTTATTGCCTATCCCCAATTGCTCAGAGGGCAGTTAAGAGTCAACCACATTGCTGTGGGTCTGGAGACATATGTAGGCCAGACCAGATAAGGATAGCAGTTTCCTTCCCTAAAAGACATTAGTGAACCAGGTGGGTTTTTCTGACAATTGGAAATTAACAATGGAATCATGGACATCATTAGATTCTTAATTTCAGATATTTTATTGAATTCAAATTCCATGTCTGCTGTGGCAGGATTCGAACCTAGGTCCCCAGAACGTTATCTGGATCTCTGGATCAGCAGTCCACCGATAATACCACTAGACCATCGCCTCCCTAGTCATAATCACCTGATATTGGCAGTTAACAATTTGCAGCAATTTCTAATTTTTTTGGTTTGTTAATAAGCAGCAGTTTAGATATGATACATCAACTAATTCGATAAAGTATGCAACCATGACAATTGAGAATGCTTCATTAATCCTGAAGTCATTCTGGGATGGAGGAGTAGAAGCAGCACATTCCCATGTCCCAGATGTCCTGCAGTTGATTGTCTTTGATGGCAGGTGTCTTTGTTCTTCACTCTTGCTCACATCAGGGTACTCCTAGTCTTCCCTCGAGAAAGTGGTGGCTTGTCTCCCTGCTCTTGGTCTTTCCTCCCCGCCTGTCCCTGTTAATCCACTTTGTCTGGGGCTGGCCATCTGTGCTGTTATCAATCATCTGTTATGATGCCCAGGGTGACCACTGTCCCCTTGCCAGCCTTCATTTGCAAGTTAATTTTTCATTTCTTCTAAGAACAAGCACTCCTTATTTTTCAGTATACTGCATTGATAATAGTGTCGTTTGGTATCTAATAAATCGTTGACACAAGTCATGACCTCTGTGATTCTTTCAACCTCTTCTCTGTTTCATAGAGAGATTTCTTCATATTTGCAGATAGTTACCGATGTGACACAGTTAGATGAGGTCTCATGCTACACAGTGAGTACTGAATATGGAATGTTGGGTTGCAAAAGTTTAAGAGGGGGCCCAATTTTCAACTCTTCTTTTGAGAAAGAAATATCCTTCTCATAAATTATAACTGATCTATTTATTTCTAACTACAAGTACAGTTTCCTATTTTCCTGATTATATATTGCAGATAACCTATAAAGCGATTAGAACTGCTCAAACAAAACTTTGAGCGGCTACTAAACATAAAGCCAACATTCTCAATCATGGGGTCCAACTGACATTTTCTACCAGGTCATAGCAGGCGAGCACTGCTAGTTTTTGAGTTTCTTCTTCTATCTGTTTTGCTGGGCCCATTTTAACGAGATGTTTTCTGAGATATTAGTCTTATCTAAGATTGATCTGACATTTAGAGACCAAGGGGGGATTGGGAGATGGCCTTAAGGGCCTCATTTTGCATGGAAATATTTATCTCAGATCCATGATATGTGTAGGCACAGAGACTAAGAAGTGACTCCTTATCATAGTTTTGTCTCCATTGGTTGGAAATAGAAGGTAGGCTTTCAAATGGGCAGATATCTTCTTTGGTCTCCTTTTTTGTATTTTTTATACTCAGGTTGAGTTGTTTGATCTCTCCCTGTACTCCCTCATTCTGCATTGAAGCTATATTATCATGCCTTGAGAACTTTGGCTCATTTTTAGTGGTTTCTGGTACACTGATATCTGGGGAGGCGATGGCCTAGTGGTATCAGCTTCAGACTACTAATCCAGAGACCCAGGTCATGTTCTGGGGACCAAGGTTCAGATCCGCCGCAGCAGATGGTGGAATTTGAATTCAATAAAAATGTAGAATTAAAAGTGTCGATTGTTGGAAAAACCCACCTGATTCACGTATGGAAGGAAACTGCTGTCCTTACCTGGGCTGGCCTATATGTGACTCCAGATCCACAGCAACGTGGTTGAGTCTCAACTGCCCTCTGGGATGGTCAATAAATGCTGGCCTAGCCAGCGGTGCCCTCATCCCATGAATGGATCTGGAGTGAGTGGCTGAAGCCATCTAACAGAATGGCTTTACAAAGGGGAGTAGGAAATTTGATGATATTCAATGATCTTGGGGTTCTTATGGGAGAATGACGGATTCCACAAAGTAGAAGGTATCCCTGTCATTCCTGAATACATAGCATGATGTGAATCCAATTTGTAGCTTGGGGAATCAACCTCAGGTTTTAGCAGAGTAATAGAGAAAGTGGTATGGAAAGAAAGTGACTGCTACTTATTTTGTATGATAACAATGCAAAGGAGGTTCTTTTTCCTCTTCACTTTAATCTAATTGCTTACTTTCTTCACATGGATCTTTTTCTGTTTTTGGAAAATACTTGGCATTAAGCCACAAAGTTGTGCCAAGAGAGCAGAGAAAGAAGAAACCACAAATTCTTTCAGGACCTTCATTAATATTGTGTGACTGAATGTCATTGGCACCATTTAAGTATCACTGACCTAAATATTAAGTTTTCTGCTTACTCTTTCCTGTGCACAGCCCTCCCAAGAAGGAAATAGTTGCGACATTTTAATGCATAAGTTATCGAGTTGAAACTCTCAAACAGAAATTGAGTTGCTGTGATTAGCAACTGTCTAATAGAAACTTACATGGTTGTCAATGGATACTCCTAGGCCTTTCCTCAAGCTTGCATATTTTCAACAGATGTTGAGAAATGACTTATATGAGGATGCTTGTGTCACCAAAAAGATTAAATTATATTTATAAATATTGTTGAGCTGGCAATGTCCTCTGGTTCATCTCTCCTCTGTAAAAAACCATTCTATTGAAATATTAATCCTGACAGGATTTTTTGAATGCTTTGCTCTTTGTAATTTTTTTCTCTACATTTTTAATAGTTATTGATTTATTTTCATGAAGAGAGCAATATTATTTGCGACTACAAATACATATGTTGCAGTAATGTTCTAATGGAATATTGAAAGCTGTGAAGGAAAGTATACAAGATGGTTGATTTCCAAAATGCTGTGTTAACACTGTTAAAAAAAAATTTTGACTGACAATTAAAATATCATGCAATGTTTGCCTCACGATAATCATTTTTGGCTATTCACATTAACCCTTCAGTATAAACTTTAGTGGTTTCTGAATGGTTTAGTGCATGATCTAATTATTCAAAGTACTCCCACAAAATATCTTGTGAACTTTAATCTGTGGAAAATTCATGTAGAGTGACATATGAAAAATGTATTCATTTTGCTTTGAAAGTAAAGGCTTTTTGTTAAGACTGGAGCCTTAAACTCAAACTCGTCCATTTGTGTTGTCCCACTGCAGAGATCAAACAACCTCCAAATTCGAGAAATTTTGGAGGACTTGGCAGAGAGAATAATTCACCTGACTGGTGATCTGGAGTTTCAGAGGGAAGCAATTAATTTTGTTTAAAATTCAGCTGTGAAAAATGAAATTTAAATTGGACAGCTATGAACACCTAGAATAATAATGGTTGAATGGAATTACTGGCATTATTTGCATTACATCACTGGGTAACTAAAATAGATTAACTGATATGGCCCAAAAGCAGGCAAGTGAGACTAGCTCAATTGAGGAAACCTGTCAGTAAGGATGATTTGGGCCGAAGGGACTATTTACATGCTGTACGACTCTATGACAGATAATGGCAACTCTTAGTAGTTCAAGGTGAGCTGATGGAAAGTTACGATGTGATATTGGCCCAAATTTTGTTGTCAAAGTAATGGCAAGTCCCATGGTACTCACCATTATTGCAGGATGGTGCAACAGCTGCAGGTGAGGAGCAAGTGCAAGTGTAAATGTGAATACCTAAACATTGCTGTCTGAGTTTCTCCACCTTAACCTTTGATAAATTGACATCTTACCATTAGTCTTCCCCTTTAATAAGGATCTTTCCTTATTTGTACATTAATTGCCCACTAAACTCGCCACAATAACTTAAATCTTGTCACAAGCATTCCTTGTGGTTTTGGTTATTCAAGGAAGTTTTGAAAATGACTAATTTTAAGTTAACTGTGTTTCTTTTCATTCCTTCCTCTCATTTCCTTCTCTTAACCCAATTTTTCTTTCCCTCTGTTTATCTCTCTTTCTATACTTGATTTAATGTTGAATTTGTCCAGTCTAATTCACCCTCTCTCTCTACTTTGTTTTATTTCCCAAACCTTCGTTCTGATTGGATGAGAAGTACCATTAGTTGGCTTGTGTCCTTCACTTTGTTGTTTTTGATGCTCACTTTAACCAACTGTGGGCAGAACATTTCTATGCTGCATGGCGCAAAGGTGAGACTAATTAACCAAGTTTGATGCCCTGCAACAGGAAGTTCTGATACTTGATTTTATCTCATATATAAACAAATAGGAGAAGAATTCTGGATTCTCTCATGTGACAAGAATTGTTTGGTCTGGGCACTTGAACATAACCTTTGCATCAAGTATTTGGCAGCACATTTGTAAATATGGTATTTATCCTTTCAGTGTCACCCTAAATATGGTTCGAGAGTGAATCCTAAATAAGTTCTAAAAAACGTTCTAAACTCACAATCTCGTGTGAAAAAATACTAGTGTTACAAAAAGAAATTTAAGCAGATTTCCATAACAGCTCCAGCAAGGCTCTTAAACTAAAGGGTTGAAACGCCTCCCTTTGATAATTTTTTTTTCCCCAGAAGAGCAGATTTGTATTTGTTTGATGTTCACATACATTTGGATATAGATTTTATTGTCACGAGCATTCTGGTACAATGAAAAGTGTATAAAGGCACCATTCTTAATATACAAAAGACAGGATTAAAAAATTAGCAAGACAGAAATTTCAGCTTTAGTATTGATAATACAGTGCACTGCAGAAAGACTGCATCATAACACTGTAGTTCCAAAGTTCAGAATTATTTTTGTACTTCATGAAATAATGTGAAACAAATCATACTCCTTTTTGCTGTGAAATGAAATGAAATTTTGTACTGAAAAACGTTTTTTTCGCAAAAGATTGAAATCAATTGTTTCCCAAAACAAACCTCTCACTACTTGATGACTGTCTTTTTACAGACCAGATTTTAAAAATTCTACCTGCTAGGTTCCAAGTCACCTCTAGATGCCCAGCTTCATCTGCTTGTACAAGGTTTCATGAAAGCAGAAAGGTTTGATGCCCACTCTCAAGTTTTTCCATTCAGCCCCTAGTTGGACATCGCGTCATTTTGTTGGGAATTACAGATTTTAATCTGCAATTGCTCATCTTAAAAGCCACAGGTAAGATCAGTGAGAAAGTTTGTGGGTTGCCTAAGTGCAGCTGTAGGTTGCCTGAATTATAGCAGTAAAGTACCAAAGGAAAGACCACTTATCTAAATTTGTAATTGCATATGAAATTATGCATTCTGCTGCAAGTTTCTGCTCCATTTTTGAATGTTCCATAGTACACATAGAAGTTTCCCATTGAATGTTCATGCCTCAATAATTTTAGCAAGGTCTGAATACCTTGAAAACTAGAAGTTTTAGTTCACTGTTTACCAAGGTTACCATGGGATGCAACCACCCTTCTGAATGTCAAACCAGCATTCACAGACTCTTATTTCTGCTCCCTCAGAATCGTCACTGTTGGTTCTGAACCATAACCTTCCAATTAAGGGTCAACAATACAAACACAGAATCATATATCTGTGGGGTATTAATATGCAGCAGACAAATAAACTGTTTTGCCACAATTAGGAAGTAGAACTAAATGCACTATATCAACTGCAATTTATAAACTAAAATCATGAATCGGTGAAATCATACCATTCAAGGTGGGCAGTTAAGTGTAGCAATGCTGTCAGAATTGGAATATTCTTTGGTTCAAATATGATATAAGAAACCAGTCAAAGTATATTATTAATAATAAAGCAACTAGTTCACTACTGCTGAATGCACTTGAGAACATCCTTAAACAATGGAAAGGAGGGCTCACCTCTAGGTTGGTAAGATATACTCAATTATTTGGCACAGAGGTTGAGGTCAATTAAGGTTGAGGCAGGCTGAATCAAAAATACTGGCTCTTAATGGAGCAGGTATTCAATGGAGTTCAGAAGGCTGAGGGGGATCTGTCGAAACTTACAGAATACTGAGAGGCCTGAATAGAATGGATGTGGAGATGTTTCCAGTAGTAGACCCGAGGGCACAGCCTCAGAGTGAAGGGACAATCCTTTAGAACTGAGATGAAGAGTAATTACTTCAACCAGAAGCTGGTGAACCTGAAGAACTCATTGCTGCAGATTGCTGTTGAGGCCAAGTTATTGATTGTATTTAAGACTGTATCAAGGGTTACGGGGAGAAAGCAGGAGAATGGGTTTGAGAAACACATCAACCATGATCCAATGTCAGACCAGACTTGATGGGCCAAATGGCCTAATTGTGCTCCTAGTCTTATGGTCTTATCATGCCCAATAACAGAAAAAAGTCAAATAAATGCGTAACATATTTTCAGTTTGCAATGATTCACTTTGGCCTTCTATAATTATTTGTTGAGAAAGAACACTTCTTTTGTTATTTACAAGTGACCAAAGACACATTGTTAATCTTCAAGTGCACCTCACTTTAGTTTTCTTCATAAAGTGATTCCAATATTAGTTAATGAAACAAAACAAAACTTACCATGTTGTTCCACAGAGGAGCCTTTCCAGGCGACATGGAGATTGCTGTAACTGAAATAACTTATTTCATCTTATTGGTTTGCAATGCCAATTGCTGTAACTGTTTAATTCAGAAAATCACAGCCAGTTGCTTTTCCAAGATCAATATCTCATTAACAGCAAATTTATGGAAACCATTTTTTTGTTTTGTCATCACAACAAAATGCCATGTAGTGTTAAAAGGCCTTTGACAAAATCTTTGCAAAGATTTTGGTATTTTTATTTATTGAAGGTGAAAGTTGCAAATAAGGATAAAAGCATTGAGTGATAATACTGTGCATTTCCAAATAGTGCATCAATAAAGAGAGCTGTAATTTGTAGGAGGACAGGCAGTTAATTATTGGCTTCCACTGAGTGCAGTTGTCTTGCTTACCAAGAGGAATCTGAATACAAATAAAAAAGCTGTGGCCTTTAACTGAACTTTAGAAAGCTCTGCTGTAAATAAAATGTGTTTCCATAAATTACTGAACCGTACATCTTGTAGTCCATTTATTTTGTAACTGTTGTAAGATCACGATGTTTTGCAATTCTGTGTTCACTGAACTATAAAATAACCAACCTTTCAATTTTGGAAATCACGAATAGTCACTGGATAAGAGTTTTAAAAACATTTTTGCCCACAGTAACTTGGTAATTTATATGAAATACAAATGAATCCGGTGACTGTACAACATACAATCAGGCAAACTAATCCAAGAGCTCTAAGTACAAGATCACAGACTATAATCACCTTGGCATTTTGAACTTAATTTCAATGACATTTGTATTAAGGTTTCCATTGATTACAGAACTTAGTGCCAAAAAGTGGTATGCAGCCAAGCTGGCTTGAAGCACCCATAAATTTTGTGGCTGGAGGAAGCTTGAGTGCGACACAGATCTTTCACAACAGCAATATATCTTTTCTACCTTGCCAAGTCCCTAAGTGCATGGTAATCAGCTGCTTGGAGCCTCACTGAACAGAGAAAGGTTATAAAGCACACTGGTCAGTGGGGATTTAGAAGCGCTGGAACTTGACAATTTAAGTGATATACAAATAGATCAGCTGCTCAGGAGGCGTTGAATTGGGAGAGGTCCCTGTGGTATAGACAGCAATTGGAGATGGCTGCAGTTCAGACGGCATACAACAGTAGAGAAGCCCACTGGGAGTAATCGGAAACAAGTTGACAGAGAAACACACAGTGCCAGGAGCAGAGAATAAGAGACAGCAAAGTGCTGAGAAAGATGAAGAGTGAGAATGAGAGAGAATGTAAAATGTAGAACAGTAATGAAAACGTGCACAGAGAAAGAGAAAGAAATAGGTAGAGTATGGATGGAAAACTGAAATTTTGACTTTGATTAAACAAATGTTATTTTACACTTAACTTGCTAAACATTGTGAGCATACGAATTTGAATCCAGGAAGAGAGCGAGAATTTGAGAACGGAGAGGAAATCTTCTACAGAGCAATTCAAAATTAGAATTGGATCCACAGTTGGATCTAGTTGGTTCTCCTGAGGAGCAGCAATGTTCTCCACTTATTTAAAGAAATTTTGGCACCAGGACCTGATGTACTGGGAATGGGCTCCCTTATGTGTCATTGGGCACAGGAGGCAACAAAAGAATCGCAGTAAATACAATGAGTCTGAGTGGGTGGAATGCAGTTTTGTCTTTTGAATGTCTTCATTGGACCACTATATTGTCTGACAAAACCTGTTTGAAATGCTTGTATAAATAGAGACAGAATGTTTTGTAGGATCCAAGGAGCTTCGTCAGAACCTTTGTATCTTACGCAAATAGCCGGGTTGTAATGCCTGATGTAACAGAAGCTAATAAATCAAATCACGCATAAAGTTTTCCATTTCTACCTTTCTTATACTGAACCCAACAAGGTACGTTTGTGGTTCTGGACGATGTTCTAATGGGATATTTCAGAAATTATTTTATATCATTACTTCATTCACTGGGCAAGATTCTCATGCGAAAGATACAGATGGTGTATTCATTCATGTATTGATTATCTACCACAAAAACATGAACTAGCAGTCAGTAAGCTCAGGCATTTTTTTCTTCTGGGAGGGACATGGTTAGCCTTACTGAGCAAAGGCATTCTAGCAAAATCCAGAATGAGTTTCGAAACTGACAGGCATGTTCTTCTATCTTTGTTTTTTTGTCTGGTATACCCACAAAAAGACAGGATAACTTTATAATTTAAGGCTGACAAGATCATTATGGATGCAAAAGTCCATTCAGTATGCTTTTGATCATCCTTCCAACAAGACTCATTCTAATGTCCAGTTGTTTTTCAAATGGTCTCAGTGTATTTGTTTTTGCTGCTCTTCCTGAAAATCTATTCCATTCATTGACCGCTTTTCATTTCACATCTGCGTTTTGTTGTGTATGATGAGATGCCTTCTTATTGACCCTTAACATTCCAAAACAAGCGAATTTTCAAATCTTTCCCAAACCTGTAGTTGTGATTATAGGCACAGTAAGGAAAAACTCAGGTTGGGTGTGTGATTATGTCTGATATGTTCAGCATGTATTCAGTAAAAATACTAATGGTTTGTTGAATGAACTTTGCATGGGAAATTGATGTTTGTTATATTATTTTTGGTAATTGTTCAACTTGGTTGCATGAGTCAGGACTTCATCATAGTTGCTGCAAGAATCTCGACTTCATCATAGTTGCTGCAAGAATCTCAACTTCATCAAATGACTGGATTTTTGATGCTGCTCAGACTAAAATGCTTATTTCAGTGAGTTAAGCACTTGAGAAGACTAAAATCTGAACTTCACCAAATGACTCAATTTTTGATGTTAGTTTGTAACCTCGTGGCCACCTGCAATTCAGAAGTTGGCATTGGCCATGCACCAGCCTCACCTCATCCTCATGGCTCACCTCTGACTCATTTAGAATGCAGTTCCCTGCTTTGGTACACAAGGATACCTTGGGTTGGAAAGCTGCTGCCAGGGCTTTGCCCACAGGGACAGGCAGCCAACTCATGGATTGCAATTAGGGGCATCTCAGGGTCATCACTCGCTCTCTTAATACTGAAGCACTTTGCACCTCTTTGAACGCTCGAGAATCTCTATCAAGCGTGGCCTTGTCTTTATGCACTTTGTCACGTCATTCAGAATTTACAGACTCAACCAATACTTCTGTCTTGAATCGCCTCTGAACAAAGATACAAAGCCAGGCAGCTTGTTATGCTTGTTGGCGGTGACCAGACATAGAGGGTGGATGTATTGCTGTGTGGCATTGTACCATGTCATTGTCACTTACGTGGCACAAACATTGCGTATGCCTCGACTAAATGGCCATGTCTCAAAGTCTAATGGGGGGAGTCATCCTTACTTCATACTACTGGGCATATCTTCACTGAGAGGATACCAGTACCGTAAGTCAAGCACACTGTTCAATCACACTCCAGGGGACTGGACATGGTCACTTGGCCACTTGAGGCATTTGTAATCAGGGATCCTTGTTAGTACAATCTGGGGCGTAGGTGACAGTCAGACCTCGGGTCCAGTTCAGTATTAGTGGTAACTCTGATGGGGAACTGCGCAGTAATAAGTTAGGCATCTGATCCTTCATCAGCCAGGCTGACTTTCCAAATCGGTGAAGGGGCAAAATACCATAGTCAGTCCAGAGTTCTGTTCACTGAAAGTCAAGCGAGAGTTATCAGGGGACACAGTTATGGTGATGGTGTTGGGGAAGTCAATTGTGGCAAGTGGAGGCAGCATTCTGAGATGCAGAGAGGATATTAATTATGAAAGGGGGAACTTAATGTGAGAAGAGGATAGAGCATGTCACACCTACCCACCTTGGTGTGATGTGAAGTCCTTCAAAGTGCAGTCACGTTAAATAGACACCTAGGACAAAAATGCTTGTCAGTCCTGTGTCTATTTGTACATTTGAATGATGCTATTAATGGCTGACACAATGGGGGACTTCTCCTGCCAGAGGCTGAGCAATGCCTGGCCTTTTGTAGTGCTCGGAGTGCCAGTGACCTGAAGCTTTTCTTCATCAACCAGCTGCATAGAGGTGACAGTGAAATGCTCACCAGAATGTACTCCAGGTTCTGTACCCACTGAGGGGTCAACATCTGAGCTGGTAGTTTGGAAGACACACTCACTGGTGCTGCCTGAGGGATTTGTGGTTTCTTCCTCAGAGGGAGAGGAGGGAATGATGTCCTGAGGGGCGGGTGTCTTTGTGGCACTGACCATCTAGATGCCACCGGTGCCTGCAGGTTATGAGAGAGGATGGATTGTGCAATGTTGGTGGAAGTTTTAAGAGTAGCATTTTTTAATATGATTTTAAGAATACTTTCACAATGTTCACGTTAGAAGGGCAGCACGGCACATCATGATGAGCCTTAACTTGGTTACTAGGACATGGAGGTCTCAGCAGAATGATCTCCATCCTCTCCTACTAGGGTGAAGATTCTCCAATCTCCACTGGGAGGAGACTGATGTCAAGCTCCCTCATTCCCCTGTTATGGGATGTTTCCTTTGGAATGAGAGAATAAAGGGAGGGGTTGGGAGAGATAAATGTGGTTGATGTAGCTGTTAGTGAGGGAAAAGTGTTGAGGAGTTCCGAGTAGATGAGTGTTGAGGCTGTACTGAAGCCAGGCAGCGTTAGTAGTCTGAGGGATTGGGATGGATGAGAGGGAGTGAGAGATGATACTGAATACAGTGGTCAGAGTGGTAGACCACGAACTCTGGTGGGTGCAGCAGTGGATTTAGTTTGAATGTGAGGCAGCAGAGAGAAGATAGTGGCATGTACACTTACTCAGCACAGAAGCTTATTAAAATTATTTCTGCACTACTAGGCAATTTTCTGGGCTGGTGGATACCGCGCTTTGAACTATGGGTGGCAACTTTGAACAAGGCTGACAGGGTCTAGTGCTGTGGTCACTTCTGGTGGGTCCTGCAGAAAAGGGAAAAAGATCCTCTCTCCACCGTCACATTCACCGGGATCTCCTGGTCCCCGTCAGTGATGCAGGAACCCCGCTCCGATTGTCCTTGTCTAGGGCAGTTCTTTTGACACTGCATCTGTGCAGTGCAGCTCCTGTCTCGTAATGATTTACCTGGTGCAGAGCTGGCATTGAGCTATGGTGCCAGCAGTGAGAACGTTGGAAGGTCCCACCAATGCCAAGTATTATCACTGCCGGTGATCGTATAACAGTCGGTGCAGTACTGTGGAGGCCTGGTGTATGCATGAAGAGATAAGCATTGTGAAATTGGATGTGAGAACCCTGTAAGGACTCAAAGGGAATCCTCCAGGCAATATCCCAAAATTGACACATTGCTGATTTTTGATACAATTTGCAGCCCCTAATTGTGTAAAGCTAAAGTGGATACCACCTGACCCACTTAAAATTTAATTTTCAGGAAAAAAAACTTCTCCTGGTACTTTTGAAAAATTTCTGTATCAGTATTCAACTTTTGTTTTCCCGCTTGGAGTCTAAAGGGGAAAATATATGTTATCCCTTACACTTCCATTGAGGTCATTACATTTATCTTGTGTAAAAATGGAAAATAAGCGATCAAATTATCTGGACCATTTAATGTGCACATGTGAAGATTGACAACTCTCTAATCATTTAAAGAAATTGAAAAATATTATTTCCAGGGAAAATCATGTAAATTCATAAAGCCAATTTATTTTGGAGGAAACCTTTATTTAATGCTTTGAAACATTACTTGAAGTTTTAATTCCAATTTACATGTCAAATATGTTACAATATGAATCAGAACCCAGATTGTAAGCAGAACTACTAGCATGATCCTTTCTCTCCCTCTAGGTGATGGACAGTTTTGAAACCATCTGAGTAAATTTACTACTTTTATGCTGTTTGTGGCAAAATAACAAAAATGCCTATAGAGTATGGGTTCATGCTTTCACTACAAATGATAAACAAAAGAAATCTCTTTGCATTCTTTTTATATTTCAGCTGAACAAGATAGTTGGCCAATAAAACTTAATAAATCACTTGAATAAGGTATTTATTCCTCCCCTATAATTACTGTGAGAATTCTTCAGATAAAATCAGATAAGCTGTCCTCTTAATTTGCATTCCAGCCACAGATTAGAGATACAGAATGCACTAAAGCTGAGCTGTAGGAGATCTGACCAAACATTTCATTTGCATTTTGAACAAATTATCTATTTTAAAACTACTTAGTTGTAAATGCTCACCTGAAATTAAATTTAATAAAACTTGATGTTCTCTTATTTTACTTGAGAAGTGATTATGGTTGACACCAATTCATCTATCACTCCTATGCATGTTGATCTACGCTGGTTCCACATTAAGAATACCTCATCCAATCAGGGACCCCTGGCTGCCAGACATAAAGAGGAGTGATTTCCTTTGATAAATTCATGCTCAGGTGTCCCTGGAGAAGGAGCACAGGTACGTTTTGGAGAGGTGAGCACTATAGGGTGCAGAGTGCCTTATCTTCACCCCTCGAATTCCATTTTGATTTGATCCCTATCCTCCCCTCACTTTTTCTTTCATGTCGGCTTTGCCTCCAGGGGCTCTGCTTGATACTTATTGTTTGGTCACATGGGTGTCTTTCCTGGTGGTGGTATGTTAATAAAGTTATTTGTATACCTAGCTTTTTTTTTACTGTGTCTCACACCTGCACACGCACAACAAGTGTGCTGGGGAAAATAAGCTCTACTGCTGTATGGCAGTAGTGTAAGGGTTTCAAAAAAAATGAGAAAAGAAAGAAGAAAAAATATATAAACAAGGGTGACACACAGCGATCCCATGTAGCCACAGATTGCGGTTGTTCACGAACTTCCAGCCTAACTATCTGTTTTGCAGCGCTGCAGAGTCCATGGGCCACGTAAAAATTGGGTGTGGGTGCTTGCAATCCCTTTTTAAGTTATCTTAAAGACCACCTTTTGTGTTTCTGGTTACACTTCAGCCCCAAGCCCCTGATCTTTGGGAACCCAGTGTGGAGGGGAGTGAGCAGGTCGGTGGATCTCCTTGTGGGTCTGCTCCTGGGCCTGGCCAAGCTGGGCATTAACAGGTTCAGGCAGCGAGCCGTGGAGGGGGCATTATGGCTGACTGCCTTCCCCTTTTCCGTGGCTACATTCGTGCCTGGAGGTCCCTGGAGAAGGAGCATGTGCTGTCCACCAACACTCTCACTACCTTTCGGGAGAGGTAGGCACTGCGGGGTGTGGAGTGCTTTATTTCCCCATCAATTCCATTTTGATTTGATCCCTACCCTCCCCTTCACCTTTTTATTCACGTAAGCATTGCCCCCAGGGGGCTCTGCTTGCTTCTGGGTCTTTGGTCACATGGGTGTCTTTTCTGCTGGTGTTCTATTAATGAAGTTATTTACAAAAACAAAATATAAACAGGAGTATCAGTGGTTCTGTTCACTCCAAGAGCTGGCTCTGAGGAAGCCGGACCAGTGTCAAGTACTCTGCTTGTGTAAATAAAGCGTGACTTGGTGACGGGTTATCAGCCTCTGTAGAATTATTTCAGAAACATTTTATTAAACATGACTAATTTAATGTTTCATGGTTCCTGGTTTGCTGTCTGTGAGAACAATTCAATGTGATTGGCTGCATATCCTGCTTAATGATATCACTGTTGCTGAACCTCAGGCAACCCCAATGACATGATGGCAGATTCAAACTGATCTAGTGAGAAAATCCACAACTGAAATCTGTGGGCAGTTTTCTTCAAGACCACTGCATAGCTATGTTGCTTTACCATTAACCATGAAATCTAAACCTCAGGTTTAATGTGCCAATGGCCAATCCCATTACATTTCATACACCAGCATAAATTTTCATGTTATGCATGCTGTGCACATTTGCAAACGTGGTGTACTGGAATCATGTCAGGTCGTCCAAGGGTAATCCTTGTGGCCTAATAGCCACACTTCAATTTGCTGACCTGACAAAAGGAAGGTATCATGGCTACTGCCACAGCACTGGGCTTGTGTACGATGTGCTGTGTTTGCTCACAGTCCAGTTAGATGTTTAAGGAACGGAATCCCTTTTGCTTCTGGTATAGGGAAGAGTTGATCTGCAGAGCATGCAATGTGATGTGTGTGTACCATAGGGAAGTCTGCATTGTTAGCAAAACCATATGCTCACTATCTGCTTCTCTCTGACATGAATGGATGAACTGTAATTAGCTTTCATTAAGTAGAGAAATTTTGTAAGCTTGTTATACAATAGTGGATGACAAGTTGCAAGACGCTAAAAATATTCCAGCCTGGAAGCAAACAGACACAAAGGTTCATTCCTGCTGCCACCTTCACAGCTGTTAGTGATGCGGTCTGTGTCGTGTTTTGTGGTTTCGGTGGCTACAACAGGCACCTTGATCACCCTGAGCTGAAAAGGCCTCTTGCTCAAAATTTGTTTCCTCCTACATTTCCAGCAGCTTGTCCTGTTCGGCATGGCTTCTTCCATTTTCCAAAAGCTGTATTTCAAGCAGAATTCTATCTTGTATCCCCTCATCTGGCAGCACCTCCCAGAAACATTGAGGTCAGCAAAGCCCCTGCAATACCACACCTTCAGCTGTCCACAAAGTAGCAACTAACCTGTAAGTTGCTTATGATACCTCTAAATAGCACTGATAGGGGTTTCTTTATATTGCTGAATACACATAAAGCTTTGTGAAATGTCAAGGCTTTAGCTAGGCATCAAGATCCAAAGTGGCACGAGTTGATAACCTGTCAGTGTGACATGCTGATGGACATGATAATCTGACTCCTCTGAATACTCCATCGGACGATCACTTCCATCATTAACACGCTCAATCTGCTGAGTTAAACATGATATGCCAATACACCACTTGCCCGCTTTATGACTCTAAGGGAGCTCAAACTGCACAGAAAACAAACAGGTCCAATTTCTCGCCTTTCGTGTTTTTATCCTTGACCAGAAAACAAAGATTAATTTTGCTCCAGCAGAAGACTTTATTTAAGCAAAAACACAAGCCCTTTTTTCACTGCTGTGACAGTTGTAGCTATCAATCTTCAGCTGGCTTCAGTAGTATCGCAGACAGCAATGAATTGTGCCAAAACATACTTTGGCTTTACAAAGCTGTGCAAAGGCAGTATTCAGCAGCCGGCACCATTGCTTCACCATGACAGTGTTAAGTGATGTTGCAGACAATTTCAAACAAGCATATCAGTGAAAGGCAAAAATCAAAATAAAGTACTTGTTCAAGATTGTTAATAGGTTTCCAGAAATCAGTTGAGTTTGGCATGCGCTCGACTGAAGTAGAGATTAAATTCTTCCACCAATTATGGATTGTAATCACTCAAAACAGGTAGAATAATTGGTGAAATAATTTAAATGTTCTATTGAAATATATAGGAAAGGGAGTAACTTTTTGCATTTCTGGCTCATGTTCCAATCCTACTGTTAAACACATTTTTCAGCTGCACCTTGTACTGCACAGCAGTGTGGCCCGTGCTCACCTGTTCAGTGATTGAATTGCCATGGACTCAAAAGATATCTCCTAATAATAACCAGGTGGAAATTCTCACTGCAGTCTAAGACTTGTACAGGGAAGATGTCAATGGCAGGGGGCTTTAAATAGCAATTTAGGGACTTTAATAATTTACGTCATTCTTAACGTGGTTTCACAGTAATGAATATATGGCCCAATAAGATAAACAGGGACACCCTTGGCTGGCTGACTGGAAACAAAGTCTAGGAGAACATAGCAAATTAGATAACAAAAGAAGATTTTAAGAATCTAGTTATCCTAGAATCAGACAGTACAAAAGGAGGCCATTCAAATCATCATCCTCCACTGATTTGTCCTGGAATGGTGTCAACTTTCTTGTGTTGGAGCTACACCCATCAAGGCATGTGGGAAGTATTTCATTTCAGAGTTGGGGTCGGATTGCAGATGGCGGAAGTGTCAGAGGATGATGCGTTGGATCCGGAGGTTGGTGGGGTGGTACGTGAGGACGAGGGGGATTCTTTTTTGGTTCTTATTGCGTGGACGGGGTGTGAGGGATGAGTTGCGGGAGATGTGGGAGACACGGTCGAGGGCGTTCTCGACCACTGAGGGGGTAAGTTACGGCCCTTGAAAAACGAGGACAACTGAGATGTACGGGAGTGGAATGCCTCATCCTGGGAGCAGATGTGGCGGAGGCGAAGGAATTGGGAATAGGGGATGGCATTTTTGCAGGAAGGTGGGTGGGAGGAGGAGTATTCTAGGTAGCTGTGGGAGTCGGTGGGCTTGAAATGAATATCGGTTTTTAGGTGGTTGCCTGAGATGGAGACAGAGAGGTCCAGGAAGGAGAGAGAGGTATTAGAGATGGTCCAGGTAAACTTAAGGTTGGGGTGGAAGGTGTTGGTGAAGTGGATGAACTGTTCGAGCTCCTCGTGGGAGCACAAGGCGGCGCCGATACAGTCATCAATGTAACGGAGGAAGAGGTGGGGTTTAGGGCCAGTGTAGGTACGGAAGAGGGATTGTTCCATGTAACCTGCAAAGAGGCAGGCATAGCTTGGGCCCATGCGGGTACCCATGGCCACCCCCTTTGTCTGTAGGAAGTGGGAGGAATTGAAAGAGAAGTTGTTGAGGGTGAGGACGAGTTCGGCTAAGCGGATGAGGGTGTCAGTGGAGGGGGACTGGTCGGGCCTGCGGGACAGGAAGAAGCGGAGGGCCTTTAGGCCATCTGTATGGGGAATGCAGGTGTAGAGGAACTGGACGTCCATGGTAAAGATGAGGTGTTGGGGACCGGGGAATTGTAAGTTCTGGAGGAGGTGGAGGGCGTGGGTGGCGTGGGTGGTGTCACGGACATAGGTAGGGAGTTCCTGGACCAAGGGGGAGAAAATGGAGTCCAGATAGTTGGAGGTCAGTTCGGTGGGGCAGGAGCAGGCGGAGACAATGGGTCGACCAGGGCATTCAGGTTTGTGGATTTTGGGAAGGAGATAGAAGCGGGCGGTGCGGGGTTGGGGAACGATGAGGTTGGAGGCCGTGGGTGGGAGGTCACCTGAGGTGATGAGGTTGTGGATGGTTTGGGAGATGATGGTTTGGTGCTTGGGGTGGGGTCATGATCAAGGGGCCGGTAGGAGGAGGTGTCGGAGAGTTGGGATGCCACCTGAAGGTTGCAGGAACAGCAACTCATATTCCGCTTGGGAACCCTGCAGCCCAATGGTATCAATGTGGATTTCACAAGCTTCAAAATCTCCCCTCCCCCTACTGCATCCCAAAACCAGTCCAGCTCATCCCCGCCTCCCTAACCTGTTCTTCCTCCCACCTATCCCCTCCTCCCACCTCAAGCCGCACCCCCATCTCCTACCTACTAACTTCATCCCGCCCCCTTGACCTGTCCGTCCTCCCTGGACTGACCTATCCCCACCCTAACTCCCCACCTACACTCACCTTTACTGGCTCCATCCCCGCCTCTTCGACCTGTTTATTTCCTCTCCACCTATCCTCTCCTCTATCCATCTTCTATCTGCCTCCCACTCTCTCCCTATTTATTTCAGAACCCCCTTCCCCTCCCTCTTTTCTGAAGAAGGGTCTAGGCCCGAAATGTCAGCCTTTCTGCTCCGATGATGCTGCTTGGCCTGCTGTGTTCATCCAGCTCTGCACCTTGTTATCACAAAAATTATTTGGGTTTTAGAGGCATGATTATGGAAGACAATTTACTGTGAGGTTAATACCTTCCATTTCAATTGAATGTATTTTGCTCACCCAAACATGTTGATGCATCAAGCTCTGCTAAGATATTTATTATTTGTATATGTATAGTCAAATGCCTTTTTCCTGTGTGATGAGAGTTTATGCCCATAACTGTGCTTGGAACTTACTCTTATCAAAGCAATACTTTTGGAAACTCTTTCAGCATGGTAACTAACTTCCATTTTTTCAGCCTTATTGAATAAAGCTGACTTGCTCAGTTGAACAGTTAATAATCTCTTATCATTTGCATTTGCAAGATATGAATTTTATTACAGCTGCTTTACCAGTGACCATGCCTCCCTCCAAAAGGTCAGAAGTGAGGATGTTCATTGATGATTGCAAATGATTCAGATCTGTGGCAATGAGATTTTTTTTGTTATCATTGAGTGGAGTTATCATTCAACTGGTTTCAACATATCCCTCTGAAACTGACAGCCAAGTATGGTGTTCACACATGCACAGTTCAACATGCAAGTCCAAATGTTGCAGTCAGTAATGTATCACTCCTTCACAGGATGCTTTTTGAAGCCCACAACAAAAATCAATTTTTCAAAATTGTTGAAGTGATGAGAAGTTCTTCTTTTCGACTGCATTTTGGATGTTTTAAAATCGCCAAAATGTTTACAAAAAAAGTTAGTGAGGTGTAATAGGCTGTTTACAAGCTGACTAAACTGTATAGCTTGATGTCTTTTTTCCAAAATTAATTTTATATATTTGTAATGTTAAATTTTCCATTGATTAAAACTGATTTTTAATATAAAAATATGTATTTTAAGTTGTTCTTGCTGTTTCAGTTGATAGTGCTTGTCAATTTTTAGTAAAGCAGTAAAATTATAAAAATATGAAATAAGATCAGTGCATTTTGCTTCCAGGTTTGCTGCCTCTGAGATTGGCCACTTATCCTGCCTTCTATTAACATTTATTCATTTACAGGATTTGGGCATTACTGTTTTATGCCAGCATTTATTGCCCCACTCCTAAATGCCATTGAGAAAATGGTGGAGAGTCACAGGTGTAGATATGCTCAGAATGCCATTCAGGAGATTTCCAGGATTTTGATCCAGCAGCAGTGAAGAAACGGCAATATTATTCCTAGCAGGATAATGAGTGTCTTGGAAATAAACTTGTAGAAGGTGGTGTTGGCAGCAAATAAATGGTAGTGGGTTTGGAAGGTGCTCATGATGACATGACTGATGCAGGATGCTGAGAGATCCATTTGTCACATTCAAATTAAAATCAGTGACGTTGAAACTGATACCGCAAGAGATTGTTGGATCTTTATCAACAGATTTAAGCAGCATCATTTTGATGTTCACAGCAAAATCTGAGTCACTGTGAATTTTCTTCAAAACCAACAGTTTTTGAAGATGCCAGCCAAACATGAACAAATGTAATCACTTAAGTTTCTGTGTCATCATATTAGAAATAGATTTGAACAGGAATGCTTCTTGCATATAGCTGGTATTTTCAATAGCACATCACATGGACAGTAAATTTCTCACTATGACAGCGAAAAGTACCAAAGCAGATAAGTGCATATTTATAATTCAATCATTTATTCCTCTGGAATAGTTGAAGTGAATGATTAGTGTAATGGTTATTATTTTTAACTTCAGCTACCTATTGTAAACAATTTCATATATATAATTGTCTCATAATTTACAATGCAGCAGGTGCTTCAGTACTCAGTACCAAGATGCCTCTTTTTAATTGAATCATGAAATAGTTCATACTCCCAACCATTTTACATTGCTAAAGATGCAATGTTCTTTTTAGTTTGAACTTATTAGTAATTGTAATGAAAAACTTAGTGTGGATAAAGATTGTGTTAAACATGCATAAATGTCACATATCTTTTCAAACTGAATTATGAAAGGAATTATGTTTTCCCTTTAAAAAAAATTCTTAACACTTTACCTATACAAGTTCAAGCGGAATCTAGAGGATGCAAATAACATGTTCTTTTCCCACAAGCCGACAGGGTAGTAACCTCAAAGCAATGCTACTATTCGTAATTAATGATGAAAGTTGGATTATAACTTTATGTATATTGTTAATAGTGTACATTGATTAATGATTGCATCTAACATGAATCATTTTCAATTGAAACCTAAATTGATTTACAGATTTCAAGTGTTCTGGTGATAACAAGTTCAGGTATAGATTCTCACTCCATCTCATTTACTAATCCATTTTCTAATTTGACATCATGGTTTCTATTTCCACCATCCAAACATATTTTTCCTTTAGGTTTAGCTTTTTTTAAGTCATCCTGAACTTGAAATGGCTACTTCCTGTTTTCAAACTTCTTACATATCAAATAAGTTTATCTCCTCTCAAATGTCTTAAAAAAGCTTTTCTCTTCGCGATATCTATTCAAAATAAGTGAAATATTTCCTAACAGTTACATCAACATTGCAATCATCTTCCAAAACATTTAACTAAATCCTGGCCACTTTTGAAAGGAGAGATGCAATGAGCTGAGATTGACCGTTACAATTTGTGCCGAAGATGGAATCATACTCGGGTTCAGCTGGACGAGTCTGTAATGAGGGCAGATGCCTTGAGTGCACAGTGAAATAATTTGAGGTTCAATGGTAAAGACAGAGATTTATCACTGCCTACTAGATTAATCCTTCAGCTGTGACTCAGGAAGTGCTGATGAGACCCTGGAATTAATTGTTAGCGCACACAGGACCAGAGCATAAAGAACAGGAGGCTGGCAAAGTGATGCATGAAAGTTAGCACTGGTATCCTCTGCAGATTCCCAGTCAATGTTGAGGTTTAGAGACAACAGCTGTCTATTCCCGACAGTAGTATCAGACTCATGATCAAATGCAAGTGATTGCTGTGGCGTTGCTAGAGTCATGATGTTCCTGACTGCATGTACATAACACAAAACAAAGTGGATCAATCATGGGAGAAGGCCATTATCATTCATTCTACTGATCTTGATAGCTTTGAATAATAAGCTTCATGAGCAAGAAATACTATTATTTTTGGTCCATTAGCCTGACAAGCAGAGCAACAAAGCAATATTAAAATAAAAATAAAGAATGGTGGATGCTGGAAATCTGAAACAAAAATAAAAATTTCTGGAGAAACTCGGCAATTAATTTCTGACAACAGGTCACTGGACTGTCAACATAAATGGTTTTTCTCACCACAGATAGTAGCAAACCTAATGAGTTTCTCCAGAACTTTCTGTTTTTGTAACAAAATAATGCTGTTGTCTGGAAACAGATTTTTTTCCCCTGTTTTTAGAGGGGTAAGGCAGACATTGACTATATGAATGTTGATTGTTGTTAAGATCGTGAATGTGAAAAGTGAAGGCAAATGTGAAGAAAGAAAGCAAATTACTTTTTTCATAGCACCTATTCACACTGGTTGAGTATTGTAGGAATGTACCCCCCTGACCGGGGACAGAAACTCAGGAGGCAAGTGGAACGTGCTTATTCATATGGAAATCGGTTGATGCAGGGAGAGGGCCAAAGAATCTTCCCCAAATCAGAAGGGAGATCAATGACACACTCTGACTTTTACAGTGGGCACTTCAATGGACATCCCCAGATTCCCATGATCTTATGGTATTAGTTATTCATTGTAATCTCTAAACCTTGGAATCTTTCTATGCATCCTATTCATACGTTTAATGGCTACACTCCTTTGGGTCTTTCTCAGGCTTGTTTATCTGTAAGGACTGCTCAAATTCTATTACCCATTGTATTTTGGTGCTGTCTTTTATCAAATTCAGTTACTCCTTTTATTTTCCCGTCTTTTATTTTACTGTACCGATTGCATAACGTAAAAATTAAAAAAATCAGTTTTAACTAATTGCTATAAGGTTAACTTCTGTTATAAAGTTAATTATAAAGTGGAACATTATACGACTACTTCTGCTGTTAGCACTTTGTAATTTATAGGTTGTGAGCAATTGATTTTGTTCAGGGCATAAGAGAAGGCATCTCTGAAGGCTAGTTAAGCTTCACATCTAAACTTAAATTTTTTTTAATGTTTGTATTATCTAATTATGTATTGAAACCAACTTCTACAATTAAAGCATTTTAACTAGAAAGTATTCAATATTGCAGGTCGCTTCAAAGAAGCAACTATTTACTATGAAATAACTTTAGCTGTTGTCCTTGCAGCTGCTTAGGGATTTAATCTAGCACTTGATGTTATTCATTTACTGGGACAATTATCCCTTCAGTAATAAAGCTGGAATTGGTCATTTATGTGTTCTAAGGCATCCTTTTATCAGCACTGTCTCAGATGGGAACATACAGCATTCTTTGACTGGCCTTCTAGCAGTTCTGTTCAAAGGTACCATTGTATTTCCCTGTGTGAGCAGGCTCCTTAGTTTTGCTTAGCTTCTGTCTGCCATCTTGTAAGCAGGTATGGGCTCCTTAATGTGGTCAGGTACAAATCACCTTACATAGCCATGTACAGATCACCCCTACAAGTATTTTACCCTGTCTTTACGTCATGCTAACAAGACACACGGTTCAGATTGAAATAGGATGACCCAAATTGAATGTTGTCTTCACAAACATTTTATTTTGAGTTATTCAAAGAAAAGGTACTATCGACCCCATTTGGATATAAATTCCTTTACCCCCAAATGTTTCTTATCCTGGGGTTGAGGAATTGGGATCCTTAATTTGAACTGGGAATTGAAGGACACTGAGATAAAATTGAGTGGTGTGATATTTAATACAACTGCAAGTTCATCTTTTTTAAGAATAAACTGCTCACAGTATTTACTGTCCGTTCTAAGAACCTTAGTTTCTTGAAAAACACTGTTGGCTATTAGTCTGAGAGAAGTTGCTGATACAGATTGACATTTCAATTCATAATGTTCCTTCTTCTGCACAGTTGGAATAAAGATAAATAAATCCATTCACTGAACTTCAGGTTCAAATTTCGAGACAGTGAAAACTTGAATTCCCAGAATTATTTAGTACAGCATTGAGAATACTATTTCATGATCCTGTATCTGTGAATTACAACAGATATGATAAACCTGTTCAACTCTCAATTGTATTTGTCATTTTCAGTGGATTAGAATCTTGTTTGATTGTGTTCAGATTTGGTCATGTCGATGTGCCAGATCCTATCTGAGCCTCTAAATGTACTTTGTGGGTGTGTAAGCACAAGGATTAATGTGTTCATGCTTTTTTGTTCATACTTTATTCCCGATGTAGTAACCAGCAATACTGTGTGTTCTATTTCAGGAAACTCTCATAGAATGGTGTGATGATAAAGAATTGAACCTTATTTTAACTACTGGGGGAACTGGGTTTGCCCCAAGAGATGTAACTCCAGAGGTGAGTGTTTCCTTATAGATATATGAAGTAAAAAGACCTTCCAAAGAAATTGATTCTTCTGAGCCTCTTTCATAATGTAATACCTTTTCATGTATTTTCCTGCTCTTCCTCTTAATCTTCTAACATTATTGCATCACAAACACTTGGCCAAACATGAGCTTATCGAGGCCAGTCAGCATGGATTTCTGAAAGGCAGGTAGTCTTTGGCCAACTTTATAGGATTCTTCAAAGAAGTAATGAAGCCTCAACAAAGAATTACAGTGTACATGGTTTAAACTGTTTTCAAGAGAAGCGTTGAACAAGGTAATACATGAAAAAAGTCAAATGTAATAATATGTGGTATTAAGAGATCGAGAGGCATGATTGGATGGCAGTAAAGCAGAATGGAATTATGTGGTGAATAGTATTTCATAGGGCCCTACTTTGGCTAAACACTTGAGTAGTTTCTACATATTATTAAGAAGTGCATGTGATTCACGTTCATAATCTTTGTTTCTTGTTCAAGTTTTCGAATGATGTTATCATGTCACACAATGTAAGATTGCTGTGTGAACGTTTATAAATGGAAAACCCTGTCTGCTATGCTGCATTTGCAGGATTTCCGTCACTAGTGGTACTGTGGCCTGGTTTAACCCAATTTGTTTGTTTGTTATTGATGGCAAAAATTTATGTTTTGACTTGTCTTGGAGTTTATAATGTCACTTCAGGTAATTTCATTTTTGTTTTCAATAGAAATATGTTTTCCATACAGTTTATTCTTGGCTCAGGCACTATTTTGCTACTTTGCACTTTGAATCAGATCGTGGTCATAAGGTACTCATCCTTTATCCTATCCTTTTATCGAGACCCCCTAACCTTTTTGTCCTCCAGCATTGTAGTCAAGCATCAAGTTAGGGGCGGTAGCCCATTTTTTGTCACTCTTGCCCCCTAAGTTCTATTTTCTCTGATACCTTCCATGATTTCGTGTCATGGCGCCTCTGTCTCTTTGAACTTTCCTGATATACCTCCAAAACTTCCAGAGTTCTTTTTCTCAAACCCTTCATCTATTTGCTTCCATTTAACCTCCATCCACAACCAATCTAATGTTTTGCTCCAAGCTTGCTGTTGCATTATTTCTCAATGTTTTCTCCTTGGCTTTTCCTACAATCTTTCAATTAACACTTTTTTCCTTCCCAAACGGTCTCCTAACAAAATGATTTTTTTTTAAAAGAAGTTACACCCCTGATAAAATTCAGCATTTCTTTATAACCCGCCAGTTTTGACTCACGAGGGCTGATATTCATCTGGTGGTTAAGGTTATCTGAAAATTTAACAGTATCCCAAAAGTGAAATTCTGAAGCTTCTGGCAACTTGGAATATAAGCAGAAAATAGTGGAAATACTCATCAAGCCTCTGACGAGAGAAAAAGAATTGGCATTTCGGATCAATGACATTTCACCAGTTTGGATGAGCGTCAACTAGTATCAAGGGTTTTTTTTAACATTACTGCTTTTTGTCTGTGTTCTGTTGATTTAGATTCTAAGCTCAGGGTTCACTTGCCTTTGTTGATGGCTTGATTTGCTTGTTCTGCCACTTTTCTTAATGCATTCATGGGACGTGAGCATCACTGGCTAGGCCAGATTTTATTGCCCGCCCCCAATTGCCCAGAGGGCAGTTGACTATTGCAGTGGGTCTGGGGTCACATGTCGGCCAGACCAGATAAGGACAATAGTTTACTTCCCTCAAGGACATTAGTGAAGCAGATAGGTTTTTCTGACAATGAACAACCATTCCAGATTTCTTTTTCATTGAGCTCAGATTCTACCATCTGCCATGGTCTCCAAAGCCCCGGTCCCTGGATTAATAGTCTGAAGATAATACCATTAGGCCTCACCTCCCCATGATGACTTGTGTAGTTGTATACTCGAGGTCCCCCAGTTCATGTACAGTATTTCAAATCTCTTGATGAGTATTCTTGCTAGTGGAGTTTAGAGAATTACAAACTTTCTCATCATGCTATGGCACCTGAATTTTGATTTATGTTATTTAAGACTGTAGGAATAAATGGATTAGTCAAAAAGATGGGAAGATGGGAGAGGATAGAGTGCAGTGTAAAAAGTATGAAAAAGTACATATTGGAGGTGAGAACAGGAGAAAAGTGATGGTAATGTGTTACAGTTCACTCAGTTTGAGTTGAAGCATGTTGCAATGTGGAGCCATGGGTAGTGTTGGTAGGCTACTGTCTTCGTTCCGTCACATGGCGGGCTAGAAATCTGTTCTGTCCTTACTATTTGTCATTCATATAAACTGGAAGGATTTGCAGATTAATATTTAACCAGTTTGTCGGCATTATAAACACACGCTCTTTGGCCTTCAAGTCCTGGAGGGGACTTGAACTGAGCTGACAAGTGGCAAGTGACATTCGCGCCACACAAATGCCATGCTATGACCATCACCAATAAGAGACAATCTAACCACCACCCCCTTGACATTCAATGGTGTTACCATCACTGAATCCTCCTGACTCCTCAAAGCCTATCCACCATCTACAAGGCACAAGTCAGGAGTGTGATGGAATACTCCCCACTTGCCTAGATGGGTGCAGCCCCAACAACACTCAAGAAGCTTGACACCATCCAGGACAAAGCAGCCGGCTTGATTGGCACTGCATCCACAAGCATTCACTCCCTCCACCACTGACTCTCAGTAGCAGCAGTGTGTATTATTTACAAGGTGCACTGCAGAAATTCACCAAAGATCCTCAGACCTTCCAAACCCACGACCACTTCCATCTAGAAGGAGAAGGGCAGCAGACATATGGGAACACCACCACCTTCAAGTTCCCTTCCAAGTCCCTCACCATCCTGACTTGAAATATATCGCTGTTCCTTCACTGTCGCTGGGTCAAAATCCTGGAATTCCCTCCCTAATAGCATTGTGGGTCAACCCACAGCAGGAGGATGCAGTGGTTCAAGAAGGCAGCTCACCACCAACCAGGGATGGGCAAGAAATGCTGGCCAGCCAGCGATGCCCACATCCCATGAAATTAATAGAAAAAAAAAACTTAGAGCTTCTAGCTCAGGTGCAGGCATGCTACACACTGTACAATAGGACCTCCAAAGGGAAAGGTCATTCACCTTAAATATGGAGTATATAAATCAGTCAGCTGCAATGTGCTTAATCTTATCCAATTTTAAGTTTTAACATCTAGCCATAGATTGATAATTGTGTTATACAATTTGGAGTTTTATGTTATCGGTCTTTATTGCAAACCATTGGGAGACTACAAAATGGAAGAACTTGTACTTTCAAACTGCTAAGTCTGGTGATTGCAATTTATAACTGAGCTTCAGAAACTGTTCTGTCACATTGCAGTGCTGCTGTATTAAATGACATTTGATGACATTAAATGACAAATGCAACCTGTTTCCCAGCCTACACATTATTTAAAAGTATTAATATCTTATTTCAAAGTCTAACCATTTCAATTCATTAAGTTAGGTAATTAATTTTTTCTGTTAATGTTGTTTATGGGGAAATGGGTTATTTTGGAACATTAATGGACAGCAAGGACAGTGGTGGCTCGTGGGTCTAATCCACTTGCTTGATAGTTCTCCATTTTGGATTTATTGCAATGGTGAAAAATGGAGAGACGACACATTAGTCACTTGAGTGAAGTAAAACAGAAGATACAGTATGTCATGGCTCTTGAGGCTTTTCTTATGATTTGGCTTAGAAAGAATTTGTCAAAACCTTGACAAGCAGGTCATGTGCACAGAAATCTGGAGTAAAAACAAAGTTGCCTCTCAGATGTCTTTTCAGACTGTAATTTGAAAGACTGTGTGAAGAGATTTAACCCTTGAGCTCCCTGTTAATGAACTTCCAAACAATCTTTTTAAATCTTGATTAAGGTGGAGACCCACTGATGGCATAATGATGGTCATTAACTCAAAACATAAATTGCAGTGAATTCTATTGGTAGTAGGATTAATGGTGCAAGAAAAATGGAGATGTCTGATTAAATCTGTTATCTGAAGCAGATTTTTGATTAGCATTGATTTAGAGCTCTTCTGCCACTGGGGTGTTTTTATTCTTTATATTGATCATTTCAATGTAGCTTTATTAAGAAATCTTCCCAATGACTTAACTCAAGATCATTGGGATTTTAATGAAGACACTGCAAAAGATGGCTCTATTAGAAAACAGAATGAAGTAATCTGAACTTTTCCATCATTGCTCATACAGAACAGCACTGCATAGTGATACAACAACTTAATATCTTCGGCTAAACACCAACTTTGGATGTGTACCTACATGAGATGGTAATCATTTTAATCCCCAGGAGATTTTAATGTTAATAATTGAGTAATGCATAAAATCAAAACAACTAATGCATTTCACAGCTTGCGAATTCTAATTGTAGTCTCCAAATATTTTTAGTACCGTGCTGTTATTTCTGCTTTAACGTTTGAATCCTGTGCATTTGGAGAAAACTAGCCCGTCATAGCTATCTGTTATCGTGCAAAAATTGTTTAACTGCGTTAACCAATCAACCAAAACATATTTAATAACACACCCTGTTTGTATTTCTACAGCAGGAAATGCTATGCAACGTTAATTTGCTGGGGAATTGTGCTTGAAATCAAATAATTGTTCCAACCAAATTATTTGATATTGTTAGAAAGCTGAATGTTATGTTTCAGGAAGCTAAAATGCAAAACTTGAGTCCTCATCCGTGGAGAAGCTCCTAATATCTGCCCACCAAGGACATAATGAGAAACTCTAGAATCAAATACCTCGACCTACATACTATAGTTCCCTTGTATTTATAAGATAAGAAAATGGACTTGAAGTATAAGATCAACTATGACCTGTTTGAATAGCTATGCAGGCTTGAGAACCCGTATGCCCTAGTCCTACTTGTTTGAAGTAATGTGTATTTCACAGACTGCATCCAAAAGCACTTACAGCAGATGTTGAATTCACATGATGAATGCATTTTAAAAAAAAATACAGTATCATTTGTCCATGTCAAAGCAGCCCACTTGATCAACACTGCATCCACTAACATTCAGTTCCTGCTCCACCAACGCTCAGTAGCCATAGTGTGTACCATGTACAAGATGCAGTGCAGAAATTCACCAAGATCATTAGACAGCATCTTTAAAACTCACAACCACCACCACCTAGAAGGACAAGAGCAGCCAATACTTGGGAACAAGCAAGTCCCCCTCCAAGCCATTCACAGTCCTCACTTGGAAATATATTGTCAGTGTCAGTGAGTCAAAGTTTGGAACTCCCTCCCTAATGACACTGTGGGTCTACCTCACCAAATGAGCTGCCATGGTTCATGAAGGCAGGTCACCACTAACTTCTCCAGGGCAGCTACAGACAGGCACTGAATGGTGCAGTCAGCAACACCCATTTCCCAAGAATGAACAAATAAGTTCTTTCTTACTGGCATCATATTGCAAAGGGACTTTACCATTGACATTTTAGTACTTCAACACTGGCATCTTCATCTAGAATGTTTGATTCTAGTGAAACTTGATTCCTGCCTCATGTCCAGTGACACTGCAGATCATTTGTGAGGAGCTTTCATAGAATTTAACACTCTGACAAATGAGACAAGATTTTTGCAAAACAGTTATTAAATGCAACAAATTGTCGCACTCCTTTCACATCTATTAGTCACTGCACCATTTCTGCATCTTCCACCTGGTTAGGCTCTGGGTGAAATCCTTTCACTGTCATGACCTATATACTTGACTTCTGCCATTTTCAGTTGCATCTCTTTGTTCAGCTTCAGGTTCATCCGGTAAGCTTTATTTAGCAGTTGCATTAGATTCTGATTGTGATCTGTTCTGGCTTCTTCCGTTCTGTCTCCACATCCATGGACGAGATCACACAGACTAGCTTCAACTCCTGGGAGATCACTGATTATATTGTGCTGACAATGTTCATGTTTTTCTGAAACAATGGAAATGCTAGACAGTGTGTACAACAATCTGTATCTCCCAAATAACATCCAAAATGTAGTTAGAGAAGTCCTGTTCTCATGCAGCTTCATATGACAGTAACCATCTTCAGATTGAGGGTAATAAAGACCTTTGAATTGGCAGGTTGTGTCAAAACTTCTTCAATGGTTAGAATGGTATAGTGAAATCTCTTTAAAGCTGCATTGGATACTTCAGATCTGTGCAAACTCTTGGTTTTCCCGGTTTTTCACTGCTACCATGCTGCTAATCCCATCCTTCAGGGTTGTCATTTTCTTTATTGTGCCCTTCTTTTCCAGTTATGAGTCATTCTGCACAGAAGCAGACCCTTTGGTCCGACTTGCCTGTGCTGACCAGACATCCCAATCTGTATTTGGCCCATATCCCTCTAAACCCTTGCAATTCATTTACCCGTCCAGATGCCTTTTAAATGTTGTAATTGCCTCCACCACATCCTATGGCAGCTCATTCCACACACACACCACCCTCTGCATAAAAAAGTTACCCCTCAGGTCCTTTTTAAATTTTTCCCCTCTCAACTTAAACCTATGCCCTCTCGTTTTGGACTCCCCTACCTGCAGTGAAGGACCTTGGCTATTCACTCTATCTGTGCCCCTCATGATTGAGGTGAAACTTGACGGTAGTTTCAACTGTCCTCAGCAGAGGCTTCGTTGGTCTCAGACTGTCATCTCATTTGAAACAATATTCATCACGAAAACATCCAAGATCTACAAAAAACATCTTTGTAATCTTCTGGGATAGGTTCAACGGTCAATGTTTTGTGGCCTGCCAAATGCTGCAAACCTCTTCTGGCATATTTAGAATTGTTTGTCCAAAATTTAGACGAGCTTCAACTGAGCTGATAGAATGTTGTTTGATATCTGTTATTGGAACTGTAGATGTTCATTGTTCCCATTGCATTGGGTTCTCAGCCCTCTTAACTTGAGTATTGGGCCATCATATCCCTCCAGTCTGACCTCTAAAGGGCTTAATTTTTGAATCACTGTCTTGAGCTACTTCACACAGGTTTGTGAAACACTTTATGTTGTTTGAAGCGCAGTTTTTGGCACTTTATGTTCACTTAATGCTCTCCTGCAGTCACTATTCTGACAGTCACAAACTATTTATCACCTTTAGATCCTACTGTGCCAAGATGTTATATATTCTAAAGTGATTCAATAGAATGATCTGCTGCGATCTCTCTAGTAGCCATCTTTACAGGCATGTTTGCTTCTGTCTGGCTAAACAATTGTTTGTAAAATGATTAGGCGTTTTGCTGTTAGGCTCCAGTTTTCCCCACACTGAACACGCTTTCATTTCTTCTTTTGTTGTGATGTCGTCTACAAGATTTACATCCTGTCCCCTCGCCATGATCTTTCTGCCGATTTTACTACAAACACAGCTTTCTTTTTCTCAATCTGTCATGGCATGTTTCTCAGCGTGCTGCAAAGCCTTCTATTAGTATGGGAGCATCAGCATCAGTATCCTGTATTAGTAACAGGACACTTCATTGCTCAAACAGACCAACCTTTTGATGAAATAATTTAGATGTATCAGTACTTTCATGTACTGCTCAATAATCTCCATCTCCCCTTGAGCTGGGGTGTTGAATAAAAACCATTCAAAAGTAATATTAAAGTGAAGTTCAAAATGTGTTCTCAAAGCCTGTAAACTGTCTCCTGTCTGTTTTTTTCTGCTATTCAGAGAAATCGAGGCTGCAGTGCATCATGTAGTACACTTGCCCCAGCATTGACAGCAGGGTTGCTACTCTTTTGATTTGATTTTCCAGCTATTTCATAGTTTTGCAACTGAGATGGATGAACATCCTATTATTCCAGATATTTCCTTTCATTTCCACAACGACCCAGGAAGTGAAAAAAAATTGCCCCCATTTCGACTTTCCAGTAGCTTCGAGGTTCAGATTGTTGTTTTTTTCACTTCCACTTTGCTGTTTCTGTCTATCACAGCTCTGACAATCCACATACTTTCAGCTATGCCATTCTGATACCATGTTTCAACTCATGCGTATGTTAATGGCCATCATAGGCTGCACACAAAGCCACTTGCAACAGAGGTATGACTACATGACCACAGCAAGCTGGCCACTATTTGAGGGGTGCAATTGGATTTGTCCAAACTCACCTAATCCTTGTATCTTTACCATGCTTCAGGAAGGATGTCAAATTCTTTGAGAGAGAACAGACAAGATTCCCCAGAGTGGTACCAGAGATGTGGAGCCACAGTTATATGAAGGGATTAGTAAAGCTAGGAATTTTTCTTCTCAGAACAGGGAAGGTTAAATAGAAACAACTTCAAATCATGAAGGACTTTGGCAAAGAAAATAAGGAGTAGCCGCATCCAGTAGCAGACGATATCAATTGAATGTATTTGGCAAAGGAACTGGGAGTGAGATGATAAGATTGTTTTTGATGCAGAGGATTGCCATGATCTTAAATCCCCTGCCTGAAAAGGTTGTGGAACCAGATTCAACAGTAATTTTTGAAAGAGAATTAGATAAACGCTTCAATGGAAATATTTGCCAAGCATTTGCATAGCTATTTACAAGAGACAACGTAGGCACGATGACCCATATAACCTTCGCCTGTACTGTGTTATATGATTCTGACTTATTACACTGACAATCTGCCTTTCTTTTTTTGAATGACCATTATTGTATGTTTACACCAGGAATGTAACCTGCTTAGCAAAATACTTAATTGATGGCATTGCTTGTTTCTGAAGCATTGGCAACATTCAAAAGCTTTTATATTAACTCAGAATTAGTTAGGAATTGAGACAATAAAATAAATAAAACACAATTCTGGCTTTAAATCAGGCAGAGAAAAGAATTTTACTGGACTGATATGAAGTTCCTCTTGGTCTCAGAAGGCCATCAGTTGTCAACATTGAATCCTCAGAGATTCTGCTGGACAACTTTGATAAACCAGCAAAATGTCAACAAATGTTTAAATAATTATTCAGTGACATGACTAATTATATTTTTGTTATTAACTAATTGCTGGTTGCACATTGCACTAAGTCAAATGTTCATTAAGTCTACTTTAAATGCCTGGAACTCCTCGATACAGTTAGCGACAGAAATATTATGAATGATGGCAGGCTATGGATTAAATTTCACATCAGTGGCACTCGACACAGATCTATGCAATGCTGATGGTATGGTTACTTCAGCTGAAAATTGACCATTTCTGTTAGATTGTTGCCAATACTGGCCAATTTGGAATTAGTGACCTCAAATACAAAAAGTGCAGTACCATCAGTTGCTTCTGCCAGCTGCTTGATTACAAGTTGGAAACAAATTCTCGATCTCTGATTCCCTTGGCACCTATATCCATTTGAGTGACCCAAATTGGTTACCTCCGACCTCCAAAAGAACCTGTGTTGAATTCCAGTCTTTCACCTTCAGACTATATTTATAGTCTAATCATATAGCAGTTGGGTTGATGCTTTAGTGTGACCCTGAAGCATGGCCTTTTCACTTTGCCTGGCTCTATACGCTGAGAATGAGGTTCCCTCAAATCCCAAATTCCTGTTTTGCCCCCTCCAATCTTCCCTGCAGACTGTGATCTTCCTAGCTACCCGCCTCCCTCAGATTCCAATCTTCTGGGTCGCCACCAGCACCAGCATCTTTTCCCCCCCCCTCCCCCCCCACCCCCATCCCTATCCTCCCAGATCTTCTCAGACTCCAGACCCCAATCTTCCTCCCCAGTCTTCAGCAGCTCCCTCTCTACTTCCAGGCTGCAGCCTGGCATCACAGGCCTACCAAGCCTGCAGCCAGCCAGACTCTCAATCTGACTGTTTGCTGGAGACAGAGAGAGACGCCGATTATACTCAGGACCAGTCATTAAATTTGGCAGAATATGTGGGAAATCAATTATTCCAGGTTTCTGACCCCTAAACCACCCCCTCTCCACCCCCCACCCCCCAGCAAAATATAGCTGAATGGTCAGATATTTGTTGAGGAATCGGGGGGGGTGTTGTGGTGGTGCATGAAATGTGTGGGAAATGTAGCAGCTTGAATGGTCAGCTGACAGACGGGAAAGGATAAGCATAAATACAAAATGAAGAAGATTGATACATCATTAAATTGTGCAACCAGCAAAAAAGATCAAGTTCCAGGATTTTGCAAGCATTTCAAAACATTGAGTAAGATTGAGAATTTTATTTATGGTGAAATCTGCACCTTTGAAGTTGAAGTGCATTGTGTGTGTCACACAAAACACACCTTAACTAACTATTAGTTTTTTTGCTTCCTTTAGTCTACTTCACTTTTGTTTTATCACGCATATCATTGCAAGCACCCTTCCTGAACCAGCACAAACTGTGGATAAGAGCAACAGAGTATAAATCAAGTCTTCATTATTTTAAAATTTTCACCTGCTTTATCTCTTGAATCCCCTTGATTGAATGGCATGTCAGATTTGGAACTCATCAGGCACAAAGTAACTGGAGACTGTATGCATTACCATGCCATGGGTCAAAAAAGAATTAGCACATTGATGCATGCAGCTTGCAATTTTGTCATTGTATGATAGAAATCATAAGTAGGATTTGCCAAAGCAAAGGTCTCTGTATATTAGTTTCCTGAACTCCAGAACATATTTGCTTCTTTTTCTTAATTAACAATTTTAAATAACTTGTCAAATTCACACTGTTTATGACCTGCAAGAACAGCCAAACTTACTAATTTCGTTCCTCTCAAATGAACTAGACAACCAGCACAGTTACAAAACCAGGAAGAGAACACCTTGCCCTGTATTTGCAAACAAAGGTTCAGCTTTTACAGGTACAATTTACAAATATTTGGGAAAAGAGTGCAGTTTTTTTTTTAAAACAAAATCATATAAATAGCAAAATTCCTTTTGATGCATCAGCTCACTGCAGCTTCCACACCCCATTTTGCAGAGGACCTTTTTTTTATTTGAGTCCCTTTAAGAACATTGCATTTATTTCCTTTAGAGTAAGAGCAAAATAGTTTAAATTTGTAACAAAAGCATAATATTGCACGTGGTGATGTGTTTACATTTTGACTGTTTCTTTTCTTTTAAAATCTGATCTTTTTCACCCCCTTTGAAGCTGTCTTTGAGTGATGTTTAGCTTCAGGGCCAGCATGGGCTTTCACTTAATGGTTCATTTTAATTTTGAGTCTTCTGTCTGCAATTGTAGCCTTCAACCGACTTTCAGATCTCCTCTTTAGATTGTGAATAAGTGCATGCTGTCAAATGAGCACTCAACTGTAAAAGTTATGGATCAAAGATTAATTTTTTAAACCATGTCATGGCAAAACAATATCACCTTAAAATTTATTGTTTTGACCCATAATAAGGATCCATTTTATAATCTAACTGTACAATCTGTTTGATTCCAATTTTGTTTCATAGGATGTTTTAGTGCAGAAACAAGACATTAAGCCCAGCACTGTTTATGTTTCTTCTGAACCTCCAATCACCTTTCTTCATCACAGCATAGAAATACAACTTTCTGTTCCTTTCTCCTTATTACCTTACCCTTAAATACAACTATTGCCTCAATGTCTCCATGCGTTAGCAAGTTCCCCATTCTCACCACTGAGTCAACAATTTCTCCTCAATTTTTAATTGAATTTATTATTAACTACCTTATATTTATGGCTCCTAGTTTTGGATTCCCTCATGCTGTATATGTATCTTCTCTACCTCTACTTCTTAGATTACAGGGTAAAAATATAGTATGATTGCAGATCAGTTGCTTTGAGAAGAAGCAGTTCCACTTCAGTTTAATCTTGAGGCTAGCATTTGAAGCTTCATATCTACTTTTGAATTTCTATGTTCATGAAAAGCAATGTTTGCTGTAAATAATGAACAGCACTTCCAGCTAGCAACTCAGTGACCCTGACAGTTATGTAGTATCTGGATGCGACAACCATTTTCCTCCATTACCACAAACACTAATTACTTTGCTCTGTGTGGATGCACTTTTTTTTTTGGGCATTCACCAAGGTGTTCAGACTGGTGATTTCCATTCTTGGTCATGTTTAGATATGGAACATTCTCACTGAACCCAGACACCAAATCTTTAGGCATCTGAATTATAGATTTCTCTTTCATGCAACAACTATGCAATCCAGGCTAGGATAATTTTGCATTGTGCACCTAATGGTACACCCAATACTTGAGACTCACCAAATTGTTCAGGAAGATCTGAATTTGTTTGATATTGATTTGGACCCAGAGTTGAGCTAGAATTAGAAGGTCGTTCGTTCAGCCACTATGCCATTCTGTTCCTGACGGGTCTGCCCCTTTAATGTATTTTCAAGCCATACAAACAGGGGAGCTGAACAAATTCAGGGAACGCTGCAAACATTCGGCCCCAAAACTCTGTGGGCTGTTTGGCTGTGCGTGCTTTTTTAATTTGTGCATCTTTTTGATATCAGATATCTGCTATTACTTGCATCTTTAGAGTGAGCGACAAGCTAATATTTCAAGTGTACACACTTTATTAGAGTTGGTAGCTACTATCAATGGATAGGGATTATGAAATTTTAAACAACTAAAATCTCAAGCTGATATCAAATTTTTAATTTTTAATTTAAACATTATCAAATGTTTAATTTTTAAAATTTATATTCATTGTAATGCAGGATCATAAAAGAGGTGATAAAAAGGGAGTCTCCTGCGTTGGCACTGGCTATACTGATACATTTATTGATTGGCATTCATTTAAGCATGCTGATTTCAAATACTGCTGTTGCTTTTTAACTTCTTATCATGACAACCTCTTCCTGCTTTGCCTCGTCCGTTCTCTCCACAGATGCTACCTGATTTGCTGAGTGTTTCTCCCCTTTTCTGTTTCAGATTCTTTCCATCTACAGAATTTTGCCTTTTTGAGATGAGCACATTTTTCACTTTGCATAATAGATAACATTTTGCCATTTGTTTTCTTCCATTAAATGCAACAACTTAGTATTGCAGCCTTCCTGCCAGAACTTAATTAGCTGTTTCTAAGGTCGCGACTCACAAACTCTAGTTGCAAAATATTGAGGGGATTCTGTACAATTATGACTTTAATTTGATATCAGTTATAAATGTCGTTTATTATAATTCTAGGCCACAAAGGAGGTGATAGAAAGGGAGGCTCCTGGAATGGCACTGGCGATGCTAATGGGTTCATTGAATGTCACTCCACTGGGGATGCTGTCTCGGTAAGCAATGGTATTTCTGAAATATGGATTACAGTGTTGGAATTCAGGAGGGTAAGCAAATGCAAATAACAGCAGTATGTCACAGAGCATCTTTGTAAGCGTGAACTTGATTTTCTTTTTTGTGATTTTATGTAATCACATTGTTACTGCTAAAATGGTTTGATAAAAGTCTGATAGGGTTCCCTTTGCAAAAGACTTTGGTTTTGCAGAATCATGTTTGTGGAGAGTCACCTTTCTAAGGAAGAAAATGAAAAAGTATGGACTGACTGACTAACTGAGCAACTTAACTGCAGCAGTCATGTTCATAGCACTATTAGTCGAAGCTTAAAGTCCCAGCCTTTTGGGATATACTTCTCTTCACTTGACGTCTTTTCATCACATGCATTACTTACTCAAGTAGAGAGTGAGAAGGCCCAACCCCGCCCCCCCCACGCTTCCATCTGTTCTTCTCTGAAAATGGATGCTTGGAGGTGTGAGAGACAGAGCAGCTGGTTTGACAGTTCCTCTGCGCTACCCCTTTATTTCCTATTTTTAAGCGCCTGTGGTCCATCATGATAAATTCCAACCACAGCACAGTTGTAACTGCATTCGTGTGAAGAATTACTGATGAGTCGATGTCTCCTTATTCAGTGGTGGAGTGTATTGGGACTTTGACACTGCATGTTACCCTTCACATTTATAGAAGGTCAAATAACCGCTGTAGAAAAAAATGCTGAATTTTTTTGCAATTCATTTGCATTACCAGTACCTCTAAAGCAAAGTATTTGACCTTGTCACATTACTGTTCGGGGTAGTCGGCTGTGTACAAATTAGATACCTTGCTTCCTACATTACAACAGTAACTACACTTCAGAAATACTTAATTGCCTGTGGGGAACTTTGGCAAGTCTTGAGATTGTAAAAGCTGCTATATAAAGACTAATATTTCTTTCATCAGCTTCGTTGTTAGGTATAAATTTTCCTAACTACTTTAAAATGAAGAACAGCCTACACCACTTAACTGATTGGTGATAAAAGAGAAATCAGAGATAGTAGGAACTGCAGATGCTGGAGAATCCGAGACAACAAGGTGCAGGGCTGGATGAA
>NC_063339.1:65028273-65117872 GCF_021869965.1 Rhincodon typus
CCATCCCCGCCTCTTCGACCTGTTTGTTTCCTCTCCACCTATCCTCTCCTCTATCCATCTTCTATCCGCCTCCCACTCTCTCCCTATTTATTTCAGAACCCCCTTCCCCTCCCCCTTTTCTGATGAAGAGTCTAGGCCCGAAACGTCAGCCTCTCTGCTCCTATGATGCTGCTTGGCCTGCTGTGTTCATAAAGAGAACTCAGGTTCATTTTTGGGTGGGTTGTTGAAGCAGACATCTGTTTTCGAAGTAATCTAATTGTATACTGTATATAAACTGTATACCTCCTTACTGTCATTTTATTTTTATTGTCAGACCTGTATGTGGAATAAGGGGCAAAACTCTGATTATTAATCTGCCTGGTAGCAAGAAAGGTTCACAGGTAGGAGTCATCATTACTTCTATTGTCTCTGTACCACAAATTGTGGCCCTGTTTTGTATTAAACACAAGTGTTGTGAATGCAACTAATTGAGCTTCCTTTGTGTTCTCTTATCTCACCCTCTGTTGTGACCGTCTTCGCTCCCCAGATAACATGCAATGTTTATATATCTCTGTTATGTTTATCTGCTTCATTACATATCTGTTTTTCTGTGGTAAAGTTCTTATTTAAAGCGCAACAAAAAATAGACTGAGTATTTAAACTATAAAATCAGTTCTCCTGTTTAGTGCTGTGGAATATTTTTATGATCTCAGTCAAGACCAGCAATTTGTTTTTAAAAGAATGAAATCCAAATCCTCATTGTTTACTGAAAGAATGAACACAAAGATTTCACAGTTTAAAACAAAAGCATTACAGTCGAACAAAGCAAACACAAAATTTTAGGTAACTATGTATATTCTAAAATTCTGAATTAATATTCATTAAACATGAATTAAAAGCCAAGTTGCAGTTGATTATTTAACAATAAGTTACACATTAAATAGAATTTAACCAAAGACCAATCTTAGGAATTGGCATGGCAATCCCCTCAGCATATACTATCACCAATGTCACTCAAAGCATCCTTCAAACCTTGTCTTCTTCACAAAGAATTTCAGGTCCCCCTCTTGTGGGATTTAGCCTGATCCCCAGCTAACAGCAGCCCACAACCACTGTGAATCTGTGGGCCTGCTCTTCATCAAATGTGTTGATGGCGTACAACCACCAACTTCAAGTAACAGGAACAATTGCAGCAACTGTGTTTTTGGCTATTCCCAGCTTCTGGATCTAGCCTGTCTTCTTCAGATTGTCTGCATTGTCCCACTGGGATCACCAGCTGGGCTCCAATGGTTCTCTGCCCTTTTGGTTCACCCTGTTGCAGTCTCCTCAGAGGTTTTGATTTCCAATCGCAGTTTCAGTCTTAGTTACCTGAGAAAATGAGAGGGTCACTTTGTTTTCTTATTTTGCCTTTTCAATTTCCTTTATCATTTAGGGTCTGTGTTAAAATAGATATTTGAAACCATGAATCCCATTACAATATCCTTTAATAAGCCACGACCATGAATTTCGTGATCTTATGAACAGGAAACCCTCAAAAAATACTAATAGTTACAACATTACAAATATGACAAAAACACACCTTTGCATTCTGTAAAACCATTGCTTGTTGCAGACTGAAGGTGGTAATGTTGTTTTGAGTTTCTCTTGCTTTTTTAATTTCTTAAATTGGGTTGACACAGTAAGCTCTGTTAGCAATCCTGCATGTTGACTGAGGTTTATATTTTTTGATCATTTTTAATCTGACTTTTGCATTATGTGCAGGAATGCTTCCAGTTTATTCTTCCTGCCCTACCTCACGCTATTGACTTATTGCGGGATGCAATTGTGAAGGTGAAAGAAGTTCATGATGAGCTGGAGGACCTCCCATCTCCTCCACCTCCATTGTCTCCACCCCCTACTACCAGCCCACATAAACAGACAGAAGACAAAGGAGTTCAATGCGAAGACGAAGAGGAAGAGAAGAAAGACAGTGGAGTAGCTTCAACCGAAGAGAGTTCATCCTCGCACATTACTGCAGCAGCCATTGCAGCCAAGGTAAGAAGCCTTGCACTGAACAGGGGTATTCATACATATAGAATCAAACCTACCTATTTCATTGTTACCCATCAAATCATTTTTGCTTGTTTTTCTCCAGTTGCCTGTATTTTCCTGTCATAGTGCTGATAGTTGTGTTGTACATCAGAACTTCCAACTTGTACACAGTCCCGCTCCTGTCATGGCTAAAGGTGGTAAACCTGTCCCTGGTTTCATTGGTCATCACTCTCATACTGCCATCAGTGCAGGAGAGCCGGTAAGAGACACCAAGAGGCATTAAAAGTAAACACTTGGCACGACATCGTGCTACTGTGAGGAAATGAACCACTTGCACTGATTTTATTGTTTCAATTAGACTTTAGCCATTTAGATTATACTTTTCAACATATTCATCTTGTTAAATGGTCATCAAATTATGTATCTTCATAATTGTGATTGTTTCCCATTGTTCTCATTGACTTCATGTGACTCATTCACTAATTTATTTCTCATTTGTCACTCAGCACCCAACATAAATATATCTTTGTACATAAGAGGTACACTTTTTTTCATTGCTTGACTAAATGACTAAATGCCTTCCCTTTAGGACAGCCTGCGGGATTAAATATTGAGTGGTAGAAATGTTAAGCTAGATTTAAGTAGTTGGTAGAAAAATAAAAATACCCAAAAATGCAATTTATAAGCAATGCAGTAGTTGTTACAGACACAGACTATAAACATAAAAGTTGTTTGAAAATATAAGGCAAAACACAGCTTTTTATTTCTCATAGTTCTGAATTTGTCAGGATACAAATTAAAAATGATTATGGAATTTATAAAGTTGTTGATACAAAAACTACAGGAATGCTTAGGCGTTTGGTCTGTGACAGTGTGTACTTCTCACAGAAGTTAATATAGATTTTCAGTTACCTTTGAATTAGAATTAACTTTTAGAGAATTTTGTTTGCAATTATGGGGGATGAAAAAGACCTGACTGATTTTCAAAATGCTAACTTTTTTTAGACGTGTTTCAAATTTGCTTTGATAACTGCAACATTACTTTTGAGTATATAAGTTGCCAGTAATATCTGGAACAGATCAGAGAGTATTTTGTATTGCTGATTGTTAAATCTCGACCAACTGAAGTGAGCCCCACCAATCGCAGTTTATTTTTAATGTCTTTATCATTACTGCATTAATCTTTGTCACAGACATTCGTAAATATTTCAAACAAACTTCTAATGGATATCTAATTTCTTTTTAAATTAAAAATTCCAATTTGCACTGCATGTTTATTTTGCCTTTTCAATTTCTATGAAGATATTAAATTAGTGGATCCCAATTCAAAAATGGTATAAGCCACTGCACAAAACGCTGATGTTTAGGAAAACATACTTTGCAGAAGTGATCGCTGCTGCCATATTAGTGCAAGTGATCAATTTCCAGAAGTTTAATGATACAGTAGAAATGTTTGGTACAATTTATCAATTTTAATTAATATATTTAATGATTGATATTATGTATGAAATTATTGAGCTTATTGTCCATTTATGTTACCATGACGCAGTAATGGAATTATAACATGTCCCAATCAGTCTATAATGTAGAGTTAGAATTATCAGTATGATGTTTATTAATGGAGAAGAGTTGGGGGATTGTAACATAAACCATTGCATTGAATTAAAAGTATTGTCTTTTAGTGATGCTTATTGCTTTAATTCTTGTCAACTTCGCAGTTTAGGAATTGGGCAACACTGAGTACAAGTGTAACAACTATCGGATTCGAAGAAACAGTGATAAATTGAGTTATTATAATTATTATAGTTACTGTTTAAAATTGACACTTGTGCCTTTGCATGTAAAGTGAAATACTATCTGATTCACAGTATGTTCCAAAAATAGGAGAAAATCCACTTTCAGTTTGCTTGTATTAAATACAAAGATGAATTGAACTCTAAGTGAATATTTGTTGTAATTTATTATCTTCAGCATTTTTTATACTTTCAGATCCCAGACTCAATCATTTCTCGTGGTGTCCAAGTCCTTCCACGAGACAATGCATCGCTGAGCACAACTCCATCGGAATCACCGCGAGCTCAAGCTACATCACGCCTGTCCACAGCTTCTTGTCCGACACCAAAAGTAAGTCATCCTCGGTGTATCCTGTAGAGTCTGTGCATTTAATTGTATAATTAAGGATTGATCACTTGTCCTAGAACAAAACAATGGTTGAGGATTGCCTCGAAAGCAGGAATACAATGCTTTGTAACTAAATTGAAATGACATCTTTAATAATAAAACAAAATTCAATTTATCTGAATTCAGAGCCCTTGCAAAGGAGCAAAAGTGCATTTTTATTTGTTTTCACTTAAGGAAAGCCACTTGGTATTTGAGAATTTGCATTACTTTAATAAAAAAAATTGGTAAGTGGGCTGACAATCTGACTTTATTTTCCACCTGAGTTAATGTATGCTGAGCTGTATTTTTAATTTAGCACAGTTTGACGTCCAGTGAATGGTACAATGCAAGTAAATCAATTTTCCTGGATTCCACTCAATAAAGTTTTGAACTAATGTATTCTGATTATGCAGAGCTCATTACCACCTAACTTCACAGATACCGTGTCGTTTTGCTTTTCCAAAAAGGTTATCTGAGAGCATGATAAAATTGTAGAATGTGAGGAAATAATTTGAAAAATTATCTCTTAAAATCTTACCTTGCTAGGGCTGAAAAATGTCTGACCAAATATTATACACAACTCTTGAAGTTCAAATCAGCAGTGTCTGGAATTATAAACGAGGCTATGTGAGAAATTCATACCTCGCTAGAATAGTTCTGATGTGAAAATTAGCCATTTGACCTAATGTACCTCAGTTCAGATCTTGGGAGGGGTATGTAGTTGTGATTGCTGATTTGTCCTCTCTCTTTGTGTCCTGATTTCTTAGCTTAGCACTTGCTTCTTTACAGTAAGATAAGAGGCAGAGACCTTTTCTTACAGCAGAGATGTCGTTTATGTGTCCACCCTGTACTTGTCTATCATACAATTGTCGTAGAAACCTTATACTCAATGATGCGCTTAAGTGCTCTTTCTTTTCGGAACCAGTATAGTGGCTGTAACAAATTCATATTGAACAGGAAAAGTTGTGACTTTTTAATGCTGTACTTCTTGCTTTCTGTTGTACATCCCACTTCTGTGGGAGGAAGATGTGTGAAGGAAAAAGAAAAATTAAAAACCATGCAAGAATGATTTCTTCATTTCAACAGCATTGACAATGTGAATTCACAACTCACTATTTTCAGTGTAGTTGAGAACATTTTTAGTGGGTCAGCTTTTGAATTGCAGGTTTGTCTTCTCATTGTAAAACTGCTCGAACTAATGTTCCCTTTCACCATTCCCCCAGCCAGCCATGTTACACCACTGTAGATCCAGAATCTGGTATTGATGATTTGAGCGAGTATTATATGCCTGTGTAAGCTTCTCCAAGATCTTCAGGGTTGGTTACAACCCATCACCTCAGCTCTTATACATAAACGTGCATCATCAAGAAAAGTTGAAGGACCAGCCTCCACATCATCAAGTGTCCTCTTTTTGTGAACAATTTTATATCAATCATCTTATTTGTAACATCTTAGTTAGCCATGGATATCATTAATTAAGCTGTATTATCTGGCTGTAAGTTAATTCTGTTCACTGTATGCTTCCAAATCTCTGACAGCAATATGCACAGCGACACTTAGCGTTGACTCATTGAGTCGTTTTCTCATCATTCACCCAGTCAAAAAAAACATACTATTCCCTTAGTTTTGTAAAATAGCAATTAAATTGTTTTTATTTAAATGTATTGATTTTCAATTTGCAATCATGTCAGTAATGAGCTCCCTTTTAAAATCTTCCTTGAAGTGTCCGTCGCCTGATTTATTGTTGCCACACGTGTAGTTTTGGTTATGGTGCACGGCAATTAATTCAGGTGGCATAATTCCGCAGGCAGAATGCACTAACATTAATCTGGACTCTTGGGAGCTCTAAATAGCTTTTGATAAATCTGCCACCCTTCATGTGGTTACAGATAGATGCTACATTCATGATGTGAACATGAAATCTGGTTCCAAGAGGAAGTTAAACTCTCATGTGACAAAAAAGATAATGAAAAATACTTATATGCCTGGTTAGTTCTGTAATAAGCGGCAATGTTTGCTGGTTGCGACTAGTCAAAAATGTGGTGAATTCAGTCTTTACATCATATTTGTACTTAAATCTGTAATTATGGTTGCTGTTTCAGTTATTCCCCATGAGTCACATCATTGTTCAAGTTTTGAAGCCATGGTTTGAAAATATCAAATTCTACATTAAGATGCAGATTGTACATTATGTTTAATTGTTACTCTTGTTCACAAAAATTATATTGCAGCTGCCCTTAGGTCAAGCAGTCAGATCCAGTGAGGTGAGCTTTCCTGTATGAATGAAGCATTAATTGGATCAAATGAAATCAGAAAACCCTGAAAATAGTCAGCAAGTCTCGCGGCATTTGTGGAGTCAAAAACAGAGTTAACATCTCAGGTCAGCAACCTTTCGTCAGTTCTGCCAGTTCCGACAAAGGATCATCAACCTGAAATGTTAGCTCTGTTTTTCTGTATCCACAGGTACTGCTGAGTATTTCCAATATTCTCTGTTTTTAATTCCTGTACCCAGCATCTATGATCCTTTGCTGCCCTAAACTGGAACAGGTGATAATTGGAAATTCCAGAGGGCAGCATCACTTCCCACCCATGTCAAAAGAGCTAGAGTTTGATTGTTTTCCAGAGTTCTTCAAAGACAAATGTATGTGTTGAAACACATTTGGCCATGGTAACAACACTTAGTCAGTGATTGATTACCTGCTGTGACCACCCTTTCAAGTGAAACAGAAACCAAAAGGAACAGAATGAAAGACACAAAGGTTCAGTGCAAGCTTAATCCTTTATGTATCTTTACAAACCTTTATATGCCAGACGTGTTCATTATTTTATAGGTTCGCAAAGATTTCATCTTAGAGATTCAGGTCAAAAAAGAATTATTTAAAAATTGTGAGTTGTAAGTCATAATTTGTATGTTTTACAGTGCAGAATGCACTTCATGTTCAGCACAAGCAGTCAGGTATTCTCATAGCAATAATGTTACTTATAAATGGGTCTGAAAGCATTAACACTGAGGAATTTCATAAGCAGAACCTACTATCATATGGACTTGTGGGCAGAACAACTTACACTTTGAAAGAATGATACATGGCATTTGGTCCTCCTCAAACGCTCTATAACAATGTCTGTCATACATATGTAACTTGTAACAAGTGACTAAGATGTAGTAAACTTTATCCTGTTAACTTTAAGAGATTCGTCTAGTTAGGATATGGTTTTCCTCCACCACACGAGACAAAGCAGCTCCTGTAGTTTCCTACACTTGAAGAGGATAGTGGCAGCACCATCATCATAAACAGCAGCTCACAGAAATTCGTGGGCTGGTGTAACCAACCAGCAGTGACCAGTATGTAATATGTGGGCCGAACGTGAGTTGCGACTATCTTTAATTCAGTTCCTAAGTTTCCTTCGTTGTGTTTGTGTACGAAATAAGTTTCCACAACTTCAAGCTGTTTGAACTTTAAAACTAGAAAAGGGTGCTGTCTAACTAGTGGTGTTTGAAACAGTTAGGAAATGGCCTTTACAATTCCTTCAGTGCAAGCTGTTTTGAAACTTGTTCTCCTTCACTGTACATTGCTTTGCAGATCTCAGCCAGACACTCCCTCTGGCCTTGTCTGTAGTAACAAAGGTAATATTGTTGAAGATAATAAAATCATTCTGTGGCAGTACTGTATCTGAAGTGTATGGAGGGGTGTGGTATTGTGCAAGAGATGGGATGTTGAGACAGCAAACCCACAGAAGGTAGAAGATGGGGGTTAGAGAGAAAGCAGAGGAAAGAGTATCATAGGTCATAGAATCCCTACAGTGTGGAAGCAGGCCCTTCGGCCCAACAAGTCCACACTGACCCTCAGACATCCCACCCAGACACATCCCCTATAAACCCACCTAATCTACACATCCCTGAACACTATGGGCAATTTAGCATGGTCAATCCACCTAGCCTGCACATCTTTGGACTGTGGGAGGAAACCGGAGCACCCGGAGGAAACCCATGCAGACACGGGAAGAATGTGCAAACTCCACACAGACAGTTGCCCGATAGTGGAATCAAACCCGGGTTCCTGGCACTGTGAGGCAGCAGTGCTAACCACTGAGCCACCGTGCCACCCATTTTAATTATTGAATTCAAATTCTACCATCTGCCGTGGTGTGATTTGGACCTGGATCCCCAGAACATTAGCTGGGTTTCTGGAGTAATAGTCTAGTGATAATACCACTCTGCCAATCCCCAACCTCTAGACCAGTGAAGTAAGAAAAAATAACCTATTCTAATCTTCTCAGGCCAGGTTACATGCATATCTAAACAGACCTGAAATTCAAACTTGTGTTGACATTGTGTATCACAGAATGAAAGGATACAGGTCCACAAACCCAAAGTTGTACTTTTAGTGTTTTGTCAATCACACCATTGTTGGAGATGCCAGGAGGATGTTAAGCACTTCTGTACAGCGCAGGACAGAAACATTTTGTCTATAAAGATATCAGCAGGTTGTCAATGCTCTAACATTCATCCAAAGCTTCCAGAAATGGACGATCCATCTTGAAGAGAAGCTCACAGGGGCATTAAAAATATGTCTGTTGATTAACAGTCAGGGGATAATCTAATTGGGCAATGCAGAAAGTTTTTACTTTCCAATTAGCAATGCATCATGTGGACGGATGTATTGGGACACAAATCATGGGCCATAATGTTGTGTTTTGTGTTGAAACTTCCAGTTATACTTTCAACGAAAGTTAGCAATTCCAAGTTGTTTGGCAAAGGCAGTGAGAATCCTCCCTTAACATTTCAGTCCAGAAGGTGAATGCGACTGAGAGGGAAAATGAACTTTCGATCACATTGACTTTTTTAAAAAATCAAAGAAGTGTTACTTTCTTTGAGTATAATTTTCAAATGTATAAATGAGATATAAAAATCATGCCGAGAAATTAGCTATGTCCCCTTCATTTGAAGTGAGCTGGATTTTTTTCATTGAACCAAATGAAAGGATTCGCAATTCTGCGAGGCACGTAATGTTATTTCTGGCAAGTTATAATGAATCATTAAGTATTCTGGAAATTACTGACAATGTGAAAAAGGAATCCTAAAATAAATGTGCTGCTTTGATGCCACTACCAGGCGTTTTTGACTGGAATATGAAAATAGAACACTGAGTCAATATTGGCACGAGGGTGCTGTGTGGACAGCTGCCAACCTATAAGTGAGCAGCAACAATGTATCAACATTTATGCAGCTGAAGTTTAGAGTAACGGTCACCATACCCTAGAAAGGACATCATTGCATTTAAGATGGTGCAAACCAAACCAATTCCAGATACTAAGAATTGAAATTATGAAGGAGATTTGAGGAATTATGCTTATTTTCTTTAGCAAGTTGTCAGAATCAAATTTGTTGTCAAGGAATGCCAGAGAACATGGACACATTGAAATTGACAGACTGCTTGAATTTAAAAGACAGTTAGATGAACTTCCAGAGAAAGAAGACTTTAAAAGTTTTGAGAAGACAGCTTAGGAACTGTCAGAAAGAACCAGTCTTGGTGAGCCTGCATGTCTTTCCTTACAGAAAAAGGTTCCTGCATTATGAGTATATTTTTATTCATTAGAATAATTCTTCTTTCATTGCAACAAATTATCAGGGATAATGTTAAATTTCTAAATAGAGAAAGACACTCCTCTTGGGTCAATTCCCTCAGTTCAAAGTGTGAAGAGGAAAAACTAGTTCAATACTTGCACTTAATATTTGCTCAGCCATCACAGTACTTTCATTAGACCAAGATTACGTTTTTACAGAACAGCCATTTGATTTCTTTTTAAAGGACTATTCCAAGGAAACAGTACAATAACGACTTTAGGCTGAAGTTGCATTTTCATTTTTTTTGAGAGATTATCAATGAAAACCGGATCCTTGAAAGGAGTTCTGGATTGTCCCTGTCCACTGCCACCTTCCTTTACCAAGCTGTCTTCGCTTTTAATAACTGCTCCTTCAACTTGTCTCACTTTCTCGATGTTTCTTGCTTTCAAAGGTGTGGCTGTGGGTATTCGTGTGGGCCCCAGTTATGTCTGTCTCTCTGAGGGGTATGTGGAACATTCTTGGTTTACAGTGCTACTTGGGCCCCTCCCACAACGCTTTCTCCAGTACATTGATAATGTCAGCTTCCTGCTCTCATCAACAATCAGAAAAATCCATCTGTTCTGCTTCCATTTTGCTTCCAATTTCACCCACCTCTCCTTCACCTGATCCATCTCATTTCCGTCCTTGACTTCTATTTCTATTTTTAGGGTTCAGCTAGCCACCAGTATCCATTACAAAACCGAACAAGTCCTAGTTGCCTTGACTGCATTTCATCACACCCTGCTTCCATTCCATTCCATTCTCCCATTTCTCTGTCTTCATCACATCTGTTCCAGTAGAGTCATTTTCCCCAGGTTGCTTCTAACATGTCCCTCTTTTTTGCTCAACAGAGGATTACCACTGCTTACCACTACCCTCCGTAGTTGACAGGGCTCTCAGGTGTGTCTGACCCATTTCCCACACATGTGCCCTAACCCTCTTCCCAACCTCCATCCTCCTAGAACAAAAGCAGTGTTACCATTGTCCTCACATTCCACCCCACCAGCCTTTATATTCAAAGGATTATCCTTCACTACCTCCAGGAGGACGTCACTATCAACCCAAAAGATGTCATTTCTGACACTACTCTGCTGTTGGTGTTAGTTTATTAACATGGATAGAGGATTGGCTAACTAATAGCTGGCAGGGAATTGAGATAAGAGGGTCATTTTCAAGATGGCAAGCTGTAACTAGTGGCGTACTATAGGGACCAATGCTCTGGCTATAATTATTTACAATATATATTAATGACACGTATAGCAGATGTGAATCTACTATCACCAAGTTTGCGGATGGCACAAAAATAGTTGGGAAGACAAGTTGTGAGAATGATGCAGAGAGTCCACAGACAGTGACAGAGATTGGCAAATACTTCATAGATTTGAGGTTGTGCACTTTCAGGAAAAATAGAAGAGCTGAATATTAGTCAAATAGGGAAGGACTGCAGAAAGTTGCAGCACAGAGGGATTTGAGGGTTCTCCTGTACGAATCACAAAAACCTAGTATCGAAATTCAGTGGGTGCTAGGGAATGGAAATTAAGCCTTTGTTTCAAAGGGAATTGATCATAAGAGTATGGAGGTCTTGCTAAAGTTACACAATGCAGTAGTCAGACATGACTGTGAACACTTGCGGTCCCCTTGTCTACTGGCATTGGAAGCAATGAGAAGGTTCACAAGATTGATTCTGGGCATGAGAAGAAATTGAGTAGATTGAGCCTGAACCCATTGGCATTGATAAAATGACAGGTGACCTTCTTGAAATATACAAGATTTTTAGGGGCCTTGACAAGGTAGATGCAAGGAAGTTGTTTCCCCTTGTGGGAGCATCGAGGATCAAAGGGCATAATCTCAGAATAAGGAGTTGCCCACTAAGACAGACTTGTTGGAACTCCTTTGCAATAAGTTTGTTTGGTGGCTATAATTGCGAATTTCCATCAGCTGCAAGCAGAAATTAACTCAAAGTGTTCCAGATACTGGATGTAGAGTCTTCAGAACAGCAGACTTGATTGAATAAAGCAATAATAGATTTGATAGATAGGAATGAATGAGCAATGAAACACGTGAAATAAGCTCACTTATTTCAGTTTCACAAGCAGAAAGGTCAGAAAAGTAAAATCAGCAATTGAACTGAGGAAAAACTGAGTTAACATAGAAAACTAAACCAGATACACTGCTTTACGGTATGCATTTTCTTGCTGCATTCTCTACACGTAACAGGCATGAGGCAATGGTCACAAGCGATAATTCAGTCATGGATGAGCAATGTGCATAACTTGGTGTTTTGACTTGATGAATCAACTTTACAAGCTGCAAGTTGTCATTGCAAGCAATATTTGAATTAATATGATAGAACACACAGGTTTTCATTGACCAGAAAAAGCTACAGATGCAAGATTTCATCCAAAAATCATTGGTTGTTTTAGAATTGCAAGGTAATAATATTTCGTGCATCAGAATGTTCATAAAACATCAGTGAACAGTTGAAATCAAGTTCTTTTTAAATGGAAGGTTGGCTATGTCTAATTATTCTAGAATACCAGAACAAATGATTTTTGACATTTTACCTGAGAAAATGATTCATTCATTCCTGAACTTGAAACGGTCAGATGATGATAATGGAAAATGGTGTTCAAAATCGAGTAAACCTCATTAGCAGCAGCCCTTCTAATAACTTTCAAGCACTTATGGAATGGGTATTGAAGGAGGATGCATATGTACAGGAAGATTCAAAAAAGTGATTGCACGCAGACAGGCAGGGGAAAATGATTACACTTGTCTGAAAAGTGAACAATTAATTCCAAATTGTCAACATTTATTCAGAAAATTCAGCCCAAGGTACCGAAAACAATTTTTAAAATTCCGAAGGAAATACATCTTCATTCTAACAAAGGCCAATACACAGGCTTCACCAGTTTCTTCTGAACAAAGACCATGCTGTGGGCAGTAAGATTCAGTTGAGTATTTTTCACCTCTATTTGGTTGTGAAGCCACCATGTTTCTGAAATGTAAGCTTCACGAATGCCTCCAGAACTTGGAAAACAACACAATGCATAAAGCACTTTAACAAATGTCCCAAGGCATATTAAAAAGAACAGAAAATATGGGAACAGGTCAAATAAGAAGATTTGTGTCAGATGAGCAAAGGCAGAGAGATTTTGGGGGAGAATTCCAGAACCTAGAGCCTAAGCAATTGAAGACATGTCCACCAACAGTGGAGCACAGGGTTCAAAATAACTTATTTTTGTGAGACCCTCTTGAGGGTGCCTTTTTTATTTTTTGGAGGGGGTACCTTTCCAATATTAATGACTATTTTTAGATAATGTGATCACTTAGTAACATTGCCTTCTACAGAAAGCTGAATTTATTATTGTTTTCATCTTTCAAAAAATGCCAAAGATTGTATACAGATAGATATGTCATTTAACTTAGAATCTATGACTATGATGTTGTAGTTAATTTTTGATAAATAAAGCTGCCACACTTTGTTACCAACATGGGATCATGGAAGAACTGAACTGACATAATTGATGTTGAACCATTCAAATTTAGTGGATGATGATCTAGGACAGGAATTTCCTGTTGAAAATCTGACTAGTTGTGAATGAATAAGTTCCAAGCATTTTCTCTGATAAAATATCAAAAATGTTAGTTCTTTGGCTTCACCCAACCACTCGCAGGTTGTGACCATTTCTCCTACGACCATAAACGCATATACCCCTTTTTCAAGTCATCCTCCTCCTCGACTGAGCAGTTGTGGGAACAACGATTGCCCCCTGTACCCACCTTTTAAACTCCAGAAATCATCTGTGTAATATGGGATTTGAGTACTTTACTATCGTCTTCAACAAAAGTTCTGCACAATCATTTGTTCTGGCATTCTAGAATAATTAGATGTAACCAACCTTCCTTTTAAAAAGGACTTGATTTCAACTGTTCACCAATGTTTTATGAACATTGTCCCACAAGAAATATTATTTCCTTGCAAAGGTAATGCAACCGATGATTTTTGAATGAAATCTTGCATCTGTACCCTCTCCTGGTCAGAGACAACCTACATGTTCTATCATAGCAATCAAAGTACTGCTTTAAATGACAATACGGCCTTATTAGCCCTGGGAGCAATGTTTGGCATGGCTTTCATAAAAGATAGCAAAGTTTGTTTAAAAGATAGCAAAGTTTGTTTAAAAGATCCTGCAGAGGGTCTGTGTGTCGCTGGCTGGACCAGTATTTCTTGCTCATTCTTAATTTCTCTTGTGAAGGAAGTGGTGAGCCAGTTTATTGAATCTATGTAGTCCACGAAGGAGTAGACACACCACAGGACAGGAGTTTTGATCCAGTGACAATGAAGGAACAGTGGTATTTTACCAAGTCTGAATGATGGAGAAGTTGCAAGTTATGGCATTCCCCATTCATCTGCTACCCTTGTCCTTCTAGGTGATCGATAGAGAGTCGCAAGGGGGAAAGGTGCTGTTGAACAATCCTTGGGGAGGTACTGCCATGCATCCTGTAGATGGTACTCAATGCTGCCACTGTGCATCAGTGGTAGAAGTGAATGTTGAAGGTGACCAGTGCTGCACCAATCAAGCGGACTGCTTTGACCTGGGTGGTATTGAGTTTCTTGAGTGTCGTTGGAGCTGCACTCCTCCAAGCACATGAGAAGTATTCGCAAACACTTCTGACTTGTGCTTCAGAGATGGTGGACAGATTTTGGGGAGACAGGAGGTGAATTAGTCATCACAGAATTCTGACTCTCTCACCTGCTGTCTTAGTTACAGTGTTTAGTGGCTGTTCCAGTTCAGTTTTTGACCAGTGGTAACACCCAGGATTTTGATAGTGGAAGATTCAATCATAGTAATGTTATTTGTATTAATACAGCAATCAGGGTTTCCCCAAGTGCTTTCCAGCCCATAAAGTAATTTTGAAAGAGCTAGCCATTGTACTAGAAGAGGTAGCATTTCATTTCATTAGCCTGTGAAAATAATAGGAAGCCTGCAATAGGTCCCATCAAATCCAGAGTTGTCCCCAAGCCAGAGGTGACATGAAAGGCCTTTTGTGTTTGCTGTGCTCATTAGGGTCCCATGTTAATATGCTAAAAACAACAGATGCAATATTGTTTTTTACCGATAAGTGAAAAGACCGAAAGATATATGAGCAGGATTAGATCTTTGGCCAATCAAGTCTGCTCTACCATTTGATCATGGCTGATAGGTTTCTAAACTCCATTCTCCAGCATTTTCCCAAAACTCTTGATCCCTTTACTAATCAAACATGTATCTATCTCTGTCTTAAATACACTCAATGACTTGGCCTCCACAGCTTTCTGGCAATAAGTTTCACAGATTCACCACCCTCTGGCTGAAAAAATTCTCCTCAGCTCAGTTCTAAAGGGTTGGCCCTTCACTCTGAGGATGTTCCCTTGGATCCTTGTCTCTCCTACTAGTGGAAACATCTTATCTATGTTCCCTCTACCCAAGCCTCAATATTCTGTAAGTTTCAATCAGATCCCTATTCATCCTTTTAAACTCCATCAAGTACAGACCCAGAGACCTTAACCACTCCTCCTATGACAGGCCCTTCATCCCCGGGATCATTCTTGTAAACCTCCTCTGGATCTCTCCAAGGCCAACACATCCCTCTTTAAATGCAGGGCCCAAAATTGCTCCCAATATTCCAAATGCGGTCTGACTAGAGCTTTATGCAGTCTCAGCAGTACATGCACCTATATTCTAGACCTGTCCAAATGATTTTCTAACATTGCATTGGCCTTCCGAACTGCCATCTGAACCTGTTAATCTTTAGCGAATCCTGACCCAGGACTCTCTTTTTTTGTGCTTCAGATTTAGAAGCATTTGAAAAATGCTTCCCTATTTTGTAAATAGTCCCAGCCTCTATTCTTCCTATCAAAGTGCATAATCTCACACTCTGCCACATTGTATTCCATCTGCCACTTTTTTGCCCATTCTCCTTGCCCGTCCAAATCTTTCTGCAGCCAGCCTGCTTCTTCAACACTGCCTGTCCTGCCATCTATCTTTGTGTCATCTGCAAACCTAGGAACAACACCTTCTGTTCCTTGGTACAGGTCATTAGCGTATGACATGAATACTTGTGGTCCCAGCAAAATATTCACTTTCTGGTTTTGAAGCTAAAAATTGCATTAGCCTCTGAAAACAAAACCATTTGCTCAGTAATTTCTGAGACGTGACCTCAAGTTCATGAAAAACAAAATGTTAGGCACCAGCCAGGAACATGCGAGAGCAATCAAGTCTAAAGTTAGCAAAGACATAGGTGAGGGTTTCAGCAGCAGATGAGCTGTGCCAGGGAGCGAAGGCAAGCGATATTTCACAGGTGAAAATTGGCACCGTACATTCTGTGTTGGCAGAGTGCATGTTCTGTTTACTCTTCACCTTTTTTGCTCTTCACTTTTTAAAAAATACTTACAGTTAGTCATTCCTTAACTAAAAGTGAAACCTCAAAATTCCAGGCAGTGTTGCTGTAAAGCCAGTTCTTAGCACTGTGCAGAAGCAACCCTTCCTGCAGTGATTTTTCCCTCCTCAAAGACGATCCTTTTGAAAATTGGCTCACGATTACACGTAGCTGTCGTGCCCAGTTGTAGTACATGTTGTTAGAAAGCAGCAAGCTTCCCAGAGAATCTGGGAGTGAGAAAGAATATGTGTTACTGCCGTGCAAGTTTTAACAATTTCAACACCAAATTGATTTAAACGTTTCTGCCAATATTCTGCTGTTGTGAACCATTTGGTTTATTCATTTCTCAGGCACCTTTCCTCCAATTTTTATCCAAATTTGTACCTTACATGAACCTCCCATTGGAATAGGAGTAATAATTGATAGTGTGCACATTACATAGCATTTAACACAACTGTAACACCTCAACTATTAAAAATTAAATTGTTTTATCATGCTGTTGCAAATAATTAAATGTATACTCACTATTTCCGAGTCTTACAGTGACTTTCTAACCAGCTAGTTCATTATGTTTCGGTTTGTTGCTGGTTAAAGACTATTCAATTGACTTGTTGGAAGCTTCTCAACAGTCATGTCTAATTGTCTCTTACAGAAAGATTGTAACCTCCTGTTTGATCTTAGTGTTAAGACCTCTTTAGATTGTGGAAGCTTTAGGTTTTCTCAGTGATTCTCGGGATTATATCAACATTAGTTTAGCAAGAGGCAAAGGGAGGAAGAATACTTTACAGCAAAACAGATATGGTGAATGGACTTATACACTTGGTGAATGGAATTATACATTCGAAGAAATGCACAACTAAATAAAACACATCCAACAACTTTGCTCATCTGTTTTACAACGCTAGGAATTTTGTTGTATCCAAATAGTTGCTTGATAATACAAAATTTGATTATTGCTTTAAAAATGTACATTTTGTTGAAACCTTTCATTTTGCAGCGTGTCCTCTGGTGCATCCTCCATGACAATACTTCTACCAGTTTGATTACATTTGCCAACCAATCACAGGTTCTTCTCATACAGTGTAAAAATGTTGTTCTCCATTTACATTGGCATTCTTGCGAACTGTCCTGATGAGTACGAGATGACAGACTTTGATAAAATTTTTTTTTTCAGGAGCACTCAAGTTTTGTAGTGTCCTCTGGCTTTGTTAAAACATGGAATTAGGAAGAACGTAGTAGTTTTGTCTTGTGTACTATTTATGCATGGAAGGTGAATAGTTGAGGAGTAGACACTCTAACAATTTTCTTATTCCACTTACCCAGTCATGAATCTTAAAGCAAACTTTGTAGTGCAAATACAAATCTCTGCACATGCTTTTTGTGGCACAATAAATGTATAAACTTATTTTTGCAAAATAGACCTGGAATAACAAAACTGAATCACCCACCATGTTTTCTGATTAGTATAAATACCAACACTGACAATATTTATTTACATTTTGCAACAGATTGTCACAAATTATCAAGCCAGAAATTAAACTCCTTCAGTTAAAATAAATTTGAAATTTATAAGTGCTGGCCCAGGCACTAGCAACATTTTTTTTTAACTTGATCTCTCTCTCTGCATTGTATTTGTGAGCTTGAAATTCAAAGTGGTGAGAGGAGGGGATCTGGCCAATTGTTCAAATCACTATCATAATTATGATAATCAGCTGCCACTATTGGCAATCTCAGTTTAAGCAGCACTATTCTGTAGTCACCAGTTTTACAAACTAAGCCATGACGTCGATCTGACAGCATCTGCAGACAGACAAAAATGGAGTTGACATTTCAACTCCAGTTCTGAAAAAGAGCCCCATTCAACTGAAAACGATAACTCTGTTTCTTTCTCTGCAGATGCTGTTAAACCCACTGAGTATTTCCAACACTTCCTATTTTTATTTTCAGATTTCCACCATCTTTTGCTTTAAAAAGTTTTAACTAGCTCGTCCACTCAGTCTTTTCTCGTAATCATTCCATTTTTAATGTAATTTTTTAATGTTTCATCCATTCATTCCTAATATGGCATTCTGAACAAAATTTTGCTCAGTGCTTATAGCACTGACAAGAGAATGTATCAAAAATACTATCCTTAAGAATGGCTGATATTAAGAGGGGACCTGAACTGTTGATGAATTATTGATTAAATTTGTGCAGCACCATTCAGCTGCTTGTTAATGTTCATTGTCAGAGATTCACAAAACATTAGGGGGTGGCAGTGGAATTGTAGTGTGTACTATGTAGAAAATTTAGAAGACTGAATACAACTGAGTTTAGAAAATTATAAGGTTATGCGACATGCCTGCATGATGATGACAAGCAGTGATGACTAGAAATTGAACTTTACTTCTCTGAAAATGTAAAATTATCTGTTGGTCTATGTGTTTAATAAACTATGTTTTTACTCCAAGTGGGTTAAGCAACACTTGACGTCAATAGTAAATCCTCTCTTACACATTTTCAGTTTACACCTGCCTGCGGCTTTCTCTCCAGATTGTTATCCTTTTTTAACGGTCACATACAAGCGATTAATTGGTACTCAAAAATCACTCAGTTGGTACGATTGCAAGGGTCAAATATTGCTCATAAATTCAGAATGGTCACTTGGATAGGTTGCAGCAATGTAGTTCATGTGTCTGGATTGAAACTCCAAAGGCACAGCCTCAGAATGAAGAGCCCTTCAGAATTGAGATGAGGAGAATTTCTTCAACCAGAGGGTGGTGAATCTGTGGAACGCATTGCCACAGAAGGCCAAGCTGTTGCGTTTATTTAAGACGGAAATAGCTAGGTCCTTGATTAATAAGGGGATCAAGGGTTACAGGATGAAGGCAGGAGAATGGAGTTGAGAAACAAGATCAAATGGCGGAGCAGACTAGATGAGCCAAATGGCCTACTTCTGCTCCTATATCTTATGGTCTTACCTACAACCTTGTTTTATCAACCTTGGTTTTTGTGCTTGAGTCTCAGAAGTGGGCATTGAACCCACAGTCTTCTAAAACATTCATAAACCACTGCAGCACATGAAAGAAAAATTCAGGAAGGTCGCTTGCAATCTGAATAGTTGAGCCAGATTTTAAGCATTTCAATCACAAACAGCCTGCTGCCATCCAAGAAATGGCCCCCAGATAAGTAGGATGTAGCCATAGCTAGCTCAAATATACCTCTTACATTCATATCTTTTGCACTCATTGTATACTTGTAGTCTAGTTTAGTGCTGGGAATGACAAGATGGCGCCGATACCGGATGACTCCTTGCGAGCTGCGTACAGCAGATCTAATTCCAGTGGGTAAACTACGTTGGCATGTCTGGTTGACACTTGTAACTCCCTGTTTTATTCCATTAATGCCCAGTGCTAAGAAACCAGCACTTTTAGGAGCAAATCTAATTTATCCCTCTCTGATTTAAATGCAATATTCTACAAAATTATTATGCATTGTTTCAACCAACACAAGGCAACCTCAGCAAATCATTGCATTTTAGATCCAGTTCTAAATTCAGACTAGGATACAATTACTTCTTTGTGAAATTTGACATTCATTAAAAATGCATTTTTTTCAGTTTCACCTAGCTTTTTACAGCAGCTGATAGTTTCTTAGTAAAAAATATTTACTGTGTATATACACAAATATGTGGTAATACATTTTCATTCATACAACTGCAAAGGAGAGCATTATTGACTTGTAACATTTTTACTTTTCTCTTCCCTTCTCCCTGCATGAACGGGCCACCATTGAGTATTTTGATAAAGCACCTTGGGCTAGTTTTGTTCAATGTTCCTTCACCTTTAGGATTGGAATTCAATTATACAAGAATGATGGAATGGAGGTTGTCTGTCTCCACTTGCAGTAATGCTTTACTTAAAATTACTATCTGGCTTCTCACATCCAATTCTCTTGTGTTCATAAGTCTATAGCTCAGAATTTCAAGTATGATCTGGCTGAGAATCGGCACTTTTAGTTAAAGTGGCTGTGATGACAGCTGCTGAAATTGAGGGAAAACCTTGAAGTGGAACAGGAGAGGGGATTTTCTGTGGTTTGAGCCACATTCTTGGCAGCCAGCAGAAGCTGCACTGTGGTCCTTTCCTCTGCTGTTTGTGAGCAGGGACTGCTTGATGCTAGCATTCATTGCAAGAATTAGGAGCACCTCGTATTCCCGAACAATTAGGTTTATTTTTCAATGTCCATAAACAAATGTAATATTCACACCAGTTTGCTCCAATTTCTTGAGGCCTGCTATACAAATAATGCACAAGTGATGTTACCTCAAAGCATTTAAGCATTTTTCTTTCTCAATCTTGCATTGTATCTGTGTAATTTTGTTTCTTTCACGGGATGAGGGCATCGCTGGCTAGGCTAGTATTTATTGCAAATTCCTAGTTGCCCAGAGGGCAGTGAAGAGTCAACAACATTGCTGTGGGTCTGGAGTCACATGTAGGCCAGATCAGGTGAGGACGGCAGTTTCCTTCCCTAAAGGACATCAGTGAACCAGATGGGTTTTCCTGACAAGTGACAATGGATTCATGGTTATCATTCAACTCCAGGATTTATTGAATTTAAAGCCCGCCATCTGCCATGGTGGGATTCAAACCTGGGTCCCCAGAACTTTACCTGAGTGTCTGGGTTAATACTCCAGTGATAATTCCACTAGGCCATTGCCCCCCCCACCCTAAATTTCCCCTAGAATCATACTGTGATCTATCTCACCAAAAGACAGATGGAAAGAAATGAATTGTCATACAGTTCTTTAAATCGAGGTTTGTGAGCAGAATTGGACTTGATCATGAGCAGCCCTACCTCTGCTGTTTTTAAAAACCCTAAGGAGATTTTCGATCCATCAGGCAGCTAATGGGCTGCCCTCAGGGCTCCTATCCCATTAAGAGATGATCATAAAATCCCTACATTGTGGAAGCAAGCCATTCTGCCCATCAAGTCACACCGATCCTCCGAAGAGCATCCCACCCAGACCCACACCCACACCCGTACCCTGTCCTTGTAACCCTGCATTTCCCATGGCCAATCCACCTAGCCTGCACGTCTTTGCATTGTGGGAGGAAACCGGAGCACCTGGAGGAAACCCACGCAGACACGGGGAGAATGTGCAAACTCCAGACAGACAGTTGCCCAAGGGTGCAATTGGACCTGGGTCCCAAGTACTGTGAGGCAGTAGTGCTGACCACTGAACCACCTTCCCATCCTCTGTGATATCCTATGCCCCAGAGTTGTTGGCTATTTGGAGCTTATGGTGACACTGCCTGGATTGCATCTGGCCCAGAGCGAGCCCACTACCAGGGGAACTGGGTTAGGGACTCCAGGGCTAGTCAGGCAAAGCGGGCAGGCAGGTCTCCCCGAGGTGGAGAAATGGTGGGGTACAAGACTAGGAAGGGTTGGTGAAGGCAGGAGGTGAGATGTGGTCACTGTAGAGTGGCCTCGAGTGGGCAGAGGAGAGTTGTGAGCAGGAGAAGGTGCCACCCAAGCCTCCAGCCACATGGCAGCAGAATGGAAACCATAGTGGGAAGATGATGTTCTCTCTCACCCGATCGTTCACCCCTGCCCAACAGCCCCCCCAACCTATTTCTCAAGGCCCCATAAAACTCCAGCCTTCATGTTTAGATGGAAATCTAAACCAGACACCCAAAAAAGTTTTATAAGTTGATGATTCATTTGAACATGGAGGTTTTGTACATTTTATTTCTCTCGGTAAGAACTTTACCTATTTATGTAACTATTTAACTATTTGGAATGAGTTTAAACTTGTATATATTCAGAATGCATGCACAACATCTGTTTTAACTCCTAGGATACTTCTGTTGCTTACGCAGTCTTCTGTGTTCTCATTTTACTTTGGTTCAGAAGGTGGATTAACTGCTATTTCAAATGAGAAAATGTGTGGTGTATGCAGCACTTGAGTGATGGCAGTAAAATGAAATTGAGCCAATTAAAGTATTATTCCATTAAATCCTCAGTGCTTATGAAAACTGAAGCTTCAATTCTGCATTTCCATGGGAAACAAAAATCCCCATAGCTGCTTCATTTCATTCTCTGCCCTCTTCCCTCATACTGCCCCTCACCTCTTGCAGTATTTATGAATGATATTGAGGTGAAATGATCTGGACCCTGCCCCCTCTCAGTGATCTTCTGGCCAGTTATTCTTCCATTATTCCATCCAATTCAAATGAAATGCAGCTTTTTGTCTCTTAAATGGGCACAGTGTATCTTTACAAGACAAATATGCATCAGAGGAATGCTGGCTCTTCTGCCAAATTATTTGAAACAAAGTATACAGTGTACTTATTAAAAGATTACGTACCTTGAATGGGTGCATGTTTGTGTTTCTTTGGATGACTTTGGTCTTTCGGGACCTGGCACTTTGTGTATCTCTGCAGCTGATGAAGCCAAGTAAGTGAACCACTGTTTTTGAGTCTGCTGTTAGCAAATGTGAAATTGCAGTATAACTGATGCTTCTTATATGACTGTCTCTCATCCAAGATGCAAAAATGCCAACCCACTTTTTCACAAATCTATCCTGTGAGAGACCTGACTCGTCCACTTTCTGAAGACACCCTGCTGCATTTGCCAAATCTTATCTTGATCCTGATCTCAGATTTTCCTTCTCCTCCTTTGTCACCTTCTCTTCCCTTCAGCACGTTACCTCATTCCGCCTTTTTTGTTTCTCCTTTGAAACCCTCAGCTCTACTTTACCACTTAATCTCCATTTGAAATTTCTCACTAACTAGTTGTCCCCTTCCTCCATCATCCTTTGCACTCATCCTTGGTGATTCATTTTCTGTTTCAACTCACCTGGTCCTCTTTCTTCTGATTTTACTACCCTTTTATTGTTCCTTAATCTCATCCTTTCTATAAACTCTTACCAATGTATGTGGCCAAACCTCCACCCTTTTGTGTGATGTCTCTACTCCATTGACTCCATCATAGATGGTTAGACCAAAACATTGTGTTTTCAAGAAGGAGGTAGATATAGCTCGTGTGACTAAAGGGATTAAGGGATATGGGGAAGAGCAGGATCAGGGCTTTAAGCTCGAACAGCCGTGAGTGGTTGAATGGCCTATCCTATCTCTATGTTTCTATAAGACCATAAAACATAGGAGCAAAATCAGTCCATTCAGCTCATAAATTCTGCTCTGCTATTCAATAAGATCATAGCTGAACTGATAACACTTTCCTTCCTTTTCCCCATTCCCCTCAGTTTCCTTACTAATTGAAAATGTCCAACTCAACCTTGATGACCCTGTGTCTGCAGCCCACTGCTCTAAAGAATTCCACAAATTCATGACACTCTAAGAGAAGAAATTCCTCCTCATCTCCATCTTAACTGGGCGCTTCCTTCCTCTGAGTTTATGCCATCTGGTCCTAGACTGTCACACAAGGTGAAACAACCTTTCCCTATTTACTTTGTCAAGTCCCCTAAAAATCATGTGTGTTTCAATAAGATCACCTCTCATTCTTCTAAATTCCAGTGCATACAGGCCCAAGCTGTCCTCATAGGACTGTCCCTTCATACCTGGTGTCAGCCTAGTAAATCTTCTCTGGACTGCCTCCAATGTTAGTGTATCGTTCCTTAGATAGAGGGCTCAAAATTCTTCTCACTCCTCAAGTTGTGGTGAAACCAGTACCTTACATAGTTTTAGCAAGGCCTCCCTATTTTTATACTCAACTTCTTTTGAAATAAATACCAGCATTCCATTTGCGTTCTCTTTTTGTGATTTATTCACAAGGACTTCCAAATCCCTCCGTATTGTCGCTTTCTGCGTTCTGTCTCCATTTAAATAATATTTAATTCCTCCAATCTTCCTACACAAGTGCATAACCTCGCATTTTCCCACTGTCAAGTTCCATCTGTCAAGTTTTTGCCCACTCACTTAATCCATCTATATCAGCCTGTAAACTCTATTTATCAAGCCCACCACTTACCTTTCCACTTAATTTTATGACATCCACAAACTTGGCTATTGTATCTCCACTAGTCAGTAAGGAGCATACTCAGTATGTAAGAGAATTTGCGGACTGAATTGAAGGCATAGCCAGTGTACTGTTGGAAATGTGGTTCAAAGTGGGGATTCAGTACAAAGAGGGACAGAGATGCTTTGGGTGTACTGCAAGAAGTAAACTTTCCAGAATGAGGGGTGAGTGGCGAAAGATAAAAGGCATGAATTGGGAGGCCAAACTGCAGTGAGATTAGTGGCATTCAAAATCATGATGTGGAGATGCCAGTTTTGAATTGGGGTGGACAAGGTCAGAAATCACTCCACACCAGGTTATAGTCCAACAGGTCTATTTGAAATCACAAGCTTTCAGCACCTGACGAAGGGGCTACACTCTGAAAGCTTGTGTCTTCAATTAAACCTGTTGGACCATAACCTGGTGTCGTGTGATTTCTGAACTTATTCAAAATCATAAAGAGGCTGAGTGACTGCCTTCTGTGTTACCTTTCTTTGATTTTATGATTGTGACAAAGTGGAGCCTGTGCTTTGTGCTAAAGAAAGGTTGAAAAAAGTCTCAGAGATGTTAGGAACTGCAGATGCTGGAGAATGTAAGATAACAAGGTGTAGAGCTGGATGCACACAGCAGGCCAAGCAGCATCAGAGGAGCAGGAAGGCTGACGTTTCGGGCCTAAACCCTTCTTCAGAAATGAAAAAAGTCTTTATTATTATTCCTAGCTTGTGGGAAAATACTTGTCAGGTTTGGCTAATCTACCTGGAGTGCTAATTGGAAGTCAAGTATTCGTATGGTGTTTGTTCGCTTGTTGGTGCCAACAGTTCTAAAAGGAGCAAGTGAGCAGCAGGTGAAAGTGCTGGTAAATACCTTCTGCACTTAAGTGAGTTATCCTGATCACTGTAACCTTGAAATAAAATCACTGATTTTTATCTGCTCGCTTCCTTGTTGGATGTGAAGGAATGCATATGCTGACGTTTCGGGCCTCGACCCTTCATCAGAAAAGGGGGAGGGGAAGGGGGTTCTGAAATAAATAGGGAGAGAGTGGGAGGCGGATAGAAGATGGATAGAGGAGAGGATAGGTGGAGAGGAAACAAACAGGTCGAAGAGGCGGGGATGGGGCCAGGAAAGGTGAGTGTAGGTAGGGAGTTAGGAAGGGGATAGGTGGAGAGGAAACAAACAGGTCGAAGAGGCGGGGATGGAGCCAGTAAAGGTGAGTGTAGGTAGGGAGTTAGGAAGGGGATAGGTCAGTCCAGGGAGGACGGACAGGTCAAGGGGGCGGGATGAGGTTGGTAGCTGGGAGGAGGGGATAGGTGGGAGGAAGAACAGGTTAGGGAGGCGGGGATGAGCTGGACTGGTTTTGGGATGCGGTAGGGGGAGGGGAGATTTTGAAGCTTGTGAAATCCACATTGATACCATTGGGCTGCAGGGTTCCCAAGCGGAATATGAGTTGCTGTTCCTGCAACCTTCGGGTGGCATTGTTGTGGCACTGCAGGAGGCCCAGGATGGACATGTCATCTGAGGAATAGGAGGGGGAGTTGAAATAGTTCGCGACTGGGAGGTGCAGTTGTTTATTGCGAACCGAGCGTAGGTGTTTTGCAAAGCGGTCCCGGAGCCTCCACTTTGTTTCCCCGATGTAGAGGAAGCCACACCGGGTACAGCGGATGCAGTATAACACATTGGCAGATGTGCAGATGAACATCTGCTTGATGTGGGAAGTCTTCTTGGGGCCTGGGATGGGGGTGAGGGAGGAGGTATGGGGGCAGATGTAGCACTTCCTGCGGTTGCAGGGAAAAGTGCCGGGTGTGGTGGGACTGGAGGGGAGTGTGGAGCGGACAAGGGAGTCACGGAGAGAGTGGTCCCTCCGGAAAGCAGATAAGGGTGGGGAGGGAAAGATGTCTTTGGTGGTGGGGTCGGATTGCAGATGGCGGAAGTGTCGGAGGATGATGCGTTGGATCTGGAGGTTGGTGGGGTGGTACGTGAGGACGAGGGGGATTCTTTTTTGGTTCTTATTGCGTGGACGGGGTGTGAGGGATGAGTTGTGGGAGATGTGGGAGACACGGTTGAGGGCAACCACCTAGAAACCGATATTGATTTCAAGCCCACCGACTCCCACAGCCACCTAGAATACTCCTCCTCCCACCCACCTTCCTGCAAAAATGCTATCCCCTATTCCCAATTCCTTCGCCTCCGCTTTGGGAACCCTGCAGCCCAATGGTATCAATGTGGATCTCACAAGCTTCAAAATCTCCCCTCCCCCTACTGCATCCCAAAACCAGTCCAGCTCATCCCTGCCTCCCTAACCTGTTCTTCCTCCCACCTATCCCCTCCTCCCACCTCAAGCCGCACTCCCATCTCCTCCCTACTAACCTCATCCTGCCCCCTTGACCTGTCTGTCCTCCCTGGACTGACCTATCCCCTCCCTAACTGCCCACCTACACTCACCTTTACTGGCTCCATCCCCGCCTCTTCGACCTGTTTGTTTCCTCTCCACCTATCCTCTCCTCTATCCATCTTCTATCCGCCTCCCACTCTCTCCCTATTTATTTCAGAAACCCCTTCCCCTCCCCCTTTTCTGATGAAGGGTCTAGGCCTGAAACGTCAGCCTTTCTGCTCCTATGATGCTGCTTGGCCTGCTGTGTTCATCCAGCCCTGCACCTTGTTGTCTCGGATTCTCCAGCATCTGCAATTCCTATTATCTCGAATGCATATGCTCTCTGATTTTACCATGTTGTGCTATTCTCACCCCTTCATGTATGGGGCAATCGTGGTGTTATAGAAATGTCACTGGACCTGCCAATCAAAGGCAATCTGGAGAAATTAGATTCAAATCTCATTATGGTAGATGGTGGAATTTAAATTCATAAAACTGTAATGCAAAACTAGAAAGGAATATAAACTATGATAACTACTCATTGGAATTTAGAAGAATGGGGGGGGGGGCGTGGGTGACTTTATTGAAGCATTCAAGATTCTTACGGGACTGGACAGGGTAGCTGCGGAAAGGTTATTTCCCCTTGTGGGAGAGTCTAGGACTATAGGGCATAATCTCAGAACAAGGGATTACCCACTTAACACAGAGAGGAGGAGGAGTTTCTTCTCTGAGGGTAGTGAACCTGTGGAATTGTTTACCACAGAGTGCTGTAGAGACTGGATCATTAACTATACTAATGGTCAAGCTGCAGTCTAGGTCCATATGGGCTGAACAAGGAGTTACCCAGACACAGATTTTCAATCAGTAAGGGAATCAAGAGGCAGTAAAGTGGAGTTGAGAACTATCAGATCAACCATGATCTGATTCAGTTGTGGAGCAGATTCGATGAACCAAATGGCCTACTCTGTGGTATGTCTTCTGGTCTATCCTTGATTGGTGTAAAAACTAGCTGGTTTGCTAATGTCCTATCAGGAAGGAAATATTACCTACATATGACTCCAAACCCACAGCAATGTTGTTGACAACTAACTGCTGTTTGAATGGCCTGGCAAACCACTCTATTCAAGGATGATTAAAGATGGACAACAAAGGATAAAAAAAAAAGAAGAGAACTAACCATTCCAAATCATAACTTTAATAATTAGTTTGGCAAATATGAGGTTTGATGTTTTTAAAATTCCATGCTGTATTTTTTAAGCGTGACCTGTTGAATTCTATCTAAATGTGAAAATTTTAAATTAGTTCCATGCCGAAGTAATTCTGTTCTTGGCCACATTACCTGTTCAGGCCATCAATCAGTAGTTGAGGATGTTAATTATATCTGATGCTCTTATGAATACTTTTACAATTTGGTTGCAGAAGGTTGGGCATGAAGAGAGTAAGATTCTTAATGAGTACCTTGCATCAGTATTCACCGAGGAGAGGGACATGACGGATGTTGAGGTTAGGGATAGATGTTTGATTACCTTGATCAAGTTGGCATAAGGAGGGGGGAAGTGTTGGGTATTCTATATTCTGTTGATTTGTAAGTTTCCAAGCAGTTGGGAAGATGCGGAGAATCAGCAGAAATAAATTATTCAGATTTTTGAGCAATTATCTAATATTTACCCAACTGCTGGGGAAATTTAACAGGTTGGAACTACAAACAGCGCATCATGGTGTAATAGTATCGAGCAAATTCAGTTTTGTTGATAAATTATTAAAAATATCTGAATGCTGGCACTCATTTCAGAGTTCAGTATATATTAAGATTACAACAATTTGTCTTTATCTAACATCTTTAACATACTGAATCCCAGCATCGAACAAAATTTGACAGTAAACTACATATGGAGATATTAGAACAGATCAGCAAAAGCTTGATCCAAGGGAATAGATTGAAGGATCGCTTTAGAATAGAATGGTTAGAAAAATCTTGGGAGGAAACTCAGAGCTTCGAACCTAAACAGCTAAATGAATTGCTAGAAATTGCTAGAAAAATGAAAATCTAGGAAGCCCTGGAATCGGTGACATGCAGAGATTTTGGAGTGTTGTAGGGCTGGAGATTGTCAGAGAGAGGGGGCTGAGGCCATGGTAGGATTTGAAAAAAAAATGGGAATTTTAAAAATTGGTGCAAGTGAAAGTATAGGTCAACATGTACAGGGATGATGAGTGAACGGAATTGTTGCAAGCCAGGACTTGTCCAGCAGAATTTGGATAAATTCACCTTTATAGGGGTTGTCAGATGATAGGCCACTGAGTAGGTCATTAGAGCAGTCACATCTAGAAATGCCAAAGACATGGATAAGGGTTTTGGCAACAGGTGATCTGAGGCAGAGTGAGAAATGACCAATATTATGAAGTGCTGAGGAAGTGATCCTGGTAATGGAGAGTATCGGCATTTAAAGTTCAGTTCACTGAGACAGGATACCAATGTTTCAGTCTGGTTCAAACTCAGGTGCCAAACTCAGATGAGTATATGAAGAGTGAATTAATTTTGTGGAGGGGAGCAAAAACACCGGCAAAGGTGGAATGCATTCATAATAGCAGCTCAAAACTATACATCAGTGGAACCTTGTGGCTCATCAACAGCAGCAGAGCTATATTTGATCATTAATCCAAGTTACTGAAGAGTGTATAAGAGCATGTCAAGAGCTATACCAGGCATATCTGAAAATAAGGTGCCAGCCTGATGAAGCTACAATGCAGGATCACATACATGATAAACAATGAATTCAATGCTCCCATGCAGACCAAGTCAAACAATCCCATAATGAACAGATCAGGTCAAAACTGTGTGGTGTGAATAAAAGTGGACAATTAAACAACTATTGAGAGGTGATGGTGCCATGAACATTCACATCTTCAAAAATGTCAGAATTAGAATCCAGTAAGTGTGCCAAAGACCAGGCTGAATTCTTTGCATGCGTCTTCAGTCAGATGTGCCAAGAAAATGATTCATGTCAGCCTCCTTCTGAGATCTCCACCAACATGGATGCCCATCTTCAATCAATTGGATTTACAGCACATGATAGTAAGAGCTGGCTGAATGCACTGGATACAGAAATGTTTATGATCCCCGACGACACCTTGGCAGGAAAATTGAACTGCAGAACTAGCCACACCATCACCAAGCTGTTCCAATATAGCTGCAACACTACACGGCATGTGGTGTCCACAGAAACAAGAGTGTCCCAATTTATCCAATTGCTGTCCAACACCCGACCCTGAGTTGTCTAGTGAGGTGGAAGGTGTCATCAACAGTGTTATCAAATGGCAGTTAACTGTCAGCCATTGCTCACTGATGCATAGTTTGAGTTCTATCAGGATTGTTCTACTCAGTGAGCCAAGAGGGACTGTCCTTGACATCAAAATAGCATTTGACCAGGTGTGGCATCAAGGAGCTCTTGCACAAAAGGAGTCAGTAAGAATTGGGGAAAAAAACTCTTCAAATGCTAGAATAATTAGCGTTAAGGAAGATAATGGTGCTCTCAGTTCTCGTCACTACATGGATTCTTCATGATAGGTAATTTCTAATCAACCTGTTCAGAGATGTTATTACACACCATTAGAGCGGAAAGAAGTTCAACCTGGGCTTTCTGGCTAATTCTTCATTGTGATGGCATAAGCCAAACTATCTTCTGCTGCTTCATCAATGACCTTCCCTCCATCATAAGGTCAGATGTTAACTGATGATTGGAATGTACATTTCCTATTCTTCAAACAATGAAATAATCTATGCCTCCATGCAGCATGATCTGGATGTCAATCACTCTTGGGCTGACAAGTAGCAGGTATAATTTGGAGCAGGCAATGACCATCTGCAACAAGAGACAATCTAATCATCATCCTATAACATTTAATGGTATTGCCACAATAAGTCTCACACCATCAACATCTTGGAAGATCACCATTGTCAACAAAAACGCTGGAACTAGCAACATAAATACTGTGGCCAGTAGATCAAAGGCTGTGAGTGAGTGCCTCATGAACTCCTCTCATCATTCCCTGGCCATCTTTAACCCTGGCCACCATCTACAAGGTACAATTCAGGAATACGATGGAACATTGTCCACATGCCTGGATGATCACGGCACCAACAACAGCATCTACAGCAAAACAGTGCATTTGATCAGTACCCCATTCACCATTCACTCCCTACACCACTGCCACAATTTAATTCAAGTTTATAATTTTGAATAGATGCGTCAATTCTTCAAAGCTTTTGTGACAGCATCTTCCAAATCCACAGTCTCTGGCAGCTAAGGTGAATGTGGGTGGGAATATCGTCACATGCAAATTTGACTCCAAATCGCACATCATCCTGGCGTGGAAATGCTTTGCATTGCTTTGCCTCTATGTTTTCTGGAATCCCATCCCAAAAGAAGTGCAGGAGTTTGTTTGTTTATTTTGTATCTTCACACTTTCTTGTTCCCTTTGAGGAAGAGTTGCAAGGATTTATCGGCTCTCTACACTGCATCATCATCTCTCCTTCTGTAGCTAGTTAGTCCTGGAGCGGGACTTGAAATTAGAGCTTCTGGAGTCCAGCGATGTTGCCTGAACCACAAGGTGTCCATTGTGAAAGTGATTTCACCAGATTCACACTAGCAGCTCAAAAAGGTGGCTCACCACCACCTTCTTGAAGGTAATTATATATTTTTTGCATTCTGCCAGTGTGGTACGTTGTCATGCTGCTGACATGTGCTGCTAGTTTTCTTAAAGGAAATGCTTGCCGAGGAAGATTTATGAAACCGTTTCTCTTCTTCTTTTGGCAAGCATTTGGTTATCTAATAAAGTCTCCCATGTATAGTGCTATAATGGCCAAGATTTAATGCTCTGTGCACGACGTATGGGAGCAGGCATGTTCACCGGCTATAAACTCACCACCCCAAGCTTCTCGGCGAATCGCGGACCTTGACACTGAAGTCTCATCACATTAGAAGCTGCTGGCCAATCAGAGGCCGGTAACGTTTGGGTCCTCAAGATCATCACCGCAGGCCCAGGGTTTAGCGCCTAAATGACAAGAAGCTAATGTTTCTCTTTCAGGTCTCTCCAGTTTCTGAGTTAAGGAGGCTTGGCGGCAAGAAAAGGAGTTGGTCTTTGGCAGTAACCCCCTTGATATTCCATCCCTCGTTGACCTATACGAAGCAAAAGACTGGAGCAAAAGAGGCCGTATTCCTCTCCCAACCTGGCAGGCAGATTTCTCTGAGAATCCAGTCACATTTCCCACCCGTCCAAAAGTCATGTACTTGGGCCTATGGATCTTACATGGCTGTTATTTAACCATTTAATTACTTTAGTTGGAGACGAGTGCAAAACATTGTCCATGGATCCTTTCATCCAATATTTAATTGCCGAGACATAGAGAAGGGAGCCAACTTGGCCAATTATTTGCTCTTCTCACCATCTTCCTTGCCAGCTCCAGGGAGACGATAATCACTCCTTTAAGGTTTGCATTGGCTTTCTGAATTAGGCCTTAATTGTCATTTTTTTAGATTTATGGGAAGGAGGAAGGAAAGGATCGAGCAATGATAAAATTAAACGGGACGTATTCAGATTATGAATTTTACTTGGATCACCTTCTGATTTCTTGAAGTATAATAGAATATGTAGATTTGTTCTCAGTTTCTTTGTAATATTACACCAGAGGTTTCTAATAATTTGATATTCTGTTTCCATCCTTTGCATGTTTTTAAACACAAAATGAAATAGAATACTTTCTTGATAATACAATCACTGCAAAACAACCCACCAGTTTTTGTATCATTCATATTTACTAAAGAATGTCCTTGAAGCTGCTTCCACTCCACCATTGTATGCTGGAAGTCTGGAAAGAGAATTACAAAAGCATGAATAAACAGTTGTGCTGATGAAGTATAAACATCTGCAAGGAAATTCGCAGCCAAACAAATGAAATTCAGACCATCAAAGACTTTCAACAGTTCATATGAGTTGTGGGGAGCTGCATGAAAATATCATTCTGGTTTTGTTACTAAAAGTACACAACTAACTCTGTAGTGTTGCAGGAACATGTCATCCTTCAACTTGATATTTCTGTCACCTTCATGTTTGTTCAAAATCACAGTAGTATTTCTAATTCTTGTACACAAATGCATAAATTTCAGTCCCAGAGTTGAAATTCTTTGCAAAATTCTAAGAATTCAGTCCATGATGTGAGCCACAGACTCTACCAGTCCATAAATTTGTCATCCAAGAATTTGATTCTGACACACCTTTTTCAGTGCTGTTAGATTTCTGTATCGCTTACTCTCAAAAAACTCTTTGATTTATTCAAATTGTGTTTGATAGCATGAACTATATTAAAAGCAAATCCAACCCTCTTCACCAAGAGACACTGCATAGAAATAATGGCATTCATTTAGTTTTCTAAGTTTGTATTCTTGTTTTCAAATATAAAGATTGTAAAGATTTTTTTTTTGTAAATCCTTTTTAGCCATTGCTTTCTTCAGGATCTAATTATAATCCCTAAACCAAGGCTACCCACATTGCTAATCAGTTTGACTATGTGTCCTTCAATCACTGTTAATTTGACATCACAAGGGAATCTTTAAAATGCGGGCTAAAAGCAAATATCATTCTTAGCTGTTTAATTGAAAAATACGAAAAGTATTATACATCACGGTTAGCTTTCAATAACATTTAAATGGTGTTTTTAGCTAATTTTGCTAAAAAGGATTTAGAACATCAACTTCCAGGTCAAACTGGAACATGTAATGTTAATTAGCTTTAATACAGTAACAGGAATAATTTAATACATTGTGCATTTTATCAGCTGCACCGACACAGTGTTGCCAACTTGATTTTTTTTCATCTTTCCAAGAGCATTTATGTGAGGGTTGTTACAAATAGACAGTTCTACAAGATGGTTGACGTAAACTTCTTTGCAATAAAAATCTTCCAATGGGCATTTACATCACAAGTCCTTGTCATTTTGTTGCTGATACTTTGTTTAAAAAAGACGTTAAATTGGTCTGTCATTTAAAATTGTCTTGTCTGTCATAAAGTAGTGGTTAAGTGGTTGGCAACGCTGTATGGTAATCATATGGAGCTAGCTGGAATATTGAAATGTTTGCATGAGACGTCTTGCGTATTTTGAACAGTCACTTAATTTGTTTTTTAAGTTCTCATTTCTTCGTTCTTCTGTCTTTAACACTTCTCCTCCCCCTCCCCCACCCCACCCCAATGTAGCAACTTCGAAGGGCGGATGAAGCGAAAGGAGTTGCTAGTAGAGGCGGATCTCTCAAAGTAAATATGTTCACAAACTTTCTACAAGTTTGTTTACAGTTCTCTCTCTTTCTCAAATTATGCTTTAGCATTTCGTACTTGCTTTCTCTTACTTGCCTCCCATTTTTTTCCCCAAACTTGCAATTTTTGGCTTCATTGCTTTTCATACTTTGCAGTAGTCCCTATATAAAGATTGTTTTCACATTGTGTTTAATGTTATTTATTTATGTTTAGAAATTGAAGAAAATGTGGTGTTCCTATTTCTGTGTTATGTCTTCTCTACCTTTCCAGCTTATCTGCTGTTTGATAGTTTGTATCACAAGCTCTTTTCATTTGTTTTATTTTTTGATATTCTCATGCAGCTTGTTTACTAAATGAATGTAAAGGATATTATTTTAAGGTACATCTGTTTCATGTAACAAAATCAGTAGATTACTTATTAGACATAAAAATGCGCAGCTGCTTACGTTATTTGTCAGCACTAGGTTTAGCAACTTGACAGAATTTTCCTCATTCCCTAAACCTGAAGATTATCAAAACTTAAAGCTGCAATTTATTATAGAAATTATTTATATGATTTTTCTTCAGACGCTTTAATTCATTGTTCCTTTTTGCCTTAGCCAAATGGCTTGGTAACCAAACAAAAATAACAGCTTGATATTTGTTAAATAATAACTCCGTGTTGTTTTATGATCATATTCAAATGAAAATGCTCAGAAATGTTATCATCGCACCCACTTTTTTTAAATTGCTGAAATGTCTTTGTCTGATCACGGTGTTTCACGGGTAAACTTTTGGGGAAATAGTGATGGCTCCAGAGGGTAGTGCAGAACCACTCCCATTCAGATTAATGTGATAGACCCTCCTTGTCTTCCATGCCCAACTTGTTGAAATTAAATTGATTTGACCTCCTCAATGAATAGTGTTGATTATAACCAAGTGGATTTCCAAATACTAGAAAATGTTCATTAAAACTCGAGGAGAACTTCCAGGATTAAGATGATGCAGTGCACCATAGTGCCATTACATCATTGATTGAGAGTGACGTTGTGAGAAGTGATTGAAAGAACACATTTAATTAGTTTGTTCAGGTTGTTATGGTGGTAGTAAAGATTCTCAAAGAAAGTGTATTCAGCTTGGAATTTTCAGTAGCACTTAATGAAGAGAACATGCAGCTTGTATTTCACTATCTTCTTGTCCATTTACTGAATGAAAGGCCCTGTAAATGCTGTATCCACTTGAATGCCACCTCAGTCTCAACAGTGTAATGCAGAGGAAGTGGAATATCAATTATAAATTAATGTGATTTTATGCACAAGAAAGACAAAGATATTTTTAATGGGAAAGAAAGCTCAGTGGAGAATAGCTAACACAAGATGAAGCCATATTCTTTACAGCAGAGAAGGTGAAAGGGAAATTTGATGGAGGTGTTCAAGATCATGAACAGTTTTGGTGAGGAAGAAATGTTTTCTTGTGACCAGAAAGCTCAGTAACCAAATTTAACATGATAGATGGAAGAGCCAGAGAAGACATGAGGTGGTATTTCTTTTACACAGTGAGTTTTTGCCCAAAATGCTTGTGGAGACAAAGTCAGTCATGAATTCCTAAAGAAACTGGATAAGTATCAGAGAAAAAAATCATTTATGAGGCTGTGGAGACAGAGCAGGGAACTATGAGTAATAGGATAGCTCTACTAACAACTGACACACGGGTGTGATGAACTAAATGGCCTTTCCTATTATGTATCTCGCCACGATTCTAAATTTCAAAGAAGTTAGAAGTGTGAGGAAAACCCATACAGTGTTGAATATTATTATTGTTAGTGTCACTTTTCCATTTGATAGAAATCTGGAACATAAATTTTGCCCTTGCCTGTGTTTATGTGATTTGGAATTTTCAACATTGTTGATTGTAATAATTTTCAAAAATGTTCTGTTGAGGTCATGACTGAGACTTCTGTGTTGTGCGATTCACATTTTTGAGCGCACTCCTAAAATTAAATCTAGTATGAAAACTAAGGTATCACATTGAAAAATTACCCATTTTGCTGATTTAGTTTAAATATTTATGTGCGCTTCATTAACCTTGTCTGATTCCATTTATTCTTCTGAGATATCCCTGGATCGTTCACAACAGTCTTCTCCCATTTCAATTGCGCAGAATCTCCTGGATGCTAGGGTATGACATCACAATTGTAGCTTGCTAAACTAAAGCATGGAAGCTAAAGTTCTCATAAATTAACCCACATATATATTTTTAAAAGCTTTGACTGATGGAAATGGCTGGAGTGCACTAATCAGACCGTGAGGTCAGATGATAATAGAAATATTTCAGTATACTGCTACCTAGTTCTCTAGCAGCCAGGTATCCAGAATAACAGCAGCCATTTTAGCCAGACGGCATGCATGATCTTTCTCATTCCTGACAAACAGGAGGCTGGAAGAACACAGCAAGCCAGGGAGCATCTGGAGGATCCTTTCCTGCAGATCCTGCCTGGCTTGCTGTGTTCTTCCAGAGTCCTGTTTGTTTACCTGGGATTCCAGCATCGTCAGTTTTTTTTTGTCTTTCTCATTGCTGTCATGTTTAGGTCACAAAACAGCATCCGTGTTTTCCTCCCTTACCAAAACTTTTTATCTCAGATGGGCGACAGAGTTTAGTTTGCCTCAGTACAATTGTTAATTGTATGATTCTTTCACAAGGCTACAAGGAAATGACGTGAGGGAGCAATGTATGGCTGCATTCTTTAAATTGCAGAATATCATTGCTACTGTCATCTCACCAGCATTCCCATTTTATGTGTAATTAACCTGAGCTGACTATTGCAAGGCATGAGCATCAATATCTTAGCCTTAGGGAACATATTGGACTAGCATATGTAATGGAATCATTACTGTAATTGTCGCTGCACATGCATTGAATGAAGACAAGCAAGGCTAAATTAGGATTAGGACTTAGTTGGTCTCACTCGCTTGAATGTCCCACCAGAGCATGCAAAAGACAAGTTGGTAATCTGAGCTATGCTGTTCAGGAGGCAAGTGATCTTGACTAGCATTAATCCAAAGCAAAGAAGTTATAGAAGAAATAATGGATACTATCAGGAAGTAAACCATTTTTGATCATTGCAAAATTAAAAAGAAGCCTGCTTTCAGTTGAAGATGATTGCATTTGTCAAGTAGCTGAACTTGATTCATAGCCTAATGAAATTTGTTTTAAGCTTAGTAGCAACTACAGGAGAGTTGCAAAAGAGCTTATGCAAGTCCCCTGACGTTATAATTCCATCTGGAGGTTTGAAATTGGTGTGTATCCATAGACATTGATCTCCGCTATTTAACAGCCTTCCCCTTCCAATTGATTTGGAATGGTCTTATAATTGATAAGGTGCATGAATATGAATGGCAGAATCTATCTGAGCATGGCATTTTCAAAAAGTAACAAAAATGCCCTAAAAATTGTTTTACTAGCTACAAAACTGTCCCAAGTATGCACTGTAATTCATTGCAGCTTTAAGCATTTGTCCAGAAAATTCCTTAATGAACAAGTTTGAAATGCAAGTTACAGGTTTTCAAGTTTAATTTCTTCCAAAGGTGGTGAGGAATGTAGTATTAAATGAAAGGACAGGTTGTTTAAATCATTTCTTGATGTTTACATATAGCTCCATCGAAAGCTGGAGGAGCTCAGAGATCAGCTAGAAGGAAATGTGAAAGGAGGCTCTCTCAAAGTAAATATATAATTTTACCTGGTGATGTTTTTCTTCTGCTGGCCGATAACACCAGCTCAAATATTTTGCTATCATTCTTTTTCTCCTCCTCCCCTCCTCTTCCTTCTCCTCCACAACAGGGGTTTCATTAGGATTGAGGCTGGAGACTGAGGACGAGGTCTTACAATGAGTTATCAATTTGTGTTACCTATCTTGCAGAAATAAATGGTATCCATTTTGTTTGCTCTATAGTGGTAAGTTTGGAAATGTAACATCAAATCTACATTACAGAAGTCTTAAAATAAATGCAATTTCCATCAGACAATTATTTTATTCCACTTTTGCAACTTTAGTGATCAGTATTGAAGTATTTGAAGCATCAAGTCACTCTTTCAGGTTTGTAAAGAATACATAAGGTCTCTTCACAACAGAGTCAGGCAACTGTGATGCAGATTTGATTGTTGGTACTCCTGGCAGTATTGGGTTTCTCTTAGCCTTTGTTGAAAATAACCCCATTACAACACCTTCAACTAAGCAGTCAATAATTTTTTTTTATTTGATTGTTCAAGTCTTCTGAAGTAAGATCTTCATAAAATTTTATGAAAACTAATCTGAACCACAAATGGTGTGAAATTCCTGCAGGAGGGTTAGAAAGACTCTTTCTAGGATAAAGGTAACAAAAAGGATACAGCCTCTTCTATGTTGGCATCAGCTCATGTTATTTAAAACTCAGATCTCACATAATTTACCTTAGCCGCCACCTTCAAGAGAGTATATATTAATGAAACCCCTGCCTTCTGCCTCAGAACTGGAACCACCAATGCAGAGAACCTCTTCAGACCCTGACTCAGCACCCCTTCCTCATTAACGGTGTTTTCTTTTCCCTTGCTGCGCAACCAGGCTGAGCTCTCTTCATGCACACCTTCTTATTGTGCTACAGAGGTACACTGCACGTGTTCTTGCATCATAATGCACAACTGTGTTGCTTTGCGCCCTGCTCCTGTGAACACAGTATTTACAATTCTGCATGTTGCCTTTGATGATTTTTTTTTCTGATTTGGACTAAAATGTGCATAGTTGTAAGGGTGTAAGAATCGTGGGGAGGAAGAGAGTGGAGGGATTTTTTTTAACCTCCAAACATTTGCAATTCTTTGGCAGTCTTAAGTCAGTCGTAAAATGGCTGTATAAACCGTTAAAGGCTGTTAGGGAACAAATGGGAAAAAATGATGGTGCTACCTTTAAACACAAGTCTGGTAAGTACCCAAAATATAAGGCGTGGGGTTTATTTACTGCTGACGTTGTACTGACTTCATAAACTTGACTAACCTTTTCAGTGTTTTTTGTTTTGGGGGAAATGTAAGTGTAAAATCTCATTATCTTCTCTAGTCACGTCGAAAGAGCATGGGTAAAAGAGTTCCCTCTCACTTTCTTATGTGTATTTTATTTTTCAAAATTAACATCCTACTTCTGAAGGCACAAGACACAAAGAATGATGTGTTGTAATCAATTCAAAATTGTTCACTTTACTGAATTCTGTTTATAGGAACAGGGGAAAGATTTTGCCAGATTCATCATAAAAAGGTGTTTGCATCTCGCATTATGTCCTCCAGGATTATTTTCTGCACTGTTCTCATGGTTTTTGCTAATGTACTTTGGAAAAACCTGGAGAACTGAAGAGTTGAACACTTTTTTTTCTCCAAGTCTTTTACAATATAGTGCTAAAGGGCTGTCAGCAGCTTTTGTGAATGTAATTTGTTTCTGTTGCAAACTCAAGAAGCCTCTTTACCATAGCAAAATCTTTATCTGTGGTCACTGTAAATGCCTATCTCGTGGATGGATGGGTGGTGTTTTAAAGTATTCTGAGAATTCATTAAATGCCAAATCTTGTTCTGATTTAGATTAATATCATAGCCCTGAGTAAGTAACTGAGGAAATACTTGCTGGGCAGTGGACCTAGCAAGGTTTATATTTGAGGGTCAAGCTACATTCTTTATTTTTGATAACTTCACAGGACAGATAAAATTGGCTGTCACACCACCTTGATCAAATTCACAGAATGGGCAATAAGGGTAAAGAGACTTAGAGGTTGGCAGTGAGTGAGATCATTTTCTGCAAGTTCTTCACTTTACTTGAAACTGATTAAACAAATTATTAGGCTAGTTTGAAACCAATTAGCACCAAACTGTCCCATAGTGATTCTCTTCTCTTTGTTGGGCTTTACTTAAATTCAGACGGGAAGCAATTAAATCATGTATTGTTGCATTAAAAGTAACGTTAGCCAACTCTTCAAGTAACACTATAAGAATAACCGCATACATTTATATAATATAATATAATATAAGAAAGGTAACTATAAAAATATCAAACATTTTCAGAAAATTTAGGCTAGATTCCATTGATTTCCCAACTCAATGATCAACCATCTTCAATTCTCCATTTTGCATCCCACTGTTTATGCCAGTCATTTTGCGAAGGGCTACATTTTATGGTGCATTCTCTGCATCGTACCACATTGTTGTATTTCATGTGAAACTTATTTTATTAGCTTTGTGCAAGTTCCATTAATAGCTCACCATGTAGATGTGCCGCTTTTGACAAGAATGCTTAACCCAAAACCTCAACACTCGGGCGGAGAAAAACTTACCTCAGTGCCATTTGTAGTTCATTGGTAACCTCATGTTCTCGTCTATATTTCCATACCTCAAAGACATTCATGAGGACCTAACAGATTTGGTCTTTCTGTCATCTGGAGCCACCTAGTTTGCTATTATTGCTGGAATTGGAAATTGAACCTTGTCTCGCTGGTGGAAAGAAACTGCCTTCGGGTGTTGACCAGAAGTCTCAGCCTGCCTATTCTCTCCATGGATACTGATTTACCTTTATGTGTGTTTCAACGTTTTCTGGCTTCGTTCAGTTGCATTATTATCTGCTTTTATTTGACCTGTGGTGCTTGATTGTGGCAGACTGTAACAGACTAGACTGGTTATTGCTTGAATTTAGACACATCAACAGAAATGTTTAGTTTTCACAGAGGAAGGAAGAAAATAATTCTTCACACAGAACACTGTGTGCATTTTTCAATAACTTGTTGATTATGACAAATGAGTAGAAGGAAAATCTCTCCAAACCAGAATTTCCACAGCCTTATGGCTGAATCCTGAGCCAAACTGTTATTGTTACAAGGAGTAAGTATTCTGTTTTCAAGGTCAGAGAGCGTCAGGAAGGGAATTCCACTTAGGGCCTTTGCAGCCAATGATGGAACAATTACATTTAGGGATGCGCAGAATATCAGAATTGGAGGTGCACAGAGATCTCAGCAGGCTGTAATATTGGAGGAGGTTAGAGATGAGGAAAAGTGTGGTCATGAAATGATTCAAAAGCAGGGTTGAGAATTTTAAAATCTAAATGTCGCTTCAGGAGCAAGTGAGCATGGAAGTAATGGGTGAAAGGACTTGTTACAAGTTAGGTTATGGGCAACAGTTTTGGAGACAATCAAGTTTACAGAGGATGAAAGGTAAAATGCCAACCAGGAGAGCAATGTGATCGCCAAGTCAAGAGATAGACAAAGGCATGGACGATAATTTCAGCAATAGATAAGGTTGAGGTGTAGGTGGAGAGGGGCAGTGTTACATATTTGGAAGTGTGGTTATGGGATCGACTGGATAAGTGATCAGAAGCTGATCTAAGAGTCAAAAGGGGAATCAAAGGTGCAAATGGTCTGGTTTAGCCTTAAGCATTGAAATGAGAGAGGGTTAACTTTGGGGGCTGGGAATGGAGCTCATGGTGGGCACCAAAGACAATGGCTTCAGCCTTCTTTATATTTATAGAGGAAGTTTATGCTTACCATGACTGGATGTCAGGCAAGCAGCATAAAAAAATCGGAAGCAGTCAAATGTTGACAGAAGTGGTAGCAAAATAGAACTGTACCATCAACATAAACATGGAATCTGACATCTTTTCCACATGATGAGAAATAGGAGAGGCTAATGGTAGATCATTGAAGGATACCAACTGTAACAATGTGGGATTTTGAAAAGAAGCCATTAAAAATAAGATGCAACAATCTCAAGGTACAGACCCGCCAAGCTCAATGGCCCAAAGGAGAAATAATGGAAAAATATGATGTTGTCAGGTTGAGGAGGGTTAGCATAGCATGATCATAAGGGAGCATTGTAGCTTCAATATGGACCATTTTAGCACGGTGAAAGGGTCACAATCAAATTGGAGAGGATCAAGCATGGAGTTGTGGGAAGGATAATTATGCATTAGTGTGTTAATAACAAATTCAAAGACTTTAGAAAAATAAGGATGATTTGAGATTGGATGGTAGTTTCCAAAGGCAGAAAACTCTAGGATACATTTTTGAGGGTGATCAGAGTGGATTTATTAAGAAACCAGCTGAGGAGTTCTAGTGGTAATGTCATTGAGCTGGTAATCCAGAGACCAAGGCTAAAACTCTGTGGCACGTGGGTTCAATCCTGCTGTGGCAACTGATGGAATTTGAATACAGTTGTTTCAGTTTGAAATTGAAAAGCTCATCTTGTTGATATGGACCACACCAAAACTCAAACAAAATACATTACGAAGATAGCCTAGACTCCAACTTTTTTTTACTTTTAAAAGCAAGTGTAAGGCATTGTGTTCTGCAAGCAATTCGATTCATCAAACTACCAGGCTTGAAGCAAAACAGACTTTATTCTTACACTATAGTTAAAAAACAGACAAAATAAGAATAATAAAAAGCTGAACTGTAGCTCTATCAAAATACTTATCAAGACAATAGATATGTTAACTTCCAGTGATTAGGTGTTCCAAGCTAGTAACATCCCATAAACACACCTTTGGCAAAGACAAATTTAGTACCATAGGTTGTCTCACATGCAGTTCTCACACAGCGAGAACTCCAGCTTTTGGCTATAACAGAGAGAGGAGAAATATTTTCCACTCCAGCTTTAAGACCCCAATAACTACTGAAAGTTAAACTAAAATCCTGTTTCTGTGGGAGCTTGACCCCACCCCTTCATGCTGCTTCTATTGTTCCAACTTCAAAAAAAAACAAAGCTAGCTGGGCTCAGAGCAGACAGCTTGGCTTCAAATTTACCAATACTTGCTTTCAAAAGAAATATTACAGGACAAGTCCTTCTTCTCGTAACAATAGTGACTATAAATTGTCTTAAAAATTCTTCTAGTTCACCTAAGTCCTTTATGGAAGGAAATCTGATTTCCTTATATGGTCCGTCTTATATGTGGCTCCACATCCCAACTAATACGGTTGACTTTTAGCTTTCTGTTCATAACCTTCTGGAATGGTGCAAGCCACTCAGTTCAGGGAAATTAGGGACATGGCACTCAAAAGAAATTTACACAACCTTTGGTAATATCAGTTAACATGCAGACCAGGAAGGGAGGTTGATGATCCCTTCATGTGGTGGAAGTGAGATTAAGAGAGGATGAAGTGGATCGCGTGGACAAGTTGAGCCCAAAGCGGGTATCTGAGGAGATAGATTGTTGACCGGAAGCATTTATTCTCTTTCTCACGTAGATGCTGCCTGATCTACTCTGCATTTCCAGCGTTTTCTGTCTTGTGCTCAGATTTCTAGCATCTGCAGTACTTTGCTTTTTCTGTTGCAATTGAACATCTTTGTAGGTGAACTAAGTATTTAACATAATGCACTTGATTTTCAGTGCTCCAAATAATTAGTCACAGAAAACTGGAATAAAAGTATGATCTGTTCAATTGAATTAATCATATTTGTTGAACTAAGTAATGTTTTCCAACAGATATACTATTACCAGTGAAGTTTCTACACACTTCCCATGTCATCCATTTGTTTCTCATTCCTTTTGAGTTTGTTTACTGCCTACCAGTGTCCTAATGGTGTAATATATCCTCGTGCACAAGTTCAGTTGGGAGAATATGTTCAAGTATCACATTGGTGAGTAAGTGGGAAGATTTTCAGAGATTGGATTGCAATTTATTCCTGGGGAAATGGAGTGAGAGGTTTCTGCTGAATTCAATCCATATTTTCTTATTTTCAGAGGGTTTGATATTGACCCAATATAATTACATTTTATTAGTTAATTTAACATTATTTAATATATATGCTTCAAGCTTAAGTATGCGCAATGCTCTTTCCTGGATTTTCTGCTAATAGCTTTTGCCCAGTTCTTTCTTATTCAGGTGTGTTGCCTACATCTTATTGAAAACCCTTAGTCCATTCATTTGTGGCTTTAATGTATTGAGTTGTTATGCTTGTTAAAATTGTGGTTGAATTTTTGATAACCGTATTTCTATAGAATAAAAGTTAATGAAGTAGGTTGCCCAATTCAAGGGAGGGATTCAAAGCTGGGTCTCTTAATTAAGAGCCAGATGCTGTACTGTGTGAACTGACAAAATGCTAGTTGCAAGGTGACATTGAAAATGAATAAGCAGTCTCAACGAGTAGCTCTTTTGTTCATGTTCAGTCGCATCCATTTGAAAATTTTGTAAAGCTAAACTTTGTTACACTTGCGTACAAAATTCACTCTGGAAGACTTCCTGTCAAGATCTGTGATGAAGGTTGCTGAGAATTGTAAAGACATGAGTTTGATTTTCTTTTTCGCCCATAAATTCCATATAATCTAAATGTGTCACCGTCTTTTTCTGGTGAATATGAGCTCATTCTACAGCTGTTAACACGTACAAGTTATTTCCTTCTACAGACTTATGACAGTTCACAATATTATATATTACATTGCAGTCACAGCAGTTCAATTTTTTTATTAATGGCACTGGAGAATTGTTGTGGCCAGCCGTATTTAATTGATGCAGAATATTTAAGCACGCCAAAGTGGTTGAAAAATGAGGACAGAGATGTGTCATTTTGGCCATCTTTATTCATAAAACAAACAAAGAGCCTGTGTACTGCAACAAATTATGTGGAGAGAGATGCTTAGAATCTGGCTACTGGATGTGTTCAGATGATACAGTTGGATAATGATTACAGAAATGAATTGGTAACTAATAATCATGATGTGAACATGTAACTGTAGCATATGGGGACATTTAATTATGTCTGGACATTGGTGGACTGGTACCAGAAAGAAAAGAACTAAACATTCTGTGGTCATTGCAAAATCAAACCAGATCACTAATGATCTTCCAGGAATGGATTTGGTATCCTTACCTATATTGTCTTCGCAGCTATGATTGGATCAGCAATGAATGATGCATAACCACAACTGCCCATGTTAGAGCAACTTGATTTTTGAAAATCCAGTGTCACATTGTCTCATGAATCATCTTAAGTTTTATCCTGCGCTTGTGCTGGAAGTTCCGAATATTACGTTGTCGCATGTTGTTGTATGCCAACGAGTGAGACTAATTTTTGAAAATGATTTGATATTCTCTGCATAATTCTCATAGCTCAAATAATAAAGAGCTCTATTATAATTGGTTTGTTTGAGACTAGTATCTGTGCTTATAAATACCAAACATTTGTGTACGTGTTAACCCAATAATCTGTATATCTTTCCAAGTGTTTCACAAGAAAAGTTTGCACTAACAGTTGATTCTGATTCCTTTGACTATGAATATTGACTTTACAAACATGGCCAAATGTTCACATTAAAAGCAGAGGTGTGCATTTACATTTAAATCACACAGTTGATTTTAATCATTCAGATATTGGGTAATTTGTTCTTGCCATCCATGAAGTTGAATTTGAATATGAAAAAAAGTGCAAAGTTGAGGTGAACTCATTTAAATTATCAACAGGTTATACCAAATTTACCTCTTAATAGAATAGTTTGTAGAAGAGAAGAAAGACAGGGAGAATTAAACACTTCGTCAGTTTTAAGTTCCCAGGAAAGAAGGTTGAAGTTGAAGATTATTTGATAGAATTGAAGTAGGTTTATTGTTACGTGTACTCGGGTTACAAAAGAACACAAGTAAGATGAAAAGTGTACAATGTGTTGTTTTCAATGTAGCAGAAATATAGAAAGGGAAGAAAACATTTAGAATTGTGGAATGGTTACAGTTTTTCATTTCCGTACTGGCAGTCTGAAGTAATAATTTGTGTAGTGCAACTCCCCTACCACCTCCAAGTAGCCATCTATATCATTCCTTTTCAGATGATAATTTGAAATAAACGCCTCGATTGAACTTAACTCCACCGTGCTGTAATGCAGTGTCTTTCAGATCCTAGCCACTCGCTGTGTTTTCCTTATGTCAGCATTGAGTGCCCTCTGGTTCCTATTCTGTCAAGATCTGTCATGAGTTTGAATGCCATTATAGCAAATCTCTCTCCATTGTCTTCTCCTTCAAAAAACAGCCCCAATTGCTCCAATATACCTATTGAATTGAAGTTTCACATCCCCAGAACCAAACTCATTAATATCTCTGTACTCTCTCAACATCTTCACATCTTTTTCAAAACTCTACACCCAGAACTGCATGTTATACTCTATTTGAGGCTGAACTGGTGATTTTTGCATGTTTTTGATAACTTTCTTTCTTTTGTATTGTCTGTGCCTGTTGTTAAAGCCAAGGATGCTGCATGCTTTTTTAACCATTCTCTCAACTTGTCTTCCCACATTTCCATGCATACACACCAAGTCCTTCTGCTGTTGCCCCCATTTAGAATTATACTCTTGATTTTATATTGTTTCTAATGAATGACTTCTCTGCTTTAAATTTCCTCTGCCAATTGTCCAACCAACCTATCTCTGTTCTTATGAAGATCTATATTATCCTTCTTGCAGTTCAGAGTATCTCCAAGGTTTTGTATCATCGACAGATATTAAAATTGTCCCCTATACCCCAATGTCTCAGTTATTACCATAAATATCAGCAAAAGAAGGGTACTAACTCTGATCCCTGAAGAATTCCACTTTACGCTTTCCTCCAGTCCAAAAAAACAATTAACCACTACAATCTGTGAACACAGCAGGCCAGGCAGCATCAGAGGGGCAGAAAAGCTGACGTTTTGGGTCTGGACCCATTCTTCAGAAAGAACCTTCATTTTTCTGAAGAATGGTCCAGACCCGAAACATCAGTTTTCCTGCTCCTCTGATGCTGCCTGGCCTGCTGTGTTCATCCAACTCTACACCTTGTTATGTCAGATTCTCCAGCATCGGCAATCCCTACTATCTCTCAACCACTACAATCTCTTACCTGTCACTTAGTCATTTTTGTACCTACATTCAAATGCCTTTAGGAAGTCCATATACACTTCAATCACACTATTCCTCATCAACCCTCTCAGTTATCTCGTCAAAATAACTCCAATAAGTTAATTAAGTGATTTGCCTTTGACAAATCCATTTTGACCTTTCTTTAAAAGTTTACATTTGTCCAAGTGACTGTTATTTTTATCCTGAATTATTGTTTCTGAAAGCTTTCCCATCGCCAAGGTTAAATTGACTGGCTTTTGATTTCTGGGCTTAACTTTGCACCATTTTTGAATACATGTGTAGCATTTACAATTTTCCAGTACTTTGGCACCATCCATGCAACCAAGGAGGATTGGGTTAGGCCTGTTTCCATCTTTACTTCCTTCCATATCATTGGATGCATTTCATTCAGTTCTAATGACTTAGCAACTGTAATTACAGGCAGCCTATCTAATGCCTCCCCTTTTTCATTTTTCAGCCCATCCAATGTCTTAATTACCTTGTCTTTCACTACAGCAGGCAGTAGTTTCTTCCTTGGTAAAGATAAATCCAAATACGTAGTGCTTGACTCATGCCCCCTACCTCCACGTTCCAAAATTCTTTTAGGGCCCAAATTGACCCCACTCCTGCACTTCCCACTCTTTCATTCTAGAAGATTTCTGAATTCTTCTCATTCTCCGTCTGTTCTTCTCCTATTTAGTTTTATAATTTCTATTCTGAACCTTCTAAATTTAGCCCAGTTCTCAATTCTGTTATCTACCTGATCATTATCATACTTAGCTTTTTGTGTTTCCACTTACTAGCTATCTCTTCCTACATTGAAGAAGCTTGGGGAGTCAATTTTTTTTTTTACTGAGAAGTTACCTTTCCATTTTCTAGGCATTCATAGATTTCATCTGATTAAAGTCATTAAAGTACAACTCAAGATATCCATGAAGAGGAACTGGTCTGTCCCAACCTCCTTAACAAGATGAGTGAATGGTTTGGCACATTTAGTTTTGATGATATATTTTCCAATTGTAAATACTCATCAAAGGAAATGGGATTCTTTCGAGATTGACTGAATGAAGTCTGTACAGATTGCCATTAGAATTTGGAAGATTTTCCACATTGGTGTGTTAGGTTAACTGCAACTACTGCATATTAAAGCCATAAATTAGATGCCCATTGCTGTAATTTAACACTGCGTCATATACAGAATAAATTTGTGTTCTGTGGTGTGGGCTGAACTAAGCCATTCATTTTTTGAGAGATTGAATGAGCTTTATGCTGTTAGATTTCTAATGTTGTTCATTAAAATTTGTGCTCTTATGACAGAGCAAATGCTCTGTTGTAGAACCTTTTTACCTATGGTAAAAATATTTGTAGTACACAGGTTCGAATGACTGCAATTCTCACCAATGCTTTGTACAATAGATCTTTGACCAGCGAAAGGAACAACATCATCTTGAATTGGATAGTGAGAAGACAAGATATTATTTATGCTTGTTGTAGTGGAAGATCATATAATTATGGTTCAGTTAATTGAACATATGAAAATCTCTTCAAACATTAAATTATATTGCAACTTCATTGTGCTCAGTGCGCAGGATCCTCTGTCAGTTAACTGTGGTTCTCTGCACCCAATTTTAACTATTTATATCAATTGGTTACTTTGTACCATGTGTTTATTTGGATCACACACCTGTCTCTTTTCAACTCATTCCTTATGATTTGAAAAATGCCTATCAGCCTCTTCAGAATGAAATCTATTAATACCAAAAGCAGTAAAAGAAGGAAAAAGGACAACAAGTTTAAGATTCAAAAGAAATTAAAGCTTGTCCTTGATCAGTAGTGTGTTCTTTTTCAGATGATAAGCTTTAATTTACCATTTTTGAACAGAGTGGCATCAAGCATGAGCAAAATTAAAATGTCATGTTTTGTAAGTTTACAAATAGGCCTACTACTTGAAAACTATCTTCTAACTTTAAATACATCATTGAATCAAAAATAAAGGCAGTACCTTTATTCAGATTAAGTCAGGTGTTTCCCTTTATGATAAGTATATATCAATGGGGTAACATCACAAAGTTGAATTATTGCAAACACTTTCATAGCTGAAGCTGCTTTCTTGGTTAATGTAAGGGAATACTGAAATGTAATTAATGTAGGAGCTCTGTTTTTTGCCTTTTCTCAAAAAGAACCACATCTCTTTTTAATTAGTGCTGTGCGTAATGATTCAGTTCAAAATTGAACCCACTTCAGCTTTAATATTATCGTGAATGCAGACTTCTCAATTCTAAAATCATATTATCAGTTTTAGCGTGTACGTACATATGTTAAAGCAGGGGTTACATGTTTTCCTTTAAATTTTATTGTGCTTCTTCAGAAATACTTCAGTTGCACAAGATCTCCAAAGTATTGCAATTCTTACTCATTAAAAATCTATGTTCTCCTGTCACAGGATTTATTCCTTCCCCCCTAGTCTTGATACTGCTGTTCAAAACAAAATACGAAAGAAGTCAAAAATGCTTTCTCAGACCACAATGAAACTCATTATTGACTTTCAAATTCTGTTTTGAAATCTGACAAGGTTGAACATCTCCAGGCCAAGATGCTCCCTTCCCTGATTATGACCAGGAAGATGTTGCAATGCTGAGAGAAAATAGAATAGAAACTTTTTGCTGCATCTACCACACATAACATGCACCTGAAGTTATTTTAAGGTTTGTTATAACTTGTTAAAATGCATATGGTCAGAACAATAAAATTATTAATATTTATTTCATATGATTGACTTCTTTGATATTGAATGATAATTTTCCACACTGTAAATGAATCCTTGCATTCAGAGCTATAAGTGAAAGTCCAAGAGATCTTGATATGACTGAGCATTTTCTACCTGAATCAATTCTGTTTCTAAAGGTTACGGAATATAAAACTTAGGGTTATAGACTTTAGAGCAGGATTAAGCTATTTAACTCTTCAATCCTGCTCAGCCATTTATTTTATTAATTCATGGAATGTGAGTATTGCTGCTTGGGCCAGCATTCATTGCTCATCCCTAGTCCCTAGGTGGTGGTGAGCTACATTCTTCAACCACTACAGTCCATTTGCTGTAGGTAAAGCCACATTGCTGTTAGGGAGGGAGTTCCCCACCTTTGCACAAGCAACACTGAGGGAAATGTAACATATTTCCAAATCAGGACAGTGAGTTGCTTAGAGGGGAGTTTGCAGGTGATTTTTTTTTTCCATATGTCTGCTGCACTTGTCCTTCTAGATGGTAGTGTTCATGGTTTGGAAGATGCTGTCTAAACAGCCTTGGTGAATTTCTACGGTGCATTTTGTAGATTGTCAAGCTTTTTGAGTACTGTTGGAGCTGCAATCATCCAGACAAGTTGGGTGGGGTGGGGTGGGAGGAGGGGGAGCGAGGGGTTGGTGGTGGGTGGGTGGTGTTATTCCATCATGATCATGCCTTGTACTTTGTATATGGTGGACAGGCTTTGAGGAGTCAGGAGATGAGTTGCTCACTGCAGGATTCCTAGCCTCTGATCTGCTCTTGTAGCCATTGTATTAATGTGGCTGATCCAGTTCAATTTCTGGTAATCCCCAGGGTGCTGATAATGTGGATTCTGTGATGATGATGGCATTGAACGTCAAGAAGCAATGGTTAGTTTCTCTCATGTTGGAAGTGGTCATTGCCTGTCACTTATATGGTGAAAACTTACTTGCCACATATCAGCCCAAATTGGGATATAGTTCAGGTCTTGCTGCATTTGGACATGGATTGCTTCACTGTCTGAGATGTCATACATGGTCTTTAACATGGTTCAATCATTGGCAAACTTGTCCATTTCTGACCTAACACAGGAGGGAAGATAATTGTTGAAGCAGTTGAAGATGGTTGGGCCTAGGCCACTATGCCAGACTTTGACTTGACAAGTCAAATGCTACGTTCACCCCAATTTTGAGGGAATTTGGCCCCAGGACTTACAGGGCTTTATTTGCCTTCGTCATTTCCGGTACCTTAGTCAATGTCAGCTGGTCCGACTGGTTTAATTCCTTTCTTTAGACTTTGTAATAACTGATTCTTCTAAACTCCAATGAGTACAGCCCAACCTACTCAACCTCTCCTCATAAGACAGTCCTCCATTCACGGAATCAACCTAGTGAACCATCTCCAATCCCGGTTTATCTTTCCTGGTCCCCTCATCTAAAGACATTCGTGCAAGGTCCCAGAAAACTGGGAATTGACCATTGGAAGTGTAATCTGCCTGGGCAATTCCCACAAAGCCAAAGTTTCAGGAAGTCTAAGGAGGCTCAAAATATATCTTTGTGGTAAGTCCAGTCCCTGTATATCTAGGGACTGGACAATTTGAAACTGTACAGTGTTCCATTGAGAAAATGTGACCCAAAAGGCTTTTGAAATATTCTTATGTTGCTGTGAAGTAAAATTATTGCACCTTCAAATGTCACTGAGCATTTATAGTCTTAGAAGATTTGGCTTTTATCTTCTATCACAAACACCTACAGATGTGACTTTTCTAACCAACCACTGGCAAATGGGAGTGACAGTCACACATGAGCAGATATAGAAGGCTTGAAGTATTTTATGAAAATGAACGACTAATTTAACCCATTGTCAATACCTGGCTGGACAAGCTAACCTTCACAGAAGAGGTTGTTATCACATGTACTACTCAATGGACTCCTGGCATATTCTAAAGAAAGAGCCAGTGAATTTATTTAGAAAATCATTTGTAAAACCTGAAACATCAGAATCGTCAAGAATGCAAAACTCATAAGTCTAATGACCTATGTGTAGACAACTTCAAAATGCTGCAGAATTCAATCAGAAATTCCTATGATAATCATAGAATCTGTTTGTTCTCTACTTGCCATCCACTGTAATTTCAAATTGGAAGACCTATTATTTTACTAAAAGAGGTTGTCATCCTTGCTTAAATCTGCTTTTACAGGTTGCCCTAAGAGAAAGGTGTCAGTCACTAGCCGAAGATGTAACCAATAAATTGGTGGGTCTGTTATTCATCCACACCAATAGGGAAAGAATAAAGAAGATTGTATTTTTTCTTACTACCCAGTGATTTATCATCTACATTTCAATGTAGATAATTTTTGGACTTTTAAACAATGCCCTGGAGCTGAAACATATTTATGCAAAGAAAAAAGATAACTTAAAAAGTTGAAATGTTTTTTTGAATAGACATAACAAACTGCTTACTTTTTGATCAACCCCACCTACAAACTGGATTATAAGTCGATAATTATGGAAATGTGTAGCAGGTCTATCAGCATCTGAGAAGATTAAAAATAAACAAGTTAATGTTTGTGCTGTATGTCCTTGGTCAGACTCTTCATCAGAGATTGTTTTGACAAGATGTCTACATCCAAAATATTACCAGTGCTTTCAGATATTGATGGATTTTTCTGTTTATATTTCACGTTGCCAGCAGTTTTAGTTTTCCCCAATTGCTTCTTCCCCATTACTTGTCTCAGTTTCTATTAGCTACGGAACTATATCTGAAAGCCTCTTGAACATTGGTTATGTTTCTCTCTCAAAAGCATGCCCTTGCAGCTTGTTTCGTTGTTTGGGGGAAAGTATCCACCTGACTACCTTCTTGTTTCCAATTCTTTAACTAGGATCCTCTAGAATTTGAGACTTACATCTCAATAAGCCATTTAAATCAACTTAGCTAATTCTCTTCATGGTTTAATCAGCTGAATGTCTAAGGTATAGTTCAAATAAAAGATGGCGACAGTAGAACGGGATTACAGAACTTTGAGACGGAAGATGGTGATGACAACCTCTCCGTGAATGACACAGGAGGATGGCATTGTTTTCTGTGATACTGGAGACAAGGTGAAGCTTATAACAGTTTGTCTAAGAACGTCTAACTATGAACTGTCAAAAAAAAATGCAATGTTGCAATTCTATCAGAGATTTAACATTTAAAGAAGAAATCTAAAGTCTCAGCAATTGATCAACAAGCCAACACAAATTTCATAATTTTAAACAATAACAAGTTTTTTAAAATTGCAAACAGTTAAACAATGCAAGCACCATTAGTTTAATTCTACAGGTTACAACACTATATTATGAACTCAATTTTACTTTATACTATCCTCCCAAAGCCTGCAATCCTATATCTTTAAAAACCTTCAAAATTCATTCACTTTTTCTGGGGAAAAACCCAAAGAAATTCCGCAGCCCTTTGGAATATATTTTATTTTGCTTTTGTACTCCAGCAGTTCCTCTTAAGTAAGATTCTGTGACGATCTCTCCATTAGCTTTTTGGCAGTTGCAGCTCTGTACGTTTTTCTGTCCGGCCTCCCAAGTGTGGATGCTTCAGTCATTTGTTCAGTTTGCCAGCCGTTTCAATTGACTTCCTGCAGCTTTTGAGCACAACTCCACTGAGTGCTTTCTCCCACAAAGTTCTATGAGAACACTGCAGAAATGTTCCAGTAGCTGCAAGCTAGAAGACTTCTGCCAACTGTCTTTGCCTCACAAATTCCACACTGAAGACTCTCTTTCTGCTGGCACAGATGAAGTAAACAAAAAAAACCTCCTCAACATGGCTTCACACTCAACTTGGCACACTTTGGAATTAATCATCCAGAAATGCAAACGACTTCACCTTCAAGACACCTCTCTTGAATCCGTAACTCATATGATGATTTATATGGGTGATGAATGTAATTGCCCTCTCTTCAAAATTCGAGGCACTGTCAAGGAACTCTCCCGTTTACACCATGCTTTTGCCTTCTTTTGATCTCGGAACTGCATGCATAATTTATAATCTTTATTGAAATAGGTGTAAACCTTATGGCATCCCCAAATGCCCAGAAATAGGGTGAGATGCTGCCTGGCCTACTGTGTTCTTACAGCTCCATACTGTGTTACCTCTGGCTGCAGCATCTGCAGTTCTTGCTATCTCTGATTTATTATTTGGGTTAGCACCTCTACCACTGACCTTGCAAGATAAGCAAGCACAAGTAAACTTGTAAGTTTATTACACTTAGGCTTGTTTGAGTTGCATTCACATCAGAGTTGGTTGTTTCTCAATCATATGCCTCTCCTATTATCTATGGTCAAAATTTTAAATCCTAAAACAAGTTATATTCTAAAGCATTTAAGTAACGAACGAGATATTCACAACAGTAGCTTGGAGAAGATTGGTGAGAAAGTCATCAAAAGGTAGAGATGATAAGATGACAAGTGAAAGCTAGCAAACCACTGTGTCATTTACACTCTGGAAACCATTGGTTGACCAAAAGATACTATAATTCGATGTTTTCAGTTGTCGCAGATTAACTGGTTATATGAAGAAATGTCCTTTTGCACAAAGTTTGAGTTATATTAATAAATCTAAAACCTAAACTAAGAATAAGTGCTTTGTAATGCTAAATTTATTCCTAATAGTATTTAGGATCAAGTAAAACATTATTAGGTTTTGCACTGCTGCAGAGCTGCATAGAGCAGATTTTAATAATTAAAGCAATGAACTGCAGATGCTGGATAAAGTCAGCAAGTCTTGCCACACCTGTGGAGGGAAAACCAAGTCTCTGTAGAAGGGTGCCTGGTCTCTAAACATTAGCTCTGTTTTCTCTCCACAGATGTGGCCAGACCTGTTAGAATGTTAGAATCCCTACAGTGTGGAAACAGGCCCTTTCGGCCCAACATGTCCACACCGACCCGTGGAGCATCCCACCCAGACTCATCCCCATATAACCCACCTAATCTATACATCCGTGAGCACTACGGGCAATTTAGCATGGCCAATCCACCTAGCTTGCACATCTTTGGACTGTGGGAGGAAACCGGAGCACCCGGAGGAAACCCACGCAGACAAGGGGATAATGTGCAAGCTCCACGCAGACAGTCACCCAAGGGTGGAATCGAACCCGGGACCCTGGCGCTGTGAGGCAGCAATGCTAACCACTCAGCCACCATGCCGCCCTGCTGAGTTTATCGAGCAATTTCAGATTTTAATAATTCTAGGCATAAGTTACTTTGCTTTTGGATATAACCAAAAATAACATTTCAGTTTTGATGCTGAAATAATGATCCAGTCCCAAAGTTTTCCACCCACTACATGAAAACTAAGCCATGTGTACTTCTACAACCAGAACTTACAATGCCAGGAGTTGTATTTTATAGGACTTTGGGAGAATGTAAAAAACCAAGGAAATTTATTACAGTTTTTGCCATTGAATCATGAAGTTACATTCAATGGAATTACTTTTATTTTATTGTATTGCAACTTCATGATGCAGTTACACTAATTACATTGTACACTTAGGGCAGCATTGCCAAGTATTTTCTTAACAATTTGACAAAGGATTTGGCTTGAACTCGGTTGTCTCAAATAACATTGCTTAAATTTGTAATTCATAACATTATTTCAACAGAGGAAGGCAGTATAAGGTGAATTTGTGGAAGTTTTTTAAAGTCAAGAGCACTGCTTCACATCTCCACTGAATGTCAGATAGCTTGCTTGCTTCAAATCCCAACCTTATTTTCTCAAGTTCAGAGAGCCTGCAAGACTAAACCTGATGTCTTTGACAATCTCCCTCATGCCTTGTCAGAGAATTGTTAATAAAACTTCCAAAGTTATTTTTTAACATTTCTCACATTTGACTTTTATTCTTACCCCTAATAGCTCCCAATGTTTAGCATATGACAGTTAGAATTTTGCTTAAACCAAAATGGGTGCCCACCTGATAGTTTTATAATTATTTTGAGTGCATTAAAAATAGGACATTGTTCATAAACCAGAATTCTGTGCATTCATCCTAAGCTGTAGAGCTCTGAAAAGTTTAATTTATTGTCAACATTCCCTTGAACAGCCCAGTCTTCAATGCTGATTAATTGTCAACTTCTTCACTATCGAATTGTCATTAGATCTGCATTGTTGTAACTTTACATGATTTAAAACCCCACGTATCATGGAAATTTCACAACACACCTAGAATGTTTTCCTGAATATCATGTTTCAACTGTTATTTCTGTCGAGGCAACTTCAAGATCGTTTCCCTTGAAGTTGTGCATGTGTGTAGCCTTAGACATTGATCAACTGTGGTAGTCTTCCCAAACTTACACGTGTCAACACAAACACAGCTTTAAAACCCACTTCAGATTGCTTAACATGTGCTGTTTTACATTGTACTTCTTGGTTCTACTTATCTACTTTATTCTGTGTGTATAACATTCAGTCTTCCTTAACTAAAATGGCTGTAAAGCAGCATGTGCGTGGCTTAATGCCCTTTAGGAACAGTTTCTCAATTAGGAACTTATGCTTGCCAGATCATTAAGACTGTGTGCAATTGAAGCAAAATGTTAATCATGTTGGATATGCTGTTAACTGAATTCTTGACTCCGCTATGAATTAATGCAACATTCCATCCAAATGAAATGAATTCAGAACAAAAATGAAATAGTTCAGTTCAAACCATCAAAACTAATAATTGCAGATAGGGAGATGTTAAAGATCAAGTTGCTGGTACTTTTGCTTGTGAATGGAATTCCTTTGTCTGCTGTTCATGTTTGTGTGAAATCAGAGGGCGCAACTGTCCAAGTGCCTTGAAATTATTGTGATGTAGAATTTGGTTATCACAGAATCACAGTCATACAGCATGGAACCCTTTTTGTCAAATTGATTTAAAGAGTTCATATTCTTGAACTCTGGCAGTTTTCATTCTGCTGCTTATTAATGATGATAGATCTTTTATGCCAAGCATGAATGTTCTCATACTTAGAATAGGTCAAAGGGCACTTCTTTCAATTGGAAAAATTCATACATAAATGCTTATCATATGCATATTACATTGTTTTTGTGCTATTTTTAATCTTTAAGTACTCGTGGATGAATAGTATCAATCAGAAGATCTACCATATAAATATGCTACATCATGTTGTTCGAAGAAGGTTCATGTCCATCTTCTCTTCCTTCTGCCACAATGCCACTGGAAACAGATTATGGTGAAGGGACAAGTGGAGACGAAGTATTTTGTCTGGAAGAAAAGAGAGGAATCATTTCTGCGCAATATACTGTGACCAATTTGAGAGCAGCATTGTTGAGGTCCTGAAGCAGATTTCTTGCCCTGCAAATCCAAGGTGGTACAGCACACTGGGAGCTGGTAACGAATACCTTGTTTCAAAGAAAGGAACAACCTTATTTAAGTTACGGCAAGCACGGACACAAATTTTCACTCCTCCCATTCTACTGAACTGGGATGATAGAATGCTGAAAATCATAGTACGTTACATGTCATCCAGTTTACATGACATTCAGCCTTTTGCTAGCTCAGTCAGGTCCTTCCTATTGGCAGTGTCTGGCATCAAATAAAACAAAAACAGGTTGACGTCTTTTAAGCTCAGGCAAATTACAGTGAAGTCCTTGTGATTCTAGTGGATAAAGTACATGACATAAAAACACCAGCCAATGGAACAGTACCTGGAACGTTCTAACCAGCAGTATGTAAAGAAACATTAACCAATTGAAATCACTAATTCAGCACAGGTGTGGTGACAGCAATATCATTTTGGACATATGCATTCATTTTAGTATAAAATACTTTTCATACACTTGCACTTACATAATACGTAACAGATATTTACAGTACCAATGCTTGATGTTAATAGTCTTTCGCTTTGGAATTCCAAGTATTGCTTGGAATTCTCATATAAGGTTATCAGGCATAGCAGATCTTAGTACATTTTATGCTTTTGTCCAGGAATTGTCCAGATTGGTGCTTTAGTTCGAAAAGTGTGTTTGCTGAGAATTTGACTTGTACTGAATGAACCTGAGTCAAATTTGGAATACATTTTGGCAGCAACAATTCTGAAGCTCGATAGAGTATTCTTACTCAGTCACAGTATTTCTGCACTGTTTGAGAGTTGGTCTCAGTCACTTTCCTACTTTGCCAGCAATAGCAGATCTGTTTCCACAGGACAGTATTATTACTTTCTGCATGTCACCAATGTCAAAGCAGAAAGTAGACTGTATTTCTCATTATTTCAATGGCCAGACTGAAACTAGTGAAGCCAATCAGTCTCCTAAAGAAGACACCCTCCTTCATACACTCAGTTATGCACATACCTGTAAAGCATTTATGTGAAATCAAGAAATAGTGAAAATGTCATAATACTATGGAAGGCATAATGAGCAGCATCAAAGAATTTGAATATGTCTTTGAGATGTACAGCAAATTGAACAGAAAAGAGGAGACTAAAGCAAGTATAAAGGGAAGCATGAAAAAAATGTTCACAGAGCAGACTCCTGCATTTTGGAGTAAAAGCAAAGATGTTGGAGATCTGAAATAAGAACAGAAAATGCTGGAGAAACTTAGCATGTTTGGCATGTCCCAGCACCCTCCGTAGTCACCAGTCTAGTCCTCCATTTTACATAGAAACTCACAACTGGCAGAAGGAGAATTGGATCCCTTCAGTCTGTATGTATTCAAAGCCAGGCCCCTAAAGTAGAATGACAATTTCCCAACGACTTCCTTTCAGTTTTATTCATTGTGTGAAAAGTTGTAACAATTAGTCTTTCACTGCAACATTAACAATGAATGTAACATTGAACTTTTATGGTCAAGTGCTGAATTTAATGACTGTTCTTGAAGTTAGTAAATCTTGATAATGTTATTGTGATTAAATGCATTAATGTGGTTGGCTCACATGTCATTGTTTTTTTTGTTTTAGAAGATTAGGTTTTTGCAGCAAAGGTACCCAGTTCTTTGCATTGTGAGGTACACAATGTAGGCAAACTGCAAACACTGTTCATAAGTACTGATAAGCTCAGATCTTCTTAAAAAACGCAGAATATACGCCAATGTTGCTATCCGGCAGCATAAGCCAGTTGTATAAAACCAGCTACAGAATAGATAGCAAGAAGCTATTCCCATGGGTCGAAAGATGGAGAGCACGCATTTCAGATGACGAGCAAAAGCAGCAAAGGTAACGTGAGGATAAACATCTTCACTGCAGCAGGGGTCAGGAATATGCACTGCCTGAGTGTGTTGAGGCAGGTCCAGTTGCTGCTTTGAAAAAAATTACATCATTATCTGAAGAGGAACAAAATTATAGAGCTATGCATAGGAAAGGGCACAGGAGTGACACTAGGCTAATTGCTCTTACAAAGAGCAGATGCTAACATGAGGGGCTGAACAGCCACTTTCAGCACTCTAACCTTGCAGTAAATCTCTGGTAGTTATTAATAAATCCTGTAAAGAATTTAGAAGAAATGTCTTATCCAGGGAATGTTTAGAATGTCGAGTTTTTTGCCACAGGCAGTACCGTACTTGAGGTGAATATGACTGATGCCTTTATAGGGAAGCTAGTTAAGTGCAAGCAAGAGAAAGGAATGGAAAGGTGCAGATCGCTTGAAATGAAACCGGGTGGGAGGAGACTTGTGTGACATAGAGCAGTTTGGGCATATGGTTATTTGTGTGCTGTAAATTCAGTGTAATCCCATGTACTTGGTGGAATTGCTGATTTCCTTGAAATAATATTTTACGTTAAAACCGCCACCATATTCTTGAAAAGGTGAGAAAGAATGTGCTTTATTTTGCCATTTCAAAGTTAAATTGGTACTTTATTTTTGTTTGATCCAACATTACTTTATAAAATGCATTTGATCAAAGTTGTCACATTTCCAGCAATGTTTCTGTTATTATACTGTCTATCATTTGAAGAGCAAATACAATAATTATTTAAAATTCTTTCCAGCCCACGTAGGTTAAGGCACCTCTGGTGTCTGGTAATTCATCTGAACTCGCAATTCTTTCAAATTGTGACAAATCAGAATTAATTAAGCTGCTATAATTGGATCTCTGAGCACTGATTGTGTTAGTTTGACAGTGTGTTAGTTTCACCTCTTTTTGAGATAAATTAATATTAAAGTAGTCTGATAGGGAACCATTTTTTTCTGGCTGATTTCCTTTTCCTCCTCCTCTGTTTCAGGTATATGGCTTTTTCCATATTTAACAGGAACTAATAGCATGTCCATATAAGCCAGCAGTAAGTCCAGCTGCTGTATCTGGGAATTCATCTGCTCAGCTTTCCTCATAAATTGATCCTTGCAAAACCCTGAGCAACCCTGCATTCTTCAAATGTAATGTTCTCAATGCACAAACCAATAACAAATATTGATATGTGGTAGGTCTTTCACAAAAATTAAGATGAATATAGAAGCACAGGCAGCTAGGAGGAGGAGGCAAAAAGTGAAAAACTAAAAAAGATAGAATCATGGAAAGAGTCGTAGATGGAGAAAACAACAACATGTTTTGCAATTGCATTTATCTTTTTATTGCTGACACCCTTGTGAATGTACATTTATATGGATATACATGTATATGGATATACATGTCAAAGGAATGCAGAAGAGGTTGGATCTTTACTTGGAAAACAATTGTACCTAATCTCACAGATTTACCCCTTCTCTGCCTACCCCCAATAAAGAATAGGTCAAACATTCTTACTGTTGATCAAGATTATGGCTTCATTAGCATACAATGCTTTTCAATCTCACCAGCTGGAGCAGCCTGATGCTAGTGACACCTGAATGAGTGTGACAGAGGTGTGATATGCGAAGCACTGTTCAGTCTGTATAGGTAGCACTGTCACAGATGTTTATTAAATGTGACTATACTGAAGTCAGGGATGTAAATATGCATTCAACATGGCATTCAATTTTGACAAGTAAATTAAGACAGATGTTGCTCTAATATTAGAGATGAACTGTACATTTTTCTCCATTTTCACTTTTTCATGTCTTTTATATTGCATTTCTATTGTTTTCCTTATGCCATTAATCTCTTGCCTAAGTTTTTCCTCTAACATTCATTATCAGACAAATGGGTGGGTACCTTAAATAATACTATTAAGGGTAATACTTGTAGATAAATGGAAGGATAAATAAAGAAGTTGCAAATTTAGTACATCAGTCTTCATCATTTTTGCATTCTTAAGCTTATGCTTCCTTTGTCTTGTAAGCCAGTTGTATGGATGTCCATTCGTCCCATCCTAGTTTGATAGCAACAACAGGATTACAAAGCAATTGAACTGTATTCATTTCTCATTCAATGTCAGCATTCTTTTTCTATTCTTTACTCTTGTTTACATGTAACTGAAAGAATCTTCCATAGTATGTTTTTAGCCTTTCAAAAATGTATAGTTTGGGCAACTTGATCAATCCCAATCATGTTCCTAAAGGCTTGTTATTGTTAATTCTTCAAGGAGATTCAGCTTTGATTCATTCCAACCCGTGCAGAAATTATTGTGCAGATCTGTCAATTACTTTACGCTGACAGGTCAGAAGTTAGGGGCTGTGTAAAAGTAAAAAGCTATTCATCGAAAGAAAGTGAGAGGGACACTAACTGGGACTAGGCATGTTCATGTTCATTTAATTAACAAAAACCATTGTGCAAACATAACGATGTAGGATTACTGTGGGGAACATAGCATGCAGTAAAAATGATACTTGCTTTATGTTCTTTAAGCTCCTTTCTGTGCTTTATGGCCCTTTTTTGCTTGAATCAGCAAACAGTTCCTGCCTGTTTTCCCAGTCTTGTGTGTGGGTTAATGCTGGTGGTTCCACAATTTGCATGTTTTCTGGTGTGTTAATAGCAAGTGCGTTTGAAAAGTGTAAAAGGCCAAACTTACAATAAACCTCTCATTAGTTCTTTTGTTTACTATTTCATTTCTTAAAGAAATTTATTAGATTTCTGAGCTTCTCTGTTCATTATAAATCTTTTGTTTTTGTTTACGCATTAGCTCCACCATAGGTTGGAAGGGCTTAAAGATGAACTCAGAAGGCATAGAGGATACAACTCGCGAGTAACTATTACTGATCAAAGGAGCTTCTACCATTCGCAAACTTTGCTTTGCGCTATGAGTTCTAGCTCCTTGCTATTCTATCTATGTGAAGATTCTTGACTGTCTGTTTCTCCCACCTTAACACTGCCCACTAGTCTGCGCCTTTAACATTTGTCTTAGAATCTTTCAATTATCATTTCCGCATTTAGAGCCTCCTAATTCATATATGGTGTAATTCTTGGTGTTTCGTGTCTGTGTGTGCGTGTGTGTGTGCGCGTGTGTATGTATGTATGTTTCTATTTCTAAAGAATATTGCTAGCTCCAGAACACACAAGCCCTCCTACATGGATTAATTTATTGCAACATGCCACGTTCATTTCTGATAGGCTTTTCTTCCTTCATGCAGATTTCATGGCTATTTATGCTTAGCAGATCTGATGCAACTTTTCTTTGAGCTATGATGCTTTGTCCAATAACTTGTGCCTCCATTCTGATGGGTTTCCGGATTTCATGCATTTGCATTTTAATATTCTAGGGTGAAGAATCATAAGCTTCCCCATTGTAGTATCTTCACACAAATGTCATTTCATTGTGGTGATCCAGCTTTGTTCATCATGATCTATGCTGTATAACTCACTGCATGTCTGTATGTTTGAGCCTTCTATAGATAATATAGTCTTTAAAAATAATGTCTATTCTCCCTGCAGGTCCAGTCACGATGCAGCAGCAAGGAAAATATCCTGAGAGCCAGTGAGTACTTAATCCAGTTTTTGATCCCTGCACAATATTTAAAAAGTATTTAAAAGTGTTCAGTCTTAAGGCAGCTGTTCCTTGATATTGGATATCAATCTAAATAAAAGTATTTTGGTTTTTGAGAATTGATGGAAAAAAATAGAGAATTTGTCAAGAAACTTTAATTCCCATATTTTTGTTTAATTCAATCAAGGTGCTTAGATATAATCCTTTCCTGCAGAAGACAAGCCCAGCATATTTTCATTTTACTATAGCTATGTCTTGAGTGTATTTAGCACATGCAGGCAGCGTGATTAAAAGAGGGAGCACCACATCTATCTATTTTCTATTGTAGGAAAGACAGCTGTAGTGATTGGAACAAGATCAGCCAGCTTGACCTTGTAGAATATGAGTTCATTGATTGGGACTGTTAATCAAGGAGCCCTAGCTGACAAATAAAAAGAGGAGTGTCAGAGATTCTGGCAAGGGTGTCAACTTCTGTCAGAATTCCCTGCAACTCATATGCTCCAGTTCCTGCATTTTCCAGTGATAAAGCCAGTGGTACTGCCTGTTTGAAGTCCAGTTGGTCTTCAGCTAGTAGGTGCTTTTGCACGGTTACATCATTAATCCTACTCTTGTCTCAGAGATTCTGACACTCTGGGTGCTGACTCTGACGAGGCTGTGCCAGAGTCAGGGACTTTCCATGTATAAATAAAGGGTGACTTGTTGATGGCATACCGACCATTGGCAGATGTACCACCAATGGAAGAGTCTGTTTTTAAATTTTCTGGACACACTTCCAGTCATAGCTGACAATATCAGACTTTGAATGCAGAAAGATCTGGTCCTGTCAAAATTGAAACAGCTGTGGTGATGGGGGAAACCAAAGGGCTGCCACAAACAGAATTGAAACCTTTCTGAACCCAGATCACAGTAGAGGATGGTGTGTCGTTATGGAGAGCAAGAGTGATTGTCCTGAGCGAAGGTCGCCGCCAGATACCAGCTGAACTTCTCTAGGGTCATCCAAGGGTCTCCAAAATGAAAATACTGGTGAGAAGTTATGCCTGTTGGCCAGGATTGGAGGCAGACATAGCTGCCTTGGTGAGGTAGTGCCCAGAGTGCCAATAAGGAAAAAAAATACTGCCAGCAGCTCCCCCACATCCATGGGAATGGCAAGGTAAACCTTGGACTCAGTTACACTTTGACTGTGCACATTCTTTAATGGGCTCAATGTTCTTAGTCATTGTGGATGCCCACTCCAAGTGTTTGGACATGCATAGAGTTCATTCATCAAATACAGAGACGACGATAAAAAATCTTCTTCAATACACAGACTCCCAGAAGTGTTGGTCACAGATAACAGGCCATTGTTTACCAGCAGGGATTTTGGGTATTTCCTGAAGTCAAATGGGATTCAACATGTAAGGACAGCTCCTCACCACCCATCAGCCAATGGCCTGGCTGAAAGAGCAATCCAAATTTTGAAGGCAGGCTTGAAGAAACAGCCTATAGCCTCGCTGTCATAGTTCTTATTTGATTACAGACCACTCCTCATGCAACTGCAGGTACAGCTCCAGCAGCATTGCTAATGTGTAGAAGACTTCACACCAGGCTAAATCTGATCTTCATGGACCTGGGACGGAGGCTGAAATGGCAACGGGAATGCCAGACCCAGACAAGACTGTAACAAGGTCGGCAAGCTGGACTTAATAGAATGAGTTTCCTGATTGGAGCTGTTAATCTAGTCCAATCAGGGAGCCCTGGCTGCAAGATAAAAGCAGGAGTGTCAGAGATTCTGACACTCTGGGTACTGGCTCTGATGAGGCTGTACCAGCATCAAGGACTTTCCACACGTAAATAAAGGGTAACTTAGTGACAGGACACCAGCCTGAATGGAGTTATTTCACAGTATGTGAATATTACAAGTCCATATGAGAATTTATCTACATTTTCAGACTTTTTTAATTGTGCTGCTGCTGAAGGACATTATTTGGCTCTCTATGCTCTCTTTATATGGAACACATATATACAACAGTAATAATAGTTAACAACAGTCAAACAGCATGGTTACAATAGCACAAATAGATTAGAGATGTTGGAACTATTCTCCATGGAGAGAAGGCAAAGAGATCTGATGGACAATGAGGTGGCTGAATGGAGTAGGTAGGGAGAAAATTTTCCACTCATAGAAGAATCAGAACGAGAGGGCACAGACTTAACGTGATCTGCGAAAGAAGCAAAGGCGAGGTGAAAAACTTTTTCACACAACGTGTGGTTCGTGACTGGAGGCAGGTTCAATTGAAGCATTCAAGAGGGCACTGGATGACTATTTAAATAGAAATAATGTGTAAGGGTTTGGGGAAAAGGCAGGCGGTTGGCATTAAGTAATGACGCTCAATTATGTAAGAGGGGCTGAATAGCCTCATTCTGCATCATAACACATTTCTGTGATTCTATGAAATAAAGCAACTTGTATAGAAATAGAATCCTGTCTTCATTTGCATTTTGATAACGGCACCAGCAGAAATTTTTTCGCAGTGATTAACTTATTTTTAACTCATATGTGATTTCCAGAGGGTATACAAGAAAGAACTATCCCATTGGTGGAAGGATCAAACCATAGGACACTGAGCAAAATTAGTGTCGATGGCTCTGGAGAGAGATTTTTTTTCTTTTTGCACGGATGGAATTCTGAAATTTTTCCTTTTCAACTTGTTTATTGAAGCTGTTTAAATAACGACAGAGATCAGGGATTGGCATTTCTTTTCTCAGACCCAGAGATTTGAAAGCTGACTGATAGAGGATTTGAAGAGGAGGCTTTTCTCAGTTGGTGGGAGTTTCAGCTAAGTGCTTGATTCTTTAAGTGTTTAATTTTTTTTCTCGTTTGCGTGCTTAAGATTAAAATCTGTGAGTAAGGAAGAGTTTTTTTTCATATCTAAGGTTCTTTTAAGAGCTTTTTTTTTAGGTTTAACACTGCTGAGGGTATACAGGAGACACAGAGTGTGATGATTAGTAGATTCAGAGAGGAGGTTACGCAACAGGACCTGTCAGTTAAATAGGTTACTGTCAGGAATTGTAATAAGGTTCAGGGTGGCAGGGTGGTTCCTTGGTAAGCACTGCTCCTTCACAGTGCCAGGGGACCCGGGTGGTTCGATTCCAGCCTTGGGCAACTGTCTGTGTGGAGTTTGCACGTTCTTCCGGTGTCTGCATGGGTTTCCTCCCACGGTTCAAAGATGTGCAGGTTAGGTGGATTGGTCATGCTAAATTGCCGATAGTGTCTAGAATTGTGTAGGCTAGATGGATTAGCCATGGGAAATGCAGGGTTACAGGGACAGGGTAGAGGGGTGGGTCTGGGTGGGATGCACCTCAGAGGGTCTGTGTGGACTCGATGGACGGATGGCCTGCTTCCACACTGTCGGGATTCTGTGATTCTTTTCTAAGCCTCGAGCTGCTGTTCCTCTCTCAAACAGAATTCCCGTTTTGGGTATGTTGAAGGGGATAGTCTCTCAGAGGAAAATAGAGGTGGCAGTCAGATCTTGGGCGCTAAGAATATCGTGTGTTAAGTGGGGTTTGTCAAGATTTAAACAAATAATTGTTTTGGGGACTCTCCTGTCTAGGGCACAGACAGGATTCTGCGCTATGACTGTGAATCCAGGATAGTGTGTTGCCTCTCTGGTGCCAGGGTCAAGGACGTCTCAAAATAGTTGAAGCGTATTGTTAAAGGAGAGAGTAAGAAGCTGGAAGTTGTTATCCACATTGATAAGAACGATGTAATTAGAGAAAAGGTTAAGGCTTTGCAGAGTGAATACAAGAGATTAGGTAAAAGGTTAAAAAGCAGAATTTTAAAGATAGCAATGTCTGGTTTACTGCCGGTGCCATGTTCTAGTCAGAGTAGGAATAAAAAGATAGGGCAGATAAATCAATGGCTGAAGAGATGGTGCAATGTTCAAAGATTTAGATTTTTGGATCATCGGGGTTGGGATCTCTTCTGGGGCAGAAAAGACCTGTTCAAAAGGAATGGACTTCACCTGAACTGGAAAGCGACCAATATGCTGGTGGGGAGATTTGCTGGCTCTATTTCGGGAGCCTTTAAAATAATAAGGGCAGGCGGGGGCGGGAGGCAGTGAAGATAGAAAGGCAGACGAGGATGGTTCTCAATCAAAAAAGAGTCAGTTAATTAGAGAAGACAGAGAAAAGCAAGTCAGAGAACAGGGTAACTCTGAAGAACTAAACTGCATTAATTTCAATACAAGGTGTCTTACGACTCAGGGCATATATTGGAACATGGGACTAGGATATCATAGCTATTACGAAACCTGGCTGAGTGAAGGACAGAGATAGTAGGAACTGCAGATGCTGGAAAATCTGAGACAACAAGGTGCAGAGCTGGATGAACACAGCAGGCCAAGCAGCATTATAGGAGCAGTAAGGCTGATGTTTCGGGCCTAGACCCTTCATCAGAAATGGGGGAGGGGAAGGGGGTTCTGAAATAAATAGGGAGAGAGGGGGAGGCGGATAGAAGATGGATAGAGGAGAAGATGGGTGGGGAGGAAACAGACAGGTCAAAGAGGCGGGGATGGAGCCAGTAAAGGTGAGTGTATGTGGGGAGGTAGGGAGGAGATAGGTCAGTCCAGGGAGGACGGACAGGTCAAGGGGGCGGGATGAGGTTAGTAAGTCGGAAATGGGGTTGCAGCTTGAGGTGGGAGGAGGGGATAGGTGGGAGGAAGAACAGGTTAGGGAGGCGGGGACGAGCTGGGCTGGTTTTGGGATGCGGTAGGGGGAGGGGAGTGTGGAGTGGACAAGGGAGTCATGGAGAGAGTGGTCCCTCCGGAAAGCAGTTAAAGGTGGAATGTTTCAATGTTTCAGATTTTAGATGTTATAGGTTGTTCTCACTGGAATGATAGAGGTTGAGGGGCAACCTGATAGAGGTCTACAAGATTATGAAGGGCATGGACAGAGTGGACAGTCAGAGCTTTATCCAAGGGTGGAAGAGTCAGTTACCAGGGGCCATAGGTTTAAGGTGCGAGGGGCAAGGTTTAAAGGTGATGAGGCAAGTTTTTTACACAGAGGGTGGGGGGTGCCTGGAACTCGCTGCGGGGAGGTAGTGGAAGCACATACAATAGTGACTTTTAAGGGGTGTCTTGACAAATACATTAAAAGGATGGGAATAGAGGGATACGGTCCCCGGAAGGATAGGGGGTTTTAGTTGTGACAGGCACCATGTCGATGCAGGCTCGGAGGGCTGAAGGGCCTGTTCCTGTGTTGTAATTTTCTTTGTTCTTATATATGTAAGAATAATAGATTGTAATAGTAGGGGATTTTAATTTTCCAAACATTGACTGGGACTGCCGTAGCGATAAGGGCTTGGATGGTGAAGAATTTGTTCAATGTATTCAAGATAATTTTCTTTATCAAAATGTAAATGTACCTACTGGAGAAGGAGCAAAACTTGACCTTCTCTTGGGAAATAAGGCAGGGCAAGTGACTGAAGTGTCAGTAGGGGAACACTTTGGGACTAGTGACCATAATTCAATTAATTTTAAAATAGTTATGGAAAAGGATAGACCTTCCATACAAGTTAAAGTTCTTAATTGGAGTAAGGCAAATATTAATGGTATGAGACAGGAACTATCAGAAGTTGATTGGAGTAGACTGTTCACAGGTAAAAGAACACCTGACAAGTTGGAGGCTTTCAAAAGTGTGATAACAAGAGCTCAGAGGCATTATGTTCTTGTTAGAGTGAAGGGTAAGCTAAGAGTACAGAACAGTGGATGAATAAAGATATTGAGGCTGTGGTCAAAAATAAGAAGGAAGTATACATTAGGTATAGACAACTGGAATCAAATGAATCTTTTGAAGAGTATAAAGGATATAGGGCCATTTTTAAGAGGGAAATCAGAAAGGCAAAAAGGGGATATGAGAAAGCCTTATAAGATATGAGATCGGCAGATAAGGTTCGGGATAATCCAAAGAGATTCAACAAGGACATTGAGAGCAAAAGAGCAACTTTGGCATCTTCAAGATGAATGAGGTTGTCTATGTGTTGAACCTCAAAAGATGGGAGAGATACTAACTGAATATTTTGTGTCAGTTTTTTAATGTGGAGAAAGAAATGGAGGCAAGAGAACTCTGGAAAATAAATATTGATGACTTGAAGACAGTTCACATTAGAGAAGAGGAAGTGCTGAGGTCTTAGAAAACATAAAGGTGGATAAATTTCTGGGACCTGATCAAATGTATTCTCGGACATTGTGGGAAGTTAGGGAAGAAATTGTGTGGCCCCTAGCAGAGATATTTGTATCACCTATAACCACAGGTGAGGTGCCAGAGGACTGGAGTGAGGCTAACATTGTGCTTTTATTTAAGAAAGGCTGTAAGGAGAAGTTTTGGAGCTATAGACCTATGAGTTTGACATCAATAGTGGATAAGTTAGTGTAGGTGATTCTGAAAGATAGGATTGACATGCATTTGGAGAGGCAAGGACTGATGAAGGATAGTCAACAGGGCTTTGTGCAAGGGAAGCTAAGTCTCACAAACCTGATTGGGTTTTTTGAGGAAGTAACCAAAAGGATTGATGAGGGCAGGGTGGTAGACATTGTTTACATGGATTGCAGTGAATCCTTTGACAAGGTTCCGCATTGTAGACTAGTTAGTAAAGTTAGATCACATGGAATTCGGGGAGAGCTTGCAAATTGGATGCAAAATTGGCTTGACATTGGGAGACGGAGGGTGGTGGTGCATTGTTTATTGGACTGGAAACCTGTGACGAGCAGCATTCCACAGGGATGGGTTCTGGGTCCACTTTTGTTTGCAATTTATTATAAACGACTTGGATGAGAATTTAGCAGACGTGGTTCATAATTTTGCAGATGACACCAAAGTTAGTGTCATAGTGGACAGTGAAGAAGGCTATCTAAGATTAAAAAGAGATCTTGATCAATTGGATAAATGGGCTGAGGAGTGGCAGATGGAGTTTAATTTAGATAAATGTGAGGTATTGCATTTTGGTAAAACAAATAAGGGCAGGATTTATACAATCAATGGTAGAGCCCAGACAGACTAAGGTGTTCAGGCACTTAAATCTTTGAATGTTGTGTCACATGTAGACAGGGTGGTTAAGAAGGCATCTAGCACGCTTAGGATAACACAGTGTGGAGCTGGAGAAATACAGGAGGCCAGGCAGCATCAGAGGAGCAGGAAAGCTGACGTTTCAGATCGGGAACCTTCTTCAGAAATGGGGGAGGGGTAGGGGGCTCTGAAAAAAATAGAGAGTAGGGGTGGGGTGGTGATAGTGAGTGCATGTAGGCAATGGTGGGGGTTGGTCCCAACATGAAACGTCAGCTTTCCTGTTCCTCTGATGCTGCCTGGCCTGCTGTGTTCCTCCAGCTCCACACTGTGTTATCTCTGACTCCAGCATTGGTGGTTCTTACTGTCTTTGATTTAGCACGCTTGCCTTCATTGCTCAGACCTTTGAGTATAGGAGTTGGGATGTCATGTTGAGGTTGTAAAGAATGTTGACGAGGCTTCTTCTGGGGTACTATGTACAGTTCAAGCCACCCTGCTATATGAAGGATACTATTAAATTGGAGAGGGTTCAGAAAAGATTTATGAGGATGTGCTGGGAATGGAAGATTTGGCTGACAAAGATGGGCTGCTGTAGGCTGGGACTTTTCTCACTGGAGCATAGGAGTTGAGGGGTGACTTTACAGGGTGAAGAGAAAGGGTATTTTTCCCTAGGGTGGGGAAGTTCAAAACTAGGGGGCATATTTTTGAGGTGAGAGGAGAAACATTTAGAAAGGATGGGAGGGGCAACTTGCTTACACAGAGTGGCTCATAGTAGAATGAACTGTCAGAGGAAATGGTGGATGTCAGTACACTTACAACATTTAAAATAAATATTTGGATAAGTACAAGAGTAGGAGAGGTTTGGAGGGATATGGGCCAATCACAGGTAAATGGGACTCGTTTGGTTTGAAAATCTGTGTGGTTTAGCTGGACCTAAGAGTCTGTTTCCATGCTGTATGACCCTACGATTGGGAGAAGAACCAACATCAACAGAAGAAAAAATGTTTATGAATGCATCGAGTTGTTGGAATCAGGAATGCACTGCCTGAGAGTGTAGTGGATTCGATCCCAATGAGGCTTTCAAAAACGAATTGGATCATTTTTTAAGGATGAAAAATTTACAAGACATGAAAAAGAGCAGAGGGAATGGGACTTGCTGAATTATTCTTTCAGAAAGCTGGCACAAACTTGACAGGTCAAATGGTCTCCTTCCTTCTTGTAACCATTCTTTGTGTTCATTCCTCCTTGCTTCTTTTTCTCCCTCTTCCTTTCAGTTAACTCTCCTTCTTGTTCTCCCTAGCTTGTCCATACCACTATCTCTCCCACTAACTTGATTTTTCCCAGTTCTTCTCTTCAATCTCCTGCTCTTTTGCCATTTAACCTCATAATGTCCCTATCTCTCTACCACACCTCTCACTTTTTCTGTCTCCCTCTTTCCATCTGCCCTCATCCCTTTCTCTGGCCTACATTCTGCTTCTTCCCTACTTGTCTCCTTTCTCGCTGTTGTTTCCTCACTCTTGCAATTCACAATCCCTCTTTTCCCCAGTCTTCATTTCCCATCTCTTTCCCCTTCTCCTTGTTACTTTCTCCTCTTCCACTATGTGTCTCTGTTCTCCCCGTCACTCTTGTCAACTTTTCTTCCCCTCTCTCTCTTGCTCCTTAACCATCTCCTGGCCTTCCAACATGATAATCAACCAAGAGAAAGAACAGAAACTGAAGGATCAGTTAGTTTGTTGGAATCCAGAAAGGATCGTTTGTCATTATGGATATTTTTAGACATTGGTGCTTTGCCAAGGCTATGTTTATGGATGCTGCCAAATTGGAACAGTTGATGACTAATAATAAAATAATATTTTATTAAGTATTTCAGTAGAGTTAAAGTTATGCCAATTCTTTTTTGTTTATATTTTAACTGTGTTATAAGAATGAAGTATGTTTTGCTTAAAGCCTGGTAGCGGACCAATTGAATCACATCTGGAACATTGTGCCTTAAACTTGCTTTTAAATAAGATAAAAGTAATGTCGAGGCAATCTCCTTGATGTATTTTGAGGCGATTCGGTCTGGTCCATTACAATATGCAGTCTTGAGTTGCTAGATCTCTTTTAAAATTTATCCCATTTAGCAATGTCTTAGTGTCACACAACATGATGTGAAAACAGGACTTTCTTTCTCTGTATGTTGCTCACTGGTATCAATATTGTCTTGAACAGATGCATCTGTTTCAGTAAGCTGACGCACATAAAAATGGAATTGTGCTCTGTTGGTATGTTTGCACAAGTCTTTTTTTAGTTAAATTTTCTGTTAAATAATTTTGTAGTTCCCAGTTCTATTGGCTGAAGGAATCAAAAAGGAAACACATTTATCAAGTCTCCAGATTTAGATTACAAATTTCCACTACTTCAGAACAATGAGAAAAACCATGCCCCTGCATCGAGCAATGCAAACATCTATGCTTTGGCCCATAAATGCTAAATTAATCATTTGGAAGAATTGTTAATTGTGATTTTGCCAAGCCTGACTAAATGACTTGCTGTCATGAAATACTTTCAAAATTGTACAAGCCTCTGTTAATAGGGTGAAAATAACTAAATTGTATCTAAGTAACATTGAATTTTCACCTCATTTACTGATTTTTTTCATCAACATCATGATGTTCCTATAAAAATTTTTAAAAATGCCAAAAGTTTGTCTGAGTGTCTGTGAATTAAACCCCAATGATTGTATGGAAATAATCTGCTTGAAATGCATTGTAACGATTACGAAGACATGCCACACAGTGCATAATGTGAGGTTCATTGGGAAAGGGTCCTTCATTTTAAAATAAAGGCATAAATGTTCATTAAATAAATATAGAAACTGCTGGTAATATTTAGCAAGTGTAGCAGCATCTATAGAGAGATGCTGCCTCAAGGTGTTCCCTGGCCTGCTGAGGGCTTCCAGCAGTTTTTAAGCATATTCTGATGTGGATTTATAGCTCTCATTGCCCACACTCTGTCTCCCTAAATCTGTTCCTGCAAATCGCTATTGAAAGCAACTGGCCTTTTAACTTCACCCACCCTTCTCTGTCTCAGCAGTCCACCACCCCTACCCCACTTCACATCCCTTTCTGTCCATACATCCATCCACCACTGACACTCAGCCTCATGTTAGCACATTGTCACACTGTCCCTCACATGGATCCTCCACAAATGTTGTTGATCTGTCCACTCAACTCCACTCTATTACTCTTACCCATCAGTTTCATCTTGCCCTCCTTCCAGTAGGTGAATTAAGAAGAGTCAGCATGGATTTCTTGAGGGGAAAATCATGTTTCGGTAACTTGCTAGAGTGTTTCAAAGAGGTAACTGAAAGGATTGATGAAGGTAATGCTGTTGATGTGACGTACATGGGCTTCCAAAAGGCCATTTGATACAGTGACATACAACAGAGTAGTCAACCAAGTTAGAGCTCATGGAATAATAGGGATATTAGCCAGGGGGATGTAAAATTTGCTGAGTAATCAGAAACAGAGTAGTGGTAAAAGATTGTTTTTGGGCTGCAGAAAGATTTGTCATGCAGTCGCTTTTTTTTGACTAGGTTTGTTCTTCCTTGTTAATACTGCCCCCTAATGCCATAAGTCATTAACGCTATTGCTAACCACAGAGGTCAAGTTGCTTTGCTGCAACTTTATTTTTGGTCAGGGCTGCATTTCTTCAATTATGTAAATGTGAATAATTTGTTTTAATACAGGTGGGCAAACAGTGACAACATGGTGACATTTGTCAGGAATTGGAATCCTTGCTTTTCCTGAAATGCATAGGTAATGTAGATTTGGACTAGTTCTCTTATAGACCCTATAGGGAACAATTTCAAAGATTGCAGGTGTTACAAAACTTGGAAGGATTGAAAACTGAGGAGGATAGATGAAGAGAACATTTAATAAAGCAGACAGTATCCTGGGCTTTATTAATAGGGGTATGGATGACAAGAATGAGGAGGTCATCCCAAACTTGTATAAGAGCGAATTAAACCTCAGCTAGAGTATTGTGTGTACTTTGGTGCACCCCACTACAGGAAGGATTTGAATGTATTGGAGCAAGTACAGAAGTGTTTTACAGGAATAGTTCCAGGGATAGCCAGACTGGTGAAGTTGGGACTGTTGTCCTTGGAGTGGAGGCAGCTAAAAGGCAATTTGATTGCTTTCAAAATCATGAGGGCCTGGATAGAATAGTTAAGGAGAAACTGTTCCCCTTTGTAACAGTATTGAAAGCAAGGGGGTTTAGATTGAAATTAATTTGCAAAAGAAGCTCAAATAGTGTGAGAAAAAGAACCTCACATAGTGGTTAGTTAGAGTCTGGAATGCATGCCTAGAAGGCAGGTCAATCAAAGCAATCAAGAGGGCATGAGATCATTATTTAAATAGAACCAATGTATTGATTACAGGGAAAAGACAGGAGAATGGCACAAAGTCATAGCGCCCATTTAGAAAGGCCTCCTTCTGCCTAGCAGAGCAGCAGATGCATGGGAACACCACTACCTGCAAGTTCCCATTCAAACCACACGGCATTCTGAATTGGAACTGTATCCCTATCTTATCGTTGGATCAGAATTCTGGAACTGGCCTCCCAGCAGCACTGTAGATGTAGAGATGAACTAAAGTGATACCATCTCAAGGACAATTAGGGACAGGTAACAAATTCTGGCCTTGCGAGCAATGCTAACATCCCATGAAAAAAAAATTCTCTCCTGCACTGTTACATTCCATTTGCATGATGGGTATATTGTTGTTGCCCTGCATCCTGACCATGTAAATATGAAAACTTCTTGTAGCTCATTTTGCCAGCATTTGGTCTTTCCTTGGGATCTCTTTGAAAAGCAAATGTAATTGCTACAACAAACCTTTACATGACAGCGTTATAAATGAGACCAGGGTGCAGTAATTAAGTAGGCTATGAATGCATTGTGCTAGTCATCTTGGTGTTGATTAAAGGTAAGTGGCAGAGGAAATTAAGTGGAGCCTTTTTTGACTAGATTTTGTTTTTCCTTGTTAATGCTGCCCCCTAATGCCATAAGTCATGAACACTGTTGCTAACTACAGAGGTCAAGCTGCTTTGCTGCAACTTTATTTCTGATCAGGACTGCATTCCTTTTATTACTTGTACTTGTGAATAATTTGTTTAGTGCAAGGTAGCCAAACAATGACAACATGGCATTGTCAAGTCTAACAATAATTGTGCTAGACTGGGTATTGAAAATGTATCAAAGTATTTTTGTTAATAATTGGCCCAGCTTTGTTATTGTTGCTTGTCAGTGAATTCTGACTGGTACTGTAGTTAAGATTTAGGAAAGTAGGTGTTGTTCTGCTGTTTAGATTCACAGAGAAGCAATTAAAGAAAAAGTAGGATGTCAGCTTGAAATGGAATTGGTTGTTTACAACCAAGGTCGGAGAAAAATAAAAATCTTTCCGAGACCTTTTTTTTAAGTATTCATCTCATTGCATCAAAATGTAAAATGTGCCACATGGTAAAGCATTTCAGGGAAAGATTATAAACATTCCTAACCACTGCTGCATTGTCAGTCTGAAACAAATATTGGGCTTCAGATGTTGTTCTGTATTTAGTTCAATTTAGAATGTGCAGACAGGAATAGGTGTTTGTGTGTTTTATGGCTGTTAATCTTTGGAGTACCGCCAACATAATAACTGGCTTCAGCGAGTCTGCTTACCCTCCTCATGGATGAGTCATCCTGTTCGACGCTCTGTACTTGCACTTCCTGGGTCACACTGAGAATTGTGTGAAAAAGGCGTCCCCCGTCACTATAAAAATGTAACCAGGTTAAACTTCAATCATCCCTCACTTGATTGGCTACAGTATAAGCAGCGTTCTTTTTGAAGCAGAATCTCAGCAGATCAGAGAACGATTTAACCTACTTAATCCTAGTTCAAAAAATTGAAAGAGAATGAGGAAGCATGGAAAATCAGGTAGGTTTATTGAATTAAAGACATGCATAAAATTTAGAAAAAAATTTAAAAATCAAATATTTGAAGGTAAATATGTAAGCTGAAGCAGAAACCAGAGATAAATACTTTTCTGACTTTTTGAATCTTTTGAGGTATATTTTAATATTAATAGAATGTCATTAGTGTTGTTATAGAAACTGAATAAGTTTGTTATCATTGTCGTCCATATTCTAGTATGTACTGCAGCGATGTTCGTTGCTTTCATATGTAACCCTATCCCACGCAGATTTTTAAGTCAATGTAACTATGCACGAAGGAACAAATTCAGTACTAAATTGACTAGTACCTAGAAAAGGACAAACTGTCGAGGGCAAAACAACACAATTTAAAATATTCAGGCTTTTATTTCAAATCATAAGCTAGAAGAGATTTAGCAGTCATGCCTTGGAGCTGTTCTATTAGCTTATAGTGAATGGATCCCTGGCAACAGAGTGCATTCATTCCTTCTTGAATTTTAAGCAGTGAGATGGAATCAGTACTCATTTACCATTGATACTTTTATGGGATTAATTCCCATCATTCAAATGACTTCAGCTAATTCGATTCACTCTATGTGATACATTGAGTCTTCTGGATTTATGCGCATGTGTACACCTGGCAAGGTAATGGGCCTCAGAAGCATTTTGGCTACAGTACCAAAGGCTTGTGCTCCAGGACAAGCAAGCTGATTCAGTACAGCCTCAAGTCTGGCACTTAGCCAACAATTTCGAAATCGGCCCAAGTTCACCATGTCACACAGAAAGCAGAAAGATCTATTCTGCCCATTTGAATACCTAATCCACTTACTCTGCATCATCAGTGAAGTGATGGAAGCATTTGATCACCGGTTTGAGCTCTGCCAGGACCACCTTAGCTCCAGACCTCATTTCAACTTTGGTTCAAATGTAGGCAAAGGTGCTGAACTTAAGCTGAGGTGAAAGTGCCCTTAGCATCAAGCATCATTTGATTGATTGATGCATCAAGGAATTTGCATTGCTGCTTTGCTACTTTTGTTCACATCATACTATGATCAGTGATATTGATGTTCAGTAAAATTCACAATAAACTTAAAAGCTTTTTTATGTTTAGCCTTTGTTAGTGTCTGCGTGTTGCCATTAATCTGTTGGTTTTGGTAAAGAGGAAACAATCTATACACCTAATAATTTCATTGATGTTATAATAATTTTTCATCTGCTGGTTTGAAGAATTCAAAGGATGCTTTTGCATGATGTGGCTGCCTGTACTTTATTCAAGACAAAATGCCTTTGTGATAACTTGATTCCCCATTTGTAATGTAGAATCCAGATGTTTGCAGATTAAACACTGCACACACAAGTTTGTTCTGAAAAAGTGTTTGTGATTCTATTTTAGTTGCCTAACTCAGAGAAAGTGCATGAATGTCAAGACAGGTTGCTGGGCAACTCGGCTTAGATGGACTAAGCCCTTCACCATGTCAGCAGCCCTGTTTGTGTTGGTATTTGCGAGTATCTAACTGAGCATTGATAAAAGACTTTCCTCTTTAAAAAGAACTTGTATCATTGAAAGGTGGTTGAATCACCTTGAATATTGTACTGTGCTATTGCCAAATTGATGATTATGTCCACTCAGGTTTTTAGCTAGAGGATGACAGTGAGAGTCAGGGACTCATTGCTGCTTGAATAATGAGGACTAGGCTATTGTAACTCTCAAGAATCATTTAATTCCCATTAGCTGATTTTCTACCCGCTCCTTGTCTCTCCAGAGGAGCATTCTTGTTTCTTCAAGCCCAAAAAAGAACAAACCTATTTGAGCCTCTTCTGACCTAATCTAGTAGAAAACCCATTTCAGCTTTCCAGTCGAGTCAGGCCATCCATTGAAGATTGCATTCTGATCCCAATGATTTCAATGAAGCACAATAAATAAATGTACAAATATATGCATGTGTAGACCAGCTTAAAGCTTGGAATAATTGGTTTCTGGTAGGCAAGTGATTAGCGCGCATGTTGGATTAAAATTGCTCCTTTAATTACTCTTAAGATAAGGCCATAACGTAGAGAATCAGAATTCAACCATTCAATCTATCGAGCCTGCTTCGCTATTCAATGAGATCATGGCTGATCTGGTGACCGTCAACTCCAGTTTCCGAGATAGTAGGAACTGCCGATGCTGGAGAATCTGAGACAACAAGGTGTAGAGCTGGATGAATACAGCAGACCGAGCAGGAAAGCTGACGTTTCGGGTCTAGATCAGAAGAAGGGTCTAGACCCGAAACATCAGCTTTCCTGCTCCTCTGATGCTGCTTGGCCTGCTGTGTTCATCCAGCTCTACACCTTGTTGTCTCAGAACTCCAGCTGTCAGCCTTTTTCCCATAACCCCTAATTCCCTCACTGATTAAAAACCGAATTAAATTTCACCAGCCACCTCAGTGGGATTTGAACTTAGTAGCGTTATGCTGAAATAAATAGGGCTTTAAATGTACGGTTTTGCTGACCCCTATGACATGCAAATAAGCAGTACACAACAGTTGGAATAACTGAATAACAGTTATTATCTGCCTTTCTTTCATTGTTTATCAAATTAGGCATTGCAATTCCTTCAAATCATCTTTCATATTTGGATGATTTCTGTGAAAGATCATGCCTTTTTGCTTTACTTAAATTAAACTTCAGTTACATAATTGAGTAGTGGTATAAATAGTAATGCATTCATTTTAATCAGCAGTGCTTGTGAATGTGCTCCAGACATATTTCATGGCAAATCTATGATATATTGATCTGCATTTAGTTGTGAGGTATACTGAATAGCACCTTTAAAAAGATTTTAGCTTCATGTAGGGGACCATAATTTTTTGAAAAGGTCTTTGTCAAAACTTAAATGTTTTCTTATCTGAGTATATTTCAATGATTCTACAGTATTTTTTTAACTGATCTTTAAAATTAACAAATCCTGTTAATTTGTGGATACCACTGCCAAGTCCTGTTTTGCAAGTATATCATAACTTGGGCAATAAATGCAGGTATTGCCTATGACTCTCACATTCCGTGAAACAATAACAAAAACTTCTGCTTGTTCTTATGCAAAGACTGATAATAGTGTAATGCCTCCCAGTCCTTTAACCTGTACTGCCAAGGAAATTGCGTAGAAGCGTAGAAACAGGAAAAAGTAGGCTAGTTTTTCTTGTATTTTAATCATTTACATAACATGGTCATCCTGGCAAGGCCAATGTTTATTGTCTATCCCAAATTGCTCTTGTGTCTAGCTTGCTGTGCTATTTCAGTTGCAGACAACTACATTGGTTGGATTTGGAGACACATAAGGCGAAAGCGGCTCAGGATAGCAGATTTCCTCCCCAGAAATTAGGTTTTCTACAGAACATGAGTTCTATTTTAGCTTTTTAGTTTGATTTATTTGTTTGCTCAGTTTAAATTCCCTATCCACTGGTGGAATTTGAACTTGCGTCTGGCGATCATTAGTCCATGCTTCCAGATTGCTAGTCCAATAGCAATTTGTACGATTTGTAAATTAATGTTTTACTTTCTTATGATGTGAGGAACTTTTATTTCAAGTGTTAGATAGTTGAGTGTGTGATCAATCACATTTAAAAGAGTAGGTCAGAACTGAAAGGCAGTTAAACGCTAACCTTCTCTCATATTTACTATAAAGCTATTAGACTTTGTAGTCTGGAAGAGGCACAACTTCAATTTAGGGGCTCAATAATGTATTCTACAACACAAGGTGTAATTACTTCCCCATAATACTGTCCCCATAAACCATTGGCTTATTGTGAACAGCATTACAATGGCAATTCTCAGGGCTCTAGTGTTTCTGATTTACATAACGGCATAAATCAAAATTGGGGTTTAAATTGGGCAAATTGGAAGACATTGCAAAGCCGGGGAGTAATGAAGAGCTGACGAACTTAATAAAAATCGAGACAACAGCCCTGAAATTGCTCAAAAAGTAATAGTGAATTAGCAGAAACTACTATTTTGCAAGAAATCCAGCATATTGTGGCACAGAGAAGAGATGACAAGATTTCTGAATCTCTGCAAATTGCTGGACAATCTGTACCACTTTGCCATTAACCTCAACAAAATTGAAAAAAGTTGCAATTGCCTTGAGACTTCCCATTTAAATTGATGCTATGTTGTGAAATTGCCGTATTTATGGCATAAATACAAATCCATTTAGTGCTAGCAATTTATAAGCACTTTCTTCATGACGCAATTTATGGTACTGATCTGACACTCAATCTTGGAAGCCCAGAAAGGAAAGCAGTGAAGCCATAGGGTCTTACACTTAGGGACAGTAAATTATTCTGTGCATTTTTAAAATTATTTTTTCTGTCTTGATGGTACTTTTGGGCCCGAGCTGCCCTGATTTTCATGATGCAAAGCTTTGACATATCAAACTGCAAATTAGATGAAATTAATAAGAAAATTCTGTGATACTGTAATAATGTTTGCATATTTTGCACACTCTCTCGTCTAATTCCCCTTCTGGTCTCCTGCAAATAACCACAAACCCATGCTGGAAGAGCAAGGCAGAAGGGCAACACGATCCCAGGATTTCCCCACTGCCACTTAACCAGTCTCAAGGAAAGGCATGAGAAAGCTCGGAATTCATGGTGTGAGAAATTCAGTCTGCATTTCAGAATTATTCTGTGTACCCTATAATGTGCATTTCAGCAAATTTTAATGTCAACACATTTAAGTCCAATTTTTCTTAAATCATTGTGACATGCATATTTTCTCCAGATGACCAAGTACAGTCACATTAGCTGTTATGTGCTCGTCAAAGGTATTCTGTCCATTTGTCTTTGTATGTCATTGTAAATACTAACTTAGATACTTAGAATAATGAAGAAGTAGTTTATTTCCATGGAGCCAAGCAAAGATTTGGAAGCTAAATTGCTTTCTTAGGTAACTTGTATTGGTTTATTAATCCATTCATTGACTTCTCAAAAAGTGATTGTCTCTGGATTAGAGCAGTGTCATGTTATAACAAATGTAGAAACTGGAAGATAGTGAGAAGGAGTGATGGTGCAAGAAAGAGGCTTTCACATTCCTGAGGAAATGGGACCACTTCTGGGTTGGGAAAATTCTACGCAAATTGAACGCGTTGCTGTTAAGTAGGACTGGGGCTAATATCCACACGGGCAGGCATACTCGTGCTGTGAGGAAAGGTTTAGATTAATTTGAGAGGTTTTGGGGTGTTGGCAAAACGAAGCCGCAGCAGCAGAGAGGAGAGGCAACATGCATTGGTGGATGGAAGGATCAAATAGTAACAAAGTACAGAATTATGTAGAAAGAGTAGGAATTAGACAGAATGAAAAGCAAAGTCAAATGGCATGGTGTTAGAATGTGTGTGTTAATACAGGGAGTATTAAGTTATAAGGCTCATGAGCTGCAGCCATAAGTTGCAACATGGGCTTATGGTGTTACTTGGCGTTGTAAATACCTGGCTCAAATATGGAAGGGATACAGGAACTAAGCATTGATGGCCACAATTTATTCAGAAACGATAATGCGGAAATGAAAAAGAAGGGGCAGTGTTGACAGGGGTTTGCAGTAGCAATATTAAGGAATCGTAGAATGATTATCGAGAAGGGGATATTGGTGTAGTGGTCATATCACTAGACCAGTAATCCAGATGTCCAAGCTCACAATGTGGGAGCATGGGGTTCAAAACCTACCATGGCACCTGGTTGAATTTAAAGGGGAGGTAGTGGTGATATTTGGAGATTAATAATCAGAGTCCCAGACTAATGTTCTGCCTAATCTTCATTTAAGTCTGAAAATGCTGAATCTTGTTTGATCTCCAAAGGTAAGCAGACTCCAGCTCGCTTAGTAATTGGATGGGTGACTGCCTGGCAATACCAAATGCAGTGGGCTTCAAAGAGGGCTATTGTGGCATAGTGGTGTTCCTACTTCTGGGGCAGAAGCTCCAAGTCCATGTACCATCTGCTCCAGAGGTCTGTCATAACGTGTCCAAACAGGTTGATTGAAAATGCCCACAGCTATTACAGAAGGACGAGATAATTCAATAACTGAATATATTTGGGTAGATTCAAGTTGGGATTTTACAATAATCTCCCATTTAATGAGAAGATGGAAGAGAAAATCTGTAATCAAATTTCAGGAAAATATAAAAAAAACTACAGCAATGATCATTCAGGATTTTGTTATGAATGTGACTCACCTTGGCTTCAGGCTTCCGGTACAAGTGTTTCCATGGCGTTACTGTGAAGGCTGAGAACTCCAGGTCCCAGCATGGGCCGCGAGTTCTGGTGTGTGTACAGAATGAGACAGGCCCCTTGCGCTCGGATCAACATTCTGCATTTTCCTTGGCCATTTCAGAAGTTGTAGTGCTTGGCCATCCCCAATAGGGTGCCTGCGTGGTGGCAGAAAATAAAGGGGAGTCCCATGACAGGTTAGTGAGTCACACTGAGAGGAGCAGGAAAGTGATGCTGTTCGCTGTGCTGCTGGGAAAGCAGCTGAAGGTCACTGGGTCTGTGCAGCCACATCTCAGGAAGAGGTCCCAGGAGCCATTTGGTAGTTCTGTGCAGTGAAGAGAAATCTTGGGGAGCTGAAGTGGTGGTGAAAGGTTGATGGCTGTGTGTTGGAAAAAGTTAGAAAAATTCCTAGGAGCCATTGACTGTCCACTGCAACTGGAGGGAGAAATTGAAGGATATAAGAGCAAAGAGAAATATTAGCAAAGCATATAAATGAGAACTCAGAACCTTCTTACAAATTGATAAAATGTAAAAGGATAATTAAAAGAATTGTGGGAATGCTTAGGGGCAAAATAGGAATTCTTGTGGAGACAGAGGGTGCGACTGAGGTTTGGAGAGGATGTTGCAATGGAGGAGGAAGCAGTAGAGATATTGAATATTGTAAAAATTGAGAGAAGGTGGAAAATAGGTTTGTATTTGAGGAAGACTGCAATGTACTAATGTCACTATGCCAGTAATCCAGAAACGATTCCCCCTTTTTATTAAAAAAAAGGGCGGCACGGTAGCTCAGTGGTTAGCACTGCTGCATCACAGTGCCAGGGACCCAGGTTCAATTCCACCCTCGGGCGACTATCTGTGTGGAGTTTGCACATTCTCCCCATGTCTGCGTGGGTTTCCTCTGGTTGCTCTGGTTTCCTCCCACAGTCCAAAGATATGCAGTCTGGGTGGATTGGCCATGCTAAATTGTCTGTACTGTTCAAGGATGTGTACATTAAGTGTGTTATAGGGGGATGGGTCTGGATGGGATGCTCTGATGTTCGGTATGGACTGTTTGGGCTGAAGGGCCTGTTTCCACACTGTAGGGATTCTAAACACAAACTCTTCATCTGGGAGTAGGGACTCATCACCCACCACAACAGTTGGCGGAATTTAAATTCAATGGAAAAAATGTGGAATTGAAAGCTATCCTCAGTGAAGTGACCTTGAAAGTATCATCAATTGCCATAAAAACCAATCTCACTCATTAATGTCTTTAAAGGGAGGCAATCTGTCGTTCTTACCTTATCTGGCCTCCCTATGACTCCAAACTCTCATTAAAGCGATTGACTCTTAAATAGTCCCTGAAATGCAACTTAGCTCAGAAGGGAAATTAAGGGTGGGCAACAAATGCTGATCTTGCCAGTGACACCCACTTACTATGGACAAATAAAATGCAAAAAGTAGTTAACAAGTCATCACTTCCATATGAGATGCATCTGAAATTGCTGAGGAAGACAAATATCGAATAGCAGATGTTCTGACCAGTCTGTCAGTCCTCCCTGGATACTGGAATAGTAACAGAGGACCAGAGAATCTGAAAGGTTAAGCCCCTATCAAAAAACAAGTGTTAAACATAATTATAGTCTAACGTCAGTGAAGAGATTCTTAGCAGAGACCATTATCAAGGGCAAAATTAATTCTCTCTGGGGAAGCATATGATTTACTCATGGAAACAATGTAGATTGTTAAAAGCAAATTGTATCTGATTAACTTAATTCAGTTCTTTCATAAAGGCTTTATGAATTTACCAATTTTCATAAATTACCAAATAACAGGCTCACTAAGAAAGTGGAAGCAATTTAAAATAACCTGACTGTGGCAACCTGGGTATATAATTGACGTAGATATCAGAGACATAATAGACATCATGGTGTAAAGAGCTAATGTGGATATGTAAATAAGATCATTTACATTTTGGTGCTCTCCACCAGCCGCCCACAAAGGTGAAGTATTCAGCTGTACATTTGTGGTGTATTCTTTGTTTAAAAAGGGAATGGTTGATCTAACATGAAAAGGCAATATTGCGTAGTTTCCATCTTGCACCCAACCGTAATAAATGGTGGCATCAGGTGAATGAGTAAAAGGAAAGAATGGTCAGTGAGCTAATAGCAAGAGAGTGAAGCAACAAAAACAAGAAAGGAATGACTGCCATTACCCAAATACTTCAAGAAAGTTGCAGTCCAGAACCAGGTTGAGCAGCAGCTGAACTGACATGAGAGATTTACAAGCTAATACAACACTTCGGAACTAGCTACAAGGTCTAGTAAGAAGCAGGACAGTATTCTCTTGTATGCAATAAAGGTTGTGTGCAGACAATTTCCTAATCAGACAAGAAATCAATAAGGAAATAACAGCATAATACATAGCAATTAAAGCATTTGATGATTACTTCAGTTTCAGCAAAAAACATAACCACTGAGCAGTTGAAGTTCAATAAACCTGTCCAGTAACTGGGAGAGAGTGTCAATTCATTTATTAGTGATTTCTGCTGGCTGACAGAAAATGGTGAATATGCAAATTTTAAGGAATAATTAATTAGATATATTGTGGGAGTCTTAAATTACATTGTAGGATCTTTTGCAGCTGAAGAATGAATTGACTTTGTCGAAGGCTGCTTAGTTGATCAGATAAACAGAGGTTAGAAAGCAGAACTATATAGTAATTCATGGGACTGGGGACTTATTGGCAAAAAAGACATATTCCATGGACTGGAATAAAGCATGGCTGCACAAAAACTGAAGCAAGACAAACAGGATGTGGTTCCCAACTTTACCAAATGCAATCAGTTTGCTGGGTAAAAGACTGTCCTGCCTAAACTGATTGCTATCTTTGTAAAATGTATGGTCATTGCAATGCAGTGTGTCATAGCAAGCCGTTTGGATTTCAGAAATAAAAGTAAAACCTATAAATGTTGGCAAAATCCAAGAAATTGAAGATGCTGGTGATATAGAAATACCATTCCTAGATAAGACTCTGGCAACAGCTGTGACTTTTTGAATTACAGAAATTTTAGTCGATGGACATAAAAGATGTTTTTAATTGAACGGTGGAGCTGGTGTTTCAGTTCTTCCCCATGCTGAGCAGTAATTGGAGCAGGATCCTCTCCAACCATCAAGTATGAAACTCCATGGAGGTTTGCAACTTAAAAGTTAGGAAGACAGATGACTGCCACAGTTCAATACAATGAGAAGAAAATCACATAAACCTTGTCTGTAATCCTGAACCAGAGTTGTGCAGATTTACAGCAAAATGACCAAGCAGAGGAATTGGGATGCCAAGAGAATCCTAAAGATTCTTAGAGCTGAATTTCCACAATTGTTCAAAGAGCTGGGAAGCTGAAAACCACTCATCACATCATCTATATCCTGAAGCAAAGCCTATGTGTTTGTTTACACACTGACAAAAGTTCCTGTCAAATTTTTGCAAACAGTAAAGCAAGAAGTTGACTCACTGTCACAACACAGAATTACCCTATGTTAGCAAAACCTATGAGTTGTGTTCCAGTTTGGTGCTAGTACTGAAACTAAATGAATCACAAACAATCTGTGTAGATCTCTCATGGTTGAGCCAAGCTTAAGAAAAATTATTTTGACCTAAAATATTTAACCAAAAAAAAAACCAGATTCCTTCTAGTAAGATTAAAGGTGGCTGCCAAATTCTAGGAAAGATTTGCAATGATCACAGCTGTGATCTCTGAAAGAGATCATTTTTTGATGGGGTGAGGACACTTATTCAAGCCTTTGATATTACTATCAAAAAAATGATACACAGTACCTACTTTCTGAAAATCATGTTGAATTTTTTCATGACATTATCTTGGTTTTTGGGCCTGTAAGATAGAACACCTATTATGTTGACAGTATTGATTTGGGTAGCTGAAGTAGTAGGCCTGTTTTACATGAGGAGATGGTGGGATCATTTTGTTAACTCTTTATTGATATATTTGCATTAGACATTATTTTTTTCCCATCTGAGTCAAGGAGATCGAGGCTTATTTGCTAATATATAGTCCATGTTTAGAAGCCATCTGTTAATTATTGTTAACTCTGTGTTAATTGTATGCAGATTGAGTGCATTCACATGAGACCCAATGTTGCGCAGTAGGGGTGTCCCTGCCTGTGGTCGAGGAGACCCAGGTTCAAGTCCCGCCTGCTCTAGGAGTATAATAACATCTCTGAACAGGTTGATAAGAAAAAAAGCTTTATAAACATGAATATGCACAAGTCCTAATCTTACAGGTATCTTAAGAAACTAAATATCAAAAATTGTTTCCTTCACAATACTTAAGTTCATTTTGTGATTTCCCTGGGATTTTACTTCCTATCCCTTATTGCCAAAATATAACTTGATGTGTTTTCACTGTGTAATGAATTTCAGCAAATACTTGAAGAAAACAGACAAAAAGACAGAAATTGATTATAACTTTGCCATTGGTGTGAGGAATCTGAGCAGAGTACATAGGGTGATACTTTTCTCGTGGTGGAAGAGTTGAGAGCCCAAAGCTCTTGATTTAAAGTGATTGTCAAAAGAAGCAAAAGGGATAAGTGAAAAACCTTTTTATGCACAAGTTAGGATCAGGAAAGCGCTGTTTGGGAGTGTGGTGGAGGCGGATTCATTGATGGATTTCAGAAGAGAGTTGCATAAGAAGAAGGAAAGCTAATGAGGGAAGAAAGGGGTATGTGAGGCTGCAGTGATGAAGTAGAATTGTGGGCTAGTTGGTTAGCTTTTACAGAGAGTTGACACAGCTCTGACAGACTGAATGGTCTCTTTAGTGCTACAATTATTCATAATTCAATGTATATATTCATTGGGGAATTTCCGTAGCATCTAAATGAGGTCAAAATGACACTTAAGTGATATATTTAATTGTTGTGCAGACTGACTGGATTTTTATTTTAAATCTGTGTGTATTTTTGGAACCATCTTTGTTCAAAATACAATCTCAGCAAATAAGTAGGAAAGTAATTGAGACCAGATATATTTTCAAAAGCAACTTGTTTTTTTTGAATTTGTCTGCTGCTGTGTAATATCTGTAATGTATTCAACTAGAACACAAGTTCCAAAGCTGAGCATTTGTTTGTCTTGTACTTCCACATAATACGCTATAATATCTGCTTTTGTACTTTAAGTAAGGCAATGGTAGGTTTACCGAATAGCTACTTTGTATAGGTCTCCACAATAGAGGTTAAGAAAAAATTACCAGAGATTCAAGGGAAATAAAAAAAAATCAAGGCAAGGAACCAATTCAACTCTACAAAGGAAAACAAAATTGCAGTAAATCCAGTGCTGTTACAGATAGACAGACCCCCACAATAAAAGAAGATGTGGGAATTGATTCATCAGTCCTAGTCATCCAAGACACAATCAGTTCAGGAATTGTCACTTTGGATTAGAATATTGTCATTTTCATTCAATTCTTTTACAAAGTGGGAGAAATAAACTGGGGAATTAGGTACCAATCAGTTTAAGGTCATTTGTAGTGAGGTTAATAGGGATAGAGTAACCAAACATTTATGCAAGTATGAGCTAATCAGAAGCAGTACGCATTTGTGAAGGGGAGATCATGTATAGCATATCTTGCTAATGCTTTGCTAAGTGATGTTATTTCTGTAGGTATTATTATAGATTGTGATAAGTCACAGGTTATTAATAGTGTCTGTCATTGCCCAGGTGGTAGCACACTAACGTATGAATCAAAAGCTTGTGGATTCAATTGCCACGCCAGAACTTAAGCTCAAAAATCAAAGCTGACTATTCACTACAGTGAAAAAGTGCAGGGATGTGGTGGCCAATACTTATACATCAATCAATATCACAAAAGCAGTTTGTGTGTTTTTCATCACGTTGCTGTTTTTGAGACTTGTTCTGTTCAAAGTGGGCTATCTCTATTTATTGATTACAACAGTGATTACACTTCAAAAGCACTTCATCAACTGTAAAAGCCATTTGGATGTACACTAATCATGAAACGCCCTGTATAAAGCCTGTCTGGATCACAAATATCTGTTAGGGAGGAAAAAAATCTGCTGTACTTACCTGAAATGGTTTACATGTGACTCCAGACCCACAACAATGTGATTAACTTATCCACCCTCTGAAATGGCCTAGCCAAACTATTCAGTTGTATCACCGTCTCTGGATTCATCCTTTCTTACTAGCGGAAGTTTTCTACAAGGAGGGAGTTCTCAGCAGTGGCTCTGTACCCCATGAGGTCTGTGACATTATGTCAAAAATGGGCAAAGAATTAATTGCCAGATACCAATTACCACTCCATTAGTGTACTTTCAGTCATCAGTGAAATGATGGGACAGATCACCTACAGTGATATCAAACAACATTTGCTTACCACTAATCTGCTCACTGATTCTCAGTTTGAGTTCCGCTGAGGCCACTTAGCTCCTGACCTCATTGAAGCCTTGATCCAAACATGGACAAAAGAGCTGAATTCCAAAAGTGAGGCGAGAGTGTCTACCTTTGACGCCAAGATCACATTTGACCGAACATGGAATCAGGAAGCCATAGTCAGTAGGAACCAGGCAAAACTCTCAGATGATGCCAGTCATAGGATCGTCATCAAAGGATAATGGTTGTGGTTGTTTGAGGTCAATTGATCTCAGCTTCAGGACATCTTTGCAGGAGTTCCTCACGGTAGTGTTTTAGACCCAGCCATCTTCAACTGGGTCAAAATCTTTACACTCTCTCCCTAATAATGCCAAATGGACTGCAATGGTTAAAGATTGCAGCTTACCACCACTCTCTCAGGGGCAACTAGGGATGGGCCATAAATATTGGCCCAGCAAGCGAAACCCAAATCTCATGAATTGTTGGAAAATAATTGCAACTCTTTACGTCATCTTTCTTTATATGGACTTCCTGAAGGCATTTGACAAGTTAACAAAAAAAATGAATGCTTGGAATAGAAAGCCATCAAGTGGTTGGGAAAGTAATTGGTTATGACATTGGTGTTAGAGAGTGAGGATATCAGACATGTACTCCAGTTGACAGGTGACTCATGGTGTACTCCAAGGTTTAGCTTAATGTATTTAAGTCGGCTGACACAAAAAGGTGGCATTGTAAATGGTGCAGATGGAATTAGAAACTTGAAAAGCAATGTTAATAGTTATGTGAGTCAGCAGAGTAGGCAGATGGAGTTCAATAGAGGCAAATGTGAGATTATCCACTTTGAACTTTTTTAACATCATTTGTGGGATGTTGCTGGCTGGGCCAGCATTTATTGCCTGTCCCTAGTTGCCCTTGAGAAGGTGGTGGTGAGCTGAGTTTTTGAACTGCTGCAGTTCACCTGCTGTGGGTTGACCCACAATGCTATTAGGAAGGGAATTCCAGAAGTTTGAACCTGCAACAGTGAAGGAACAGTGATATATTTATAAGTCAGGATGGTATGTGATTTGGAGGGGAACTTGCAAGTGGTGGTGTTCCCACATAACCACTGCTCTTCTCTTTCATAATGGAATGGTCATGGGTTTGGGAGGTGCTGTCTGAGGATTATAGAATCATAGAATCCCTACAGTGTGGAAACAGGCCCTTCGGCCCAACAAGTCCACACTGACCCTCGGAGCATCCCACCCAAACCCATCTGCCTAATCTACACTTCCCTGAACACTATAGGCAATTTAGCATGGCCAATCCGCGTAGCCTGCACATCTTTGGACTGTGGGAGAAAACTGGAGCACCCAGAGGAAACCCACACAGACGCGGGGAGAATGTGCAAACTCCACACAGACAGTTGCCTGAGGGTGGAGTCGAACCTGGGTCCCTGGCACTGTGAGGCAGTGAGCCACTGTGCCGCCCCAAAGGATCTTTAGTGAATTTCTGCAGTGCATCTTGTAGATGGTACACACTGCTGCTCCTGAATGTTGGTGATGGAGGGAGTGGATGCTTGTGGATTTAGTGCCAAACTAGCGGGATGGTGTATAAAGCCTGTCCGGATCACGAATATCTCTTAGGGAAGAAAAAAAAAATCTGCTGTACTTACCTGAAATGGTCTACATGTGACTCCAGACCCACAACAATGTGATTGACTGATTCAACATTTTTGTC
>NC_063339.1:65118372-65126861 GCF_021869965.1 Rhincodon typus
ATTTTAAAGTCCAAGAAAGCACAAAGTCTTTCATAAAAGTGAAAGAAATGATTTGTTTTGAACATCTGTTTGCTGCACTGGTATTAAACTGGCACAAAATAACAATGTGACCCTAACCAAACAACCAAGATGACTAATAACATATGAAGCCGCCAAAAAGACATTTTTCACAAGTGTTCCAATTAATAAAGACCTTTACAGAAGAGGTGATTGAAGGAAATGTTACATGGATCACTTCAGATAAATTACGTTAACAGTCTCAATCTCTACAGCACAGTAAAGAGCCATCCCACTAAATTAGAAAACATTACACTCGAGGGAAAATGTCAAGTAAGGCATCAATGAAGCAGATGTTACATGGAAGACACTGGAGGGCTAGGAGTGACTACAAGGATCTACAATGATCAGACTGAAGGAGTTTCAATGTCGCGAAAGATTCATTGCCAGACATTTAGCATTTCTCCAGTTAAATGGGAGATTTGTTTTTTTTAAATTATATTTCTTTTGATCAACCGGTGAAAGATTGTGATGTAAAACCCTACCAAATAATCAGTTAATTTTAGATTGAGCCAGGACCATTAAATAAACACATTGAGCATGTCATCTTTATAACAAAGCCTCTGAAAGTTGACCCAATGCAACTTTGGCTAAACTTTAAGGAAATTATTTCTGCCATTCAACATTTGAAGCCTGGATGTCAGCCTTGGCTCAACAAGTAGCAGTCAGGAGCTTATAAGCTAAAGGCCTATTCCTGAGGTTTTTTTTTTCATGTAATCTATACCAAAACTTCAGTGTGGTGCTGAAGCCCTGTATGCATTCTCAATTAGATATTAATGATTCTATGGCACTATTCAAAGAAGAGCAGGAGAGTTTCTCAGCTTCTAGGCCCAAAATGTATCCTACAGTTAACACCTAAAATAAATTATATGCTCAATTTCCCAATATTACTCGTGTAAACTTTGTTATCAAATTGACTGTACATTTCCTACATTATAGCATTGAGTGTGCTTCAACTAAAAACCTCATTGGCCGTAATAGCTCTTTGGATGTCCTGAGATCATGAAAAGTGCTTTATAATTGCAAGCTTGTATAAATGTGAAAAATTCAAAAGTCTGGCTTTTCTTTTAAGTATAGAGTTGAAAGCGAAGTATAAAGGATGTGATAAATCAAGCCACCCTACATGAATATTAAAGATAAGAGACGCACAAGGGCATGGAGTTTCTGCATGACTGCTGCCTAAATATCAGAATGCTCTGGGCGGAATGAGACGAAATAGCACCGAAACATCCAGCCTTAGAAATGCAAGTATGTTGTGCCCATAACAGCTTTTCACTGGAGCATCTGCAATCTTCTCCACAGGTTCAAAGGTCCATTTACACAAAGTAGTTCCCACCCGTAAAACTGGCAGAATTTGGGGAATTCCTGCATAGTGCACCCAGCAGCTCAAGCACACAGGCACCCATGGTGCAGCATGAGTTACTCATGCTTACAGTGGCCAGCAGTCAATTGAAGCCTAACCCAGGACTGCTTCTGCTGCTGTTCTTACAATTGTGAGAAATTCAATTTAATTTGGTCCAAATTCTGTCAATTAAAGCAGAGCAGGACATAATTGTGCAGCTTCAACTGACTGCTGGTCACAGGTCTGATGTGCCAAGTACAGATCAATACTGTCAACTGAAGCTAAGTTAAAAGCAAGACAAACAATCAGCTCATTTCCTGACAATCCCAGACCTCGTGACATAGAAAATGCCCTGTTTCTGTCATGAATGTACGAACAGGAGTACGCCATTGAGCCTCTTGAGCCTGTTTGCCATTCAATAACATCCTAGCTTCATATTCCTCATATTTGGCCCATTTCCCTTCATAGCTTTGGTGAACAAAAATCTATTAAACCAAAAGAAATAAACAATTTATTTTATTTGTTCTTGTGTGTCATTGACAAGGCCAGCATTTAATGCCTCATCTCTCACAGTCCTCAAGAAGCTGGTGTCGGCCTATCATAAATTGCCATTTGTGCAAGAGAACTTCAAACATCTGCAAGTAGTTTTGTGGAGTAGTCGTTGTTAAATTCAGTCCAAAAGATTTAGTTCTAATTTTTACACTAGATTATACTCCCCAACCAGCATCAGTCACTTTCCATTCACCCTATCTGATCCCTAATGACATGAAAACTTCAATCAAATCACCCCTTCTCTTTCTGAATTCCAGGGATAACAATCTTACATAGAGTTATTTGTCCATATAACCATAATCTAACCCTCAGAGCCCTGCTGTCACAAGGGTAAACTACATTACACCCCCTGAAAGGTCAAGAGACCCTTCCTCAGGTGTAGTGCCCAGAATCGGCCTCAGTATCCCAGGTATGGTACAATCAAACCTTTGCTTCACTGAAGCATAGCTTCTACGCCTTGTATTCTTCTGGACATAAAGGCCAGCATTCCATTAGCCTTTTTGGTATTTTCTTAACCTGTTCATTATGTGTTAATGATCTGTCTAGCCTCCTCCAAGTCTCCGGTTTCCAATCAATTGTATGGCTTGACGGTATTGATTCAAGGGAAAATTTTGCCTTAATGCTAAGGAATTCGATTAGAGACTTGAGTTCACTTCAGCTCAGCAAAACCAGCCCAGCAGCAAGTGTGTCAATTATGTCCCGAGATAAAACTCCATGTAAAACTGACTCTGGATCATTCAGGTGTGCCCACAAGTCCAAGTCATATGTTGTGTATCATGTGCTATGTCACACATTCCTTCAGTGGATCTGCTGCTAGCTCAGGATTTTCCCCTCAATCTGTAAGCACCATGACTGTGATCAGATCCAAATGTAATATTAAACCACAGCGCCAAGCTAGCTAATTGCAACTTTAGATAAATGTGAAAAACAAAACATCAAGTACAGTAAAACTGCAGCATGGATTGCAGAATGATTTCTATAATATAGCTATAGAATTACTTTGCCACTGACGATAATAATTGTAAACTGATGGTGCAAATACAAAATCGAAATACTGAGGCCGCTGTGAATTTGTAACAAAAACCACATAATGTTTCAATTGTAGCATAACTATTCCTTGCATAACCTGACCTACACACCTTAAATGCTAAAGGCACATACATTCCTGCCAGTCATGCAAAGTCCACCTCATTAATTTCTGGGACTTGTGTAAAATTGGAAAAGATGTTTCAAAGACTAATCAAGGAATAGCTTGATTTCATCAGACTTAAAATATCCCAAACTCCTCTATTACCATCTTGCAGTCTGCCCTGGTAGTGGAACAGGATACAGGCCGTCCTTCATTAACACTGTAGTTACATTTCCAAAAATCATCACATTAAGTGAAACAGTGTTTTTCGAAACACAAAACAAAAAGAATACATTTTCATGTTTCTTGTATTAAATGCAAGATTGCTTATCTGGAGGCAAAGGCTGTGGATCTTCGTCTGCAAACTGAAGGTCGAGAAGCACGAGACTGCCTTTCTGCTGCTTTGGAAGTGGAAGGTTGAGTGCCCTTGGGGACAGTTTCAAAAACAAACTTATCCAGCCTTAATTGAGTCCTTTTGCCTCTAATGGCTGAAATGAGCTGAGTGAATAGAAACTTGCTCAGTAGTGCTGAGTTTTAGCATGCATTTATTCCTGTGCTGCTGAGAGTTGGGCAAGAACTGCATTGTCACCAATCAGCTATGCATTATTGTAACCATGGGTAGTACGGTAAAACACACTGTGGTGAAACTGTGTTAATCAAAGACTACCTGTGAATCCACTAGAGGTGGCAGTACAGACATATACAGACAGCAGGGAGTTGCACCTTCCAAAACCAGGACCTCTAATATGTAGAAGGATGCATCAGGGCACAGGAAGTTCCTCTCCAAGCCAAACACCATCCTGAGTAAGAAATTTATTGCTTTTGTTTCACTGTCCTTGGGTCAAAATCCTGGAAATCCCTCCCTTATACTAACACTGCACAGACTGTACAAGGCTGCATCTCAGGACCACCTTCTCAAGGGCAATTAGGAAGAGGCAATGAATGGCATTGCCAGCCATTTCCACATCACATCAATAAATAATGCCCACAGGACTATATAGTGTCGGTATTCTCTTGTTCTTTACAATCACATCGGACATGTTAGCAGGTGCTGCATTTCTGCTCCAACACAATTCATACTACAGCTCATTGTTTTTTAAAAAAAAATATTCAACTCAGAGTTGTTATAGCAGAATAGGCCATTTGAAGCATTGTTTCTGATGTTGTCTCCAGAATCCAAAATACCATTTGTTGCCTTTGCTGCCTAGTTGAGAATCGCATTACATCCCATAGTACATGACATGACCAGGAGTCCTAATGGTTCAGAAAGTGGTGAAGGATTAGTCAGTGTTAATCCTTACACTGGTGTTCAATAATAGGGCAGAGGAAACCAAGGCTCCATCACCACTGTGGTTTGAAACAAAACCATTGAAAGTGTAGGGAAGCTGCCTTAGGGCCATTTTTGACTGATTGTTTCTGGCCTCTGTAAACTTTGTGAAGTGGTTGTACCTCACTGGAATGTTTAGCACAACAGCAATGGAGCTTGGGAATAATTCATAGGTTGGGAGGGTTGAATACTGAACACAAAAGTGAGACACAGCAGATGCTACAAATCTGAAATAAAAATGGAAAATGGTGGAAATATTTAGCAGCATTTGTGATGAGAAACAAAGGTTAATGCTGACTTCATTGTTCAGAATACATGACAAAAAAGGCAAACTCAGTAGTCACACTGTAAAATAACTCAGATGTAATAAAGGCACAGGAACTTCAGGTTCAAGGAAATTTGATCGTTCAGAACGCAGCTCAGAGTTAACTTGAACTATAACGTACTGTGCAAGTTAGAGCGACAAGACTGGAACTGAGGGGACTGAAAACATCTGAGGCAGCATGCTTTGGGAAGGGGAGTTGGCTGGAGAGCAACCTGCCAGTTAGAACAACAGGGGGAGTGTGGAAATGGTGAGGCCGGAGAGAAACAGGGAGAGCGAGAGATGAGAGAACGCTGCAGTATTCATGATGGTCATGAGGATACTGGGTGTGAACTGGGTGAGTCCCCTGAATGATAAGGCTGTAACTGACGAGTCACTCTATCTCCTGTCCAATGTGTCACTGATATCAGGGTTGAATGTATTTTCAATGCTGAGTCGTAAATAACTGCTTAGAAAAGAGGAGAATCCACCTCTGACATGAGAATTTGCAGATGGTCCGAAAAAGCAGATGCTGGGTACACATTTAATAGATGCAGCCGTGCCAAACATATGCAAGTGATCTGACCCAGGCAGTGACACGGAATGAAACAATACGGGAATTGTAAACGCAGTATTCATGGGCAAGGCGCCAGCAAACTTATCAATGGGCGTGCACTTCCTCCCACCACAGCGTCAACTGTAACCACGGCAACTCCCTTAAGCATTAAGTGTCAGCAGCACCAAAATGCAACAAAAATCAACGGTATTAAGCTGATTCTCCAAAAAAAATTCGAACAGCCTACAAGATCATCCAAATGCTCTTTGATCAATCCAGAATCGAATATCGTGCTCAATGCTACCACCCTCAAGCTCAAAGCTGGTTTCCTTCAGCCCTACCCCTGTCCTCAGTGACCACACCACTGGTCCTTCGCACCTCGAGAACCTTCGTCATACAAACGCTCCCACCCCAAAACTATCTCCCTCCCTGGCCGAATTTAAACACGTATATTTGCTTCGTGAGGTTTCTGTTTATATTTTGTTCATTCACGAGGAACATTCCACGCGTTATTCGTGAGTTACCACGCTGGCGAGGGGTGGGGGTGGGAATGGGGATGCGGGCGGTCCGACCCGCCCTCATCTATTCTATACGCAATTTAGATTTGTCATTTTACAACTTTCATGACAATCAGCTCTTCGACGGAGAGGAGCTTAGGCCGTGTGCAAATCAAAACAGATCAAGGGCTTCCAGTAAACAGGGTCCGTAGTAACTGTGTGGGGGTTGTTCACTGGGGAGAGATGACCTCGAGTTCACTTCCCGAGAAGACAGATTAATGCGGCGCCCTTAACGTTATTTAAAGTGTCATCTGCGCTTCACCAGGGCGGTTGTCAGACGAAGCGCCACCATAATAGCAAGTAAGACTGGTGATCCAAAGCTTGGCCACAGGTTGGCTTTCAGGGGCCACTGTAAAGAGACAGGTTAAGGGAGCAAGCTCCATGATTTAACTGATTGTGTCAAACACCTTTCTAAGCTCATAAAAACCGGGGCTGTCAATGCCTGGAAACCGCACCTGGTCAGTGGTACCTCCTCAACCACTCGGGCACAACACAAAGTACGTTGTAAACTTCCCCCGGGTAACTCAGGAAGATATCCGTGTGGACGGGCCGACACTCACATTGCAGGCATGAACACTTCATGGACGACCGTAAAAAAAGTTTTAACTTCCTCTGAGCCGCCACAATGTTGACACCTCAAAAGCTTTCTTTTCAAAAATACAAACATTGACAAGAAAATAAATGATGCCGCATCGATCTGCTCAACAATAACAACACGTGGCTGTGCAGCAATGCAAAACTCGCTGTGTGCCAGATGGCGACTGAGTTGAAGGAGCTAGAAATGGCAAGCTGCTGGGAGGGTTATACAGATGGCAACATTCTGAGGGGTTTATTCTCCACAGTGCCACTTTAAGCCTTACACAAAAAAAATTGGAGGTAGCTAACGTGACCAAAGAAAGATTCAGATCAAATTTCACGTGTGTGTATATATTTGGGCAGCAGTAATAAGAAGTTTAGGAAACCCAGGTAGGCGGTTTTCAGAATTACTGGTTCAAAGTTCCAATTAAGAAAAAAAATTACATACTTAGAACATAAAACGGAGTGGGGGGGTGGAAGGGGTTTGGGGGGTAAGTGTGTTGTAGTCAAGAAACTTTTCATCCTGGTAATATACAATGAGCAGGTTAGCCTGCCTTTTCGAACAATGATCATACATTAATTGAGCTTCAAGTTTTACTGAATTAATGCACTATCCGTTCAGAAAGCTGAGAAATGTGGTCGGACATAATTCGCTGTTATACAGACGGTGAACGTTAAGACTGTCACAAACATGTGTGCGATCATATCGCCCGGTGATACCTTTAGATAATGGGGTGTATTAGCTTGTGGCTGGGCGTTTATTAACACACGCAAGCTCTTAACTTTCAGGATTTTCGTTTACAAGTGCTGCGGAAGCAAGCAGTAAACAGCAGTTTTGGTGGGGTTTTTTTACATAATTGCAAATATCTGCTTTCTCGCATCTCCACTGAAACAGGTATTTTGTGTTTAAGAAGGTATGAGGTCCAACATCTCTTTCAACACAGGGGATTCCTTCATGCTATTTTTTTGCCATAAAATAAGGAAAAGAGAGGACATAAAATGCCGTAATCTCACCTCGTCAGTGTCAGTATGTCACTGGCAGCATTTACCTACATGAAATTCCAAAGCTGCAAGTGTGAATGTTATTAAAATGCACACACATTGTTTATTAGTTTCTGTCCACCTTCCCTCTTCCGACGGTAAAATCAGAACACGGAAGGTTGCGGGGGAATGGGGGTCTTCGAATAGCAAACATACAAAAACGTACATACATCTCAATTCTATCCGCCACAAAAGGCTAAAAAAAATCCCTCCAGGTCTGTGCATAAATCGCATTCGAGCACGTCCTGCCCGTGCTTCAGCACCACTGCTCTGAACAGCTCACCGACCTCTAGTTCCACATTTCAGCCACAAGCCATCTCTCAATTTCAAAAGAGTTAGACAGAGACTTATTAAAAGGTCACGTTGAAAGCTCAGCTCCCTCACACACACACACACACATATATATGCAAAAACAAACGCCAGGGTCATTCATGTCCAACATTAAAATAACAATCTTCACTCCGCCCCTTACGCACGCTACAAATTGATACCTTACATACCAAACCCCAGATGTGCAGAATATTTAAAAAAACTATGCCCTCTCCCTAAATAAATTCCCACTCAAGATACCCGTGGACTGGAAAAAGTGCTGACCAAGTTTGGTCAATGTTGGAAGCTGGGCCAGGGGTTGGGGACGTAGGCAGCTACTTCTCTGCTCCCCTATGAAGTGAGGACCACCACGAGGTGTTCTCATCTTGAAGGGCTGGGCTGAGGTCAGGGTCTCTGTCAGCAATAGGGTTGGTGTTCGAAGGCCTGCCAGTGATGAGTTTAGGCCATGGTCTCTCCCAGCGATGAAGGTGACATCAGTGCCCCTAATAGTAAAGATCTCATACCAGGCTATTTCCAGTGATGAAATGACACCTGAATCTTGGCCAGTGGTAGGGGGTGAAATCAGGATGTCTGTCAACGATAGGGCTTGAAAACAGGTCTCTGCCAGTAGTGGAATTATACTAGGGGGTCTCTGAGAAGAGTAGGGAACAACACCACATCTCTGCCAGTGGTAAGGTCTGACACCAGGGTCTCTGCCAGTGACAGGGACTGACACCGGGGT
>NC_063339.1:65156861-65193936 GCF_021869965.1 Rhincodon typus
TTTTCTGAAGAAGGGTCTAGACCCGAAACGTCAGCTTTCCTGCTCCTCTGATGCTGCTTGGCCTGCTGTGTGTTCATCCAGCTCTACACCTTGTTATCTCAGATTCTCCAGCATCGGCAGTTCCTACTATCTCTGTAGCAATTTTATTGATGCTATTTTTGTGAATTAAAAGCGAAGTGGTTCAAATCGTCTAGTGACTTGTGGTGATTTGCAATTCTTGAGGTAACACTTGCTTGCTACAATTTGCTAATCAATTTGCTCATGTATAATTGCATACACCATTCACATAGTCATAGTTCAGCAGACTCTGGCCCTGTACAATGCCTTTGAAACTGTTTGTCACATTCCATACTTGTCAATTCCTGAGCTGTCCCAGCAGGAAGCAGTGGAGACTGAACACCATTGTGTGTAAGGTACTTTCTCTCCCACAGAAAGGCCAATATTTGTTCACTTCATGTAATATGAGGCTGAATATATTTGGTTCGCCTGTAAGGTTAATATGGCTGTGCTCATAATTTCTTTTGACCACTTAACTGAAGGTCAAAACCACAGTTTTGGAGCAATAAAGTAATATTATAAGCTGCCTTAGTAATGGAAATCACAGTCGTCATCCTAATTATTGTGTGATGTTTTGCCAAAAAAACACATTTTTTGAAACTGCTAAATAAACAAAGAACTATGTCCTTTAAAATCTGTAAAGAAAGTTTTCCCACATTAAAGGCAAAATTAAGTGTTACCAGTTGTTATAAATACTCCACCGGGCATACTTTTAAACTTGTCTGCTATCTTATATTCACTGAAAGAATGTTTAAGTAGAACAAATACAAAAAAACGATGTCACATTTGTGGAAGAGATCTTGCATTGAACCAACCATTCACCTGCACTCGTGGGGACTGCATAAATGCACCACTTCAAAACATTTACCCTTCTTTTAAATGTTACCACCCACTCACCACCATGACATTTTCTTGATTCATTATCACCAGGCTCTTCGGAAGCTGTTTCTTCACCTTCCCTGCTTGTTTCAGATCTCTCTATAACTGCAGCTACATGTCTTTGTTTTAGCTCTTCTAAAGAAATTCAAATGATGGTAATCAGCAATCAGGACAAAAATTTTCCAACTTCCCACTGTTAATCCAAAAAACCAGAAAATAACAGACACAAACTAAGCTATACTCATTGACAAATTTCATATCACAATTCATACATTTTATATTTCAATTTATAGTAAAAATATAACTTTTTACTACAATTGTATAAAAATGCGAGATATTATTTTAGACAATTTCTCATGTTTATGGTTATTTTAACTTTTTAAAAACAAATTCTATATATTTTATTCTGCAACTGAACAGTATATATAGTGCTTTCGAATCTTCTGGTCTTAAAGATATAAAGCTGTATTTTCTGCAGAATAGGGCAGTATGCTGGAGGAAATCATAGAAAACTGGGAAGGAGACCTGCAGCCTCAGCGTCACCCTTCTGGAATTTCTGTCTTCGCCTCAGGAATGTTGCCATCCAATCCTTCATTGTCTGGTGCATGGAAATGATGGTGAGGAGACAGAGATGCTTTACCGGTCAAACATAAAACAGTAAGATTAAGGATCGTGTCAGCCAGTGCTGTGCTTGTAATGAGCTCCAAAGTAAACAAGCGAAAGAGTGACTCAGGACATTTCAGACAGATAAAATCAATTTACAGTACTTAAAACAATCTTTTTCAACAGGAGGGCTGTACAATTAGGCTGACCATCAGTGTTAGTCATAAAATATTGGTAGCCTTTTCGCTGCCAGTTTTACTTTTAAACTTATTTTAAGTCTTTTAAATGCTGTATATTAAGTTTTATGTAGGAAAGGAGGCTGAAACTTCATTTTGGTTTCTTGTAACAGCAATATGACCTTACAGCTGAATAGCTCTTGCATTTTGAGAAGAAATAATCTATGTCTGATTCCTCAGAGATAATAAGAAATGCTGCTGCTGGAGTCAGAGATAACACTGTTTGGAGCTGAAGAAACACAGCAGGCCAGGCAGCATCAGGGGAGTAGGAAAGTTGACGTTTCAGGTCGGGACCCTTTGTCTGAAATGGGCCATTTCTGAAGAAGGATCCCGACTCGAAACGTCAACTTTCCTGTTCCTCTGATGCTGCCTGGCCTGCTGTGTTCCTCCAGCTCCACTCTGTGTTATCTATGTCTGATTCCTGCCAATTTAATTTGGAGGCCTGAACTCACGAAAAGTTATTGTGGTTGGCTGTCCATTCAGGGTTGCCTGATCTTCAGTGAGGAGTCTTTTATCAGCATTTACTGCCATGCTACTACATGACATGACACATGATATGCTGTGGTGTGGTGTGATACACTGATGATCTGCCACTGTCCTACTGTGAGACTTACTTTAACTCCTATAAGATATAAGATGTGATTTGATTTATTATTGTTACATGTACCGAAGTACAATGAAAAGTTTTGTTTTGTACAGGCAAATCATATCATACACTGTGTATTAGCGTATTAGAACTGAGCAAGGAATACAATGTTACGGCTGCAGAGAAGGTGCACAAAGAGCGAGATCAACATGAAATTTAAAATTTGAGAGGTCCATTTAGAAGTCTAAGAACAGTGGGGAAGAATTTGTTGGTAGGGGTGTCTAAGCTTTTTGTATCTTCTGCTCAATGGAGGAAGTTGGAAGAGATTATAATCGGGGTGGGAGGCCTCTTTGATTATGTTGGCTGCCTTCCCAAAACAGGGAGAAGTTTAGATGGAATCAATGGACGGAAGGTTGGCTTGTGGACTGGACTGTGTTGACAACTCTGTTTAGTTTCTTACACTCCTGGGCACAGCAGTTGCCATGCCAAGCTGAGATGCATCTGGACATAATGCTTTCTATGGTGCATCTTTAAAATTTGGCAAGAATCTTTAGACATGCTGAATTTCCTTGGGTCATGTATTACTGAAGAATGCAATGTCTTTTTATAAAACCACCTGGTACCTACATATGTATTTGATTTGATTTTCATTTTATTGTCACATGGACTCAAGTACAAAAGTACAAGGGTACAGTGAAAAGTGTATAATGTCGCCACACAAGGTGCCATCTTAGGCACAAGTAGCTAGGTATAGAATCTTAAGAACAAGGTAGAAAGAAAGAACAAAGTTAAAAGTTAGACATTGCAGTGATTATAGTATAATGTAAAACATATGAAATTCGGTTAAAAGTTACACATTGCAGACCTTCTTAGTTTTAAGTAGTAAATAAAGAAATAAAGCTGAAAGTTCAAACATTACAGTCTTTCTTAAGTGCTTAGCCACGGTGGAACTGCACTTCAAGGAATTGCCTTGAGACTGGAAGTCCATGCTGAGGCTATGCTGGGGTGAGAGACTGCCACATACCTCTGAAAGACCACCATGCCAGGCTGAAAGACTGCCATGCTGGGCCACTGAGAGATCGCCGTGCCAGGCCGAGAATCTGCCATGATATGTATGTTACTATCATAGGCACTTGTGCGTCTGGGCTCATGCTGAGCAATTTGGATATACTGTAGCATATTCCACTGTCATGTGCAAGGGAATAGAGCTCAGAAAGACGGAGACTGTCAGCTCTGTATTATTAGGTCACATGTTTATGACATCATGCGAATATCGTTTAAAGGTGGATTACACACTTGCTGTAAGACATAACCCAACAATGGGACCTGTCAAAAATCATCTTTGATAGAAGCTTTATGTCTGATTTAGGAGAATGAGTAGACCATTTGGTCACTTCAGCCTGCATCAATCTTCAATCAGATCATGAGTGCTCTGACTGTGGCCTCATATCTGCATTACAACCTACCCTTAAAACAGATAAACAGATGGAGGGCATTATAAATAAAGTAACTTAAGCACATACAAAAAGGGACTGGGTGCCTGAGTGGTCCTGGTGATGGAGCGTGTGGTGTCTGCTGGTACACTACAGGTCTTCTGCAACCAGTGGGTACTACAGGGGCTGGTGTGCATCATTTTCCCACAACCAAATTTGGCTATTTAATTTGGATTTGAAAAGGAGACAATAAGTTGAAGATTACGTCATGAACTCATCAGAACTGGCTCACAAGAAAAAGATTCCAATAAAGGAATATCATTGGCAGCAAGAACAGTTACTTGTCAAGTTTAATTCTCAGATCAGACAGGTAGGTTCTGATTACTCAAGGTTGCTACGGAGATATGACAGGATTGACTATGCCCATGATCCCCTTTTTTTTCAAGAAATGGTGTAAGAGTATGTACAAATTCCTTTTTCCTAAATGAAACATGGCCCTGAGTACTTACATATACAGCTTTGAGCACATGCAAATTCGTCACACTGAGAGCCCAAGTGATGATCTAAAATTGGATTCTGGTGTAACTGTTAGCACAATCTGGATTATTTAAGAAATGATTTCTAGTAGCAGAAACAAAGAAGGGTCTAGGCCCGAAACGTCAGCCTCTCTGCTCCTATGATGCTGCTTGGCCTGCTGTGTTCATCCAGCCCTGCACCTTGTTGTCTCGGATTCTCCAGCATCTGCAGTTCCTACTATCTCTAATGGTGAATATACTTTTCAGAGCCTTGTAAGTAGGCATTGGTTGAGCATGATTGGCATGCAGCAGGTCAGAGGCTATGAATTCTGCAGTGAGTAATGCACCTCCTGTGTCCCCAAAGCCAGTCCATCATTGACATGGCACAAGTCAGGAGTATGACGGAATACTCCCCACTTGCCTGGATGCAGTGTCCAACCATGTGAGGTGCAAAAAAAGATCTGCAACAAATTTGACCATATCATTGGTCGTCGCAGATTGAAGACAGACATCTCTGTGAAGAAGAACCAATCCCAGAGCCCTTAAAAGAAGCACCTGCGAGCCACAAAACTTAACGTTAATGCAAGATCTCATAGCCTTCACAGGGGCACTGAACTGATACCCTATCAAGAAAAAGGTCTGATGTCAAAGTCCCATGTAGAAGCACTCCATGGTTCTCTTTTCAGAGTGCTCTGTGACCAACTGTGTGGACGAGTATGTAAAGCTGTCATTGTGAGTGATGTGAATGTTGACGGCTCACATCATTAACGAACTCTTCTGTTTCTTATTCTCCCCCATACGCTCATTGCAAGTTTGGCTAATGGGTCAAGCCACAGCACAGGTTATTGTCACTGATGCAATGACAGAGAAATGAAGGAGCAACAGATGCACCAGCAAGTTCCAAACTAGTGGCGACCAGCAGCATGTGCCAAGCAGGCTTCATAAGACGAAGTCGCAGCTGAAGTTACCGTCAGGATGCGCAGGAGTTTCAGGAGGGCCAGAGTTTATTCTCCTTGAAGCCATTTCCTCCAGGTGAGTGAGGCATAATGCCAGCACAGACTGAGGATGTTCTGGGACACTGTCACTGAAGTGTGGGAAGTGCTGGAGCGGGTGCTGTGACCTGAAGGAGTTGGGTGGCCATCCTATCCCTGTGGTCATCAAATGGATAGCTGCAATGCTCTTTTAGCCACCAGGGACAAAGTGGGTGGCCATGGGTACCCGCATGGGCCCAAGCTATGCCTGCTTCTTTGTAGGTTATGTGGAACAATCCCTCTTCCGTACCTACACTGGCCCTAAACCCCACCTCTTCCTCCTTCTTCCTTCTTCCACGAGGAGCTTGAACAGTTCATCCACTTCACCAACACCTTCCACTCCAACCTTAAGTTCACCTGGACCATCTCTAACACCTCTCTCACCTTCCTGGACCTCTCTGTCTCCATCTCGGGCAACCACCTCAAAACCGATATCCATTTCAAGCCCACCAACTCCTACAGCTACCTAGAATACACCTCCTCCCACCCACCTTCCTGCAAAAATGCCATCCCCTATTCCCAATTCCTTCGGCTCCGCCGCATCTGCTCCCAGGATGAGGCACTCCACTCCCGTATATCTCAGATGTCCTTGTTTTTCAAGGACCGCAACTTCCCCCCCTCAATGATCGAGAACGCCCTCGACCGTGTCTCCCGCATTTCCCACAATTCATCCCTCACACCCCGTCCCCGCAATAACAACCAAAAAAGAATCCCCCTCGTCCTCACGTACCACCCCATCAACCTCCGGATCCAACGCATCATCCTCCGACACTTCCGCCATCTGCAATCCGACCCCACCACCAAAGACATTTTTCCCTCCCCACCCTTATCTGCTTTCCGGAGGGACCACTCTCTCCGTGACTCCCTTGTCCGCTCCACACTCCCCTCCAGCCCCACCACACCCGGCACTTTTCCCTGCAGTCGCATGAAGTGCTACACCTGCCCCCACACCTCCTCCCTCGCCCCCATCCCAGGCCCCAAGAAGACTTTCCACATCAAGCAGATGTTCACCTGCACATCTGCTAATGTGGTATACTACATCTGCTGTACCCGTTGTGGCCTCCTCTACATCGCTTTGCAGAACACCTACGCTCGGTTCGCAATAAACAACTGCACCTCCCAGTCACAAACCATTTCAACTCCCCCTCCCGTTCCTCAGACGACATGTCCATCCTGGGCCTCCTGCAGTGCCACAACGAAGCCACCCGAAGGTTGCAGGAACAGCAACTCATATTCCGCTTGGGAACCCTGCAGCCCAATGGTATCAATGTGGATTTCACAAGCTTCAAAATCTCCCCTCCCCCTACCGCATCCCAAAACCAGCCCAGCTCGTCCCCGCCTCCCTAACCTGTCCTTCCTCCCACCTATCCCCTCCTCCCACCTCAAGCTGCACCTCCATTTCCTACCTACTAACCTCATCCCGCCCCCTTGACCTGTCCGTTCTTCCTGGACTGACCTATCCCCTCCCTAACTCCCCACCTACACTCACCTTTACTGGCTCCATCCCCGCCTCTTTGACCTGTCTGTTTCCTCTCCACCTATCTTATCCTCTAGCCATCTTCTATCCGCCTCCCCGTCTCTCCCTATTTATTTCAGAACCCCCTTACCCTCCCCCATTTCTGATGAAGGGTCTAGGCCCGAAACGTCAGCCTTCCTGCTCCAATGATGCTGCTTGGCCTGCTGTGTTCATCCAGCTCGACACTTTGTTATCTCAGATTTTCCAGCATCTGCAGTTCCTACTATCTCTCACCTGCATAATATCTCTCTGTTGTCCACCCTCAAATGGATCAAGACCGTTACAAATGCCATTTGTGCCAGATCGTACTCAATTTCCCCTAAATGAGGTCAGCGATGCAGCCTGGACAGTAGGAATCGGTACCATAGCTGGATGCCCCGGCGTGCAGGGTGCGAGAGACAGTACAGACATCATATTGAGATGGCTAGAATACAAAGCCAAGTTCATCAATAGGAAAGAGTGCTATTCTATCAATGTCCAAGGAATCTGTGATCATCGGTAACAATTATTAGAACTATGTGCCAGGTAACCTGGGAGTTGTCATGGTGCCTATATCTTTTGAGGACTCTTATGTTCTTGCTGCATTTAAAGTGCCTGATGCCTTATAAGGATGGTTACTGGGTGACAAATGCTATCCTTTGTAACCATGGCTGATGACTCTGTTACACAACCCCCTGACTGAGGCCAAGTACAGATACAATGCAGCCTGTTCTCTGACAAGGGCCATTCTGGAGCGGATGATAGGTCTCCTGGAGATGAGGTCCCACTGCTTGGATTAGTCTGGGTGGGGCTTTGCAATATACCTGATATAGGGTGTGCCATATAATCCTTGCAATCTGTGATCTATGCAAATGGAGCAGGAAAAGAAAGGATGTGATGGACACTGCTGAGCTGGGAGAGCTGCCTTCTGAGGAGGAGGATGGGGACATTGAGCAGAAGAAACACCACCATCTGCATGATAGAACTGCAGTGTTGGGTGCTACAGGCTGAACAGGGTGTAATTGACACCGGTTCCATTAGATGAGAGCTGGATGCAATGATCATTCATTGACTGTAAAATTGTTGGTGCTTGACTTGCAAACTGTTTGTTTCTGTTCTGAGAGGCAACTGCAGCTTCTGGTTCTTTGTTGTCCGTTCACTTTTGGTGTCAATTAATAAAGGTGAATGTTTTGAACTATTTGTACTCTTCCCTTGATGTGATAGTCTCACGTTGAACAATGATAAGATGATGGCCTATTATGTGCATTGTGGAAAGAGTTGCAGTGACTTAGAAGGGAGAAGAAGGAACGAGTCTGAGGGCAGATAAGCTGTGCCCCCTGGTGTTTAACAGCCATTGGTGTAGGAATGTGAATTATATGAGAGAGAAGTGTCAGCCATGCCACTCATCTGTTGTGACAGAAATTATTCTGTGGCTGCTTCACCATAATGTTGCCAATGAAGGGTAACTGCAGACAGCCAACGCTTGATTGAGTGTGTGGGTCATGGTCAAAGATGGTGCAGATGCTAGGGATGCTGGAATATGCCAGAATATCCTGGCAGTGGTGAGTACTTCCAGCTACAGCGAGTTGAAGAATTGGGCTAGCGTTGGACAAGAGGGGCACCACAGTGTTGTGGTTGGTCGTTAACAAGGTGAGTTCAGGATGATCGCATGAGAAAAATTGTCAGATCTTCTGGAGAGAAATCCTACATGAAATTCAATAGAAATGATATAGCCAAAATGTAGAAAAGTCAGCCCAGCATTTCAGCATAGTTTATTGCAGTCTTGTTCAGCAGAGGAAGCTATTACAATGTGTGCATGACTGGTGGATATACACAGAATACCAGATGTATCAATTTAAGAACATTCTCGAAGTACAGTATAACAATTTAAAAAGAAACAGAATAAAAGATAAAAGGGCTTATCAAACTCTCAATGCCATCCTGCATTCTTTTGAAGGATACTTTTAAGGGATAATTTATACAGCTGGTTTCAGCTCTGATAAGCTCAACTACTTAAGAGATAAAATGCAGATTCACTCGAACTCACGTGCAATGAATTTCCAATCCCACAACAGTCCATCATACAGAGAAAATGAACAGGTGACCCCTGTGTCCCACAGCAATGCAGAGAATATTGGGCAGACTTCTTCATGCAGTTAACCAAGACTGCCATTGATAGGAACCTGGAAACAGGTGATATGCTCAACTTTAGCCGAGAAATAATTCATAAAAATAGAATGTGAGGGGAGAAAGATAAAGTAAGAGATTATCCTCCAGGCAGAAAAAAAGCAGAAAGAATTTGTAAGGGATATCTTGATTTCATTTTATAATGTACTGCAAACTACAGCAGTACTTACAGAAATCAATATAACTTTAAATATAGGCATGGTATATCGAAGCAAGGGCTTTATCAAGGAAGGAAATGGAAGAAAACAATGTTCATACTGGGGTAATAAGGAAACAGAATAGTTTATTTAGGTTCTACAGATGGAATTTAGCTTTACAGAGTTGATACAGCTGAATGGGGATTTTAATTCTTATTCTTTGGTGCAAAATGATCATGTCATAAAATATGTGGCAATTATGCAAGTAGTGCAATAGGATGATCTCTGTAGCTGGGGGAGAACAAGGGCTTGATTTTCAAATAATTGTTGGGAAGGTGATGCCCAGATAATTTCTGGGTCCCAGACTACTGTCTTTAAATGAGAGATAGTAGGAACTGCAGATGCTGGAGAATCCGAGACAACAAGGTGCAGGGCTGGATGAACACTGTTCATCCAGCCCTGCACCTTGTTGTCTACTGTCTTTAAATGTTTGGTACAATATAATGGTGCATTTGTTCACTGTCTCTTATGGGGAGTTCTTGATCGCATGTAAGTCCGTATATGGCGGGTATTCTCTACATTGGGGAAACATAGACTGGGTGATCGCTTCGCAGAACACCTACGTTCCGTCTGCAAAAAAAGTCCCTGAGTTTCCAGTTGCCTGCCACTTTGACACACCACCCTGTTCCCTGGCAAACATCTCTGTCTCAGGCTTGCTGCAGTGCTACAGCAAAGCTCAGCACAAACTGGAAGAACAGCACCTCATTTTCCTCTTGGGAACTCTACAGCCTTTTGGATTCGATATTGAGTTCAACAAGATTACAGCTTGAGCTCTCCCATATCCTTACCCCAATTCCCACACTCCAGGCCTTCTAATCACATAGTCTGCTATTACACATGACACATTGTTAGCCACTAACAGCCCCCATTAGGAGCTATTCACTCTACCAGCCAGATCGTTATCCATTTCTTTGCCTGTCCAACTGTTCTTCTCTCACTTTGGGCTCTACCTCCACCTATCATTTAATCCTTACCTTCTCCCACCACCTCATCTTCTGCAGATAAAGCAACATTTTGCGAGCTACCATCAGTTCAGAGGAAGGATCACTCATCTCCAAAGATGCTGTCAGACCGGCTGAGCTTTTCCAGCAATTTCTGTTTTTGTTTTTGGTGGGTATTCGTACAAAGTAGCAAACAAAGTGAGGAAATTGCAAAAGGGGAAGTTATCCTGGGAAATTCTTTCAGTGCAAAGAGAGATATTGTCCCATATCCAGGTACTTTGTCAAAGAATGGTACAAAGTATGCTGAAAATCCTAAGGCGGGGTGAGCAGGATGTTCTCTGGTCAATGTCCAACTTTTCAGAGGGATTCCTCACACTGTTCATGCAATTTCAAGATGTGTATCTCCCAGCAACACATAATGCTATTCCTAAAAATTTATTCATGCACCTTCTGAAAGTAAGGTGGTTCAAATATTTCAGAAGGTTTATTTGCAAATGTTTGGGTTGTAACAGCCATAGGACAGTTTTATCATTTTTTTTCCATTTTTAGGCCCCAGTGTTGTTGTGTTGCACTACTTCGAATATAGTGTTCACTTGTACCTGTCATACAGAGCAACACCAATAGATAGATTTGTAACGAGAAGCAGGAACAACTAAGGAATAATTGTTAGAAAAAGAAACCATTGTTATATTCTGGGTTGTCTCTCGTTATTTCTCAGTCCCAGGAAACTAACACTCAGCCACCAATCTCACAAATGTCTTTACTGCCAATGGCATAACCTTTAGATCAAAAACTAAAATTCATCTTTTGCAAGTACTTGATGGAATTCTTGGCAAAAGAAAACATTTCACTATCATGTGACAAAACTAAACTCTGATCTTGCTAGGGTTCTTTGCTTAGTAAATTGTCAAGTTCAGATGCATGGATGAGGGGTTTGGCAGCAGATGAACTGAAGTCGGGGCAATGTAACAGAGGTGGAAACAGGCCTTAAATAATTACTTAACATATTTTATATAAATTGTACAGATTACGTACAGAATGCTCTGGCAGTAGGGAATTAGCTAATGTTGGCTATTGCTCTGCCTGGTAGTTTGTACCAATACTTCATGTTTTCCCTGGAGGGCAAACCATATGACTGTCACTCCACTGGGTGTCTTGTCATACACATTTCTGGCTTATCTGCTACAATCTCCCAGCGACATTCCCAGTGCCAAAGAATTGTTCAGCATTTACTTGGAGTCAATACATGATATTTTTGTCACATTGGGCCAGTTTCCATAATTTCCAACCCACACTAATTTACCAGCCCAACATAAGTGTTTTTTTCTCCCCTACTAATTGCCGTCACAGTATTTCTCAATGCAGATCTAATTGAATGATCCACTTGTAGGATGTTGTTCCATACCATTGCTTGCTTAAAAATAATTGCACAATGTCTATATGCTAGTGGTTGCCAATCTGTGGATTGCTAAAACTCAGATGGGGAAATGTAGAACACCTCAGGATTTGGAAGGGGACAGATCTTTTACCCTAGTTTTCCCAATATTCTGAGTAAAAATGTCTGTCTTATTAATGTAACTTGCACCTGATTGCTAAGACAAGAGCATCACCTCGTTAAACTGCCTAATGGTTTTTCTCTACCACTTCAGACTAAGTATGCCCTGAAGCACCAGTCGAGGATTGGCAATGGCAGTAGTTATCCACCCAACCTTGGGGCTGGGGTTGGCATTGTATCCTCATATAACATGGCAGTTAATGGTGTAGACTGGAATTTTATTCAGCTGCACACAGTAAATTCCAGCTACAGCTTTAATAACAACTTGGGCAGGTAGCACCAGAAAGAACTTAACAGCAAACAGCCTGAGGCACCATTCCAAAGGTAACATCCACATTCAAGACAAAGCATAGTTCAGACCTGGTAAGAGAAGCAAAGAAGCAGTTGTGGGCCAGAAGCTTACATGGAGCTGGTACACTAGCCATTTCTGACTGAAATGGATGAGCATTCATGATCGGTGGTTCAGCCATAGAGAGCATATGGACACTGGAGGCTCAGAGAATAACAGCATGGGAAAATCTTCAAAATAAAAGGCATAGTTAAGGGCTGAGAAGGCTAAAATTAGCAAAGAGTGCTTATAGCTGACGTTGAGTGTTGGCACCATATATGGTAAACACCACAAGGCATGAGTACAGGAAATCAAAGGTCATTAAAGCACTTTATTCCAAGATCACGTCACTTAGAATGTTAAGAAGTCAGAATTAGAGTGTCAAAAGAACAATTTAGAAGCCTAGGCTGACAGAATCGATCAAAAGCAAAAGTGAGGAAATTATTGAGGCTACATTTAATGGAGGGATATCCATAAGTGAAGCCGTGATGAAGACTGGAAAAGTTAAGGCTATAAGAACTAGGATTCATTCAGAGAAGCTGTTAAAGCAAATGGGAATCTTCCTCAAAATTTTAAGGCAACTGGCATTATTAAAAGCACCGTGTAAAATAGAAATTGCCCAGGGAAAATTGCTTTGCAAAGAGGATTCACTTTTAAGGTCAAAGGCAGCAGGAATTATTCAGTAAAATTGAAGCAATTGATAAGAGTTTTTTATAGGGCTGTGCAAGGCAGGAAATCGTCCACTTTGTCAGGTGAACGACACCTCCATTTTAACTGAGGAAGGTCTGAAATCTCTATATTGGCTACAAAAACATTGGAAAACATGGTAAGCTATAGAGTGAAGCAGCTTTGCTGAACTGCACCTTTTAAAGCCTTTAAGATAAGGAAAGTAAAATAGCATTGCTATACAGCAGACTTAAAAAGCTTCTCAGGCAAAGAGAATAAAGTAACACTCATATATCACAGGATTCAAAGCCTTTAAAATGACAGGAGCAAAGCAGTATTTAGACACTGAACTGAAAAGCTTTAAATAAAGAAGGAGGAATAATCATATTAGGAAGAAATGGCAGTAGAAAGAGTGTTCATGGAAAGATTTAATTTGAAAGATAGGGTATCTGGATAGGATCTGATGAAGGGTCCCGACCCAAAATGTCAGCATTTCTGTTCCTCTGATGCTGCCTGGCGTGCTGTGTTCCTACAGCTCCACACTTTGTTGTATCTGTATCTGTAAAACTGTAGGCCGCTTACATAAGACGAACCAAAATACAGTTAGACATAAGACCATAAGACATAAGAGCAGAAATCAGGCCATTCTGCCCATCAAGTCTGCTCCGCCATTCAATCACGGCTGATAAATTTCTCAGCCCCATTCTACCGCTTTCTCACCGTAACCCTTGATCCCCTTGACAATCAAGAACCTATCTATCTCAGTCTTAAATGTACTCAATGTCCTGGCCTCCACAGCCTTCTGTGGCAGTGAATTCCATAGATTCAGCACTCTCTGGCTGAAGAAGTTTCTCCTTATCTTCGTTCTAAAAGGTCTTCCCTTTACTCTAAGGCTGTGCCCTCAGATCCTAGTATCAATGGAAGCATCTTCCCAAGATCCATGCTGTCCAGGCCATTCAGTATTCTGTAAGTTTCAATTAGATCCTCCCTCATCCTTCTAAACTCAGTTGAGCATAGACCCAGAGTCCTCAAACGTTCCTCATATGTTAAGCTTTTCATTCCTGGGACCATTCTCATGAACCTTCTCTGAACTTGCTCCAGGGCCAGTACATCCTTCCGGAGATATGGGGCCCAAAACTGCACACAATACTCCAAACGTGGCCTGACCAGAGCCTTTTAGAGTCTCAGAAGTACATCCCTGCTTTTATATTCAAGTCCTCTCAAAATAAATGCCAAAGTTGCATTTGCCTTCCTAACTACTAAGTCAACCTGCAAGTTTACCTTGAGGGAATTCTGGACTAGAACTCCCAAGTCTCTTTGCACTTCAGACTTCTGAATTTTCTCCCCATTTAGAAAATAGTCTGTGCTTTTATTCTTCTGACCAAAGTGCGTGACCTCACACCTTTCCAAATTGTACTCTATCAGCCACTTCTTTGTCCACTCTCCTAACCTGTCCAAATCCTTTTGCAGCCTCCCCACCTTCTCAATACTACCTGTCCGTCTACCTATCTTTGTATCATCTGCAAACTTAGCCAGAAAGCCCTCAGTTTCTACATCTAGATAATCAATGTATAAAGTGAGAAGTTGTGGTCCCAACGCTGACCCTTGTGGAACATCTCCTGTCACTGGCTGCCAGCATAATAAGGACATTTTTATCCCCACTCTCTGCCTTCTGCCAGCGAGACTATCTTCTATCCATGCTAGTACCTTGCCTCTAACACCATGGGCCCTTATCTTAATCAGCAGACTCCTGTGCATCACCTTGTCAAAGGCCTTCTGGAAGTCTAGGTAGATAACATCCATCGGCTCTCTTTGGTCAAGCCTGCTCATTACTTCCTCAAAGAATTCTAACTGATTTGTCAGGCATAACCTCCCCTTGATGAAACCATGCTGACTTTGCCTTATTTTACCATGCACTTCCAAGTATTCAGAAATCTCATCGTTCATAATAGACTGTAAAATTTTACCCACGACTGAGGTTAGGCTAATCGGCCTGTAATTTCCTGTTGTTTCCCTTACTCCACTTTTAAAGAGGGGTGTCACATTCGCGATTTTCCAGTCCACTGGGATCCTCCCTGACTCTAGTGATTCCTGAAAGATCACCACTAATGCCTCCACTATCTCTTCAGGTATCTCCTTAAGAACTCTGGGGTGTAGTCCATCTGGTCCTGGTAATTTATCCACCTTCAGGCCATTCAGTTTTTCTAGCACCTTCTCCTTGGTGATGGCCACCATACTCAGCTCTGCCCCCTGACTCTCTTGAATTCTTGGGATATTACTTGCGTCTTCCACTGTGAAGACTGACACAAAGTAATTATTCAGTTCCTTAGCCATTTCCTTGTTCCCCACTACTATCTCTCCAGCATCATTTTACCCTTTATGTATTTAAAGAAACTCTTACAGTCCTCCTTTATATTACTGGCTAGCTTATCCTCATATTTAATCTTCTCCCTCCTTATTTCTTTTTTTGTTGCCCTCTGTTGGCTTTTGTAAGTTTCCCAGTCTTCTGGTTTCCCACATTATATGCTTTCTCTTTTGCTTTTATGCTATCCCTGATTTCCCTAGTCAGCCATGGTTGCCTCATCATCACCGGAGCCATGCTTCTTTTTCCTAGGGATGAATTTTTGCTGTGTCTTCTGAATTACTCCTAGAAACTCCTGCCATTGCTGTTCCACTGTCTTTCCTGCTGGGCTCCTCTCCCAGTCAATTCTGCCCAGATCCTCCCTCATGCCTCTATAGTTGCCTTTTTTCAGCTGTAATACCATTACCTCTGATTCTATCTTCTTCCTCTCAAATTGCAGAGTAAATTCAATCATATTATGCTCACTGCCTCCTAAGGGTTCCTTCACCTTAAGTTCCCTTCTCAAGTCTGTCTCATTGCACAACACTAAATCCAGTATTGCCTGTTCCCTAGTGGGCTCCACCACAAGCTGCTCCAAAAAGCCATCTCGTAAACATTCTACAAATTTCTTTTCTTGCAATCCACTACTAACCTGATTTTCCCAGTCCACCTGCATATTGAAATTCCCCATGATCACCATAACTTTGTCTTTCTTACACACCTTTTCTATCTCCTGGTGTATCTTACGCCCCAGCTCTGAACTATTGTTTGGAGGCCTGTACATAATTCCAACTATGGTTTCTTTTTACCTCTGCTGTTCTTCAACTCTACCCACACAAATTCTACACCATCTGACCCTACTTCGTTTCTTACTATTGATTTAATTTCATTTCTTATGAATAAGGCAACCCCATCCCCTCTGCCCACTTCTTTTCGATAAGATGTATCTCCTTGGATATTCAACTCCCAATCCTGATCCCCTTGCAGCATTGTCTCCATGATGCCAATTTCTATCTGTGCCACAAGCTCATGTACCTTATTCCTTATACTGTGTGCATTCAGATATAACACCTTCAGTCCTGTATTAACTGTCCTTCTTCTCATCGTCACTTGTTCATCCAGTGTGCTTGAAGATTGATTCCTAACCCTTTCCAAACACTGTGTCCTGTTTATGTCTGTGTTGAAGACTTTAATAACCACTCCTGACTTCTCCTTTCTAGTCATTTTTTCCATATTTTTCCATACAGTGGAATCTAGCCCTACAGATGTTAGCCTGTCACTTTGTTCCCCACTGGGGGAGGTTTTACCCTTCCTTTCCTCCCAACTTTCTAGTTTAAAGTCTTGTTGACCAGCCTATTTACCTTTTTTGCTGGAACATTGGTCCCAGTTTGATTCAGGTGGAGAGCAGTAGGAAATCAAATAGCTACACACACAAAGTTGTTAATGAGCTAGAATGACCTGTATTAGAAAGGACATTCAGCGACATTAACATTAGTGATCCAATCAATTTTTTTTTGGTAAGAAATGATTTATGTCAATGGATATCATATTAATTTTAAGGTTACTGGGCAAATGTCACTTATTTAACAGATTGGATACATGGGATGAAGAAACAAAATAGTTCCAGTGGTATAGATCCCAAGTTTAAGGGTATGCAACTTTACAACAAAAATGTGTGAGAGTAGAAGATGTACGTATTTTTTGCAACCATGGATTCTCACTCTTGTGTTAGAGGCGATGTTTTCATATGAACCTTATTAAAATGGTGGAAGAAGTTCAATCATTTACAATTGATAATGAACAGGTCAAAATACAATTAGTTATGCTAAGCCTGTTCAAAAAGATGCCAATCAGACAACAACTTACCGAAGAGTAGACAGTTATGACACATATCAAGGAAATATTAGTTACTGATCAAATAACTATTGAACAACTGGTCAAGGGACAACTGGTTGAAGATTTCATTGGGTTTCCTAAACTCATAGAAGGACCTATATAGAAGACATTATTCATTGAGATTACATATGTTGGCATGAGAGAATTGTTTCAAGCAATCAATGGGATGGAAATCTGTGACTATTCAGGACAGGTTGAAATGTTTTCCAATCTCATCATCTCTGAAAAAAATCAGGATGACAGAAATCAAAATGCTTGTGTGAAGATGCACCTGATGAAAACGATAATGAACAATGTGACCTATTTGAGCATACTGATTGATCTTTAACTGAAGTTTTGTAGATAGCAACACAACTAAGCAAGCCAAATTTTTGGGAGATTCGAATTTAATGTTAGACAATGAGACAGCATAAGTTCAAGGTAACGTTTTAATTCTTCACTTTCCAAGGAAGAACCATTAGTACTAGAGGCAGAGATTATGTTAAATAAACTGCAATCAACAAGTTAGTTGACTGAGGAAGTTTACATGTTGTGTTCATCTGTAAAGTAATCACAGAGGGACAAATACAAGCATGGACCTGAATCAACAAGTTTAAATACAGAGCCTACATTAGCTCAGTTGGCTGGTTTGCCAAGCAGAAGGATACTAACAGCTGAGAGTCAATTCCTATAAGACCACCAAGAATGTCCTTCCTTCTCAACCTGCCCTTCATCTCAGACACGTGGATCCTTGCGTTGAACAACCATCAGTCATCTCTCTCTCTAATGAGAGTGCAGTTCTCGGGACTGTAGCACCTTTACCTGAAAATACTGAGTACAGATTGGCCAGCAGATTGAGAACAATGATTTGCTCACATAGATTGGAGATGTGTTGCACAAGACTCCATAGAAGCCAGCAATAAGGTGGGATAAGTACATTCACAGCTTTAGGACACAGTCAAGAAGAAACTACCTGGCGCAGATGTCTAGGACACTGTACCTCAAGAATAATTTGCCTGGCTGAGAAATCCATACTGCAAAGAAAGAAAACACCTGTTTCATGAAGGCAGTCATCTTCCATTAAGGAAATTCATGAGATTAAAAGGTGCCCAACATGATGTTATGGGGAATTTACATGTTTCAGTAGGTAAGAGTTCCATTGCAAAGCAAATTCAGAGATTAAGGTTCCTTCAGGTGAGACACTGGTTTAGCAGGAATGAGGTCCTCTATGAAGATCATCTCAAGGATAAAATGTGCTCCATTGAAGACTGTCCAACCTCTTCATATAAGACAACTCACTCATTCCAAGCATCAATCTTGCAAGCCTCCCCTGAACCAACTCCAATGCATTGACATCCTTCTAAAGAGACCAAATATTGCACGCAGTATTCTAGATTTGATTTCGCTTATGCCTTGAATAACTTTTAAAGACCAGGACCTCCTCCTCTACCACATTAGACAAAGTAAGTCCTGTAATTTCAATCAGATATTGGGGATAGTGACAGCTGCCTACCCAACTTCATGTTGGCAGTGGTTAGTGCTGTATGCTCATACAATAACATTCATGCTACTTATGGGGGAAGACAGTAATAATATGAAGCTAGATTTTATGTTCTCCCTCATGATGAGTTTAGTGGTAGGGGTGGGGCGGGGGGAGTGGGGCATGGTTGTCATTAAATCAGATGGGATGATGGTAGGTGGGGATGCTGTCACCTCCCCATCTCAACCCTAGTCAAATCCATGGTAGCAAGGGTAATTGTCAACCTCCCCAAGCTGACCAACATACCCCGCTGAGAGACAGATGTAATTGTTTCTAGAAGCTTCACCACTGAAGTTCAATTGATTGAACTAAATGGCATAATTAAAACTGTTGACATCTTCTATTCCTTCTGTTTATATCAGATGTTCAAAAGTCTCATGGACTAAATGAAACACAAATATTTCAGAACGAAATTAGCAATGTGCCGGTTTTTTGATTTTCTTGACTGAATCACAACTGCTTTGCTGACAGGTACTTCTCATACCTACTATTATTCAGAGAGAAGCCAAAACCATGTGAATATAATTTGTAGTGAAGTAGCAGAAAATAAAAACCTTAGGGCATAGGAAAATTAGGCAGAACAAATTATACTAAATTACCATGAAAATCTGAATGTGTAGATATGTGTTGTGTTATCTACAGATATCTTGATTACAAATGAGGACCTGTGATTTGTCATCATAGGTCAATCATATTTAATATTATCTGCAATGAAACATGTTGCTGATAAAAAGCTTTTGAAATATTTTCATTATTTTATTCAATAAGCATGTCAGTTGGTCTAATTCTTGATCATACCATCATTAGCTCCTTATCCAATGCTAATTTTTCTAGATTACATTCTAAATCATCATCTTTATGATATAGGAACATAGGCTGTACTTCATTTTTGTCATGCTCATCAAGATAAGGATAGTGAATGCTTGGGAATGGAATATTTTCCCACTTTGGCCAACCTGTATCAAGTATCGTATGACTCAATTGCAAAAAAAGTCTCCAGCTGCCCACTAATTCATCTTCTTCTCAGTCTGGGAACTGTATTGCACCATGGAAAAATACACATTCTTACACTAGTCTGAACTTTTTGGGAACAATTAGATGACCCTGCTAAGGAGAATTGGAAGCTGGGTGGCATTTAATTGCACAGGAGTGTGCCGGGTCATACCTGCCACCTCTTTCCCAATTAAATTCAGAAGGGAGAAAGACCTTGAATCATTTATCCAGCCGCCAAAGTCCTTAAGTGGACAATTAACATCTTAACTTGCAGGCTCCCTGGGGTGAGGATGGTGCTGAAATCCAGCCCTTGACATTGCTGCCAACTTTCCCTTTAATGACATTCCCCAACACTCACTTATCCATAGATGGAAAATCTCAATGAGGCTATATCTCTCTCTAGTGCTGCCTGCACTGCATAGCTATTGGCCGTTGATTGACTGGCAGCTCTCATGGGGATGGTCCACTATAGGCACTCAGTGTAGAGAGAGTTCCATCAAGGAGGTGACACAGGACATCACTCAGCTGTCCAGTCTTTGAACCCTCCTCCATTGCTTTGATCAAATGCTGGCTGGTTAGTAAGATTGCCATTTGGTCCAGAATTGGAAGGCTATATGTTCTTTGTATTTTTGAGGGCAAATTTTAATCTTATCATTTCTGACACAGAGCTTGTAGAAGGAATTCAAGCATGTTCCTGATTTATGTGTCCATGATTAAATTTGAAGCCCTGTGCTGGGGAATGCTAAAGACAAATAGTTAACATATTGTCCGAGTAATTGACATTGACACAACCACAGTTAGTTATACTTTAGCCTTTTACAGCTATCTGACTTTTATCCTCTGGATGTGGCTAGACACCAATCCTACACATGAAGGACAATTCTTGAAGCAGGATGAGGTGCCGGAGGACTGGAGGATGGCTAACGTTGTGTCTTTATTTAAGAAAGGTTATAAGGAGAAGCCTGGGAACTATAGACGGGTGAATCTGACATTGTTCTGGGTCAGTTGTGTGGAGGGGCTTCTGAGAGATAGGATTTACATACATTTGGAGAGGAAAGGACTGATTAGGAATAGTCAGCATGGCTTTGTATATTTCTCACAAACTTGATTTGAGGTTTTTGAGGATGTGACCAAAAGGATAGATCAGGGCAGGAGGTATAGACTTTAATAAAATTTTTGACAAGGTTTTTCATGGTAGATTGGTTGGTAAAGTTAGATCACCTGGGATTCAGGGAGAGCTTGCCAATTGGATACAAGAGTGCTTGACAGTAGGAGACAGGGAGCGATACTGATGGGTTGTTTTTCGGAATGGAGGCCTGTGATCAGCAGTGTTCCACAGGGATTGGTGCTGGGTCCACTGTTGTTTTTCATTTATATAAAAGATTTGAATGAGAACTTGGGAGGCATGGTTAGTAAGTTTGGGGATGACACCAAAATTGGTGGTATAGTGGACAGTAAAGAAGGCTATCTAAGATTACAAAGGGATCTTTGATCAATTTCGTTAGTGGGCTAAGGAATGGCAAATGGAGTTTACTTTGGATAAATGGCGAGGGGACAGGATGAACAAGGGCAGGACTTAACACAGTCAAAGATAGGGTCCTGGGTAGTGTTGTCAACAGAGAACCTAGTTCTTTGCAAGCTGTGCCACAGGTGGGCGGGGTTTAGCACACCTGCCTTCATTTCTCAGACCAGTGAGTATAGGAGATGGGATGTTATGTTATGGTTCTATAGGATTTTGATGAGGCCACTTTAGGAGTACAATGCACAGTTCGGGCTGCTGTACAACAGGAAGGTGATTATTAAATTGGAGAGACTTCAGAAAAGATTTAATAGGATGTTGCTGGGACTGGAGAGTTTGAGATATGAGGAGAGGCTGGATAAGCTGGAACATTTTTTCCCTGGAGCATAGGAGGATGAGGGGTGACCTTATAGAGGTTTATAAAATCATGAAGGGCAAAGATAAGGTGAATAGTAAATGTCTTTTCCCGAGAGTGGGTGAGTTCAAAACTAGAGGGCATATTTTTAAGTGAGAGGAGAAAAATTTAAAAGGGACCTGAGGGGCAACGTTTTCATATAGAGGGTGAATCATATGTGGAATGAGCTGCCTGAGGAAGTGGTAGATGCAGCTACAGTTACAACGATTAAAAGACATTTGGACAGGTACATGAATAGGAAAGGTTTGGCGGGATATGGGCCAAATGCAGGCAAATGGGACTAGTTTAGTTTGGGATACTTGGTCGGCATGGACAAGTTGGACCGAAGGGTCTGTCTCTGTGCTGACTGATTCTGTGATTCTATACGTTTTCCTTAAAATCTGTTAAAAATTAAACAGTTCGAGGTGACATGACATACACACCATGGGAAATGCAGGATTATAGGGATAGGGTAAGGGGTTGGGTCTAGGTGTGATGCTCTTCAGAGGGTCAGTGCGGACTCAATTGGGCCAAATGGCCTGCCTCCATACTGTGGGGATTCTATTCTATTCATTGGTGAACTTGGATCTAATGACACGGCAGGGAGAATGATCTCATGTGTAGAGCACAAGCTGTGGGCAGCTCTAAATAAAGATTGTTTTTTCTCCATGAAATAGTGCTGCAAAGTATAACATTTGTTGTTAGCAATTGAGGATAGAAGCCAAGATGGTTTGAAACAGGACTAATTCTTTTTAAAGATGCTGCTTCAAAATGCTTGCACTTGACCATACCACAAAGGAACTAAAGATCAGAAACTGAGAGAAATGTCAAGGTGGAGGTGGCCATGTGAATGATGCAGCACATTGCTGGAGAAGCTAATGAGAACAATACTTCCTGGAGTCAGGATGAATGTCAACAAGAGTTTTCTTATAATTTGATGCCGTATCAAGTGATTGTCAAATCCAGCCATGTACAAATCCTCACACTGCTGCAGGGTACACTTAATGATTGGCACAGAAATATCCTTATAATGTTGTACTTACATCTTACACATTAAGATTGCAAGTGTGCTGCCTGTTCAAGCTACTTGCCTGTGTCCTGATGATGAGCTGACACAAAACAGTGTGTGGGTTTACCATTTGGATGAGACTGACTCAGTTCTTCCAGATTCCAAGATTTGCACACATTGTATCTGCTTACTGGAGGAGTCTTCAGTTAATAATCAAAAGCTTCAGCATAGCTCAAACAGCACCTCTGCAGCGTACAACACAATAGTGACTACATTTCAAAAGACTTTCCTTGACTTCGGTATTTTGGCACGTCCTGTGCTTATGAAAGGTGCAACATGAATCCAAGTCTTTCCTTTCCCACTTTATAATGAGAAGTCCTTTCAAATACTTGGGCACAGAACATAGAAGAATTTGAGGAGATTTTTAATTTACTTACTCAGGGGATGTGGGCATCACATGATAAACTACATCTTGTTTAGACAAAATCCTCTACTTGTTCAGTCTCACTTTTAAACCGAGCCTCTGTATCCCGACATCACTGAAAAATCTTGAACATGAGTCATATCTTGAACATGAGTCCTTGAACATGAGACATGGCAGCAACCAAAGAAGCACAAGGAATAGCAGCGATCAGTATGAAATGACACTACTGCAGAACTGGGGTTGGGGATGGGCACTGCACGTGCTCATTTTCTGCATGTGCAAGGAGAACATTTTGATAGGGTCAGCAAACACAACTGTAAACCAAAGAGGATCTTAGACCCAGTGTAGAAAAGAGGAATGGTGGCAGCATCCTTCCATCCACTAATACCGCACAGATGAGCTATTAAATCTGATATGCTTGGTTTAATAAAAATAAAAGTTTCATGTTAGCTATCCCTGGTATCTGTAAAAATATTCTTGTGTTATCTAAATGTAAACCAAATGATGTATGTGGATTCTGTTTGCATAAAGATCTCTGGTGGACCTATTTACAACTAAACCCCTATGCACAATACAGCCTTTCCTTCGCGTGCTCCTCTGCCAACAGCTTGTGATCACCTGTGTACTTGGCTCATTTGCACATTGAACTCTTAAAGGGACATCACCCCAAAGGTCCCTCAATTGACATCACTGAATTTTCAGAATTGTCCGGTCAGTGCCTTGAAAAAAAGGAATACTAAAGAATTTGCAGACGAACCAGGGGAGGGAGATTCAGCATAGTAGAGAATACAGGCAAAAATCATGTTTTCTCGTTGCATCATTTTATTGTTCAATAATCTTTTCATGTGGCCCTTTGAGGATATAAAGGTAAACAAAAAAAAGCATTTCATTGACACTTTTCATGAGTTCCGAAACTCTCAATGCATTTTATAACCAATGAAGGATTAATGTTCCCTGTTGTGAGATAGGAAACAGAGGCTGAACTTTCCCAGCACATTGGTATTGGCAATGGAGCCCAATATCTTCCCATTGTCCATACTTGCTCCATCCCTCAATGGCAGATGGAGCAATTTGAATTCAATAAATATCTGGATTAACAATCTAATGATGACTATGAATCCATTGTCGATTGTCGGAAAAACCCATCTGGTTCACTAATGTCCTTTAGGGAAGGAAACTGTCATCCTTACCTGGTCTGAACTACATGTGACTCCAGACCCAATGTGGTTGACTCTTAACTGCCCTCTGGGCAATTAGGGATGGGCAATAAATGCTGCCTAGCCAATGACGCCCTCATCCCATGAATGAATAAAAGATACTAGTGGCAGGATCCTTAACAGCACGACTGACGGTTGTGTAACCAATTGAGCTTTTTAAGTGGTTAATGAAGGGGTATTCCCTGTCCTGTGGGCATTTTGCAGAGGGCATGTGGAAGCAGCAAAGTAAATTCTGGTAGCATAGACAAGGTGGGCTGAAGGGCCTGTTCCCATGCTTGTATGACTCGATGACTCTGGGTTTTCAATGTTTTCTGACTTAGGCTTTTTCTTCGTGGGATTCCCTTATTAAAAAAACTCCATAGCTTTAAATGTCCATGCTTCAGTGACTGACCAACACATCAATTAAATTATAAGAAAAATACGATCTATCAAGCCAGGTTTCATTCTGGGATCTGACTTGTCCAGTCGTGCCATTAGCTGGGAACATAACAGATAGTACAAAACTCCTCTATTTTCCTTACCTTTCCAACCTTTCCTGCTCTAGTCTTTGACAGAGGCTGAGTGACATGGAAGTTAGACCTTATATGTCAATTCATTAGCCTACCACTTAATATCCTCCCAGTGTCATAACTTTCTCAATGGAATCGGGTATCAAATCCATATATCCTGGACCATCATGATAGCGATTACTGCAACTGACAAACAACAAGCTCAAGTGCTACAATCCCCAGCTATGTATCTACACTGAATGCCGCTAAAGTTTGGATTTGAGTAATATTCTTAAAACATCAGTCAATAATATGCTCCACCAGTTCTGAGGAAGGGTCACCGGACCCGAAACGTTAACTTTGTTTTCTCCTTCACAGATGCTGCCAGACCTGCTGAGCTTTTCCAGCAACTTTGTTTTTGTTCCTGATTTACAGCATCCGCAGTTCTTTTGGTTTTTAATAATATGCACCAAATGTGTTTTGGTAAACATACACTATAAGCTGAGTAAATAAGTTCCATCAGTTGAGTAGATCTATTTAAGTCTATAGTGAGGCAACATTTGGTGCTTTTCAAGTGTGCAGATGTTCAATTCCGTCCTTGCATTTGGCTTGTAATGTTTAACATCGTTGCAGCAGGTTATCTTTTTTAAACCATTTTGGCCAGTGATGCATTCAAAAAGGGCCAACCAGAAATCTTGACAAGCATTCTTCCATTTTCTGTAAAATTAAATAAGCTGTGGCTACCACAGAAAATTTTCAACTCTGTGAGTGAATTTGATGTCCTCCCCGCAGGCTTGGTGATGGTGAGGCATTTAATCGGGTGCTGGAATGGTGGATGGGAACTCTACTACCTTGCCCCCTCTACCCCGGTTAGGCCTTTTGTTCATCACAATTTCGAAGAATGAGCGATGATCTCATTGAAACGTATTAGATTCTGAGGGGGCTTGACAAGGTAGATGTTGAGAAGATGTGGCGGAATCTCAAACTATGGGAAATAGTTGCAGACTAAGGGGACACTCATTTAACATTGAAATGCAAAGGAATTTCTTCTCTCAGAGGGTATTGAATGTCTGGAATTCTCTATCCCAGTGAGTTGTGGAGCTTATATCACAAAGTCTTTCAAGAGGAGGTAGACAGATTTCTTTGAAGTAGTGAAGATTTGAGTATGAGGTGGAACTGGCATGGAAGAGGAGTTGAAACTTGGGGCAGATTACATTAGTATGTACGAGGGAGCAGGAACTTTCTGGGTCATTTATGAAAAATTGATTTCACTGTTTATGACAAGTGGGTTTATAAGATTATGTTATAGAATGGTGAGGCAGACTTGAGGGGCTGAATGGCCTACTCCTGCTCCTATTTATTATATTCTTATGTGACCTGGGGGTCACAATAAGGCACCCTCATTGTGTTAGACTTATTCTGCTCATGCATTTCCCCTATCCTTCTGGAGATGGATTGATTAATTTGTTTGTAAAACAAGGCCAACTGTAAGCTAACAATCTGTCTTTGGAAACATATTGGATGATAAATGAGACAGACCTTGAAATGGGTGTGGGAATTGCGAAGCCAGATTAACACATGCCTGTTCATTCTGATAAAGACAGCATGCTATCTTGTGTTGTCTGCTAAATTACAGCCAGAGCTAAGTTACAGTTGAGTAGCTGTGCGTGCAAGAAGGGGGTCCAAACTCGTGAGAGACTAGTACCAGCACAAACTATTCATTACTACTTAAACCCAGCCTGCACCTCTTAAAGTGGAGGTGAATTGTGATTGAACCAGATACTGGGATTATTCCAAAACTGAAACCGATGTGGAAGGACATAGGAATGGCGCAAGATGAAAGAGAGTGGGCTCTGAAACTTGCTGCACTGTTCTAGAGACCTTAGTCAAGGAGGTGCAGAGGAGACAGACCAGAAAATCTTCCAGATAAAAGGCTGTGGGACCAGATAGCAAGGGTGGTCAGTGCTAGAGATTGAGCCGTAACGACCTGGATGTAGTGTTGCAGGAAATTCAAAAACCTTGCATAAGTGGTAGAGATCAACAAATGTATTTTCAATTGGCATACTCCATCAACTGGAAAACTCATTTCATAAATTGTCAAAATACCACAGCAAACCACCAACCTAGTAAATGTCTCTATCATGTTGAACTTCCTTGACCAGTACGTTCTCAGTCCACTTAGGAAGGAGACATTGATGGACCTGTTTCTCATGAAAGAGATGGACAAGTGAACTAAATGTCAGCGGGGAAACATTAGGAAAAAAGTGATCACTCTCTTATAACTGTGGATTATTAATGGAGAAATGCAAGGAATAATCTAAAGTAGAACTGATCAATTGGAAATGAGCTAACTTCAATGGGATGAGAGAGGATCTAGCCAGGATAAAATAGAACCAAGCATTTACAGGAGAATCTGTAACAGAAATGGATGATCTTTAAGGAAGTCATGTTATAGTTATGGACTCCGTACATTCCAACAAATATGAAGGTGATTGAAATAAAATCAGTGCACCTTGGATGATGAGGGAGGTAGAGAATACAATGAAATAAACAAAAATGTTGTGTTAAGAATGTCAGGTGAATTCTTCAAAGGGGGGACCTCAGCTTGATACAATGAGTTGAGAAAGGAAGTGAAGTGGAAAATATGACTGGCAAGTAGAGAATGAGAATAAAATACCTGTCAACATAATAGGAGAGCAAAAATCTTCCACAGGAATCTAAACAGTAAATGGGGATAGAAGAGTTTATGGTAATGTATATACATGTATATTCAAAAATGTAACACTTATGAAGAAATTTGTATTGGTGTTTACCAGGAAAGAAAATGCTGACAAAGTATCGGTATAAGCACAGCGAGCAGAGGTATTAACTTGTTGAAAATTGCTGGAAAGGATGGTGTCCGGCTATGCTTAGAGTGTAAAAGTCACGTGATCCAAATGGCATCTATCCCAGGTTGCTAAAGGAAGTGGGAGTGGTGATAATGGAAGAGCTTACTATAATCTTTCAACCTTCCCTTGCTAAATTGGAGATGCCAGAGATTGGAGAGTAGCAAATGTGAGAACCTTATTCAACAAATAATATAAGGACCAACCTTGTGGGCAGCATGGATTTATAACAGGGAGATGGTGCTCTAACAATCTCATTACATTTTTTGATGAAGGGAAAGCAAAGGACATCTGTATGTATTTTATGACCATGTTTGACAGAAGTACCACATAAAAGGTAACAACATTGAAGATCACGGGCTTATGGAATAGTGTCAGTTTGGATAAACAACTGTTTTAAGCATTGAAAAGAGAGAGCCATGGCAACTGGCTGTTTTGGATTGGAGGATGTTGGATAGAGATTTTTCCCAAATTTAAGTGCTAGGACCATTGTATTTTTGGATTTGTATGTATACAACTTGAATACCAGTACAGAGACTAAAATTTCAGAATATGCCAAGATACGGCAAGTAAAGAGGATGGTATCAAGTAACTTGAAAAACAATGCAATCGGCAAGCAGAATGGATAGAAAAGTGGCAGATGGAATTTAATATGTGAGCTGATGCCCTTTAGCAGAAGGAACGAGGACTAAAGTATGTTCAGGGAAAGAAAAGATTTGGGGAGTGTGTGTATATATCTTTAAAAGTAGCAGGACAAAGTGAGAAAGAAATTAGGACAGTATATGGATCCGTGGCCTCCATAAATAAGAAACATTGGGTACAAAGCAGAGAAGATATGCTGAACATTTATAAAGCTCTGGTGAGGTCACAACTGGTGTATTGAGACCAGTTCTGATCCCCACACTTTTGGGAAAAATGAAAAGTTCTTTAAAAAGTTGCAGAATGTTTCCAAGGGTGGGCGATTTGACCGACAAGGCTTGGCTTTCAGAATCTGGGAGATTGAGGGGAGATTTGATCAAGTTGAAAGAAAAGCTCTTCCTATAATGTACAAGGACAAGTGGCCACAGATTTAAGGTATTGGACAAGAGATGCAGTGAGTGCATTAATTGAGCAAATGAGAATAACATGCTTACAAGTGTGGTGAAAATGAGGTGATGAATGATTTCAAAAGGAAATTGGATGGGCGCTTGGGTGAAATAAATTTGCAATGGGCAATGGGAATGGAACAGGGGGTTGACAGGTTTCCCCCACAGAGAAGTGGACTCAATGATCTGAATGATCACAGTGACTCTGCCTCTGATTTGAACGATTCATATCTACCATTTTGCGTAGGCAAGATGTAATGAGTGGGGTGACACAGGGTTTGGTTCTGGAGCACAACTATTTATAATTTGTATTGAAGGAACAAGAATGTATCATTGCTAAATTTGTTGATGACGCAAAGGGCATGCAAGAGAATAAGTTGTGATGAGGCCATAAGGAGTCTTGAAAGGGAAACAGGTTAAGTGAGTGGATAAGTATTTGGCACATAGAGTATAAATATGAGAAATAGGAACCTGGCCACTTTAACAGAACGAATTGCAAAGAAGCATATTATTTAAATGGATAGAGATTGCAGAACTCCGTGATTAAAAGAATCTAGATGTCTTGACACAAGAACCACAAAATACTGGTAAGAATGTGCAGCAAGTGATTTGGAAGCTAAATTGGAATGTTGCCATTTATTGCGAGAAAAAATGGAATTTAAAAGTAGGGATCTAAGGTTTTTGAGTAGATTTGTAGCTTGGGTTGTGGATGCTGTGGTTGGCTGGCTCGCCGAGCTAGTTCGTTAGTTCGCAGATGTTTCATTACTCTGCTGGGTAACATCATCATTGCAGCCTCCGATGAAGCGCTGTTGCATTTTCCTGCCTGGTATTAAACTCTGGGGTCCATTGGATTTGATTACCTCATTTCCGGTTTGCCTTCGCAGTGGAGTATATATAGGGTCTAGTTCTATGTGTTTGTTGATAGCCGCCTTAGTGGAGAACCAGGCCTCTAGGAATTCCTGTGCTTGTCTCTGCTTGGCCTGTCCTAGGATCCTGGTGTTGTCCCAATCGAACTGGTGGTTCTCCATATCTGTGTGAATGGCGATGAGTGAATATAGGTCTTGTCTTTTTGTTGCTAGTTGGTGTTCATGTACTCTTGTGGCCAGTGTTCTTCCTGTCTGTCCAGTGTAATGTTTGTCACAGTCCTTGCATGGAATTTTGAATATTACATTGGTTCTGCCCATAATGGGTAAGGGGTCTTTGGTTCGAGTTAGCAGTTGGCATAGGGTTGATGTGGGTTTGTATGCTACTCTGATGCCCAGTGGTCGTAGGAGTCTTGTGGTCAGTATGTTCTTGATGTAAGGTAGCGTGATGAATGTATTAGGGCATGCAGCATCTTCCTGGTGTCATTCGTGTGATAGGCATCTTCTGATCCAGTCATTCGGACATCCATAGTCCTTAAATACTTGGTGGAGGGTACTCTTCTTCTTTTTGGCGTAGTTCCGGGTTGGCACAGTGTGTTGTCATTCGTTTAAATAGTATTTTCATGCAACTTTGTTTGTGGGTGTTAGGGTGGTTGCCGTTGAAATTCAGTACTTGGTAAGTGTGTGTGGCTTTTCTGTGTACCTTGGTCAGGAATTCCCCGTTGGCCCTGCGTTCAACCATGACATCCCAAGTAGGGATGTTTTGCAACAGTTATGCAGGCTATTGACAAGAACTACATTTGGACCACTATGTCCAAATTGGGCCTCTTCATTTCAGAAAGCATATAATTCAAAGCAGTGCAGAGAAGATTCACTCAACTATTTGCTGGGTTGGAGGGGTTATTTTCTGAGGAAAGGTTAGACCAGTTGATGCTATCTCTGTTGGAGTTTAAAAGAAGAGAGGTGGTCTCATTGACAAATATACTGAGTCGATGTTTCACCTTGAGGGATAGGGTTCGCAGTTTGGTGTCTCGCATTTAAGATGGAGATGATTACAATATTTTCTCTTTGGAACTCTCTTTCCCAGACAGTGGGAGAAATGGAGTCATTGAATATTTCGAAGGCTGGGTTAGATTCTTGTTTGACAAAGGAGTGAAAAGGAACAGGGGGTAGACAAGAAAGTAGAAACCACAAACAGATCAGCCACGATCTTATCAAAATGGCAGAGCATGGTTAAGGGGCTGAATGGACTACCCCTCCAAATTTCTATATTCATATTTATAGCTTACCCTCATCTCACATACTTTAATTACAAAGTTAGAATTATAGAAAATAGGAACAGCAACACCTTGAGCATACAGTGCCATTCAATACTATTTGGTTGATCATCCAAAATAATACCCTGTTCCCACTTTCTCCGCATATCCTTTGATCATTTTAGCCCCAAGAACTACATCTAACGCCTTCTTGAAAACCTTCAATCTTTTGGCCTCAGCCACTTTCTATGACAGAGAACCCCACTGTTAGCCTCACACCTGACCTTTCACAGCTTGAACACACCACTAGCTATTCAGCCATGACAGCCATATCATCCAAACACATTGCCACATCCTCAATGACACACTTCCCTCTCTCTTGCAGGACAAGTTGAAGCACAAATAAAGGAAGCACGAGCTAATCAGCGAGGATCAACCATGTCAATGTACACTTCCATAGAATCCCCTACAGTATGGAAGAAGGCCATTTGGCCCATCGAGTCCACATTGACCCTTCAAAAAGCATCCCACTCAGACCCACACCCTACTCCTGTAACCCTGAATTTTCCATGGCTAACCAACCTGTCCTGCACATCCCTGGACACTGTGGTCAATTTAGCATGGCCAATCCACCTAGCCTGCACATCTTTGGACTGTGGGAGGAAACCGGAGCACCCGGAGGAAACCCACACAGACATGGGGAGAATGTGCAAACGCCACACAGACAGTTGGACCCTGATTCCTGGCGCTGTGAGGCAGCAGTGCTCACCACTGAGTCACTGTCCTGCTCAATTTTCTTTTGCAGTGCAAGGCTGACTTTATTCCTTACATGGGTCATTTCATTCTCCTGGCAATGCACGTGCAGTAACTGTAGTGGGCAGGCTTTTGCTCATCCTGTGTGAAGATGTTCAGGCTGCTACTCTGAAAGTAGCTATTGCCAAGCTGTGGCTAGTGACAGAGCTGGAACCAAAGCTACTGCCATTCTCACATCCACTTTCCCCTCATCCCAATCTCTTCTGATTCAAAAGATCCAAATCATGCAAGTGTTTGCCTCTCACTGTAATCTTCCCTCCTTTCACTGAAATCTTTGTGCTCTTCTGCTTTCAGATAAGCAAGAACTGCAACATGACCAGGCAACAGAGGAAAGGCAGGAGAGGAAAGAGCAGGAATACACAGATGATGAAGAAACACCATCATGCGGTCTCACATTCATAGCCACAAGCTCAGACAGTGATGCCAAGCGTAATTTAGAGGATAGTTTTCGAGGTGGGATCTGCATGTGGTGAGACACCAAGCATGAGTGGCCTGTATTCAAGGTTGGAAGCAAGAGTTGTGCATGTGCCAGTTCTCCAGAAGGTGTGATTTTAATTTTTGTTTTTATTCATTAAAGGGATGAGGGCATTACTGGCTAGAGCAGCATTTGTTGTCCATCCCTAATTGCCCAGATGGCAGTTAAGTGTCAACCACATTGCCATGGATCTGGAGTCAAATGTAGGCCAAAGCAGGTAAGGATGGCACAAAAGGACATTAGTGAGCCAGATTAGTTTTCCCACCAATTGACAATGGTTTCATGGTCATTATAGACTCATTACTCCTGATTTTTTTTATTGAATTCAAATTCCACCATCTGCCATGGCAGGATTTGAACCCAGGTCCCCAGAACATTACCTGGGTCTCTGGATTAATAGTCCAGCAATAATGCTACTCGGCCATCACCTCCCCTTTGCACCCAGGTTCAGCTACAAATGATCAATTTGATGGGATAAGCTTCAGAAGAATGCTGATGGATACACACAGTAAGCTACATGGTACGTTGCAGGACTGTCAGAAAGCCTTTCATTAATGTCATGGAGGAATCTGGCATCAACTTTGAACTAATCTTTATGCAGAGATTGGAGCCCATCCGTTCTAGAATAGAAGGGATGGCCAACATCAACACACATGGGCACTCAACTGAAATGCAGCCAATGACAGCTAGTCTTTTGGCTTCCTTTGCAACCCAAACAGAAGCCCATTCCATATTTGGACGCTCCAGTGGAAAGTCAGAGAGAGATAATACCAGTTCAGCCTTGCTGTCATGCAAGCCCAGACTGTTGCCAGAGATGATACCAGTGTTAAAGGGCACAGTGGTGTCACAACATACAGCAACCTGTTTTCCAATGCAGTATTAGGATTACTGACACTCTATCCTGGATGAGGAGTGACAGTAGCCCCAAGCCAATGTGGTACCATTCACAGCCTGGTGAATGACCTTCCGCCAGCCCTGCTGCAACCACAGGGGGAGAACCGTGTCACAGCATTAAGACATGTAAAAACAGACAAACGTTTGCTTCTGAATGTTTATTATGGGCCAAAATGTACAGCTCTCCCCCCCAACCCCCGACAGATTTGTAGGCATGGGGACGGTTGGGGGATGGGGAATGATGGAGGAGGGAGGTGAAAATTCGCTGGGTGGCCATCGCACAATTCTCCTCTTCTTTCATGACATGCGTAAAATTTTATGCAGGATATTTTGAAGCTGCCGGGAAGAGTTTGGGTGTAGGGCGAGAGAGATTGGCAAGCTAAACTGCTCCAAACTTGAACGTGAAGTGGCGGGGGGAACCTTTCTTCCTTTCTGTATCAGGCGCCCCTATCTCCAAGGTTTCCACTCATTGAGATCTCCCTCCTTCTGGCTCCTCATTCGAACCCTACATCCCTCTGTTCACCATTCCCTGTTGTGAAACACTCCACCCTCCTGGATCCTGAATTCTGAAGGTAGAATCTGTAGACTGCTTGTAGTCCAGACTTGGGCACTGCTGCCCCTGGTACTATTGGGACTACAGAGCTGCTGACCAGTCAGATTTGTCCTCCAAGCAGAAAATGGCTGTGGGGCTGCTGTGATTGGGACATTTCGGGTGGCGGGACATGAAATTCCACTCTCCAAAAAACCTTGCCCTTTTTTGCGTTGTTAGAGAATGACAAATGGCAATGTGGGACGATTGGTGCCTGGTTGATTAGCACTCCATTTCTTTACATTGCAATTGGATGTGTTGTTCACAGGCAACCCAACCAGAATAGGACGTCTGAGTTGTCTCCTACCTTTGTCCTTCGTCTCGTGTTGTTCCCCAGCTGCTTGCTATAAACCTACTGGCTGTGTCCTTCTGATATTGAAGCATGTGCCATGTACAACAACCCACCTTAATATTGAATTGAGTAAGGGACGTCTCTTTCAGATCAGTGCAGGCAGAGGATGCACTGTTTGAGTATAGAAATAGTCTGTTCTATTATATTTGTATATTGCCCATAATGTCTGTGATTTTTGCATTGGAGCCATTGGTCGGCAAGTCAGTGGATAGCCCTTGCTGCCCAGTCACCATCCAATGATTTGCAGTGGTGGCAATAGCAGATGGCATTGCAAGCTGCTGTCGAAGGAACACATTATGACTGCTGGCACAACACTGCATGGATTGTTGTGTATAGCCACCCACCAGCTGAGGAAAGTGGAAGCCTTACCCTTCTCCTCCAAAATGGTATGGAGGTCTCACGAAGCGATATGTAGGCAGTCACTGGCAGTGTGCAACATGGGCAAATCCTGCAATCTGTATGACACCATGTATTCACTCCACCTGCTGTTCTTTGGCACGGGAGGGTGAAATGTGTTCACCTGTCACCTCCTTCAGAGCTACACTGCAGTGCAAATCTGAAATCAAATGTTTGAAGCCTTTCTATCAGGATTTGAACACATGGCCTCCTGACTCAGAAGGGAATGTGCTAGCACTGAGCCAAGGCTAATATTTAAGAAGCTGAAGATGTAACCTTTGACTTTCACATGCCCTTGATACCAGGGGTTAGCCAGTTGAGCTGCTAATTTACCCCACAGCCACTTGTCTCAGTTTACAGTTTACAGTTGGTGGATTTGTTCATGGATGAAACCATTCCAATAAAATATGTATGAATGCTTACAGAATTGTCTTACTCAGCACGATTGGCTCTGGCAGATGTGATACGTGGGCAGAAACTTCCTGGACACATGTATCAAATGAGAATCCTTTGAAGGGTTTTAGCTGATGCCTTGCTGATGTCTTTATTACACAGTTTGCACAGTGAATAGAATCTGTGATTCTACTTAATAATAAATCAAGGCAATGATTTCAAAGAAGACTTCTTCTAAAAGTATCACACCATGCCATCAAGTGGATAGCCAGAGTTGGATGCTTCAAACATTGCCCCTGTCATTCCCAGTTTTGGAAAAGACCATGCTAATGCTTCAAAGTGATCACTGTGGTTCCTGAACAATTTTAAGCTATAAGCATTTGAATGCTTAATAGCATGTTCTGCTGAATTCTGAAAGTTGCAAATGTTATGATAAACATTATTTGTACAGAAGATTTCTCCTAATTGAATCTAACCATTGGTGCTTCAACTAATATTTGAAATTTAGAAAAAATATCTATATTCAAAGAAATTCCAGTGAAGGAATAACTACCAGTGGTTAATTTGCATTCAGGAAATGGCACTAATTTTTAAATTGCCAAAGCAGTCACTCATTGACTAAATGAACTTATCTAAAATAGATATAGGCAACAGTTTATTTGAGAAATTTCATTATACTTTAGACTAAAAAGGGAAGGACATTACATTAAAAATACTTTCCCTTTGAGGTGGTTTTCTAATTGTACGTACAACACTGTCTCGATTGTAGAACAAGATCAACATACTCCACTTCCATGATTAATTTTGCGCTCAGGAAGGTTAAGCATAAGTAATCAAGTTGCCATAGTCCCAGATGACAATAGGGCTGACCTCTCATTAGAGAGATGACTGGCAGATGTTTAACCTGAGGGTCACCACACTGCAGGTGAGGAGCGAGGTTGAGAAAGACATGGTAATCATGGTAATCCTTCATGGTAATCTCAACCAGTGTGAGAATTGAACCCACGCTGTTGGTGTTGTTCTGCGTCACAAACCAGCCATCCAGCTCACCAACCCCATCAGGAAGATTAAGTACATTAATAGTGAAAAGATAGAACTTAATCCATTTCAGAGCCCCCAGGTGTCAGCATGAAACAATTCTGTGTAACCTGACTTGATGGAAGCTAAAGGCTCCTCTGCCTTTCTGCCCTCATATGATGTGTGACTTTCTTTCCATTTTCAACAACAGCCTGTGATCTCTCTGACTTTAACCTTAACAGTCACAAATGAATTATATCTGAGGTTACAGATGTGAAAAGGCAGTTTTGAAATGTCTCAGAGGATTCCCTATGGATTTGACATGTGCAGCCTTTACATTGATTCCAGCTATGGTTAGTATCAAATTTCCAATTGCCTTCAGTGAACAAAATCAAATTACGCCATTTAGTAGCACCATCTATATTTCACTCTCTCAAGACTGTTATGTGACACATGCAGCATCATTAACTCCTGTAAAGGTAGTGAAATACAGCTTTTCATTTAAGAAGCAGAGAGAATGAGAGAACTGCGTGTTTTGGGGAGCTGTGGATTAGGCATATTGGTTGAATATATTAGACTTTGACAATAATGCAATTCAATTTGGACTTCCTTATGCTCTAGCAAGGAATATACCAGTTTGTCCAAAAAAAATCAACCTGTAATCTGACTGAACATCGATACTGTAATTTTAAATTTACAGTTTGTTTTGAGGTCAGTATTTGGTCATTATTTCTGGGCAAATTACCACATATACTAGAAAGATCATTCCTACAGCTCCTCCAATGGCCCAGTCAGTCAAAGATGTCTGTGTATTCAACCTAGTGTTCATTGAGAGGTAGGGAGGGTGGAGGTGAGGCTACAAACAACCAATGAAGCAGACACAGTGGTCCCACCAAGTGTAAAAGTAGAACCTCATTGACGTATTTAAAACTGTTTCCCATGTAGCTGGCTGTCAAATAGGCAGCCTGTAGAAGGGAATACCAGTGGCACGAGGTTCCCATTTGGGGTGGTCCCTAGCAAATGGGTGTGTATGGTGTCTGGGAGAGGGAGAGGTCATTTTCAGGACGGGAAGATGTCAATGGCAAGGGGAGATGTGTTCCTGTTCCTTTTCGCCCATTAGAAAAGTTGGAAAATACACTAAATATGTGGAGCTGGCAGCTCCCATGTCCATTTCACTGTCAAGGTTTCCTAGCCCCAGGGAACCCAGGCAAGAACAATTTTAAATTGTGTTCCTAATATGTCCTGCACTAAGGTGCTCAAAGGTTTTGGCAATTAAAACAGACATGGATGCTCTCAAAGCAGCTCGAAAGACATTTACCATCCCCGGTGAATTATCAGAATCCCCACGTTGTGAAGTTGAAGAGTTGAAGAGAGATGCAGAGGTGAGGTTGAGGTATTTGAGAGAGCACACAACCCTCCAAACATCTTATTTGCACTACCCTTCAAACACTGAGATAACAAGGTGTAGAGCTGGATGAACACAGCAGGCCAAGCAGCATCAGAGGAGCAGGAAGGCTGACGTTTTGGGCCTAGACCCTTCTTCAGAAA
>NC_063339.1:65194336-65305496 GCF_021869965.1 Rhincodon typus
TCAGCCTTCCTGCTCCTCTGATGCTGCTTGGCCTGCTGTGTTCATCCAGCTCTACACCTTGTCATCTCAGATTCTCCAGCATCTGCAGTTCCTACTATCTCTGAAACCCTTCAAACACTACCTGCTCCACATAGATAGATGCTATAGATCACCCATTGGACTTATCAGGCATCTCAGAACACATTGCACCAGAGGTGCAGGAAGTCATGCTGGATCCTGAGGGACTGCCGAAGAAGAAGAATATTTAACTGTCTTACCTTGGCCTTCTCCTTCCTTCACTGAGAGGACTATATTGAGATCATTGCATAAGTTCAAATGGAAGTAACAGCAAAGAGAAAGCAAGTTCTACCAAATGTCCTTTAGTGGTTTTAAAGCAAGTTGATACAGCCTGAGGTGACAAAAGGTGTCACATAAATGCAAGTTGTTTATGTCCGTGCATGCTCAATAGCGTACTGTCTAAGCTAGCCATAATACTACATGAAATGTTTCCTTCTGTTAGAACTTTGAGTGTGAAAGATTACCTCCTGAATCAGATTTGCTGGAGCATTTATTATGTTACAAATCCTTTGACACCAGATTCAAACTCTTTCGGGGATTTTGTGCTTTCAAAATCAATAACATGAAATCTCTGTACTTGCTATAGTTGTCTGGCTGTATTCTATTCTCATTATGTTTTTAAAAAAGTCTTTGAATTCCCTCAGAATTTTCCTTCAATGTGAAAAAAAATTCAGAATTTTAACTGAATTTAGGTGGGGCATAAATTATAAACTTTAATGTGAGAACGAGCTTATCAAGGTAGCTTTTTTAGAATGAAAATGTACATTGATGTTAGGAGCAGCTATTTTGTTAACTTTACAAATTTCAACACCAGGCTGCTGGCTCCAAATGTACTTCCCGTTAGAAACAGTGAAGGAAAGGAGTAAAAGGCAGTCACATAAACTTCGAAGCAGCAGTAGCGCGCAGGTTAACTATTTCACTGCTGTCCCAGTGGCGAAGTAATCATCGCTACAACAAAGGCTGGAGCAGAGCATCATTGCTTCAGTCTCCATTAAGGGCAAGTTTCAAAACAAAATAAAAATGTGTTTTCCAGTTACCAAGATGACCAATTATCTTATCTACACCAGGCTTTAAATAAATTATTTATTGATCCACCAGTTTGCTTAAGTTTTCTTAGTAACCACAATTATGGGTTTATTACTAAAGCTAGAAGCATTCATAAAGATGCAATAATTGGTTACTATACACCGATAGTAATATATAGGTGTGTGTGTGTGTGTGTGTGTGTGTGTTTGTGTGTGTGTGTGTGTTTGTGTGTGTGTGTGTTTGTGTGTGTGTATGAGAGAGGGAGAGAGAGAGAAAGACATGCAAAGACATGCACACACTTCACTTTTACTCTCTCTCTCCCTACAGAGTTTAACTTTTGGAAATAAGAAACCTTTGAGCCAATTCTTGGAGGTGCAAGGCTAAAGTGTAAGGTGTCCCAGAGTCTATGGCTTTTACGTTTCGCATGTGTGGCCAAATTACTAATCAAGCATTGTTGTCTCTGAATTCTTGCAGATGCACCTTGCTCAAAAAGTACCATCATACAATTATAGAATCCCTGCAGTGTGCCACGAGGCTGTTTGGCCCATCGAGTCTACACTGACCCTCCAAAGAGATTCCATCCAAAAACAGCCCCCTACCCTAACCACGCAACTCTGCATTTACCACAACTACTCCACCTAGCCTACACATCCCTGGACACCATAGACAATTTAGCATGGCCCATCCACCTAAACTGCACATCGTTAGACTACGGGAGGAAACCGGAGCACTGTGAGATTCTGTGAGACAGCAGTGCTAACCACTGAGCCACTGTGCTTCCTACATCTTGAGATGTTCTTTCAATCAGTCTTTCAAAACAAAATGAAGAGGTTTCAATAATACAAAAGGTTTCTTTAACAGAAATAGGAGAGATCAGCTAGGCAGTTTGTTAATAGCTAGTTTCCTCCAACTCTGCATGTTCTTAGCAGGCCTCCCTCTGACTCAACCAGACAAAGTCAACCATTGTTCAAGAACAGCTCGAGCAGTCTATTGCAAATCATCCAGTTGTATAAACATTAGGAATGCTTGTTAAAAAGAAATCTCCAAACTCCATAGTAAACTTTTGATGACCTCTTTTAAATAAACTGTTCCAGGTTTGTCCGCAAATCTTGAAGTCAAATCTTTTTCAAAACTTAAGTCCTCCCAAGCAATATAAAATACGAAGCATCACTGTAACACAATTCTTCAATGTTAACAATGCCAGCAGATACCTTGAGGAACCTCTTTCTTTTTGATCTCTAGCACGAGGAGTAGAAATGTTTGCATTAATCTTGTATTCTGGGAGTGCAACTTTTCAGCTCAGAACTTTGCATGTAGCTTTAATAGAAATCAAGTGAGAACACACTCTGCAGCTCCTGAACCACATCAGAAAGCAACATGCAGACACAAAGCTAATGGTCACCTGCATCTCACAGGTGCTCTGTTATTTGTGTATCCTTTTGAATTTCTCAACTACTCAGTGTGGGAGGTGTAGCTCTGAATCTGATGTCCCACGAACCCAGTTAAACTGCACCGGTGTTATTTCTGGTACTTACCGAAATGAATTTTATCGCTTGTTCAGCAATGAAATACTACTGGGCCTCTTGCCGTTTTTCTGTTTGATAGCATGAAATCACACATTGTAGTATTTCCCAATAATCCTGGTGTTATTTGCTCTTCACAAGGCATGTGGGTATCGCTGGCAAAGTCAGCATTTGTCAGCCATTCATAATTGCACTTGAACTCAATGGCTTGCTGGGCCATTTCAGAGGTAATCACATTCCAGCGGGTGTGGAGTCATTTTGCCTAGACCGGGTAGGGATTGTTTCCCTTGAGGACATTAGTGAACCAGATGGTTTATTGCAACAATCAATGATAATTTTGTGGTCATCATTGCTTGTTTTCAATTCTAGGTTTTTATCAACCGAATTTGAATTCTGCTGGGCCTATAGATTAAAGATGGAGGCAATGTCCTGGCGATATTGTTGCTAACTATTAATCCAGGGACCCAGCTGATATTCTGAGGACCCAGGTTCGAATCCCGGCACGAAAGATGGTGGAATTTGAATTGAAAAAAATATGAATTGACAATCTAATGATGACCACAAATCCATTGTCAACTGTCTGGTTCACTAATGTCCTTTAGGGAAGCATTCTGCCATCCTTACCTGGTCAGGCCTAAGTGTGACTCCAGACCCACAGCAATGTGGTTGACTCTTAACTGCCCTCTGGGCAACTAGGGATGGGCAATAAATGCTGCATAGCCAGTGATGCCCTTATCCTGTTAATGAATAAAATAAAAGATCAGTCCAATGACACTACACCAGTGCGCTACCATTTCCCACAAAAAATCCACGACATCAAGAAAATGCCACGTGGCCTATAGAGGATCAATTTTCAGGAAGTCAGTAAAATGTTCATAGCACCATGGAGCAAAGTGCCATTCAAATAGGGAAAGCAAAAAGGTATAAGTTACAGTTGGTGACAAAATCGCAAAGGAAGAGATACTGTTCTCAGCAGTTAAAGTCATGAGTCCAGAAGGCAACGTTGTCTGTCTGTTGCTAAAGTTACATAAGAACCCAAGAAATAGGAACAGGACTAGACCATTTAGCAGTTTAAGCCCTCGTTATCGTTCAGTGGGATTATGGCTGATCTTTTACTTCAATACCATTTTCAGTGAGTCATACAGCACGGAAACAGGGCCTCCTGCCCAACTTATCCATGCCAATCAGGTTTCCTAAACCAAACTAGTCCCATTTTCCTGCATTTGGTCCATATCTCTCCAAACCTTTCCTGATTACGTACCTATCGAAATGTCTTTTAAATGTTGGAATTGTACTCGCCCCTACTACTTCCCTGTCAGCTCATTCCAAATGCTCACCACCCTCTCTGTAAAAAGGTTGTCCCTCAGATGCCTTTTCAATTTTTCCCCTCTCACTTTAGACTTGTGCCTTCTAGTTTTAGACTCTTAATACTATCCTTGCATTCCTGTATGTTTTTAATATCTAGAAATCTATTAATGTCAATTTTGATGATTCACCAAACTAATTCCTGAAATGGAGGAAAGATTTAATTGATTAGACTTTTCTCCCTGGAGTTTAGAAGAATGATACATTATCTCATTCAATCAAAACTTCTGCAAGCATCAACAAGGTAGTTGGAGGAAAGATGTTTTCCCTGGCTAGAGATTCTAGACTGGCAATATAATCTGACAGTAAAGAGGGCCCATTGAGAATTAAGTTGAAGAATTTCTTCACAATTAGGTTGGTGAATTCTCCACCACAGAGGCTCAGTCATTGAGTAAGTCATGGGGGTACCAATGATGTAGGTGGGACTAAGAAAGAGACCCTGCTGAGGGTGAATGAGCAGCAATGTACAAAACTAAAAAGCCGAAGGTTCACCTCAGCCATGAGCAAATTGGTCTATTGCATATATAATCAGAGAGTCAACTATAGCTCGAAGATTGATGGTGCGGAGGGGTGGGAAATGATTTTGAAACATGGGGCGCTTGTATTGGGGAAATTGGGGCAGCAGTACCAGTGAGATGACCATCACCCGAATTGCATTGAGGGAAGTAATACTGGCAAGTCATATAACAAGGGCTACTAAAAGGGCTTTTATGTAAAAGGGGTTTTGCACCATTAGAAAGAAAGAGCAAGGCAATAGTACAGGGTAGAGATGTGCAATATGATCCCCAGAGTGTGACAAGAAAGGACAGTTTGCACAAATAAAAGCATGAGCAACCAAGGTCAGAGCAGGAAAAAAAATAAAAAAGGATCAAAAACTCTTTGTCAGAATTCATGCAACATTTGTAACATTGGTGGATGAATTGATAGCACAACTAGAAGTAAATCAGAATGTCATGAGAGACATGATTACAAAATGACCAAGGCTGTGAACTGAATATTCAAGATAGTTCACATATCAGCAGGACAGAAAGATCATGTAAAGGAGTTCGAGTAGCTGTTACCAAAGAATGAGATCAATACAGTCGTGAGAAATAAGTTTCTTCTGGTAATCTCTTCTCAAATACTCTAAATTCTCTGATTAATTTTCCACATTATGAATTTATAGTTAGAAACTCTTTTGACACGGTTTCTGTCTCACTTGCCTCGTATTTTATGCAATCATTGCAACCTGATGATTCCTGGCATCACTCTTGGTATTTCATGCAGTTTCCTCAATTAAAAGTAAGTAAAACTTAGCTGAGATCATTAAGAATGCTGTAGTCATATAATTAAAATCCAGCAATGATACCTGTGACCTGTCACAGTGACTGGAAAAATATACTGCTTTAAGAACTTATATTTAGCTCTGTTATTGCGATGGCTTAAGATATCACAAGATAAAAACAGTGGACAATTATGCAAGAATTACAATTAAATGCGGTCTTCTTTGACCCGTGGCTTTTATGAACGATTATACAAAGCGCTGAGTCAACCTTTAATGAACATTAAACTGAACCACAGCCATTAATCTGCAGGAATACTGACAATCACTCTCAGGTCACTCTGGTTGGGCTGACTTTAATGTCATTTATTTATAGGCTGCCAACATATGTACAAAAGAGCTCCGAAGCTCAGTGAACAGAGTTCATTGTTGAACTGCTAATTATGTTTTAAAGGCTGTTCTTTTTGAATTGTTTCACAGTGATTTACAGCAAGCTTGTGAGCGAAGGGCAATTTAAGAAATCAGTTCAGTAAAAACACACTGAATAAAAACAAAGAAGGGAAATTAAAGAAGGTAATAGGAACTGCAGATGCTGGAGAATCTGAGATGACAAGGTGCAGGGCTGGATGAACACAGCAGGCCAAGCAGCATCAGAGGAGCAGGAAAGGCTGACGTTTCGGGCCTAGACCCTTCTTCAGAAATTTTGAGAACCTGAGAAAAAATTTCAAAGAGATGAGAAACAAAGCTGGTAATGATAGAAAGAAAAGTGGTAAGCAAAATTGGAAGGCAGCAAATTTGAAATTGGCAGCAATTAGAAGGAGCAGCATAACATAATATGAAAATAGAGAAAGTTGTTAAAAAAGCAAAGTTTAAAGCACTCTATATCTGAACACAAGCAGCATTTGCAAAAGGGCAAATGAATTGACAGAACATGTAGAAATAAGCAGTTACAATCTAATTGCCATTCAGAAACACGGTTGCAGGGTGGCCAGATGTTAGGGACTGTATATTCAACATTTAGGAAGGACAGGCAAGAAGAGGAAGGGGGAGGGGAGCAATGTTAGTAAGAGATGAGGTCAGAATATAAAAGTAAGCGAAGATCTTACATGAGAAGATCAGGATGTATAATCAGTTTGGGTGGAGGCGAGAAGCAGCAAAAGCTGCAAGCATTAGTGGGTGTTGTGAATAGGCCACCAAATAAATGGTTTACAACAACTACACTTTCCCTTGAGGCACAAAATGCAACAGGAAAGGTGATTCAACTGTGATTAACCAGAGAAACGAACAATTGTATTAGATCAAAGAAAAAGGCTTACACAGTTGCTAAAAATATAGCAAGCCTGAGGATTGGCACTTTTTTTTAAAATTCTGCAAACGAATTCCAAAAAAACTGATAAAGAAAAGGGAAAACAAAATATGACATTAAACTAGCGAGAAACATTTAAAAAAAATTGACTGTTGAAGCTTCCGTTGTTAGGTAAAGTGGAAAGAATTAGCACAGACAAATGTGGGCCAAATACCAGCACAAACAAGAAAATTTATCACTGGGTTAAGGAAATGATTGAGAAACTAAACAAATTGTTTTTGTCTGACTTCCTGGAGAAAGGTACTAAAAATATTCTTAAAAAAGAGGATCAAAGAATTAAAAAGAACAAGGAACTGTAAGAAATAAGTATTAGTTAAAAAGTTGAACTGCAGGCATTTGAGTCATACAAACTGGAAACACACCCTTTAGTCCAAATAGCCCAAGCCAACCAAGTTACCGACTAAACCAAACATCCTGTAAGACTGAAAGTTGATAAATCCTCTGGACTTACATCATCTCGTGCTGAAAGAGCTGGCTGTAGAGATAATAGAGGCATTGTTGATCATCCTTCAAACTTCTATAGATTCTAGAATAATCCCTGCAGATGAGAAGGTAGCAAATGTAATTCCAATAGTTAACAAAGTGAAAGAGAACATGTGGGAGCTACAGACACATTAGTCTGAAAACAGGAGTTGGAAAAATGCCAGCATCTATTATAAAGGATATGAGAACTGGATACTTAGAAAACAATCATAGGATTAGCCAGATTCAGTGAGAAATCATATTGTACTAGCCTGTTGAATTGTTTTTGAGGATGGAACTAGCAGAATGGATAAGGTATCCAGTGGATGTGGTGCATATGAATTTTCATAAGATCCCACACAAGAGGGTAGGAAATAAAGTTACAGCATATGTTATGTTGTAATTAGTTGATGACCAGAAAACAGAAAATAGCGATAAACAGGTAATTCTCAGGGCAGGATGTCACTAGTGGTGTACAACAAAAATCACAGCTTGGACCCAAGCTATACTCACAAGTTCTCATGATGATTTGGATGTGGGGTTGAAATGTAATGTTTCTGAGTTTTCTGATGACACATACATATGTGGGACTGTGAGTTGTGAGGAAGATGCAAAAATGCTTCAAGGGGATTTAAATAACTTAAGTGAGTGGGCATGAACATGGCAGAGAAAATATAATGTGGCAAAATGTGAAGTTATCCACTTTGGAGGCAAAACTGAACATTTCTAAAATGACAGACGAGGAAATATTTGGTATTCAAACTAATCTGGAGGTTCTGAGGAAGGGTCATTGGACCCAAAACTTTACTTCTGATTTCTCTCTACAGATGCATCCAGACTGCTGAGCTTTTCCAGGGATTTCTGTTTTTGTTTCTAACGTGGATGTCATTGTTCACGAGCCACTGAAGTGAAGATGGCAGGTGTAATAAGTAGTCAGGAAGGGAAATGGTATTTTGGTCTTTACTGAAAGATGATTTGAGTATAGTAGAAAGATATTTTCATGGAATTGTACAGTACATTAATTGAACTGCACTTGGAGTATTATGTGCGGTTTTTTCCTCTTTAATCCAGGAAGGATATACTTGACATGACAGGACTGCAATAAATGTTCACTAACCTATTCCTGGGATGTCAGGATTATCCTATGAGGAGATATTGAGAGTTCAGCAAGCAAAGTGCAAGAAAGATGTGTTCCTTGTCTAGGGGATGGGGTTCTAGAGCTGGCTTATAGTAAGGGATAGGCCAATTATGATTGAGCTGAGGAGGAATTTCTTCACTCAGACAGTGGTAAATCTTTGGAAGTCACTATTCTGAAAGACTATTGAAACTCAGTCATTGATCATGTCCAAGACATTGATGAAGATTGGTAGATTTCGAAATATTAAAGATATCAGGAGATATGGGAATTGTGTGGAAAAATGGCATTGAGTTAGAAGATCAGCCATGGATTTAGTTGAATGGTAGAGTAGGTTTGAAGGTCTGAATGGCTGGCTCTTGCTCCTTTGTACTATGCGCTTATGTTATTCAGTAAAGGAAGTAAAGCTTGAATGGGCCTCTGTGTATGAAAACATGTCACTTCTAGCAGAGTAAATCAGCCATGTTACAAGTTCAATTTATTGACTTAATTTGGTTGTTGGCATAACTATTACCTTGTAGCTTGAAGTTCCCGATTACTTTCTCTATTGCAATTCCTTCGCCTATCAGAGTCAACTTCTCAATCAATCAGCATCCTTTTCTCCAGTAGTATAAGTTGTTATGAATTTCTAAAATTTGGCATTTCACATTTGTCCTGACGAGTGCAACATGAAGGGCTTTGGCAACGTGTCTTTATTTTCAGCAATATTCAAATGCTGGTCTGTGCTAGTAAGCAAACAGACTACTGATCCAATATAACTAGTAAGCAGTTGTCTATGGCTCAACTCTTCCAATCCGGGTTGGAATCTCTAACGCTGACCCAGATCAGATATGCAGGGACACACTTAACTTTCTCTGATTTTTTGGGCTCAAATTCAGATTGGGGATCCTTCCAGATTCATGCAGTGCAGCAATCCTCAAGGGAGCGATGCAGGGAAACTGTGCAAAACCACGTTGTCTTTTTACTATCATATTCCAGAAGTAAACACAGTTTAAATGTCCCAAAACCTCTTTGAGAAGCTGTGAAGAGAAGGTATGTGGGTAAGATAACTTAAACACATTGAGGGAATAGGGTGCCAAGTAAGTAGATGAGGATTAGAGATGCAGATATCTGGATAAAGAGATACACAGGTATGCAGGTAAGGATGTAGTGTGACAGGTACGTGGGTGAGGGAGGTAGTGGCAGGTACATGGATGAGCGGGTGGAGTGTAAGTTGGGTAAGGGAATAAGGTGCCAGGGGAAGGGGTAGATTGGCCGATGGGTGAGGTAGGGTGGCAGTGACTGAGGAGATGAAATAGTTTGTGAATGAAGGGTAAGGTGGCAGGTAGATTGGCAAGTAAATGGGTGACAGGGCAGGGTGATCAAGTCAGGAATTGAGGTGTCATTTGTGTGTGGGTTAGGGTGGCAGGCAGGTAAGGGGATAGGGTGGCAGATGGAGAAGGGCAGCGTGAATAACTGGGGGATCAGTGTGAGTGATAGAAGGGGGATGGTGTCAGTTAGTTTCTCAGACTCATGTTTTAATCTCTCTAACCTTTCTTGCTAAGTGAATGGGCACCCTCTGAAGTCTCAAAGTTTGAGGCTTTTTCAGAGGGTTCCAAATGGCAAGTAATTATCTAATCAGTTGTTTACACTTTCGGGCCATTTAAGTCATTGTCATTGCATCAGTTCTTCCAAGAGGTTCTGCCAGATATCTTTCAGGGTACATCTGGTCTCTGTTTGTTTGGAGACTAGAATATTTATTTTGGGGTTATGTTTTTTAAACAAATTGCTGTCTTGGTGAATTGCAATTGTGATGGAAAATGCTTGTATTTTGTAATTAAACACATTTTCAGCTGTCTTTATTAAACCACAACAGATTGCCACTCTTAAATATATCAAAGAATCTTTTTTGAAGGATCATTTGCTTTCAAAAGCTGCCCAAGTGTGCTGTTTCATGGCAGGCTCTGATTTGGTGATAAGTGGATGAGTTTGAGGGGAGGGGAAGATCGATTTTGGAAAAAAAAATTCAGAAGCAGAAACTCATACCTTTTCATTTCAACTCCCATTCCTCAGACGACATATCCATCCTGGGCCTCCTGCAGTGCCACAACGATGCCACCCGAAGGTTGCAGGAACAGCAACTCATATTCCGCTTGGGAACCCTGCAGCCCAATGGTATCAATGTGGATTTCACAAGTTTCAAAATCTCCCCTCCCCCCACCGCATCCCAAAACCAGTCCAGCTCGTCCCTGCCTCCCTAACCTGTTCTTCCTCCCACCTATCCCCTCCTCCCACCTCAAGCCGCACCTCCATCTCCTACCGACCAACCTCATCCCGCCCCCTTGACCTGTCCGTCCTCCCTGGACTGACCTATCCCCTTCCTAACTCCCTACCTACACTCACCTTTCCTGGCCCCATCCCCGCCTCTTCGACCTGTTTGTTTCTTCTCCACCTATCCTCTCCTCTATCCCTCTTCTATCCGCCTCCCACACTCTCCCTATTTATTTCGGAACCCCCTTCCCCTCCCCCTTTTCTGATGAAGGGTCTAGGCCCGAAACGTCAGCCTCTCTGCTCCTATGATGCTGCTTGGCCTGCTGTGTTCATCCAGCCCTGCACCTTGTTGTCTCGGATTCTCCAGCATCTGCAGTTCCTACTATCTCTGATTCCCTTTTCATTTCTGTTCACTTTCACTGCTGTTCACTTTGTGAACAGTCTTCCATCGTACCTTTAACTTGAACTAAATTGTAGGGGATTTAAAAACAATGTTCAACACATAACTAAGCAATAGTTAAGATAAGTATAGCAGGTACACTAATTACATATGTATAGCCATGCCATTTCCTTTACTATTTTCTCAGATTAATGAATTATGTCCCTAGGAAGCTCAGTAAAAATTTTGGAAACTTATATGTTAATCACCATAAATCCACAGTCCGCTTATCATTGTACACATGACAATAAATACACTTTAATGTTACAAAACATCCCATCCGCCTACTCACCTTGCCCAATGTCAAAGGAAAGATATGTTCTCATTTCCACGTGATAGGACAAATTGCCCTATTTGCTTGGTAATAAATGGTAGGATTTGGCACACACCTAACTGAAATGTCTTTTGTTTCTTGCTTGTAAAATTGTGAGTTACTTATTTTCAAATTGATGATTGTACTCTGTCTGACTGGCTGCTGCAGCCTGTTTTTTAAATTATTTTTGCTTTACTCACTGAAGGGAAAAAGAGAAATGACGTTCAACATAGACTTGCTCGAAGCAGAAGACTGGGGATCGCCTTTGCATGTGTCCAGAGAAGAAAATCTGCAGTAATGCTTATAAAAAGTAAATATTTCTGGCCTTAACCATCAGCCTTCCTTTGGGAAAAGCACATTTCCTTGCTTCCACTAGGAACGAAGGGAGCAGACTCGGGGATTTCCCAGTCTATGATATTTGCAAAGCTACATGATGGAAATGAACTGAAGAACTGTACCTCACATGTAAACTATTGGAAATGTAACAGAATTTTAATGCTTGGCCTCTCTCTTAAAAGCTGAGAGCTTGAGATTGGATAAGATTCATCCATTGACTTACATCTTTTGAATCACAGCTTCTAGGATGGCATATTAAGGGGGTCCAGACCTGCCAAGGGATATTTATGGTAAACGGCACTCTTGCCAATGCTGACAGTCGCTTTATTTTCAGTTGTTCTTCTTTTGACACAAAGTGAAAGCAAGATTTTGCCTTTTTCCTTTGTTGGCTGCGAAAGAACCCATAGCAAAAAATTGCAGCCTGACAATGTGCCTTGTGAGGAAGCATTTCCTCCTATCCGGGGCTCCAAGCTTCTTTGCTTTCAGCTTGCAATGTCGTATTGGATTTTGCAAATTATGTGGCTTTAAACTAAAACTGAAAGAGAAAACAATAAGACAATCTAAAATGGAAAACTATAATGAGGCATATTACTACATTAATAACATAGAGAGGGAGTCTGTAGGTTGTCTTTTTATATCTCCTGTAGTGGAAAATATTTTACATTCCCTTTTCACAACCTTATCAAAGATCTGTGCTGCCATTACTGTTTAATTGTGTTTCATATTGTCTGTTTGTCCATCTTTCTCTGCAATTAATATTGCACTCTTGTTTCCAAACCAATTAATTACCCTGACTCTATGCTATTTTGCAAATCAGTTAATTCTTACACATCTGCTGTTTGTCTTCCCAGCGGGCATCTTCATCTCCTTTTGTCTTTTCAATTCACCAAATCCCTGCTGAATTTCTGCCACTGCATGTTACTTGGATATGCCACCTGCAATTAGATGAACATTTTAAATTCTGAACTCCTTCTGTCAGTTCAGAAAGACTCTAAATTGCTCCTCCATTTCTTGCTGCTATTATGAAATCATCGGCTGACAGCCTAATACCTTCCTCAAATTTCCACTTCCCTAAGGTAAATGCTATTTAAGGTGCTTCAGCGAAAAAAGTTTTACTTGGGCTTTACTTTTTGGAAAACAGGCTGAAATCTTCTCAGAAGTTCTGTCCCTTATTCTGCCACGGTTGAAGAAAGATTCAGTTCTACTTTGTAATATTTTCCTTTATTAATCTTTTATCAACCTGGCAGTGCAGCTTCCCCTTCACAGCAGAGTCTCTCTTTATTAATTATTTCACAAAATAAAATAAAAATTCTGCTACAAATATGGTTGCGTGACTTAAATCAATAATTGAAAGATTTTGTGCCTTCTGGATTTGGAGTGAGTAGCAACTGCTTTGTTCTGTTTGGGGAGGGTGTTCCATCAGGTCATGAATGGAAATCAGGTGGGACCTGTCCAAAAGGGGCATGGAGCAGGGAGGCAGACTGAGGGAAGTAGGGTTGTCTGGGACTGGGAGGGAACTGGGAAGGAAGTCTGTCCAGGGAACAGAGCCTATGAGTGGCAGGGTGTCCAAGGAAATAGAGGAAGGGTAATGGTGTCAGGGGTGCAGTGCTGCCATGTGTTGCTGGAGATGTTGAGGGCTACTTTGGATAAGGATGGTTTTGGAGAAATATTCCTAAAAGCCAGGTTGGTGCTGCCCTGGGAGGTTAATGGGCAGTGAGGAGAGGTGCTGGGATGCAGTATGGTGGGTGTTCTAGGGTCATGGTGAGTAGGTTTTGTGGGAACTGGGTGGGGAAAGTGGACGGATTAGTGTAATATTATTGAACTGGTGCTTTAGTTTTCAGGAGGGGCCGAGATACACACAGAATCCCTACAGTGTGGAAACAGGCCCTTCGGCCCAACAAGTCCACACCGACCCTCGGAGCATCCCACCCAGACCCATCCCCCTATAACCCACCTAATCTACACACCCCTGAACACTCCAGGTAATTTAGCATGGCCAATCCACCTCGCCTACACATCTTTGGACTGTGGGAGGAAACTGGAACACCCGGAGGAAACCCACGCAGATACGGGGACAATGTGCAAACTCCACACAGACAGTCGCTTGAGGGTGGATTCGAACCCAGGCACTGTGAGGCTGCAGTGCTAACCACTGAGCCACTGAGCCACTGTGCCACCCTGTGGGGATAATGTTGGCTGTCGAGGGAGGTGGGAGAAGGCATGTGAAAGGTGACTGTTATAGGATCAATGAGGTGATTCAAGGGTTATAGAGAGGAGTGACAATATTGCGACAGTAATATTGAGTGGTTGAAAGATGATCAAGGTTGTTGATGGGTGACAGCACAGAAGATAATGGTGTGTCTGCGGAATATAGAGTACTATTTTATCAAACTGTCACAATACCTGGAGTCCTGTGATTAATTATAAGGGGTCTTTTCAAGTCGGAGAAGTAATTGGTGTATTCAATGGGTTGACTAAGGGAGTCTCTATTAATACTAAATAACTTGGTTGAGAACCAAGCTCAAGTCTAATCAATGAATCCCATGCCTAACAAGAATCTATTTCTGCCTTAAAAATATTCAATGACGCTGCCTTCTTCTGGGGCAGACAGTTCCAAAGCCACACAACCCTCTGAGAGAAACAAATTCTCGGCTTTGTTATAATTTTAAAACTGCTCCCTAGTTCTAGACTAACCCACAAGAGGAGCCATCCTCTCCACATCCACCTTATCAAGGCTGTTCAGAGTCTTGTACTTTACAATCAAGACACCTCCTCACTCTTCTATGATCTGGTGGAATCAAGTCCATCCTGTCTAAGCTATCCTTGATAAGACAACCAATTCATTCCAAGTATCAGTTTGCTGAACCCCTCTCTGAACCACCTCCAATGCATTGACATCCTGCCTTTAATAAGTAGACCAATACTGCACACAGTTGATTTGGTGATTGACCACATTTGATTTGTTGTGTCACCAATGGCCTCTCTAACTGAAGCATAACATGCTTACTTTTATGTTCAATTCCTCGATTTCAGTAAATGATAGCATCCATTGGCTTTCTTGATTGTGCACTGTACCTGTATACTAACATTGTGAGAATTATATAGAAAACCTAAATGCCTCTGCACTTCAGAATTCTGAAGTCATTCACCACTTAAGTAATACCCTGCTTTTCATTGTTCCTAATACATGGACCCCTGCAGGATTCTACTCATCACATCCTGCTAATCAGACAAAGGCTTATTTATGCATCTTCTCTGTTTTCTGCCAGCCAGCCAATCTTTTATCTGTGCTAGTACGTTATCCTCTATACCATGAGTTTTGTTTTCTGCAATGACCTTGTTGCACCTTATCAAATACCTAATGGAACTTATTTAAAAGTCAAGCAGGAGCAGAAGAACCTGGTTTTATATGTGCACAAGTCAGTAAAGGAACTAGGACAAGCAGAGTGAGCAGTTAATAAAGTATACAGAATCCTAGGCTTTATTAAAAGGTCAACATCACTGTCTCAGGCTTGCTGCAGTGCTCCAGCGAAGCTCAGTGCAAGATGGAAGAACAGCACCTCATTTTCTGCTTGGGGACCCTGCAGCCTTCTGGACTCAATATCGAGTTCAATAACTTCAGGGCTTGAGCTCTGCCATGGCCTGATCCCAACCGCCACACAGCAGGCCTTGTTACCACATAGTCCGCTATTACACACAACCCATTGCTAGCCACTGATAGTCGCAATTAATAGCTATTCACCCTCCCAGCCAGATCGTTATCCACTCTTTTGTCTGTCCAACTATTCTTCTGTCTTTTTGGGCTCTATCTCCACCTATTGTTTACTCCTTAACCCCTCCCTCCACCTATCTTCTGCAAATAAACCAACATTTTCCTAACTACCATCAGATCTGAGGAAGGGTCCCTTGACGTGATTTCTCTCCATAGACGCTGCCAGACCTGCTGAGCTTTCCCAGCAATTTCTGTTTTGGTTTCTGGTTTACAGCATCCACAGTTTTTTTTTTGGTTTTTGTTTATGAAAAAGTCCATTGAGTACAAGAGTGAGGAGGTTATGCTGAATTTATATATGACACCAGTGAGACCTCAACTGAACTATTGTATGCAGTTCTAGACACTGCATTTAGGAAGGATGTGAACACATTAGACAGAGTACAGAAGAAGTATATGAGAATGGCTCGAGGGATGAGAAACTGCGGTTATGAAGCTAGATTAGAGAAGTTGGGACTCTTACCCTCAGAGAGGGGAAGGCTAACAGGAGATTTGATTGAATTTTTCAAAGTCATGAACGGTTCCATTGTAACTAATTCGCAGCCTATCACGTTGTTGTGAATGGTCAATCACCCATATTCCTGAGAAGATGTGTTGGTCACTTCTTATCCTGCTGCTGCCAACTGTATGGTGACGAGAAAGATTCTGTCCTGGCCTTGGATTGAGTCAACAAGAGGAATTTTAACCCCATAAAATATATGGGTTTGTGTGCAGGTGGAAGGCTGGATTTCAAACCTGAAAAATGCCAATGTGTTGGGATGCCAGCTCCAATCCACCAATGACTGTATTCCTTAGATTTTACGCAATGTCTAGAGCAAGATAGGTTGCTGTTTGGCCCTGTACATGATGGAGAATCATGGTCAAGTTAAACTGAGATCTGGAGCCCACTGGAGATCTGTAGACACTGTCTAGGAACTCCTCAAGAGAGGGAAGAAAGTGAAGGAAGACAAGAAACTCAAGTTTTTTTTATCGACTAATGGTATATTGTGTTAGTTCCTCACTAGCTGTCAACAAGAGTTTCATCTATCCCTAAAGCTTCTGCATACTTTATTGTCTTTGCAATGATGGACACGAGTTAACCTGACTTTCTGTATGAGTCACAAATTTATACAGGAGGGGACTGAGTTGGGAGGTCAGTTGCTGCTATGAGACATTTACATTCAGGCACTGAGCAAGTGCCATTATACTGCTGCCTGTCTTACATAACCAACAACTCCTGGCTCATGACCGACCAAAAGAGAAAAGACAGAGAAGAAGACACTGAACAAACTGAGAGATTTATTTTGGTATATGTAGGGGGATGTTGCTTCGGAAAGAGCACTCAAACCTTCTGACAGACCATCTTCTCAGACCATGCAAACACCATCACATGACTGAGTTTGCAGACCATACTTTGGACTTATCAACCAGGTCAGGCCTCAAGTAGAAGCAAGTCAGCCCTGAACCCGATGGACGAAATAAGAAGAAGCAGGCGGTAGCTTGGCCTGCTGTGAATTCCCAGCATCTTCTGATTATATGACAGAACATAGACTTTGTTTTGATGAACATATTAGGTTTATTGCATATCACTCAACAGCTGGTTACATTACATCTGAGTACATGATTGTCTATTGTGAGACATCAGTCTCAATTTAAGATTAATTACACATTAGTGCTCCTGAAATATCCTCACAGAACTGGTAACAACTGGTTACGTCCTCCCAGGAGCAATCCTTTAAATCCTAATGGTGTCGGGGAGCTCATTCTGTGATGTCAGTGAATTCTTTCAGATCTCACACAACACTTTGCATGATTAAATACCACTGAGAAACTGATTGCACAGGTCCCAAAAGCTTTCCTGAGAATATCAGCAGTCCCATGAGGTAACTCTGATACTATTGAACATAGAGTCACAGAGTAATGCAGCATGGGGGAAACAGGCCCTTTGGCCCAAACTGGTCCATGCTGGCCATAATGCCCACTCAGCTAGTTTCAATTGCCCACATTTGGTCCATATCCTTTGAAAACCTTCCCATCCATGTACCTATTCAAATGTTTTTTAAATGTTGCTATTGTACCTGCCTCAACCACTTTCTCTGGCAGCCCATTCCATATATGCACTACTCTCTGCATGAAGAAGTTGCCCCTCAGGTCCTTCTTAAATCTATCCCCTCTCACCTTAAATCTATTCCCTCCAGTTTTCAATTTCCCATCCTTGGGAAAAAGATATACATTCATCCTATCTATGGCCCTCATGATTTTATACACCTCAATAAGGTCACTGCTCCTTCTTCTACGTTCCAAGGAATAAAGTCCTATCCTGGCCAACCTCTCCCAAAACTCAGGCCTACTAGTCCTGGCAATATCTTCGTAAATCTTCTTTGCACACTTTCCAGTTTAACTATGTCTTTCCTATAACAGGGTGACCAAAACTATACACAATACTCCAAGTGCAGCTTCACCAATGATTTATACAACTGTAACATAACGTCATAACTCCTATACTCAGTGCCTTGACCGATGAAGGCCAGCATGCTAAATCCCTTCTTCACCACCCTGTCCATCTGTGACGCAGCTTTCAATGAACTATATAGTTGTACTCCTAAGTCCCTCTGTTTCACAACACTCCTCAGGACCTTACCATTTACTGTATAAGTCCGACCTTGGTTTGACTTTCCAAAGTGCAACATCTCACAATTATCCGTATTGAATTGCATTTGCCAATGCTCAACCCATTTCTCCATCTGATCAAGATCCCTCTGTATTTTTTGATAACCTTCCTCGTTATCATCAATACCTCCTAATATTGTATCATCCGTAAACTTACTAATCATGCCTTGTACGTTCACATCCAGACCATTTCTTTCAATAACAAATAGGACAGGTCCCAGCACTGACCCCTGTGGCACACCACTAGTCACAGGCCTCCAGTCAGAGAAACAACCTACAACCATCACCCTCTGCTTCCTACCATTGAGCCAATTTTGAATTTATTTAGCTAGCTCCCCCTGGATCCCATGTAACCTAACCTTCATGACTGGCCTGCCGCATGGGACGTTGTCAAAGGCCTTACTAAAGTCCATATAGACAACATCCACTGCTCCACCCTCATCTACCCTCTTGGTTGCCTCTTTGAAAAAAAGCTAAAAGATTTGTCAGACATTACTTTCTGCGCACAAATCCATGCTGACTATCCCTAGTCAGATCTTGACTATGCAAATGTTGTTGATCCTGTCCATCAGTGGCCTCTCTAATAACTTGCCTACCACCGATGTAATGCTCACTGGCCTGTAGCTCCCTGGCTTGTCTTTGCTACCTTAAACAATAGAACAACGTTAACCAGCCTCCAGTCTTCTGGAACTTCACCAGTGGCCAAAGATGAAGCAAATATCTCTGCAAGGGTCTCTTCAATTTCTTCCATAGCCTCACACAATGGCCAAGGATGGACTTGATCAGGCCCTGATGGCGCACCAATTATGCTTAGTGCAAATGCAGGTTTTGTCATATTTTGCAGAAATGACTCTGATTTCAACTCTTTTGTCAATTACCACAGTGTAATCCACCAGCAAGCATTAGTGAGCAAAGTTATAGACTAATGAAAGTCATTGTGTAAATTGTAAACTCAATTTATACAGGTGCCCTTCAGCACCACTTGTTTAAATCGTTACTCAAAGAACTTAATGTTGCCTATGGTGAACTAATCCTCCATACTGACGGGTGGTGATTAAGTTTAGGAAAAGTCCTGTAAACACTTTTGGAGCTGATGCCTGAAATCTTTTATTTTCTTAAATCTAGGAATGAAGTGTGGAGTGGGCTGTCAAACAATGTGTTGCTGCTAGACTTTAGGTTTCTCACAGACGTGACATGAAAACTGAATAAACTGAATTGTGAACTGCAGGAAAAGACAGCAACTTAGCATATATGTTTATGACTAGCTGCCATAAGCTACAATCCAGATTTCAGGGCAGTGGGAGAACATGCGCAATCTTAGGTGTCACACTTGGCGTGTAGAGAACAAAGTGAATATTTATATATACTTGGTTTTAGATTCATATAGCACTGAAATTAAACTTAATTCTATATTTTGGTCAGGGTAGATCCTGGGTTGCACTTAAATTCAATAGTGATGTTGTGCTAAAACAGCCTGGAGACTACTGGCCGAGAAGGACGAGGGCAGTAGATGTATAGGAACACCACTGCCTGCAAGCTCCCCTCCAAGCCACTCACTATCCGGACTCGGAAATATATCACTGTTGCTTCAGTTTTGCTGTCAACATCTTGGAACTCCCCATGCAATGACACTGTGGATCTACCATCACATATCGATTACAGCAGTTCAAGAAGGCATCTCACTGCCATCGTCCAAAACAAAGGGCAACCAGAGATAGATGATAAATGAAGCCAGTGAAGCCCACATTAAAATAAAACTCCCAGTTCCAATGAAAGGTCATTGACTTGAAACATTAACTTTGTTTCTTTCTCCAAAGGAGCCACCAAACTTGCTGAACATTTCCAGAATTTTCTGTCTTTATTTCAGATCTTCAGTATCCATTGCTTTAATGTAACTTTCAGGAATGTGCTCCGTGAGTCTTAACTGAGTATAAATTAAAAGGGAAGGTACATCAGTTTAAATTTAGTTTCAGTATCTAAAGATTTCTTCACTGTAATATAGGTAATACAGTAAATAGATTTAAAATTGATTTAATAATTGCTTCTCAACTTATCTCAGTTTTTTTGATCTTTCTTTTGCCAGTAGCCGTGTCCCTTTGGTGAGGTTATCAGTTAAAAAAAGGGAAAGTTTGCAACTACTTCTTTTTGAATAGATCAAAATTCAAGTCTCAGTTAGATTGGTGCAACATGTTCTGATTGCATTGATTCTGGGAAATCAACTGTTGATTACGACTCTATTACCTTGCAGTGATTAGTTTACAGAAGCTCATTGCAGAAGCAATCATGCACGAACTGGACAAACACATCGGTTTAATGTCAACTGCAGTTGCTGAAAGCAAGAGAACAGATCCTGAGGTTTGTCACATCCTCTGTGCCACTCGATCTTGACAATAACATGCAAAAACTAAATAAATCATTGCTAAAAGTAAGTAACTTAGAAAGAAACCATGAAAAGAAGACTGACTTGAGATATAAAATAAATGGTTTTTCAGTGCTCAGAAACATGCCGTTGGATGTTATAGCTGCCTTGTGGGATTGGCGGAGGTTGGGGGCAGGGGGGAGGGGGATATCATAAAATTGCACCATGGGCACTGATCCTGGAGCCTACCAACCCAACACACTGCAATTAATAGCCATGTAAGGGCCTTCTCCTATTGCCAGTGATCCTCATATCCCAAGAACAAATTTAAAAAGAGAGACACTCCCAGACCTGCTGAGTTTTTGCCTTTGTATTGTGTCAAGGAGAGATTTGAATAAAGGCTTTGATCGAGTTACTAAGACAGAAACTGTTTGCAGCATCAGAAGAGGGATTGATGACCAGTAGGACATCGATCCCACAGGCAGAAGAACCATTCACGATCTGAAGAAAGGATTTTCTTCAACACAGTGAGCTATTATGATCTGGAATGCACAACTTAAAAGGATGGCTGAAGCAGATTCAACAATAACTTTCCAAAGGAAATTCAATAGACACTTGGAAGGGAATAATTTGCATCGTTATCGAATTGGGGAAGGTAGTGGAACTAAGGTGATAGCTCTAGATGATCAGCTAAATGGTCTCTTCCTGAGGTGCATCATTGTATAATTCTGTGTAAATATACAGTTTTGATGATGGAGGGAATCTGTTGGGGGATCATGGTCAAAATGGACACAGATGATTGCAGTGTGATGGTTTTATATGGATAAGAAGATATGTAAGAGGATTGAAGTAGCATCAAAGGCGCAGTGTATGTGATGAACTTTGCTCCCTCTTTTGAAGAGCAATGCAGTACAAGCTTTCTTTTATATTGAGTGTGTCAGCCATGCTCTGCAGAGCTGAGAGGCCAGTCCACCTGCACTGAAGTCACATCAAAAATTCAAGTAGAAACACAAGTGTTTAAGTACTATAATCAATGAACTAATATATATGCTCACAGATAATGTTTACAATCCTACCTTGAGGCAGCAAGACATCATATGTCAATTTATGCTGCCCTTTTCAGCACATTTTACTTCAAGGACTAGAAGAAATTGTACAACTGAGCACAGAACCTATTTATTCAATGATAATATGTTTATTAAAGCATCAAAATCTCAATAATATCGACCATACATAAAGCTCGAGTTTCATGGTTCGCAGTATTTAATGTAGAAGGCTATTCTTTAGATTTCCCTTCAATTATCTGATCTCTATTGCCTTACTGGCAGATTTGGTAACTATATTCCAGCTTAACAGACAATGCAGTTCGTTCTAATGCTTGAAATGCAAGTAATTGAATCTTTTAGTTTAGGTAATGATTTCCTACCCTACCTTCATCATGTTATTTTTGTTTCATCATCGGATATAGGCATTGTTGTTTAGTCCTGCAATTATTGCCCAACCCTAATTTCTCTGGACAAGGTCGTGAGCTGCCTTCTTTAACTGTTGCAGACTTTGAAATGTAGGAACACACAAAGTGCTGCAAGGAAGGGAGATCCTGCATTTTGATCCAGCAACAATGGAGTCAGGAAGACATGTGGCATGTGGTGATGGTATTTCTGTGCATCTGATATCCTTGTCCTTCTTGGTGATCTTGGTTGCAGGTTCGGCAGGCACTTTCAGAGGAGCCATTGTGAGATGCTGCAGTGTATCTTGCAGATGGTATATACTGCTGCCATGGTGCACCAGTGGTGAAGATTTGAAAGCTCTCTGCTGAACCTCTGATTATCAGCTCTTGGACGTTCAGAGAATAAGTTGTAATTGTCACTGAAATGGTCTCAGAGTGAACTGAAAAGGTGACTCTGAATGACATCTTCAGAAAATCAACCAAGAAACTATCATATATACCTGTGGAACGATGCATCACGAAAACCATTTAAGTAATCTGGCCAGTTTTGTTATTTTCTTTTTAATTTATTCCTTAACTGTATTTGTTTGACTGTTTTAGGGCTGAAAACAGAGGTTATTGTGTTTAAACCATACAGATTAATTAGATTACTAAGTTGTTTAATTTTGCTCTACAAATGTTACTGCATTGCTAATAAATTGCTAAGTCTTCTGTTTAAGCGACAAACCCTGTGTTAAGAATCAACCAGTCACAAAATCTGTGATTGGTTCTTCAAAAAGTCTAGTTAGGAACCATTAAGGATAAATTTTGAAGTTTTTTTTATGTCTACTGTGCTGTGTATACAGAGGTAGGAAAGCTGAGTTGATTTAGCTGTCTGTCTCGTGTGACAACATAATGTACAATGAATTTTTAATGAGATTTCTTGCGAATTTTCTTTCACTCCATGTTGAAATATCCATTAACAAGAAAGCACTTGTCTAGCTCTGAAGAAGAGTCATACCAGGCTCGAAATGTTAACACTGTTTCTCTCTCCACAGATGCGGTCAGACCTGCTAAGTTTCTCCAACACTTCCTGTTTATATTTCAGATTTCCAACATCTGTAGTATTTTGATCTTCTTTATTTCCTGAGTGTTGGGTACACACGGCGGGCAACAGTAATGCAAAAGTTCTGCTTTTTTTACATTAATTCTTCTTATGGGATTTGTAAATGATCCAAACTATGACTCGCACAAGAATCCAGTTGCTCCCATAATGAATGACTAGTCTTTCAACCAGAAGATGGTGTGTCTGAGTGACAGACCTGACTCTCATTAAAAGAGACGATGCACATATAGAAATGGAAAGCTAATCCGGTATCATCCAAATTAATGTGCTTGAATGAGTCACATTTTTGACTGAGTAATCACAGTGCTGCAGAGACATCAATGACCCAAGCAATCCTGCCTCTTTGCCTGAAGAAGATCTGTGGTATCAAGTGAAAATGGCAGAAGCTGAGGATAAGAATCAAAATAATGCGTGACTTATGCATAACCTGCCTTTGAGCATTTTTCAGGTTTCAATACAAAATTCTAGGGATTTAGAAAAAAAACTTTAACCCTGCAGTTGGCAATAATACTTAATTCTGAAAACAATTTTCTATAATAAGTATGCAGAGAAAATAGCAGTTCCTTAAAATGACAGATTAATAGATATAACTTTTAAGAGACCTGAAAATATTATAAATGACATTTTCTTTGTGGGCTGAATTAATTTGCTGTGTTTGCAGAATAGACAGGAGCGCAGGGACCAGCTAAATGTTTTGAGTTAGATTTTTTTTATGATTTGTTGGCAACATAATTTATTTATGTATTTTAGGATGCTGCTGTTTTGAAATATCAGTTTGGATGAGAATAAGAGCCGTTCAAAATCATCAAAATATTCCATGATGCAGAATAAATAACCAATCAACAGACTGGCTATTAACCTAAGTTGGGAATCTTCCTAATGTCAACTCTAAATCTATTGCATTACTTTGAAGGAAGGAGATTCAACATTGCACTTTGAAATTCTACCAATAGAACCTTACCCACTAAGTAAGAAAAGACTTACAAGACTTGAATTTCTATAATAGCTTTCACCACAGCAGAATATCCCAAAGTAATTTATATCTAATGAAATACTTTTTGTAAGTTTTATTTTTGCAAGACAGGAAATAAGCCAACCAAATGCCACACAGCAATTTCCTGCACACAGCTACGTGTTAATGACAAGCTAACCTGTGGGACAGTTCTGATGAAAGGTCTTTGATGTCAAATGTTAATTCTTTCTCCCTCTGCTGATGCTGACTGACCTGCTGAGTAATTCCAACATTATCTTTGTTTTTTTATTTATTCATTTGTGGGATGAGGGCGTCGCTGGCTGGCCAGCATTTATTGTCCATCCCTAGTTGCCCTTGAGAGGGTGGTAGTAAGCTGCCTTCTTGAATCTCTGCGGTCCACTTGTTGTGGGTTGACCCACAATGCCATTAGGGAGGGAATTCCAGGATTTTGACCCAGTGACAGTGAAGGGACTGTGATATATTTCCAAGTCAGGATGGTGAGTGGTTTGGACAGGAATGTGCGGGTGGTGGTGTTCCCATATATTTGCTGCCCTTATCCTTCGAGATGAAAGTGGTCATGGGTTTGAAAAGTGCTGTCTGTGGATGGATGGCATCAGGCTTCCTGAGGTTTGTTGGAGATGTACTCATTCAAGCAACTGGGGAGTATTCCATCACACCCTTGACTTGTGCCTTGGAAATAGTGGACAGGCTTTGGGGAGTCCGGTGGTAAGTTACTCGCCACAGTATTTCTAGCCTCTGACCTGTTCTTGTAGCCACTGTGTTTATGTTGAGTTTTTGGTCAATGATAACCCCCAGGATGTTGATAGTGGGGAATACAGTTATGGTAACACTATTGAATGTCAAGGGGTGGTGGTTAGATTGTCCTTTATTGGTGTTGGTCATAGCCTGCCATTTGTGTGGCATAAATGTTACTTGCCACTTGTCAGCCCAAGCCTGGATATTGTCCAGATCTTGGTGCATTTGAACATGGACTGCTTCAGTATCTGAGGAGTCACAAATGGTGCTGAACATTGTGCAATCATCGGCGAACATCCCCACTTCTGACCTTATGATGGAGGGAAGGTATTTGGGGAAGCAACTGAAGATGGTTGGGCCTAGGACACTACCCTGAGGAATTCCTGCAGAGATGTCCTGGAGCTGAGATGACTGACCTCCAACAATGATGGCCATCTTCCTATGTGTCAGATATGACTCCAACAACAGGAGGGTTTGCCCCTGATATCCATTGATTCTAGTTTTGCTCGGGCTCCTCTACACTACGCTCGGTTGAATGCAGCCTTGATGTCAAGGGCCATCATTCTCACCTCACATCTGGAATTCAGCTCTTTTGTCCATGTTTGAACTAAGGCTGTAATGAGGTCAGGAGCTGAGTGGCCCTGACAGAACCCAAACTGCGCGTCACTGAGCAGGTTATTGCTGAGCAGAAGCTGCTTGATAGTACCGTTGATGGCACCTTCCATCGCTTTACTGATTACAGTAGTAATTGCATGGGTTGGATTTGTCCTGATTTTTATGTACAAGATGTACCTGGGCAATTTTCCACATTGTCAGGTAGATTACAGCGTTGTAACTGTACTGGAACAGCTTGGCTCAGGGAACGGCAAGTTCTGCAGCATAAATCTTCAGTACTGTTGCCGGAATGTTGTCAGAACCCAAAGCCTTTGCAGTATCCAGGGTCTCAAACTGTTTCTTGATGTCACATGGAGAGAATCGAATTGGCTGAAGAGTGGTATCTGTAACGTTGGGGATCACTGAAGGCCGAGATGGATCATCTACTCGACACTTCTAGCTGAAGATTGCTGTGAAAGCTTCAGCCTTATCTTTTGCACTGATGTGCTGGGCTCTTCCATCATTGAATTTAATTGTCTGCCGCCATTCACAACTGGATGTGGCATGAATCCAGAGCTTAGATTTGATCCGTTGGTTGTGGGATCGCTTAGCTCTGTCTTTCATTTGCTGCTTATGCTGTTTGGTGTGCAAATAGTCCTCTTTGGTTAGTCTTGTTTCTGTCTATATTTCAGATTTCCAACATCCACAGTACTCTGCCTCTGTGTGTGACATTGGTTACAGGATGACGAGTGGCTGTGATGTTGGGAGGAACTCACCAGCTTGTCTTCAAAGTACTGCAATGGTATTTTTCACATCAAACTGGGAGGGTGGTGAAGTTTAGTTGAAAATCTCATCTGAACAACTGTTAGGTCATGTCTTCTGGGCACTTCATCAGGACAGATTGCTTTGCCCTGGCAGGAAGATGTTTTTGACTTATCATTTCTCCTGCGTCAAATGCTGTATTCTGCATGCCTTCATTTTGGACCAGATAATCAAATAATTGCCTTAGCTAAAATAAAGCAAGACTACTATTCAATGGACTAGTAGGAGCATTGGATTACTCTCAATTTCCTTGCTTGACGACTGACTGTCAGCTTTCCATTGCTGTACAAAACAGATGATATTCTAAATTCTTTCAGTATTGCTGGAACAAGATAGAGATCAGATGAAAGACCTGCACCTTACATATTCTGCCCATATGTCATCACATAGCAAATGCAAGCTCTAGTGGATATAATTTGCAGCCATGTCTGGGTGTGGTTCTTTGGTAACTGTTGATATTACTGTTGTAATATTGTAATATTGTGGCTGTGACAGTGGCAGGAAAGCTCCCTTGCTTTCAATGCATGGGACGTTATAAGAATTGAAGTTTTTCAACCCTCAGGTAGCAACCTAGGGAAAGGAACTGTGAGATACTGGCTCCTCGTTTGATTGCCATTGAAGCAAGCTAACTCAGGTAAGGCAAAACAAATCAGCATTGTCTATTGTTAGTCAAACTGACTAGTAACGTTAAAAAGTTTTAACGAATAAAGAAATTCTGTCAAATTGCATGGGCCTTTGTATCATGAATAAGTGGGATCTAATAACAGCAATGCAAGGTATTCCTGCAACAAAGATATCACCCCTCCAGGCTCTTTGCTGTCATTGATTTTCTTGAGTACAAGCAGAAAAGCAGATGCTTCAAGGATGACTAGAGAAGAACTTTAAAATCGGATCAAACGGATCTAATTAAAGCAGATTATTGATTTGGCTGTAGTGGCAATTTTAGGAAATGCTATTTGAACAGTGCCTTTAGCTTTCTCTTCCTCAGCAATACACGGTAACGAGTATTCCAGCTCAAAACTTCGAAAATCACAACTTTCCTGAATAAACTCTGACCGATTGTCATTTTTTTTTTCACTGTTATCAGCAAATTTGGACAGAAAGGATTGGCAATGTGTTCCACCAATACCACATCAGAACTCCCCCATTTCCCATAATTGATGGACGTTGAACAGCAGGGTTTTAAGGAAGGGTCATTCGTCTTGAAATGTTAGCTCTGATTTCTCTCCACAGATGCTGCCACCAGACCTGCTGAACTTTTTCAGCAATTTCTGTTTTTGTCTCTGAAATATCAACTTGCCTTGTTGCCTGACCTGTTGAGTGTTTCCCGAATTATCTGTTTTTGATTCCATCAGATTTTCAGGACATAAGTGGTTTGTGAGTGTCTGTCTGTCTGTCTGACTGCTATATGCATTTTATCTTATGTATAGAAACATTCTTTCTTCAGAATAGTGAGCCTTATAGTTTGGGTGTTGTGTGTGCGCGCTCAGGAATAATTCATGCTGATATCTGTCTCCCATCATTCATAGCAAGATCTGTTGGTTTGCTGAGCCAGAATTGAATTTTAAGAGAGCCCCATTACCTGTGATCCAGTTCTACAGATAGACCATTAGCATGATCCACTTTACATCAGTATCAATTCTAACCCCCCCCACCGGACCTGCCTTCCTCAAAGGCAGCATCTGACTTGTCATCTCTCGTCCTAACTTCAAAAGTCTCCCGTTGATCATTCTGCATGATTGTACTTCGGTTCCCTCCAAAGCCCTCTATTTTTTTTTTCCTTTCTCATTCCTGTTCATTTCAATGCTTTAGACAGATGACAATGCTTTTCCTCGGGAACACAAAATCCGATCAGGTTCGAGTCCTGGCAAGGGAGAGAAAGGTCATTCTCTGTTCTGGTTCTGCAGGTTGTAAAGTGACCTGAATGGTGTGACTCCAGTATAAGTATTTTCAACATAACTAGTGCGAGTTACTGCTGCTATCTTTTGATAATTGCTACGTCCAGTGCTTATTATTATTTAATTATGCTATGGCAATCAAGTATGCAAGATTTTCAATCTTGAAAGCAGGGGTAGAGCTGAAAATAGCACAAATAGAATGTACCAGGAAAAGAAATGAGAGAGAGGGCCTGACCAGGACTGAAGATGGGATTTTTTTTCTAAACCAGACATCATCAGAAGAGGGGTCAAGAAGCTGCAGGGAGATGGTGGTAATGTTACTGGACTTCTACTCAAGAGGCCCGAGTTAATATTCTGAGGGTATGGGTTCAAATGGCACAGTAACAACTGATGGAATTCAAATCTGATTAACAGCAGTGGTGATAATGAGAATTATTATGCTTTAGGGAAGGTAATCAGCCTTATTTGGTAAATCCTGACCTGATCTGGACTACATAACATAACTGGCTGTGAAATGGCCGAACAAGCTCACCAATTCAAGGGTAAATGGGGATGGACAACTGATACTTGGTTTTGCCAATGACACCTATGTCTCATGAAAGAACATTTGAAAAAAACACTTGAATCACAGAATCGCAGAACCTCTACAGGCCATTCAGCCCATTGAGTCCTCAACGACCCTCCAAATAGCATCCTATCCCCTATCCTATCCCCGTAACCCAGCATATCCCATGGCTAATTCACCTAACCTACACATCCCTGGACACTATGGCCAATTTATCCTGGCCAATCCACCTAACGTTCACGTGTTTTGGATATCATGAGATTTTGAGTGATATATCGTTCTGTGTAACAGGCATGCATGATTACAGCTATTTTTATACTACAGTCAACTTTACTGTTAACTCTGGCTTTTCTAACTTTATATGCAGCTGATACCAAAAGGCAACAAAGGCATTCAAAGTGATTGAGCTTTACTAAGCCATAAGAGCTAGCTTTCAAAGAAACACTCTTAACAAAGTGAGGAACAAGACAAACAGCATTTGATCAACACCACAATCCACTGATATCTGTAAGTATGTTTTGTTGCAGCAAGGGAAGATCAATGAAATAGGTTGTTAGAATGTCTTTGAAGGACAGTGAATATAAAACCAGAAGGATGAGACATATGGTGGCTGATTGGACTTGTCAGTCTTTTCTTGTCCCTGGTTTCTACATGCCCAGTTAACAATATCCAATTGTTATAATGTAATAGTTGCTCACTGAAGTCTAAAGCAAACCATGTAAGTACATGGGTTCACATCTTTTCACCTCAGCTTGGCAGTGCCTGTTGTATTTGACTTCAAAGCTATGGATGATTTACTTTTCAAAAAGTAATCATTTTAAACAAAGCCTTTTTATTTACATTTTGATTGAAAGAGGTGCCAAATCAGTGTGTAATTTCTTTGCCTTGTGCATCATATTTTAATTTCTGTATTGGCACAAGGATTATGTTACGCATATATACATTTAATGAATTAGGACATGAACGATAGAGGAATGCCACATGTAGCGGAGATTGTAAGAGCTGTTTCAATGGCCACTGGTAGCAGAGGGAGGAGACAGCATGTCAGTCAGAGAGAGTCCTCAAAGAAAAATGTCAAAGAAAATTGAACTTCCACTGCAAACATCACTTTCAATTCTTCCCATGATATTTCATCAGATTCTGCTTATCTCTTTATATTGATCTGTACTCATTCATTATCGATTTTCCCATCGTGGCAAACATCCTATTTGAAAGCAAAAGGTTGCTAAATCTCAGCGGAGGGCTATTTTTAATCTTGTTAACCTCTTTAGCTATATCAATGTGATAGCCAGTGGAGCATGGTTGGATACATGACATGGTTCAATGCAGAAAGTAATTCAGAATCAATTCTGAGGCCAGAAACATGTCACTGTGGGAATACAACTCAAGGCAGTAGAAACTAAACAAAAAAGGGTAATCTCTTCTATCATTAGAGATTGGTGATTTATATTTTACACAAAGCTATTAAAATATAGTCTATAGCATCTTTCCATATTTTGTTTTGATGAATTTTATAATCATTGTTGTAGATTGTAGGAAAGAAATTAATTTCTACTTAATGTCTGTTACAGGATTTTGTACCTGATCATTCTGCACTGATTACAATTATGCCTTAACCCCGACTCCTGAAAAATAAAATGGTGTGTTATTTCCAATCTCCTTGCCTATGCTTTTGCAGTTTTGGTTTTAACATGTATATTTAGGTTGCACTGTTTTCAGTTCTTGGACTTGGTTAGCAGTCTCAAAAAGAGCTGTGTTCAGGCTTATCCAAATGTGTTTCATACACCCCTTATTGCCAAGACAGAGGTCATCATGCAAGCTCTATCAGTCAACCAGAACTTATGCAAGACTTAATGCTTGACTCTCAGACTTTCAAAAACATGAACCTTCTACCTGCAGGGACCCATCCCTTCATTCAGAATTGTATTCAAGCCACAGTGAATGGCTTATGGACTGGATTTAATAGCTTTTTTTGGCAGGGAGTGTGAGGAAGATGAAATGGAAATTGAGTGCTCCACTTTGCTCCTGTCTCCACCATCCCAGCTCAGTGACTCAAGCATCAATCAAAAGGTTTTTGCCTGGTGGGAAGGTGGCTAGTTAACCATGTGAAGGGGAGCTCTGCATTCAGTCTGAAGTCTATCCTCAGAATCACCTGCAGCAGAGGGATTACATAATGAAGAGGATGTCATAAAGGCCCCCGGTTCTCTGAACATGTTTAGCTTCATATGGAAAGCTCAAAAAAGTCAGTGTGAGCACAAAGATCATTAGTAGTCTCTGCTGCTCTGCACCACTGGAAAACAGTGCCTTACATCCTTCTACCACTGCATAACTGCTGTAAAATACTCCGAAACTCTTTCCCATCTGATGCCCAGAAAATGCAGCAGGCATCAGAAAATTGCATACAAGTAGGTCTCTTATTTCAAATATCACGATCTGCCATGGTGGGATTTGAATTCATGTTTGCAGAACGTCAGTCGGGGGCTGGATTACTCATCAACTACACAACCATCTTGTCTTCAGGTAGCTCTTTAGCTTGTTATTTGATCACTTCAAACTGGTGAGGATTTGAGGTGGGAGGGTGATGTGCACATGCCTTTTGTAATTACCAAAGCTGTCATGATGATGTCTTAATTCTGACCTAAAGTCATAAAGGCATGTTTTACCTTCCATCAAATCCTGCCTGATGTCTCTCTCTTGCTCCTATCCTTTCCAGAGCCCACATCCCTTTGATAAGACCGTAGGACATAGGAGCAGAAGCAGGCTATTCAGTCCATCGAATCTGCTTTGCCATTCAGTGAGATCATGGCTGATCTGATAATCCTCAATTCCATTTTCCTGCCTTTTCTCCATAACCTTTGATCCCCTTACAGATCAGAAATATGTCTATCACAGTCTTGAATATATTGACTGATGCAGCTTCTCTGTGGCAAAGAATTTGACAGAGTCACTGCCCTCTGAGAGAAGAAATTCCTCCTAAATTCTATCCTAAATTTGAGATTCTTTTTTCTGAGATTCTGCCCTCCAGTCCTCGACTCTCTCACAAGGGGAAATTATGTTTGAATGTAGATATTTTTGAAGATTTATGGGATGATAATTTTTAAGGAATTAAGCATATAACACCTCTGCAAAAACATAATCATTTTTACATTATGCATATGTTAAGATCCCACTGACTGCAATGCAACAAATAAACAATTATTGTTGTTGCCTTTTCTCATGCAAAACCAAAGTGGAGAAGATGAGGTAAAATTAAGGGTAGAAGGTTTGGATTTTAAAATTCTCTGGGTAAAAGAGAAAAAAGACTTAGGAAAGTAAATGTGCCTTGTCTTGCTGATCTATGGTCTATGATCTGGAGGAGGTGTAGAGCTGGCTTTTGGAAGGATGGACCTCAATCCTCATTGGATTATAATGCAGATAATATTAAGTCATTACCTCGTGGAATCATACCTTAGCTGATCACCCTTAAAGAAAATTGAGTGAGGTCAATCCAATACTGTCTATTTTACACCATTGCCCTCAAATTGAAAAGTCCAGCCTAAAGGTTGAAGTGGAGAAAGATTACGTTCATGGAATATCAGAGCTTTGAAGGAACAGGAACAGCAAATTCAGAGGAGTAATGGCCGGACAAGTAATTTTTTCAAATAGTAAGAAAGATTGACATGTTAGAGAGTAGAGGTGAGTAAAAGATAGCATCATTTCAAAACATACCTTTCATCCTGTCTCGAGGGTGGAGGAACATTACTGTACATGAATAAAACTTATTGACTCTTTTACCGATGTAGCTAACAAGATGAATTCACCCCGGTAATCATTTTCCCTGAATGTAAGCTGCAAAATATATAGCTTCTCGACAATATGTATGAAGAAAGCCAAATGAAACTTCCATAACTGTGGGATGCAATGCCAATTTGTATGAATCTTATTAAAATTGCCTCATTATAAATCATGGTCAAATGCCCAGTTCTCTTGTGCTTTTAACTCGATAAAGTAAATTTTAATCTGAAATGTGCTGCTAAATTGGATTTGTTGTCTGTAGACACAGTCAAACTGGTTGGTACCAGAGGAAATGTCAGAACGTGTGTCACTGCCTAAGTTATTCTGCTTACCATCCTTGAGTTTTTCTAATCAAAACCCTTTGTGTAAAGTCACAGAAGGCACCTATTTCACAAGGTTGCTAGAACACTACTTTTAAGAATTTCTGCAGATAATACACAAGATCAATAGGCTTCCAAGAACACATACTTTGACCAGTTCATTGGATAACATCAAATTAGAAAGATTACATGCTAAATAAAGATTGAAAATGTTGAAGAAAAACAACTTTTGAGTTAATTCAACATATTGCTTGCTGTTAGGAGCTAGTACCATCTTGTACTTATCAAATGACAAGATAATGAATGAGCAATCTATCTGGCAGAATGACATAATTTGATCTATAAAGGATGTAAATTGGAGACCAACTCAGTACAATTCCTTTTTAATTCAAGGCACTCCTGACATAACAGTTCTCAATTAAGGTTTATTTGACATGAAAGCATTTGTTCAAGATGTTGATGTACATTGCCATTAGTAACATTGTTTTATATTATGCCTTGCAATTTTTTCCCATTAAATAATGAGCCATAACTTTGAAATGAAGCACCAGCTGGTTTCTACATGTTTGAGAAAACTGATCAGTTCAGAAACACAGTGAATGCGAGGACAGTGACTGATTTCTCCCAATAGGTTAAGGAATGAATGGTTAGGATGGAATCGGAGTCACTTGAACTGCCAATGTAACACAGGGATCTAATTTCTTTAATTAAATATCTTTTGTCTTGGATCAACTCAGATTTTAAGATTATTGTAGGGCATAATCCAGAATGGAATATTGTGAAACTAGTTAAGAATTGTGTTTACTCCGGCTGAATGTTTATAATCAGAAAGTCTAATTGCTAAAAGTTAATGCACCTGAAAATAAGATTGTTTTACATTTGTAATCAAGTGTGGAGTTTGGAGTGTGAAAATAAATAAATGAAAACTAACATTTGCCTAACACTTCACATCCCCAGGAATACTGCAAGGTACTTTTGGAAGTGTATTTTCTGAAGAGAGAAATCCTGGATCCTTAAAATATTTAGGACATTTATAACACAATTAAAGCTAATTGAAATTAAGCAGGCTATTTGGTAACATTCACAGGCATCTTCTTCTCCTCTGAAATCTTACAAACATAAACCTAAGGGGCTGAATCTTCCATTCTTTTGGCTAAGTGCAAGTTGTGTTGCTTTTTTCAAAGGGAATCTAGCCATGAAAACCGAGCGAGATTTCTCGCCATATTTTACTAAATTTACCTCATTAACCCAACCCTCTGACTTCCTTCTAGTCTGATTCTAGCCCCATTTACCACGTGGCATTTCCAGGACAGCTCACCACTCACTAATTATCTGCTGAAAGACTGGCATCCCAGGTGCCCTGGCTATAATTAAAAGGCTGTTGCACTGGCATTCCAAAGCTGTCCTGCTCGGTGATAGGGAGATTCTGAAAGTATCAGTGGAGAGGGAGACGGCAATGCAATTCTCTGGCGAGGTCCTGGTGGGTGGGGTGGTGCAAACGAAGTGTCTCCCTTTCCCTGAGGACTGGCAAAGGAGGTCAGACTCTGGCAGCAATGTCCAAGGTCACCCCTCAATCTCAATGGTTTGGAGGAACAGCCCCAGTAGTGCTGCAAGAAGGTCAATGACCCATCTAATGTTGTGCCAGGGTAAGTGCCAAATATTTTTCTCTGCCACCTCACACTCACTGTATCATAAGTATTGCACTCACCCATCCTCATAGCTCATGCTCTGCAAGTATCACTACTGCCTGCAACATTCACCCTATCCCCAATCCCCCAACACCACTAACTCTGCCTGACCACTGTGTGCTGCCAACTCACTCCCTCTGAACACCTTCCCCTCACCTGCACCAACAGCTTTCTGCTCATTCAATCCCTCTCTTCCTGTTATTACAAGAGAACGCAGAAATAGAGCAGAAAGGCCCAGATGGAGATGGAGATACACCCAACATTTCACTCCCCAACTTAAACGAGGAGTGAATCCTGATACTTGCAGGAGAAGACCAGGAATGTTCCTGCTGGGGAATGCAGAGAAATCCATGTACCCAGTAAGTACCCACTCTTCATTCCACTGCTACTCTCACATTAACCCTGCTTTCGCTCTTCACTATTGCAGACCACTTCGAATCACTGCCTGCAATGCTTTCTCTCACTTTTGTCTTGGAGGTACCACCACCCCTGCAGAGAAATATTAACCCCTGCACCCCTCCCGCCAAACCCGATGCCCCTGCTTCCTTCCTTCTTTGGTCACATCAACAGTGGATTCAAGATGTGTCTTCAAGGTCTTCAAAATTACCGCCATCTGGATTTTCTGCTCCTCAGAGAGACATTGAAACTCATAGCCGGAGTACTAGGCCATTTGGCCTTCAAGCCTGCTCTGCCATACCATATGATCACGGCTGCTCATCCGTCACAACACCATATCTTTATCTCCATGCCACCTGATGCCTTTAATATTGAAAAAAATCATCAATCTCTTTCTTGAACATTCTCAATGACTGTAGTGGTAGGCTTTAAAAAATGATATCTCCAAACCAGACCATTAAGGGTTAATTGGACATGACAATGAGCAACTGAAACAAAGTGGAACAGCACCGGAAAACAGGCCCAATGCAAAAAAAAATTATGTGGTACTAAAGTATCAGTGGGGTCTGTCTTGAAGAGTTGCTATACGGAGCTGTTTTTCTGTACAATGGAATGCCCAGGAGAGTACTGAAAGTACCATGGAGTAATGATATAGCATGTTATCTTAGATTCAGAATAGTATTAATATCGGAGACTGTGCCCCATTCGGGGGTTCACCTTGGACTGGTATTGCGATTGGTGCCAGGAACCCTCTGTTCTCCAGACGAGCCATCATAAAGAGGGATCCCTACCAGGCAGGAGGCAGTGAGATTTGTTGTTGAACATGGCTAAAGTAGTTTCAGCTCTCATTAGTTCACACATGTTTCCTCAATAACTCCTACCCATTTGTGAGGTAATGGCTTTCAGATGATCCATATGTTTGTTCTGGACTGTAATGCTTCGTATGTATTTACTGCTTTCTATACACATCTTTACTGCTCAATACACACTTAATGCTTCATGCATATACATACATTTATCCAAATATATTAACTTACCACTTGATATATTCATGACTGCTATATATTACCACCAAGAAATTTGTTAATTAGTATCACTTAACTCAAGATTATTTTCTTACATCGTACCGAACCCACTACTGACTTATAACAGTGCTCTGGCTTCCAGAGTCTTCTGTGAGGACCATCCTCTCTGAGTGAAGAAATGTTTCCTCACCTCAGTCCAAAATGGCCTACCCTATGTCCAGACACTGTGACCCCTGTATCTAGACTCCCTAAACAGGGAAAACATCCTCCCTGCATCTAGCCCGTCTAGCCGTTATGATTTTATATGTTTTAATCAAATTCCCTTTCATTCTTCTAAACCCGTAAACACATGCTCATAGGACAGTCCTCACATCCCTGATACTAGCCTAGTCAACCTTCACTGCACTCACTCCATGGGAAGTCTATCCTCTCTTAGCTACGAAGACTAAAACTGCACACAACACTCTAGATGCAGTCTCACCAAGGCCCTGTATAAATGTATTAAGGCATCAGTACAGGCTGTAATACAGCTTATAATTCCCCTTTCCCCTTGAAATAACTGCACAGAGGCTAGTATCCTGTCACCAAGTCACCCTTTATTTACTTGTGCACAGTACACTGGCTGTGGCCAGGCAGCTCAGTATCAGTCACCTGAACTGAGGACATTCTAAATCTCCTGGTTATATTGGTCAGCCAGGGCTTTCCTGATTGGCCCAGGTTAATAACCCCAATCGAGGATCTCGTAATCAACAAGATCCAGCTCATTCCAATCACTACATCCCTCCCCCCAACTAAGTCCAGGGATGTAGGTCTGGTCTCTGGTCTTTCTCTTGTAGCATTTATTGCAATGTTTTCACTGAATGGCTGCCTCAGTGAAGTTCGAGCTGAATAAAACCAATAGCATCTCAGAATTCAAGAAGGTTTGGGGCTATAATATTCCTTAACCAACTCCGTCAACTGTTGGGAGGTTTTAGTGTCTGGTGCCTCTGGGAAAATTAAGCCCCTTATAATCGAAAACATTGCAGGTCCACAAGCAGTCAGAAGGATTACTCGTTACTTTTCATCTACCCCAATATCTTTTGTGTCGAAAAAGTGTCACACTGTTTCCACTAACTGGCCCCAATCTTCGACAGCGGGATCAAAAACAAGTCATGCTTGTTTATTCCTCATTCCAATAGTAGCTCTTAAGAGAAAGCACCAAAATAGATCAAGTGGCCATTTAACTTATTGCTGTTTGTGGGAGCTTTCTGTGGTCAAATTGACTGCAATATTTACCAACATAACAAAAACAACAGTTACACAGTTGCAAACTCATTTTACACAAGTGTCAGACAATGTCCAGTTCCAACAAAAGATAATCTAACCAACAACATCCAATGGAATTACTGTTACTGAATGTCCCACTCTTAAAATCTTGACAGGCTTACCCCTGACCAGAAACATAACTGGTCCAGCCATAGAAATACAATGGTTACAAGAGCAGCTTAGACTGGGGATTCTGCAGAGATTAACTCAGTTCTTAACTCCCCAAGCCTTGTCCACCACTTACAAGCCACATCCGTGAGTGTGCTAGAAAACAGTCCACTTGACTAAATACGTGCAAGTTGAAAAACACTCAAGGAGTATGATGTCATTCATCCACCTTGCAAGATGCAGCTACCCTTCTCTGTCTGAGTTCTCCCTGCATCCTCATCTATCTATACTCACCCTCAATCTTAAACAATGTCATGCCTCTTCATTATAGTTCCCCTCATTGAATATAATTCATCCAGTGGATGGACCCATGCCATTACCTCCTCATGCATTTCTGTTTCCCCCTCTTTAAGAAGAGAGGGCACAGACAAATCTACAGGTACCCATTCATCACCGTAAACATTTGCCTCCACAAGCAAATACACAGCAGCAGTGTGTGCTATTTAGAAGATGCACTGCAGCAACCAACCAAGGCAACTTACTCCTTATGAAGAAGGACAAGGGCAGCAAATGTATGGGAACATCGCCACCTACAATTTCTCCTCCAAGGCACATGCTATCCAATTGGAATTATATCGCTGTTCCTTCATTGTCACTTGGTCAAAATCCTGGAACACCCTTCCTGACAGCACTGTGGGCATACCTACGCTTGAACCTGCAGTAGTTCAAAAAGGCAGCTCACCACCACCTTCTCAAGGGGACTGACTGCTTGGCAATAAATGCTGGTCATGCCAATGATTTGTTCAACTAATAAGAACATATAGAAAGAAAAACAAAGAAAAACTGAAAAAGAAAATTGTACACGAATCCCTTGGCAATTCACCTTTGATTATTCTCTTTTTCTTGTGGGAATGTAACTACACAGTGACTCCATACATCAGAATATCAGGGATCAGAATTCAACACGTGGGAAATCCTGGACACCTTAAATAGTGCCTTTCATAAGCTCATGACTTTGCAAAATATTTTACAACCAAAATGATAGTATTCAACTTTGTAATGTAGGGAACATGACAGCCAATTCGCAAATAAGTATTCAGCAATGTGATAATGACCAAACAACCTGCTTTTGTTCACTGAGGAGAAACATTAGCCAAGATAATATGGATACCATATTTCTTCTTCGGAACAATGTCACAGGATCTTTTATATTCCCTTACGATTGCCTGATGGTTTAAAAACTCACCTAATATACAGCCAGAGGAAGTGATTGATGCAGGTACAGTTACATCATTTAAAAGACATTGGGACAGGTACATAAACAGGAAAGGTTTAGAGGGATTTGGGCCAAATGCAGACTAATGGGACTAGTTTAGTTTGGGGAAACCTGGTTAGAATGGACAAGTTGGACTAAAGAGTCTGTTTCTGTGCTATATGACTCTATGACTCTAGGCAGCACTTCTGATTGTACAGTACAGTCCTACAGTGAACTGAAATGTCAAACTTGATTTTGCCCTCAAACATTTGGAATGAGTTTTAAACCTTGTCATGGTTCGGGATGGTACACAATTGTGATGAAGCAATCTGGGGGAGAATATTCAGAGTTTTCAAACCCTCACAGAAATAACTGAACAAATGGACACTAAAAATAGGCTTACTAAGATTAAAAATTGCTGTTTTTTCTCCTTCTCTGTTTTGTGACATAAAAGCATTAGTTGTTAACGTTAGCCATTGATTTTTAAGATCAGCTGAGGAACTAAGCCCACGCATAATACATCACCCTCTGTAAGATTAGATGTGGCAAAAGGTGGCCAATTTATATGAAAAAGAGTTGAGAAGTCATTGTCGTATAAAATCAACGGCATGTGGAATAGCTGGATTTTGTGATCGGTACATTCATTCTCTAAGATGTGAAGCTTAACATTTGTTCCCATCTCCCTGCTTTCATGTTAGGATTTTCCCTATGGCATGCTTCTCTTCTGTTACCATGGAGATTTTTTTTATTGCTGCCATTATGTTTAATGTGCGGCATTGTGTTAACTGACAGGAAGAGACTTACACAATATTTGGGCCTTATGTTGGATTACAAATCCAAAATCATTTCAGTGTTGGAATTGTACTGTATGAATCTGCACGTTCAATCTATCAATTGATTCGTATGTAGGTAATTAAAGTTATACAGTTAAGCTACCACTCTAATAATCATTGTAAATAATCTTGGCCTGTACCACTGTCGTTACATGAGGTGAGAAATGCTTGTAAATTCAAGTAATACCATAACCATTGTTTCAATGTAACAGTACAGTGCAGAGAAAGCACCTTAGAATGTACAAAATAAAAGCATATATTTTTACTTTCAGTACTGAAAGATATCTACATCAGAGGCTCACCAAAAGATTATTACGGTGAATAAGACAAATCAAAATCCTATAATAATCCTGCTCCTATAATGTGCTGCGCTGACAACAGGGGGATATAAGCAACTTGAATAAAATAGAAGTATATTAATATTTTAAAAAGGCTATTGATAGCCAATGATGATAAAGTGCACGCCATTCTCAAAAGAGAGACATTTGGCAGGGAAATTGAATCATGGAAGCTTACAGCTTAAAAGGAGGCCACTTGGGCCACTCTGCTTGTGCTGGATCTTTGAAAGAGCAATTTTGTTGATCCTTCGTCCAGCATTTTATCCACACCCTGTAAATTCCCCAGATTTGTGCCCAAATTCCTTTTAAAGTTATTGGTGGATTATAGAATCTCTGCAGTGCAGATGTAGGCCATTTGGCACATCAAGCCTGCATCAACCCTCTGAAGAGCATTCCACCTTATCCCTGTAACCCCATATTTAACATACGAAATCCACTCAGCCTATATGTCCCTGGAAACTATGGGGAAATCTAGCATGGCCAATCTACCTAACCCGCACATTTTCAGACTATGGGAGATAAACTGCAGCAGACACAGGGAGAACATGCAACTACATAGACAGTCATACAAGACTGGAATTGAACCCGAGTTCCTGGCACTATGCAGCAGCTGTACTAACCACTGTGCCACTGCGCTGCCTGTGAAATCAGCTTCCACTATCTTTTCAGTTCTGATTCCTGCCAAATGCCCCAGAGAAAAATATCCTGTCCATCCCCAATTCTGATCATTCACTAATAATTTTTGATCTATGACCTCTAGTTATTGTCCCACCTACTGGAGGGAATCGTCCACAATACTCCAGCTTTGTTTTAACCAGTGACTTAGAAAATTCTAGCATGATGTCTTTCATATAAATGTTCTATTCTTGTATTGGTAATTGCATTCAGCAGGGTATTTTATCTAATGTGACAATTCTTATGCTTTCTCTTGGTACATAAGAAATTGGGCATGGATATCCTGATATGGAAGGATTCAACAGACATTTATCACAACAAACTATTATGTACAAACATTACATTCCTCAGATACATACGTTTCTGGGGCAATATTAAGCTGTTAGGCTATAACTGAATAACACGCTTCCAGTTGAGTGTTATACATCAAGTGATTTGAGATGAGATGGTGTATGAGACCCTCATAATGTGATGGAATGTGCGTAATTCATAAATATAACACCCTTTCCAGAATTTGGGTTTCAAACTAGAAGCTGGGTATTGATTATTTCTGTGAAGGGTCTTCTTTAAAAATGAACAAGACCAGACAATGCTTCTGGAACAATGACCTAATCCAGGGTGTGTCTGTGAATAGGTGCAGACCCCAATGTTATTAATGGAAGAATGTTTATATTGTTGAGTTATGACAGGTAGAGTAAATATACAAGGCCATTAACATTTTTCATTTCAGAAGAATGTAGTTTTGAGTCAAATTTCATTGGACTTCATCAAATCAAAGAGAAACTTAACAATGTAAATTGAGGGGCATAAATAAGGTGAATAGCAAAGGTCTTTCCTTTCAGTTGGGGGAGTTCAAAACTAAGGGGCATATTTTTAATGTGAGAGAAGAAAGCTTTAAAAGGGGTCTGAGAGGCAACTTTTTCACACAGAGGGTGGTTCATATGTGGAATGAATTGCCAAAGGAAGTGATAGATGCAGGTGCAGTTACAACATTTAAAAGACATTTGGACAGGTACATGAATAAGAAAGATTTAGAGGGATATGGGTCAAATGCAGGCCATAGGGACTAGTTTAGTTTCGGAAACTCGGCCAGCATGGATGAGTTGGACTGAAGGGTCTGTTTCCGTGTTGTATGACTCTATGACTATATATAGTGAGCACTCCAAACTTGAGGAAAGATCAGTAAGTGTGTCATGTTAATACGTTAAAGGGATATTATGTCAGAGAGGATAGTTAACAAAAACGTATATTTATGGTGTTAAAAGAATAGGGAATGAAATTTTTAAAAAATGGTGAATGAATCAGAAATTGAATATTCAAAATTTGATCTGTCAACAGTCAGATTGGACAACATGGAATTCTTGAAAATTTATAGCATAAAGTATTGTAGCACAAAGTATCATCTTCCAGCAAATTCTTGAAGTGATTTAGAAAGGTTATCATAGACTCATTATTTGATTTGTGTGAATAAGTCAGGAAAAATGCTTTTGGCTATACATGATGTTAACATAGGGGATGTGTTACCCAAAAAAACAACATCCTTGCAGACTCCATCACTAGATGTTAGTTCAGGCGAATGAAATGATTCCATTTATGTTGGACAACAACATGACTGAACCTAATCATTGTAGCTGGAGCTCACCTATTATGATGGTGCTCAAAGCATGTGACAAAATGATTCCATAGCAATTATCACAAACAAATGTGGTAACAAACATAGAATCATATCCTTTTCCAAAAATGGAGGACCACATTGAAAGAATTGTACACGCACAATTTGTCCTCAAAACTGACTTGGTAAAGGGATATTGGCAAGTTCAATTGACTGATAGAGCTGTTGGAATTTCAGCTTTTGTAACACCAGATAGAATTTTAAGTGCAGAGCCACGCCATTTGGAATGAAAATGCACCAGCATCTTTCCAATAAATGACTGGTAATGTCACTGAAGTACTACAAATGAAGAATGTTGGCTATATCAATGACTTGGTTGTGCTCAGCAAAACTAGGAAGAACATTTATACAACTTGACTAAACTGCTTGATTGGTACAAAGACCCTACTTGGTAGTAAATCTGGCTGGAAGACATTTGCCAAAGAGGAAATGACTTACTTTGGACACTGTAGGACAAAGCTAAGTATCACCTAAAAATGCACATAAGGACTATTTTGTATTTTTCCATACATAGAGACAAAAAGTGAAATTCTGAAATATATTGGCATGAATATATTTTATCAGAAATTTTTTTCCTAATCTTTGCTCTGTAGTGGCTCATTTGACAAATATGGTTGAAAAAGGCAAGAAATTTGAATGGGCACAAGAATGACAGAATTCTTTTTAGTGTTGAGTTTAGAAGCAAGTTGAGAAGAAAATTGAATTTCTGTCCTCAGAGGAGGATTCAGGGTAGTTCATAGAACAAGTCACCTCAGCAGAAGAGTTTAAGTTTGTGAAACGTTCAAGCAAGGACAGTTATGTTAGAAAGCTGCAGGTTATTAGAACTGAGCAAGTTTGGACTCTCAGATTTTCCTGCCAGCAGATTTGAAAAGGATTCATCAAGTTAACTTCACAGTCTATGAGGAGGAAATTGTCAGGAGTCAGTTCAGTAGAGTCCTCAAGAACTGAAATAGGACAGTCATTTCTCTAAACTTGAGTTGTTGTAATAAATAGTGTCAAGAGATGGGTTGAAATTTTGTTTTGCTGTGTACTTGAGATCATTCCAACTATTATGCATTTTTAGTTATAATTAATTGTAGCACTGATTCTGCACCTTGACTCTTCTGTTTCATATATCAAATGAGGACATATAATTGAAGTGGCTTCTGTACTACATCTCTCTAGTGTATTGATACCACTGCTGCTCTCTATCTCTGGTGCATACAACAATATATTCTGATACAGTATATCATGATTTCCCCTAATTAGCCCTATGTTTTCTATCTTACATAAAATCCTGCTGGGTGTTGCTTTAAGTATGACAGATATTAGCAAAACAATGCCCAGTAGCGTATAATTATCTATAAGAAATTCAGCATCGATTCTATCTACACATGTTAAACCCCTGAGCTGGTAGCTGGTTAAATCATGATTGTGTCTTTAAAGATTGAAGAGATGTGCATTTGTTCTCCAAAAAGGAAACATATCCTTATAGTTTGTCTCAAATTTTCCCATGTTTGTTCTAGGACATAGGTACTGTGAATTTTATCCTTATTTCTATCACCTGAAATGTGTTTACCCATCTCAATCAATTGATTGACAGTGTCCACATGAGTCTCACAGACAGTGGCCAGTCTCTTATTGATTTGTGTCAGGTCTCAATCTGTGACTTTACGGGTGCCTTGAAACCCTTGTTCCTTTCTTAAAATTTGCTGAAGCTACAAACTTAGGGTTTGGATTTTTTGGTCCGCAGTAGCTAAATCAACAGAATTAACAATCTAGCTTCCTGAATTGAATATTGTAGCTACATCGTTTATCAGGTTATGTTTCAGGCTGTTCTTTCTCCTGGATCACTGGCCATGTTTCATTATTCAGCTGAGCTGCTTCTGTCATTAACTGACCCATTAAGGCTGTGCACACTGCTCAAGGATGCGATTGCTGAATATTTGGAAGTGTACAGTAAAATAGGGCAAAGTCAGCGTGGTTTCATCAAGAGGAGGTCATGCCTGACAAATCTGTTAGAATTCTTTGAGGAAGTAATGAGCAGGATAGACCAAGGAGAGCCAATGGATGCTATCAACCTGGACTTCAAAAAGGCCTTTGATAAGGTGTCACACAGGAGGCTGCTGAGTAAGATAAGGGCCCATGGTGTTACAGGCAAGGTGCTAGCATGGATAGACGATTGGCTTTGTGGCAGAAAGCAGAAAGTGGGGATAAATGGGTCTTTCTCAGGATGGCAGCCAGTGACAAGTGGTGTTCCGCAAGGATCAGTGCTGGGACCACAACTTTTTACTTTGTACATTAATGATCTAGATGAAGGAACTGTGGGCATTCTGGCTAAGTCTGTCGATGATACAAAGATAGGTGGAGGGACAGGTAGTATTGAGGAGGTGGCGAGGCTGCAGAAGGACTTGGACAAGTTAGGAGCATGGGCAAAGAAGTGGCAGATGGAGTACAACGTGGGAAAGTGTGAAGTCATGCACTTTGGTAAGAAGAATAAAAGCATGGACTATTTTCTAAATGGGGAGAAAATTCAGAAATCTGAAGTGCAAAGAGACTTGGGAGTTCTAGTCAAGGATTCTCTCAAGGTAAACTTGCAGGTTGAGTCAGTAGTCAGGAAGGCAAATGCAATGTTGGCATTTATTTTGAGAGGACTTGAATATAAAAGCAGGGATGTACTACTGAGGCTTTATAAGGCCCTGGTCAGGCCACATTTGGAGTATTGTATGCAGTTTTGAGCCCCATATCTCTGGAAGGATGTATTGGCCCTGGAGCGGGTTCAGAGGAGGTTCATGAGAATGGTCCCAGGAATGGAAGGCTTAACATGTGAGGAACATTTGAGGACTCTGGGACTATACTCATTGGAGTTTAGACAGAAGAGGGGGGATCTAATTCAAACTTTCAGAATACTGAATGGCCTGGACAAAGTGGATGTTGGGAAGACGCTTCCATTAGTAGGAGAGTCTCGGACCCGAGGGCACAGCTCTAGAGTGAAGGGAAAACCTTTTAGAACAGAGATAAGGAGAAACTACTTCAGCCAAACAGTGATGAATCTATGGAATTCACTGCCACAGAAGGCTGTGGGGGCCAGGTCATTGAGTACATTTAAGATTGAGATAGATAGGTTCTTGATTATCAAGGGGATCAAGGGTTACGGGGAGAAAGCGGGAGAATGGGGTTGAGGAACATATCAGCCGTGATTGAACGGCGGAGCAGACTCGGTGGGCTGAGTGGCCTAAGTTCTGCTCCTATGTCTCATGGTCTTAAGTAGGGTTAAGCCCAGTTGGGGAATGGTCAAGTCAGGTAGATCTATGACTATGGAGCCAACTCATGGCGCACATTATCATACAAGACTTTATCATCTCTCATTCACACAAGCCAATTTTTTACGGTCACACAACGTACACTAGTCTAGTTACATTTAGGAACTTAAGAGACGATCCAGTCTCTCCAAAGAGCTCCATTCATCCATATGTTTCAAATGCTTGCCTACTTGCTCACCTAATATTACATTCAGCGTCCTGAATATGGAGTGTTAAACTCCGTATTGTTCATGATGCAGTATAATTCCATTTGTCGTGTAGGTGTATGTTTGGTGGTACTCCTCATTCCCTCTGCTGTGAACGCCAGTCCTACGAGTACTGACATGATAAATGACATCCTGTTAATTAACAAATAACCATCCCAGTCATTATTGGTTGGTTGGATTAGTTCTGCAAGACAAAATTAATCAGCAACATGCTTCAGCAGTGACTGGTGTTTCCAGTGCCCATTTCTTCTTCCATCTGTGTGGGCAAATGTATCACTATTTATAATTACCTTGCATGGTCCTACTCGCCTAGGTTCAACACGATTTCCCACACCTATACTTTGTGAATTCTGTCAATGCTTGTTAGCAGTCTATATCTTTTTATTCAGTAAGGGAAACAAGGGTTATGGGGAAAAATAGCAGGAGAGTGTAGTTAAGGATTGTCAGATCAGCCATGATTTCATTGAATAGTGGAGCAGACTCAATGGGCTGAATGGCCTACCTCTGTCCCTATGTCTCACTGTCTTTCCAGTGTAATAGTGGTTGCAACAAACCTCAGAATAAATTTACAGACTGCATGGTGATGATTGCACTGAATTTCAAAACAAACATGGACAACAATAGTTTGTGGACTGCACCATAGGCTGCAGTAGCCAAATACACAGGCAGGGTTTGTGCTGCGTAGAATTTGACTCCACAGTAGCTGACCATTTGACTGATAACAAAAGCTGACAGAGAGATCAGAAGTGTCAAAAATCATCACTTCCTTGTGCAGAGTATGGTATATGCAGATAGAAAGCAAGGAACTCCCAATGCAATCTGCCATATTGACTGTGGCGTTTTATTCACAAAGCTTCTTGGTTTTCATCTTATCTTTTTAGGAACATACCAGCACAGTTGCAAAAGATCTTAAAATCTGTAAGAACCAAAATTTGCCCTTTGGTGATCTCCAATTCGGAGCATATTTTTCATGTCTTTTGACGTGTATTTAACCCAAAGTGACAAGAACATGACAAGCTGTGCACATGCATGAAATGCGAGTTTGAAAAATTTCAATGGATGGAGGTTGACATCAAAGCGGTGACACCACAGGGTTCTAGCTCGACATTCAGAATCTGCTGGACAATTGTGAACTAGATTCTAATTCTCATTCATTTAGTCTGACATGAATCTGTTTCATCCATTGAAAATATATTACCAGCCCCTTCTCAAGTTGACTAAATTTAAAACGTTTCCCCAGTGTTCTGACTGGACTTTGACTCCACTTTCATGCCCTATTCCAAAGTCCCTTAATTCCCTTATTGTCTAAATGTCTATTGATCTCAGTCTGAAATACTTTCAATGTCTGAGCTTCCTCACTCTCTGGGGTCAAGAATACTAAAAAAGCTCAAATCCTTTAGCATCCCTACCCTTATTAGACTTTCATCAACTCAAACCAATCTGTTTTTTCTACTCCACCTACCAAGGTGAATAACTAACTTTCCAATATTGTACTGTGAGATAACTTTCTTCACTGTTGACTATACCACCAATTTTGGTGTTATCTGCAAACCTGCTGGTATCCCTTCACAACATCTTTGCATCATTCTCACGACTTACTTTCTTAACTATTACAGCAATATTGGGTGCAATTTACTCTTATAACCAACACCATAGTCATTGACATGGTTTTAAAATAAGGGAAGCTCAAGCATTGGTTCCTGCAGAACTCCACTGGCTGCAACTTGCCAATTGGAAGTATTTTGTTTATTCCTACTCTTTATCTTCTGTCCACTAATCAATCGTCAATGCATGCAAACAACTCCATCGGCCGTAGTTCTTGTGTAACAACCTCTTCTGTAGCATCCTAATGAATGCATTTTGAAAGCTCAAATAAAGTCCATCCAGTAAGTTCCTTCTTATCTACCCTGCCAGTTACTGTTGCGCAAAGGCTTCAGGACCCTGGATCACCTCTGCATTGATGTCACAGAGCTATATATCACTGAGCATAAACAGCACAATGTAGGTGGAGTTAGAACATTACCACACTACACTAGACCGGAACTTTAGATAACCTTGAAATCACTTGGACATAAACATATGAAGAGGATAGATTAGTTCTTACCTAATATAACTGGAAGACAGTTACCTTATAAATAGGTGGTTGGAGCTCTATAGTGTTCTAGAGCCTGGTATTTCTATGATCATCATCTGTAGCAGCATTTACTGGTGGTGTACAATAAAGTGTTACTTGGAAGTCTAAACCCGAAGGCAGTTCTTGATTTTGTCTTCACTTTGACAAGTCTGTCCTGAACCCCAACTTTCAGTGTGGCACAAGCTACATAATGCAATAGTCGCAATCATAAAAGACTTTAATAGACTTTTAGTATACAATTTCCCTTTTATAAAACTGTCTTGACTACTCCTAATCACATGACTTTCAAAATGGCTGTTAGCATGTCCCTAATAACATAGTTTAGCATTTTCCCAAATACAGACATCAGATTAACTGGTCTATATTTAGTAATATTATCCCTTTCCTTTCTTGAATAGTGGGATCACATTTTCTATTTTCCAATTCAATAGCACTGTTCTAAAACTTAGGAAATTTTTCAAGTTCAAAAATTTACCATTCCTGCAGTCCTTCATTTAAAACCCTAGGAGCCAGAGAATTTAATGATTTTATTTCCATTAATTTCTCCAGTACTCTTTATTTACAAATATTAATCACTTTAAGTTCTTTTCTTACATTAGACCCATGCTTCCTCATTATTTACGAGGTGCAGATGGATACAAAACATTTGTTTAATACCTTCGACATTTCCTTATTTTCTATTATATTTTCTCCAGTCCCTACCTCCAAGGAATTCTCAGTAGTCTGTTGCTTTTTTTACATACTGGTAGAAGGTCTTATAATCTTTCTACATCCCTTTCTACTTTACTCTCAATCTATTTTCCCCCTCTTCAACAATTTCTTACACATATCAAGGTCAGAGTCTAATTGTCCTCGAGTGGTTTCATAAATTGATTCAAAGCACAATTTGGGGAATTTATTTGCATAAAGACAAAATTGTGGATTGTTGTACTTCCCTCTTTAGCATAGTTGCTGTATCAAGTAAACACAAAATGCCAACAAAATCAGAGAGTTAAATAGATTGTATTTATAATGAGGCTCAATTGAAAAGATTGTGTTTAAATAATAGAGAAAACATTGCATTTATTTAGCACCTTCATGACCAGCAGACATCTTAAAGTACTTTACAGCCAATGAATTACTTATTGGTGTGTAGTCACTGTAGTAATGGAGGAATATCAATAGCTAATTTGCACTCAGCAAACTACAATGTGTTTAGGACTAGATAATCACTATTTTTGATGTTGGTTAAGCAATAGTTATTAGTCAGGACACCAAGAATAACAGCACTACTTTTCTTTGAAATAATATCATTGGATTTTATATATTCAGCCAAATAGTCAAGTAAAGCCTCAGCCTTAATATCTATGTCCAAAAGACAGCACTTCCAACAGTGCAAAAGTTCCATCAATTACTGTCTGGCCTTGATTTTCATGCTTATGCCTGGGGTGGGATTTAAACACGGTATTTAGTGTTTGAGACAATGGCCTCCTGAGCCACAGTTGCCATAAGTTGCTGTTATGGACCAGACCAAACCCTATCAAAATATATGAAGAAGATAGCCTAAACCCTAAGGTTTTCTTATTTTAAAGGCAAGTGGTGTGTTCTGGATGCAATTTGATTGGTCAAACTACTCGATTTGAAGCAAAAGACACTTTATTCATACACTCTCGTTAAAATACAACAAAAGAAGGAAAAAATCTTATTAACAACTCTTTTGGAAAACTTAAAAGAATAATAGATTATGTAACCACTAAACAGTAACTGTTCCAATACAGTAACATCCCATAAACACACACTTGACAAAGAAAAATTCAGTAAAATAAATTGTCTCACAGACAATTCTCCAGTCCAGGACGAAAAACATCAAGAGAAAACTCAGTGAAAGGCGAGAAGGGAGAGATGTACTGCAGCTTCCAAACTCAACTTCAAGACTCCAGCAACTGCTACTGAGAATCTAAAACTAAAAATCCTGGTTCTGTGGGAGCCTGACCCCACCCATTCAGACTGCTTCTATTGTTCCAATTGTTCTGCTGTCTTCATTGCAACAAGCATAAACCTTTTTTCTCTTTTAGACATGGTATTGTCAACCTGTTCTAAGGTGTAGATTCAATTATCTGGAGCTCTATCTGATACCTCTCAAACAATTGTCTTTATAGTCTATTTTGGCATGTTTGTCTGCTTCCGAGCTAAACAATAATGTGGAAAATGGTTCGGTTTCTTGCACCTAAAACACTGCCTTGCCCACACTGGACATGCTTGATTCTGTTTTATTCCATTGATTGCGCTGCCACTATCCTCTTTATTTTTTACATTTCTTCATCCCTGTGACATGGGTGTTGTTACCAAGGCCAGCAGTCGTTGCCCATCCTTGATTGCACTTAAACAGAGTGTCTTGTTGGGCATTTCAGAGGGGAGGTAAGTGTCAACCATATTGCTGTGGGTCTGGATTCACAGATAGGCCAGACCAGGTATGCATGGCAGATTTCCTTCCACAACAATAGATTTTTATGATTTGGTTACAATTGGATTAGTTCTTTTCATTCTGATTCTTTTTTATTAAGTCAAATTGCACTGTCTGATGTGGTGGCATCTGAACGCATGCTCCCAGAAAGTTAATTCGGGTCTCTGGATTACTAATCCAGTGACATTGCCACTGAAAGACTATGGGGCTGCTATTTCATTAGAGAGACAGACGACTGGTGGTGGTTTAACCTGAGGGTCACCGCACCTCAGGTGAGGGGCAAGGTTGAGAAGGAGAGTCCTTTGTGATAATGTCAGTGTGGAAATTGAATCCAATGCTGTTGGCATTACTCAGCATTGCAAACTATTTGTCCAGCCAACTGAACTAACCAACCCACTAAGATGATCACTATACCATTGCCTTCCCCACTTTGATAGGGTATGGTTGATTTAGTCTGACAGAGAAAAACTAGTTGCTGGTCTAACTAGAAGACTCTATTTTGGTTAACCATATCTAGTTTATTGCAAGTTAGCAAATAGTTTCATGTTACATTAATGGGATAGACATTGTTATAGAGACTTTGAGGAGGGCCATCAGATATTTGGTCTCACTTCTGAAGCATTCTGCCCACAATTTCACATGACCTGCTCAAAGTGAATGGTTATTACAACACTCCTCAGTATTAACCCATATACAACACTGACCTCTCAACCTAAATAAGCTCCAGTTGACCGTCCAGCCTTAGAAGCCTCCATGCCAACCTTATTGCACAACAAATATATTCCCAGTTCACTAATTGGCCAGAATTAATAAAAAAAAAAGCCCTTTGGGCACAAGATCCCAAAGTGATGTGGGATCAAGAGCTAGTAATGCACTGACAGTGGGTTCCCAACTTCCAAAACAATCGCTAGCCTTTCACACCGCTCTTCTTGTTCCATGGTTTAAGATGACTTTGTGCAGATATTTTCAGGGGTAGTTTTAAAACAAGATCTGTCAATAATGACACCAGGACAGCTCAGTCCAATGAATTTCTAAATTGGCAGTGAGGTTATTCAGGACACGGTAAACTCTGGATTCCCATTCCTTTAACAACAAATTAGCTCAGAAGATTATCAAAACATAGAAACATAGATGACAGGAGCAGGAGGAGGCCATTGGGCCCTTTGAGCCTGCTCTGCCATTCTTCATGATCATGGCTGATCGTCCAACTCAATAGCCTAATCCTACATTCTCCCCATAACCTTGGATCTCATTCACCCCAAATACTATATCTAGTTGCCTCTTCAATACATGCAATGTTTTCACATCAACTACTTCCCGTGGTAATGAATTCCAGAGGCTCAGCACTCTTTGGGTGAAGACATGTCTCCTCATCTCCGTCCTAAATCATCTACCCCAAATCCTCACACTGTGACTTCTGGTACTGGACACACCCACCATCGGGAACGTCCACCCTGCACCTACCCTGTGCAGTCCTGTTAGTATTTTATAAGTCTATGCGATACCACCCCCCTCATTCGTCTGAACTCCAGCAAAAACAATTCCAATTTAGTCAATCTCTCCTCGTACATCTGATCTTATTTCCCTACGTGAAAAAAAAGTGCCAAGAGGCTGTAATCAACTCTGATCAGTAGTTTTAAAGCTGAAACAAAGGAGCAAGAGATGATTGAGCTAATGGCAAATATACCAATAGCTACCATTATGATGTGTAGGCAATCCAGATGATGCAGCTTCTATTTAAAGTTACGGATCTTTTTCAATCTGCAATGCCAAATATGACCAGTCGAGCTTTCACTCTGGAATTGACTGTGCTTTATGCAGAATATTACATTTTTAAAGGATTTTTTGGCTATGAAATGAAATATTTTAACATGTAGCAATCAGGCTGGTGGCTGCTGCAGAATTAATCCATTTCTCTGTGTGACATTCCTCCTGCAAAACACAAAATGCAGACTCAGTCAGTTAGGGTGAAGTACTATTCAGTAAAGTGCAAAAAAATGTGCTAGTGTCAGGAAATAGGAGAATTAAAGATCTGTGGAAAGGGGCTGTTTGCGATCAATCATAAAGAAGTGATCAATGGCAAATTGTGTTGTCAACAGTTGGCCAATCTATATAGTGGATCTGTCAATTATAAGTTATCATTCAAAGAGGCTGATAGTGAAATATTTCCCATGCCCGTTATATGAGCAAACATCTTCAGAAACTCAGTCCCTGTATTTTTTTTGAGAACAACAGGCAAATAACAGAAAAAGGATCAAACACTGTGGATAGAATACTGCAATCTGAGCCTTGCAAACTGTCCAATGTATCAAATCCACTTTTGTCACAACTGGCAGGATGCTAGTGTTATGTTGATAATACATAGTTAAAAGAGAGAAGCAATCATGGTGTTGAACAGAAGAATGAAACATCTTGATTTAAAGAAAGCTAAGTACTGCAGATGCTGGGAATTTGAAATAAAACAGAAAGTGCTGGAAAAACTCAGTAGGTCTGGCAGTTTCCGTGGAGAACGAAATAAAGCTAACATTTTGAGTCTGGTAAGACACTTTTCCAGAACTGTTCTGAAGAAAAGTCATATTGGACTCGAAAATGTTAATTCTGCATCTCTCTCCACAGAATCTGTCAGGCCTAATAAGTTTCTCCAGCATTTTCTGGGTTCATAATGAATCACCTTGAGCTGAATATTGGGCCAATGATGGATGGAGGGAGGATCTCAGAGTTAATGTTAACAATTCAAGGAATGCATCTGTTGTAAGTGTGCATAGAGATGGACATGCAGCATACTTTTCTAACCAGAACCATTTATTTAATAAATACAACATATACACAGTAGTTTCAGTCAGCTTTTCTACACATAAGACTATCACATGGCCTACATCACTGTTAGCGATGTCATCAGTATCCCATTGATAAATGCTCCACCTCCCCAAAAGGTATTCATTCTGACTTGTAGTGTTTATATCTTTCCATCATATTCCGTGTCTCTGAAATAACTTCAGAGAGGGCGGTATCCCGTTACCAAGTCACCCTTTACTTATATGTGCACAGTACATGGATTCTGACTAGCTAGTTCAAAGCCAACCCCTAAAGTGAAAAGACTCTCTAAGACTCCTGTTAATATCTGTTAGCCAGATCTCCTTGATTAGCCCAAGTTAACAACCCAAATCAAGAATCTCACAGTCAATGAGAACAACCTGGTTCCAATCGCTACAGTCTCCATAGGTTTATATTTCTATTCATTAATCCAAGCATTAACCCATGTTGCTCCTCACAAAGTCTCAATTGCTGACTGTGTACTCGGCGCAACAGGAGGACGGGTCAGACTGGTGCTGCATAAGTTCCTTTCTTTCTAAGAATCAAGGCTGTTTCTTGTGCATTCTTTTTCTTCCTTTGGGGAAATCCCTTAACAGCAGAATGCCATTGCTGCTTGTGCTAGGAGGATGAACTATTTGGTACTGACCCTGTGTTGTTCTTTGGCTGAGTGTGACTGGACTGGATGTCTTTCGGTCTGGCTGGTGTACAGAGTGGCTGCAATATCAATTGTCTGGTAATGGATGGCTGGCAATCATCCCTCAGAACCGCTAGTGGTGCATTATGTGTGCGGTTTTCATAGCGGCTTGATCTGTGGAATGACCCCTGTTGTGGGCCTGCTTCTGTCACAGTCTTCTGCGCAGTAGTTTGCCCCCAAAGCTGCATCGAGTGGTGAGCTGATATCTTCTGCTGCCCATTCTGAGCATTTTCAATCTCCAATCTCCACAGCCTGAGGCTGTGTCTCCTATGTAGCCTCTGAACTGTTCTCCCATAAAGTGAGATGTAGGGTGACTCCTTCCTCAGCGTTTGGTTTCTGCAGAAATTCTCTTGGGCATTTTGCCAGACTGGTCTCTGGTACTGGAGAACTCTTACAATTCTGCAATGTATTCCAAACTTTCTGATGCTCTGTGGTCCTCTCAACTAGATTCTGTAACTGATGGCTCTTCCAAGGCTTCAGCCTTATATGTTTGGTTGCCTGCAAGTGATTCCTCCTGGGTGTGTACTGTAGGATCAGACAGTTAATCATGGTCTCAGACATTTCCTTGCTTTCCTTGGGCTCTGGCCTCTAGGACCTCTGCATACACAGAGAGGAGGTGGACACTGCCTCTGTCACTTCCTCAGTGGTTATACCTTACATCTCTTCTCTGGGGAAGTTCATCCGAGGCGATGTGTGTAGAATGGCCTATTGCTGCACAGGGTCACACTGCGGTTGGGGTGGGTCATCCACAACCTGCTCAGAGACATCCCTTCTCCAACTGGTCATCAACGTGGTGGGACCTTGGCAATTGTTCCCTTGCTCTCTCTTCTTGGAGTGTGAGGTTCAGAGCTTCCTGCTGTAATTTGGCTGGTGCCATCAGTGATACCCAGTCTGGTGTGTTCTTCCACCTCCTCCCCAAGGGGCAGCATCCTGTTTATGCCATAATCCTGCAACTGCCAAAGTGGAACACAGTCGACACAAGCTGCTTCAAAGCAGTCTGGACCAGGATGGATTTTCCCTCCTGATGGTAAGTAAAAAAACTGAAAGTCCACGTGGGCTTCCCTGTTCCACAAAGAGGAATGCTGATTTCAAAGGATGCTGATGGTCTGTGTGATCTCTTCTATCAGCCACGTCACCCTGGCTGCAGTGAGGTGCCCCGGGGCATGAAGGCAGACTGTGAAAGGCTTAAGGAGCTCTGCTATCAGCAACTATGCTGCATTAAAGAGACTGGAGATGACTACTTCTGTATTTTAGTTTAAATTTTGTCTAATGGCCACTGACAAAGAGCTCTGTGCTTCAGAAATCCATTGTTGTTGGGGCTACCGTGATTAAGGCTCTTCAAATAACTGAGGGTCTTTCACTTTCCGCACGTTCTGCATGGCCCTGCAGGTGCTCAGTGACTCAGAGGCAGAGTTTCTGGCTTCAGCACACTGCTCCGAAATGGCCTCTGCTCCCACTGGCACTGCTATCTGACAGGGCATTGTTCATGCCAGTGGGACCTACTTGCACTGGAATGCTTAGAACTGGTGGCTGCGGTGCCTTCTTCTGCGGAAGCCAATGTATTAGCTGAGATGTTCGAGCTCCTGGGATTGATGAACTGTCCTGACTTTGCAAATGAAAGATCTCATTCCCCTCTAATTAGGAGCTAGTTCTGTCTTTGCATTTCCCAATGTCTGGCTAGCTGTCCTGGCAACGTAAGGCACTCTCTAGTCTGCAGGAGACCTGGCATGGCCTTGTCTTTTTGCTCCGTGACAATGTAATTTAGATTTGCTCTTCTCTGAAGAAGCCAGAGATGTAATTGTCTCCAATTCGACATAAATCATGTGCAAATGAGTCTTTGCTCTCTTCAGTGTCCTCGTGTGCCTGTTGAATCAGTGAAACCAAAAAGCCTTTCCTGTTGATTAGATGAATGGCACACAATTGTGCACAGAATAGCCGGGAAAATGTAAACAATGGTGAGCACTAGCAGGTAGAAGCAGCCATACTCTGATGCTACAATCAAAAACAGCAGAAAACACAACAGACAGAGGAATAGTGGTGTACAGAACAGAGGCAGAGATCAGAATGAGTGGTCTCAGACAGAAGGTCAGAACCACCAAATTTCCAGACTGTGGTGGTAAGCAAATCGGACAGAACCTAGAGCACATGGGACTTCAGCAGCAGGGGAAATTCGCTGAGATCAAAACAAGTAGTGAGTGAAACTATCAGAAATCGCAACTGTCAGCCTCAAATCGTCCATGAAAACAGCAATGGAAAGCTTAACCCAACACAATATGCTGCACCCTAACCTCATTATGAAGAAGAAAACTCTTCAACTCCCTGAGTCATTCCACCACAGGGAAGGCCTGCACCAGGCCATGTAATGACACTGAGGATTTCAATGGTTCAGGGTTACCACGGACTGGACAGAGAACAGGCCAATATATTCTTATAATCAATGGGAAACTGCACTAATGATATACTGATCAGACAAGGGATCACTGAAGATTCAACAATATATAGGCAGGCATTTGATGAGTACTTTGACATGAGACAGATTAAACAGACATACTTTTTAAAATACCTCTTAATATACCTTTACTGCCATCTCACCTTCATTTGACAGAATTCCTTATTGACCCAGTTACCTGTTATGGGGGAGATTAAGGCCCTGATATTTTACTGGGTGAGATCCCCAAACTAGATGGGGGTGGGGGGGAGGGGCAATGGAGACTTTCTGCTTGGAACTTGAGGTCTTCCCTAATTATAGAGTTTTTACAAGCAGAGAAGAAAACATTATCTCAAAAGAAATCTATAATAAAAACATGAATAGAATACTTGGCACAGTGCTTCTCAAAATGGGGTCATGAGCTCTAAGACAACAGTGTTCACCATGGACCTCTCATTGACTTATAACTGCTGCTCTTTCACAACTAACAGGCTCGTACTTTCACATTAAGTGTAACGCTAATCCCTCATCGCGTCCCGCTCTCTTCTGAAGGGATTTTCAAGCCTTGAAATGGGGTCACGTCGTAAAAGGTTTGGGAAGCGCTGCTATTTGCCTTCCTCCCACATCCGTGAAAAGAACATTCGGCGCTTATTAAAAACTATGAATGGTCACACTTGCATACACGTTAAGGCAAGAAATCAATTTTAATAAAAGATGCCACTTTGACTTTCAAGTATCACATGAAATATCACTATCTAAGCACTCTTTTAGGAGACTGTGGCATATTGACTATTTTTCAAAATCATTGCAATGACTTATGGCAAAAGAAGCTTAACTTTAACAAACTGTTCACAATATGCTATTACTGCAGCATACAAACTGGCAGGTGCTGTTTAAATTTGATATGACATGCATCAAAATATTACTTAAAGGGTTTTTGGTGATAATTTCATGACAACAGATCTATTCTTACTTTATTCCATAAGTCTTCTGGATGCCTCATGAGCTTCATAGATCAAATAGTTCATCTCTGTCATTTTGTATTTGAAGGTGGCTGATTGTGTTGCATCTGTTCAAAGTGGAAGCGCATTCAGAGCAAATCTGAGTGACCTGTGTACAACATGCAGAAAATAAGATGATCCAGTGTCTGTGTTATTCTTTCCTGGCTGGTGTTAAGTTTACATATAGGATTACACAGGACATTCAGTACAGCAATTGCTTATTCAGCCCAACTTTTCTGGTTGCTGTTTGCAGTCCATTGGGCTTCTTCTCATATATTCTCATCAAAATCTAACATCATAACCCTCTATTCGCTTTCTCCTCGCATAGTTGTCTACTCCCTCCTTAAATTCATTCATGCTTTTCCTTTCAACCAACCACTCTGACATCGAGTTCTACTTTCACACCTCTTTGGGTGAAAAGGTTCGTCTGAATTTTCTATTGGATTTCTTTTTGACTATCTTGTATTGCAAGCCTCTAGTTATGCTCTGGATCACAAGATGAAATATTCTGTGTACGTTCTATCAAATCTTTCCCATTTTTAAAGCTCTTTGACAAGAGGAAAGTGACATAGCCTGTCAATCATTTTCTGATATATATGCCATTGCATTTCTAGTATCATCCTTGTAAATATTCTCCACACCTCTGCAGTGTCTACATTTAATTTCAATAATATGGTAACCAGCACTGTACTGCTCCAGGCGTGGTCTAACCAATGTTTGGTACAGTTTTCTTGTCAATGCGAAATTCTGAAAAATAGCACTTAAAGCTCAAGGTTTCATTTTTTTCTATGGCCTTGCTCACCTGTAGCAGAACTTTACATGATTGGTGCATTTGTATTTACAAATTCCTTTGTTCTTCAATCCTTGCATACACTCACACCTGCCAAGTGATGTTGCCTTGCAATTTTTCTGCAAAAATGAATCACCTCACATTTGTCTGTGTCGAATTTCATTTGTCAATCATTTTTGCAAATTTCTTAATTCCCCTCTGTAATTTGTTGCAGTCCTTCTCAGTACTGACTAACCTGCATTACTCCAGTTGAGACCAGCCGGTGTTTTGTGCAGGTTTATCACAATTTCCTTGATTTTGTATTGTATGTCTCTATTTATAAAGTCTAGGATTCTGTATTCTCATTTATCTGCGCTCTCAACTTGCCTTGACACTTTCAATGTTGTACAAACCCTCATGTCCCTCTGATCCACAAACAACAGAAGTGACATAAATTTCATCCTTATCCCTATCTGACAAAGTGAACAACAGCTCTCTTTCCATTTCTACCCTGGTAAATTCCATTCATAGAGTCATACAGCATGGAAACAGAATCTTCAGTTCAACCAGTCAATGCCAACCATAATCCTAAACTAAACTAGTTCCACCTGCCTGCACTTGGCCCATATCCCTTCAAACATTTCTTATTAATGTACTTATCCAAATGTCTTTTAAAAGTTGTAATTGTGCCCGCATCCACTAATTCCTCTGGAAGTTCATTCCACTCTGTAAATAAAATTGCCCCCATGACTTCTTAAAATCTTTCTGCTCTCACGTTAAAAATATGCCCCCAGTCTTGAAATTCTCCACCCTAGAGAAGAGACTCCTGCCATTCACCTTATCTATACACCTCATGATTTTATAAGCATTTATAAGGTGACCCCTAAATCTCCTACGCTCTCGTGAGAAAAGTCCCAGCCTATCCAGCCTCTCCTTATAACTCAAAGCCTCCTTTCCCAACAACACCCTGGTAAATCTTTTCTGAACCATATGAATTTTTGACTATATATTTTCTCCCACTTAAGGACCTCAGAAATGTATGACTTCAAACAGAAATGCATTACATCCCAAACATTAATACATCAATCCTCTCCAGAAATCTGATCTGTGTTCAAACAGTTAAATAGTTTCAGAGTTCTAATGCTCCAAGCTTCCATGGGTATATAATATCAAAATTAAGTGTCGGGTATTTCTGTGGCCCTTAAAGTGCGATAAAAAGGACAATCAGAAAGTTAAGATTCAGAAAAGATTTATCAGGATGTTGCTGGAAATGGAGGGTTTGACTTAGAAGGAGAGGTTGGGTAGGCTGGGACTTTCTTTGCTGGAGCACGGGTGGTTGAGGGGGAAATTTGTAAGAGTTTATAAAATCATGAGGCTTTTACCAGCCACATTATGAATTTGTTCTGCTGGTTACACACCTAGCACAGGCGTCCATGGCTGAAGGCATTTCACACTATTGCTACACAACTAAAGGGATGATATTTTTACACATTTAATTTAAGATAAGCTATTGACATTTATTTCAGCCATGTGTTGGCCATGTGAATTTGCATACCTTCATCCCTACACTTATTAACGATTGACCTCCAGCACCTCTACTGTTTCCAATGTGCTTGATGAACAGATTAAACAACAGATTAAAGCATAGGATATGAAAAGTCTTGCAGTGGAGCTTGACAGTAATTGCATCTGGGGCTTCTGCTGATGTTGAGAAAGTCTTTGGTCTGTACTTCACGCCATTATCAGTGCTGCTCAGTTGAATTACTGTATTGTAACTCAGTGCCTGCCATCTGTTATTCTTAATAACTTCCTCCATCATTTCGACATGATCGAGATTGTAAAGGACATACGGCTGTCTAATGTATCCAATTCTTTCCCACCAAAGTACAATACATATTTTCTCTCTGGAGCAAAGAAGGACAGGACCTTATTCAGTTTTTCTTTATCTACGTAACTGCTCAGCAAAGAATTTTCTTGCTTTTGGTCTTGAGGCAGTGACGGACCATTCAAAATATTCTTCATGTGAGTTCAACACAGTATGTCCAAGGCTGGAAAACCCTACTCAACTCTTTTAGAGGCAAATCAAAATGAGTTGAATTATTCATGTTCAAAGTTGTCCACTATTTTTCCTCGAAACACAAGTATTCTAAATTGTTGGTTATTGTGTGATTTCAGTAATTTTAATTTAGAACTTCTTAGATCATCAACAATTGTATTTAACCCTTTCATGACTTCATACCAAATCTATGCTCTAGACCATCAATGAACTTGCCTAAACAAATACAGAGAAGACTGGTGAAACTCAGCATCTATAGATGGTAATGGAGTTAATATTTTGAGTCTGGTATGCTTCTTCTTCAGAAGGTTCTGAAGAAGAGTTGTACTGGACTCTAAGTGTCGATTCTGTTTCTGTCTCCTTAGATACTCTCTGACCTGTTGAGTTTTTCTCATATTCTCTGTAGAGTTCCAGCATCCACAGTATTTTGCTTTTAATAAACTTGCCGACCTTCCTCAGAATAATATGATTTGTGAAAGTCATTTTCACTTTATACAACAGCAGTTGCAGCTTCAGTTCATTTTGGTTTGCCAGAACAAGAAGTTCTTCTTTATTCTTTACATTATAGTATTTTTTTATTCATTTCCTTTGGCTTCATGGTTGCAGTTTAATTTTTCACAAACTCCAGTCTGAAAGACTCCCGGAATCTTAGCAATTCTTCATGCCGTGCATTGGGTATTCCTTGGTTTATTATATAATCAATATTTGATTTTCCTCAGAGCATTACTGAGATGACACCAGTTTCTAAGTGTGCCACAGGTTTATTTAAAATGTTTGAAAATATCTGCACCCATGCTTAGCTGGCTTTGTTTGTGGAGCTAGATGGATCATGATGCACATATGTGCAAAATCAAAGTGTTTGATCCAAAATTACATCCTGCAAAGTGTTGTATATGACAAACAAATCTAAATGAAGTCACCACAGCCAAAATTATGTGTATGATTTGGAAGAATGGTTCTCGGGAAAAAATGTAATGTACCTTCTGGTCCATTTACTGCCAAAAGCACTAACATCAAAATTCTGCTTCTAGATTCCTCCAACCTCACTGTACAGAACACTTATAAAATATGGAAAGGTTTATTCCATTGGGATTCAGAGTGTGTTCAGTTAACACACAAAGCCACTTCAGTCACACTTGACATGAGAAAACTACTGTGTAATTGATTTGACTGAGTCTGCAATGTCTACAATGCTTACTTTAAATCAGAAATAAAGTCATAAACAAAAATAGAAGTAGCTGGAAAAGCTCAGCAGGTCTGGCAGCATCTGTGGGGAGAAATCTGAGTTAACGTTTCGGGTCGAGTGACCTTCCGCAGAACGACCCAAAATGTGAACTCTGATTTCTCTCCAAAGATGCTGCCAGGCCTGCTGAATTTTTCCAGCTATTTCTAATCTTGTCTCTGATTTACGGCATCCACAGTTCTTTCAATTTTCATACAGTCATAGAGCTGTACAGCATGGAAGCAGACCCGTCGGTCCAACTTGTCCATGCTGACCAGATATCCTCAATTAGCCTAGTCCCATTTGCCAGCATTTGGCCCATATCCCTCTAAACCCTTCATATACCCATCCAGATGCCTTTTAAATGCTGTAACTGTACCAGCCTCCACCACCTCCTCTGGCACCTCATTGCATACACACACCACCCTCTGCATGATAATGTTGCCCCTTAGGTCCCTTTTAAATCTTTCCCCTCTCAGCTTAAACCTATGCCCTCTAGTTTTGGACTCCCCTACCCTGTGGAAAAGACCTTGGATATTCACCCTACCCATGTCCCTCATGATTTGATAAACCACTAGAAGGTCATCCCTCAGTCTCTGACTCTTCAGGGAAAATAGCCCCAGCCTATTCAGCTTCTCACTAAAGCGTAAACCCTTCAACCCTGCAAATCCCTTGGAAATCTTTTCTGATCTCTTTCAAGATTCACAACATCCTTCCTATAGCAGGGAGACTGGAATTGAATGCAGTATTCCAATAGTGGCTTAACGTACGTCCTGTACAGCCTCAACATGACCTCCCAACTCCTAGACTCAATGCACTGACCAATAAAGGTGAATTGTTGCCTTTAATGTTGACTTTGGATGTAATACCTGCCCATTTTGAATATCAAGTCCTGAAGACGAACTTGAACCTGGAGATCCTGTATGAGATATGGGGGCACTATACCAATGTACCACAAGATATTTCACAGTGCAATTGATTAAGTCTGAAGAATCATCATTGTTGATATGTCATCCAATGTGGCAACCATTTTGCAAGTGACCAGTTAATTTGTTTTATTTTGGGTCAGTTGGGGACCAATGTTGGCCAAAGAGAATTCTGCATTTGGAAAAGTGATTAGTATCTTTCATATTCATTTGGATTAAAACTACGTCGATGACTGAATGCCTTCCTTCGTGTGCTGTATAGAACTCTGCAGCTGATATTTTACAGAAATAAGGGCTGCAGCGCTCTTGTCCATATGTAAAAGCCAGCCACATTGTGTCAGAAACCTGACATCAACAACCCGGTTTCCCGTAGCATTGTTGGTGGCCACTGTCAAAATCAGCAGCCTATTTATTATTTTTCAAAACAATCAATAATGAGTAATTGTGTTTGTTAACAAACCAATTGACCCACACATTACTCTGCCAATGTCCTAACATGATTGGCAGGTGGGCAGAAGGTAGGGTTTCCTCTGCAAACGGGGGGCACCAGTCCTCAAGATGAATCCCTTCTGAGCTTTTCAACTTGCCCCTACCCCATTCTTAAGGAATCCGTGATCCCTTTCTTTCTTCCTCTCGGGATTTCTTGCAGTTCCAGTCGTGCTCCTGTGTAAATTCTGGTACCACTGGGACTGCTGGAGCTGAAGGTCAATGAGATTGGCTGACTCCTCAAGGGCAAGACATCTTCTCACTGATGGACGCAAGTCCCAAACTCTGTCTGCTTAGACTGCATGCAGAGTTTTGTCATCATGGTACAGCCATTTATCAGGTTGGTTCACAACTCACTTTGCCGAACGGTGCCCCTGTTGAGACACTGAGTTAAACCCAGCCCTTTGACTCTTAAAAACATAGTGCTTCCAACAATGCAAATTCCCTCAATACTGACGGCATCATGACATTCCAGTATGTTCCTTGGCAATAATTGGAGCTCAAAAGGATGTATCATGATCGCAGAGTGAAGTATGGAGAATGAACAATGCAACTCATTTGAAGTTCAGTTTAAACCTTTGAGAAAGGGGCAAGAAACGTACCACTTAATCCACTGTATACAGTATTTGATTTGACAGAGCTTGACTTTGATAATAAAGAATATTAACTATTTTATTCTCCATCAGAGATATCAACTTTAATATACATAAGAAATCAGCCAGCTAGACCCACTGAACATCGAATAGAAACAAGACTCTGTCCCCACTCTCTGCTGGTGCATGTGTAGTTCCTACCTGCAGGGCTTTTTACACTGCCGTACACATATGAGATCAATTACATTAAAAATATTCTTCATGGCAGACTTAAGGCTGTTAGAGCTGATGATAATTTTTTCCATTATTTTGCATTTGTGAACATGTGAACACCGGAATGGAAATCGCTTCACTGGAGGATAATCTACAGCTTCTAATTTTAGGCATGACCGGCTTGGATTTGGATAATTGCAGCTTGTAATTAAACTCCACGTATCAGTGAGATGTGACCTTAGAGCATAGGACAGGGGGAGGCAAAGGCATATGTCTGTAATCAAAAAGCATGGGGATAAGGCAGGAAAGTGGAACTGAGGATTATCAGATCAGCCGCGATCTCATTGAACGGCAGAGTGGACTCGATGGGCCAAATGACCTACTTCTGCTTATGTATTAAGGTCTTATTTTTAAAAAGAGTTGGAGGAGCTATATTGCATGCTAGCCAGATCAGATACATTTGTAATACTGAAGGCCATTTTATGAATAATACTTAGGCATATTTTCTTGCTTTTAAGGTGAATGTAAAAGTAGATTTTAACAAGCATGTAGACACCAATGCCCACATCCTTGCAGGGCGATTTACTGGAGCTATCGGCGAGGGTTTAAATTAGATTGGCAGCAGGATGGGAACCTGAGAGGGGTCTCAGTTTTGAGTGAAACACAACTGGTAAAAGATAGTTGAAAAGTAGAAAGCCAAAACAGAAGACAGACAAAGGCGTAGGCAAGCATCAAACAGGATCAGAATAGAGAATAATGTTTAAAGAACAGAATTAAAGCCACTCTATCTGAATGCATTTGGCAATTGCAAAGGAATTATGATTTGAATACACAGATTGAGGAAAATGGGTGTGATTTAATTGCCACAATGGAGATGCAAATATAGGTTGACCATGATTGGGATCTGAATCTAAGGATATTCGGCATATCCAATGCACAGGTAAAAAGGAAAAGATAGGAGTCGGGGGAGGCTGGTAGTCTTAATAAAAGAACAAGATCAGTACATTAGAGAGAGAGAGAGAATCTATCATAAGATCAAGATGTAGAATCAGAGACAGACTCAAGTCCAGATAAATTACACTCCAATCTCAACTTTTAAAATTTCTACCTAAATGACATCTGCCAGTTGCTTTTCATTGAACTATAAAGACAACGTTATGATTCTTCTTTGTCTGATATTTTAACGGCTGGATGCCTGACCGTATTCAAAGCTTGGGGCTGGGATGGGAGACTGACCTTGACTAACCCGACTGATGGTTTCCCCCATAGACTTCACTGCAGACTACTTCCCTAACACTTTCAGAGATATTCCACTGCCTAATGCAGATGCCATGCACAAACTCTGAGGCCACATGGTACAGGTGCTAGGCTGATGTAGCACACTGACATACAAGATGTGCACATCCTCAACTGTGGACTGCTGCACAGCATGACCACCTGCGTGGATGTCTGGCTGTGTCAAATGCCATTGCAAGATATCAAAGGGCAAGGCATCTATGCTGATGGCATGCCAGTAGGCACCAAGTGAATGCGCGCTGAGATATTGGGGAGCAGCCCTGCCAGGCAGCCTGGTAAAAGCCGTGTAATAGGCTCTTTTCCCTGCTCAGTACCTATACCCATTAAGACCCAGAGGAGCTGCAGACCTCTGATTAGTGGCTCCTAGACTGGTCGGCCTATGCAGAGGACAGTGCCAGCATATTGGAAGATGCCAGGATGGTGGCGATGCCTCTTTGAAAGCAGGTACACAAATGGTAAATGCGGGTAGTGCTGGTGTATTGTACTCTGCTTTCTTATATGTCTGTGGCCAACGTGGATCTCCTGGAGCCAAGACAAGAGTTAAACCCACCAAGACCCAGATCTAGTTTCCATGATGAGTTTTCCCATGGCTCGTTTGTATGACAGGTTTGGTAAGACCGCAGCTGGTGGTGTGATGGGCTGGTAACAAGGCTTTTAGCAAGCAATAATAATTGTCAATTGGGAAATCACCACCAGCTTATGAGAATCTCACCATGCTGCTTGAGAAAAGAGAATAAGATGCGGCGAGATCATCTTAACATTGAGATTAGCGTCAACGAACATCTCATTCAATTGTGCCACTCATCTCACCACAGCCCACATTGCTCAGAGTCTGGTAAGATTTTGCACTCTGCTTTGTTCAGCGGGACAAGGGATTGCAGCACTGCTCTCTGGGAATAATGTGTGCCACCATTATCCTCATGATTGATTGTGCCTCTATCCCCGACTGGGTGGACCCATCTTCCTGCTGCCTGACATGCCCTCTGATGTGTTGCTCCTCACATGGTGAACTACAGTGGATCATGTGTGCAGGACATACTGGGGGCATGCTAGCTCGTCGAATCTGGAAAATGAATCAACCAATTTTTCAGTCAACAGTCAAAACCCACTCTCTTATCTCCTTATTTTCTCAATCATAAGTGTTTGGATCCAGGTCTCATATCAAGGAACTGAGAGCAAAAATCCATGCTTGCGGTTCAGTGTGACACTGTGAGAGTGCTGCACTGTCAGAGGTACTTTTTTGGGAGTCAATCATTGAAACAAAGGCACCATCTCCACTCTCTGCTAGGCATAAAAGATTCACAGCATTATTTAAGAAAAAAATGAGCAATACTCTTCTCCCTGAGGTCCTGGGCAATATTCATTCCTCAAGCAACATTGCTGGAATAGATAATCTAGTCATTATCAACTTGCTATGTGGTGATGAATTGTTGCATTGCTTACAGTGATACACTCCAAGCCTCAGCAGCTGGAAGATATTTTAGGTTTTCCTGAAAATTTAGTGGCTTGATGATCAGATGGAGATGAGAGAGAACACTTTTTTCCATGTAAATATCTAGTTACGAAAGTTCATTATCGACAATTTCCTCATCTACCATTGGAAAAATTGATTTCTTTTCTGATCTATCTCAAAAGAAAGTGAAGAAATGTTGCTTGTGTCTTTCTTCTCAACCAGTAACAAAGCAACTTTTATTCCAAGGTACTTACTGATTGTGAGGTAATTACTGTCTTGTTGCACTGTAATGTGGTGAATGAAAAGTCAAACCTTTAATACGTGTAGGGTTGGCTGATCTTGTGTAGAATATTAACTTTACTTGAAGTTAATGTATGCAGCTTTTGATTGAACACTGCAAGATTACTGACTACCCTGACAACTGTCAACATGTCACATTAGAGATGACACTTCAACAATAAAACTTAAACACTTTCATTGTGCTCGAATGCTAGCACTTCAAAACTGCATTTAATTTTAAGTTGTGATTGTACCACTTTAGTGACTACTGCCTGTGTTATTTCAAAATAATTGGCAATGTTCTGTTGTTTTCTCAATTATGAAGAGAAACAGTTTAACCTGAAGACTTTTATGAAATAAACACCCATAGAACAGTGCTATATCTATTGAAGGTCATTCCTCCCCTTCTCTGGACACATTGTTTACTTCCTTAGATAACAGAGTGTGAAGCTGGAGGAGCACAGCAGGCCAGCGTCCCTACCCGAAACATCAACCTTCCTGCTTCTCTGATGTTGCCTGGGCTGCTGTGCTCCTCCAACTCCACACTGTGTTATCGCTGACTCCAGCATTGGTAATTCTAACTATCTCTTGTTTACTTCCTTACTTGTCCCTTAACCACTGCCTTTGACCCTGCAGCATGAACTCCTTTGTAACCTGGTCTCTCTTCTTTTCCACTCTATAACACACTTGCCTTTCCACACCTTCACCTTTTCACTTGCTGAAAACCTATTACATTTCTAACTTTTTCCAGCATTGATGAAATATGATCAATCTGGAACTTCAATCTTGTTTTGCATTCCACAGATGCTGCTTGAACTGCCACTTCCAGCATTTTCTCTCTTTATTTCTCATTTCCCATCATCCAGAAGCTTTTTGGTTTTGTTCTGCATGGACAATTTGGGCAGAAAATACAGCTTAGGATTTGTATAGACATAGAGCTGATTGTTTGACTTGGGAGGTTGTCTTCCTTTGCAGTGAGTTGCATCAAAATATTCAATGTGGAAAATTAAAAATATTTTGATCCTTTAAACCACTGTCAGAATGCACAGGTAAAAAGTACAGGTGGCTGAATTTCTTGTGGTGTGTTATATGGTGCAGAGTTCTGTACAGCAGAAAGTCTGAAATCCAAGACATGGTCCAATATTCTCCAACCTTTCTGATCTTCAATCCTTCTACAATTAGTCTCATCATTGTAAGCTACTATACTCTCGATGGAGAATAAGGCAAGATTTGGAGGCAAGAGGTCTCATTTTTTCACAACTTGTATTCTGAAAAGTGATGCATGTGTACTTTGGAAAAGTACAATAGATGATGAGATATGTTCAATTCAATGGTAATGGTATAGTAATTTGCTTTCAATTGCATAACAGCAACAGGTTAAGGAGTTTAAACAAAAAGTTAAAAGATTAAAGCTGCGGGGACAAATGTATGCAAACTATGTCAGTTTAGAAGGGAACAACCAACATTACTACATATATATAAAGCAACAGATTTTAATGAAAATTAAAGGATATAACCAGTGTGCAAAACAACTTGACAATCAAAAATGACATTTGGTGCACTTAACTGAGATTGAAATATTATAAAATCCATCAAATGGTAAGCCACCAATGTAAGAGTTAACACAAGGATGTGGGGTCAGTGCAAGGCTCAAACATTGGAGTATGTTTTATTACTGCAAACCCTACTGTTTTTCACCCAGAATTATATCCAAATCTGACATGAAGAGAAGATTTGATCATTGAGAAATCGAATGTCTTCTGCTTGGCTGTTCCAGAACTGAAAACTACTCAGCACATTCATTTAAAATGGGACTTTCATCATTTAATCATGACCTCCACATAAAGATTCTATATATTGTATTGAAAAGGTAGAGTCATAGAGATGGACAGACGAAAACAGACCCTTCAGTCTCACTCGTCCATGCAGACAAGATAACCTAAATTAATCTAGTCCCATTTGCCAGCATTTGGTCCATATCCCTCTGAACCCTTCTTATTCATATACCCATCCAGTTGCCTTTTAAATCTTGTAATTGTGCTGGCCTCCACCACCTCCTTTGGCAGCTCGTTCCATAGACAGACCACCCTCTGTGGGAAAAAAACTGCTGTTTAGGTCCCTTTTAAATCTTTCCCCTCTCACCTTAAACCTATGCTCTCTAGTTTTGGGCTCCTCTACCCTGGGGAAAGGATCTTGGCTATTCACCCTATTCGTACCCCTCATGTTTTAGAAATCTCTATAAGGTCAACCCTGAGCCTCCAATGCTCCAGGGAAAATAGCCCCAGCCTATTCAGCCTGTCCATATAGCTCAAACCCTCCAACCCTGGAAACATCCTTGTAAATCTTTTTTGCACCCTTTCAAGTTTCGCAGCATCTTTCCCATGTGACCTATCCAATGTCCTGTACAACCACAGCATGACCTCCCAACGCCTATACTCAATGCACTGACCAATAAAGGCAAATATTGTCCACTGATACTCAACTTTCATCATTTGACTTGAAAAGCTGAGTCTTTCAGAGGATTAAAATTGTTTTAAAAAGGACATGACCAACATAACGTGGCTGTTATGATCACCGATAAGCCCAGGCAACCTGCATAGAATATCACCAAATAGCAATAGCGTTTTCATCAAGAGGCATTGCAACACAGTGATGTATCAGAAAAGGTCATATCTCTTGTTTTATTCCTACTTGTATGATAACCGCATGTATTGGGAGATGATAGGTCACTTGTGGCGTAATTCATTTGGAAAATGTCCATGAGCTAGACTTAGAATACATAAACTAGCCATATTTCCATACCTTGCTTTTGAACAACAAAGAGAGGGAAACAAACATGGACTGTTCTCTCCCTCTCTCTTTCAATCTTGGAAAAACCACTGTTGACTAAGAAATCAAGGTACCTGCAAGTTTAGTCACTCTAAGCAAACAGGACAACAGCCAAACAAGTGGGACTCAGGTTTTACTCTCATAACTCAAGATCTAAAAGTCTTGAACTACAACTTGTCTTTCCCTTCCTATCTATATTGACAAGACCCCTCCTTTAAGTTTCACACTTGTGTTTGATGTCAAGTTCTATTATTTATTTTGTGTAGTAGGTAATAAAATTCCTCTTCCTTTCACTCAAGAAAACCTTGGAATTGTTTCCTTCATTTTGATCTGGTTAACTAAGCTTTAGTTGAAGTGTGATAGCTCCGTTCTAAACTAAAATCATTGAAAGAGAGTAATAACAGGGAAGCTGATCACTCCTCCTCACCTGGTGGTAATAGAGATGATGCAAATCACTGGCATTCTAAATTTAAGCCATTGAAGTTTGTCATTCGAGATTTTTGACATTACAATATTTTACAGTTGTAATTGGTTTTACTTACAGGTTAATGAACTGGCTTTTGGATAAAATGGTAATAATTAAATCCATGAGCAGGCCTAAACCTTTGTTTAAGCCCATTGTTCAGCTGCATATCATAGCAATCAACTATATGATAAAAAAAAACACTACCTATAACTCTTTTCATTTGGCTTCTTCTTTTGATATTTTCAGGACCACATTAAAGTGAAACGTTGCACCAGAAAAGAAACACTGAAAATGCAATTAGTCCACCTAAATGCAATAAGATTGCGTCAGGATAGTGCTACTGGGAAACATTGCTCAAACAATCGTCAGCTAAAAAAGATGTAGGATAGGCTGGCCCTTCGCATTTCAAGGAAAAACTCAAGCTGAAGAGACTTAGCTCTTCGCTGTTTCAAGCCAATGTAAGCAACGCTGAGGAGCGAAAGCTGCATGGCCAACCAGTAAAGCAAGTGTGGCCATTACGGGAGGCAATGTCCTCATGGTATTATCACTAGACTGTTAATCCAGAGACCCAGGGAATGTTCTGGGGACCTGGGCTCGAATCCTGCCATGGCAGATGGTGAAATTTGAATTCAATTTTAAAAATCCTGGTATTAAAGAATCTAATGATGACTATGAATCCATTGTCGATTGTTGGAAAAAGACCCATCTGGTTCACTAATGTCCTTCAGGGAAGAAAACTGCCATCCTTACCTGGTCTGGCCTACATGTGACTCCAGATCCACAGTAATGTGGTTGATTTTTAACTGGAATGGGCAATAAATGCTGACACTAGCCAGTGATGCCCTCATCCTGTGAACGAATTAGTAAAAAAATTGCTTGATACTTGGATACCTAAGGGTCTTACTCAGTACAGGCTTTCAACAATTACAATTCTACGTTCTATAATTATTTGTTAATATGTATTGAGGCAGAGGTTTTGGTGGGAAACAATATCATTTTAATGCTTATGCTTGATTAGTGACACCCTCTCTTGAGGAGAAACTGCCAAAGCATTCGGCATCCCCTTATAAACAGGCCTAAAAATGATCCACATCTGATACCCATCAACAACAGCTTTCATTTACAGAGCACCTCTTACATAATGAAATTGTCACAAGGCACTTCACAGGGGCATTGAGAAAACAAAGCATGACACCGAGCCACATCAGAAGTATGATGAAAAGCTTGGTCAATTTGAAAGGTTTTAAGAAGTCTCTTATTGGAGGTGTAGGGAGGGGAATCTGTATTTTGGGTCTAGGCAACTGAAGACACATCCAGAAATTATGCAGCCATTACATTTGGGAATATAAAACAGCCAGAAATAGGGGAATAAAGATAAACTTGGAGGTTGTGGGTTGAAGGAGATTATAGAAATAAGTTAGGCCATAGATAGATTTGAAAACATGAATAAAAATTTTAAAATTAAGTCATGGGTCATTCAGAAACATATTAGTCAGCTAGCACAGGGAGAATGAATCAAGACTTGCTCCAAGTTATAACATGGACAGCAAAGCTTTGGATTGTTCTGAGGAATGGTCACCGGGCCCGTTAACTCTGTTTTCTCCTTCACAGATGCTGCCAGACCTCTGAGCTTTTCCAGCAACTTTGTTTTTGTTTGGATTGTTAGGACCATGTTATTTCATTTTGTATTTTTAAAATAAACTGGGGACTGAAAATAGAAAGAATTGTTTTGAAACCCATTTTTGAAAGGGTAGCTGTAAGTTTTGAAAAGCAAGTAGCCTGATATGCATTTCAAACATCATAAACATCTGTTTGAATAAGCAGTACTCAGCAGTTTAAATATGGACAATTTGATGCTAAGAGGGTGTACACAAAAGTTTTTGCTAGCAACAAGAAGTTGATTGGACACATGACCAGTTATCAATAACAGAGACTTTTTTGCCTGCCAACAATGGCGTGGTTGGTTTTCAGGTAATTGAACAGCTTGCAGCTCGGAACAAGTTACAGAGTGAGAAGGAGAAGTGTACAGTTCTTTCCCAGTTTAGGAGCCGTCTCTCTGTTCTTTGCAGTCAAGCTGAAGAAAAGCTGTTTCTCTTTCCTGCAACAGTTATTGTAAACTGTGACTTTTAAGTGATAAGTTAGAGATTTTTTTATGATTGGGCCAGATACCTTTTGACTCTTATCAACCGGTAAAAGCGTCTGGAGAAAGATGACTGAAACAACGTGCTGGCTAGCAAAAGAATCATGAGGATCATCTCAATGACAGTACCAGGGAACAAAGACTATTGAACTGTTCGTAACTTATTTTACCCCATCTGTCTATGTATAAAGGGGAGTTTAAAGGGGATTTGAGTTTTAATTAGTAGTATTGTACGTTGACAGTTTATAACTGCTTTCCTATAGCTAGGATCTAATTATTTGTAATAAACAATGAGTCATGTTCAGTACAGAAACCCAGTCTGTGCCTTTTGTCAATCTGGGACTAAAAGTTAGATAACTTGGGGAAATTTCATACTTTTTCAAATCTTTAACTTTTGTGACAACCCCTGAAATAACGGGGCTAGATTTCTAGGACACTATGCCAGTGAGTCGTAACAGGATGGTTTCAACTTTACAGACAGTCGAACATGGAAGACCATCCAGAAATGCATTGGAATAGTCAGGATTGGAGGAACCAAAGGCCAAGTTGATACTTACAGTGGCAGATGACCCATTGGGTGATATTATGAAGGTGGAATTAGCTGATCTTAGAGATGACACAAATATAAGGTCTGAAGCCAATTTCAGAATCAGATGTGACACCAATATTATGAACAATCTGGCTTAAATCTCAGATTATTGCCAGGGAGAGGGATGGAAACAGTAATTAGGAAGCAATATTTGTTTCCTTTGATATCAGTGTCCCTGGAGGTATTTATGGGATACATTATAACAGCAGCTATGTGCATGTTTACATTAACTGTTTCTAAAAATTATAAATGGCAGGAATGAATGCATTTTGAAATCCATTATATATAGTATATATATACATAAAGTATATAGTACAATGTATTTGCTCATTGAATGTGTAACCTTAGAATATTGCCTGTGATATTCTCTCAGATACTACAATGCAAGTCATTCCCATTACTGGACTGAGTTTCTTATATTTAGAGATGCACACTATCCCTCATTATCTATTTAATAGCATTGCTCAGGGAAGTGCAATAGGAGCCAAAACAGAAAATTGTGGAAGTACTCAGCACTCTTGTAACATCTGCAAAGAGAGAAGCAGAGTTAACCTTCACTGTTTTCTTTATTGCCACTAGACTCGATTACTTCAATGTACCTCTGGATCATATCTAACATTGTACCCTTTAGAAACTTGAGGTCACCAATGCTGCCTGTGGGTCCCCTATGGTCACTGACCTGCAATGGCTCAAGGTCAAGCAACATCTTTATTTTAAAATTCTTGTTCTTATTTGCAAATCTCTCCATGACCTTATGCCTCCCTAGCTCTGTAATCTGCTTTAACCCCACTCTGAAATATCTGCACTCCTCTGTCTCTAGCCTTTTGGATATTTTAGTTTTAATTGCTTCACCACTAGCAACCAAGCTTCTGCCTGTCAATGGACTACTTTCATCTTGCTTTCCCACGTCATGAGCCTCCTTTTGGTCATCTGGCCTACTATCTCCATATGTTTCACATTTTGTTTAAAATCCTCTTGTAAGTGTTTGTGAATTTTTATAACATTAAAGGTACTATGTAAAAATACATTGTTTTTGTAGTACAAAGCCATGATTGTGATTCTTGTTGTATTCTTGAACCAAGGTTAATAGATTTCTTAGTTGTTCATTTTTTGTGGGATGGGCATTGCTGGCTGGCCAGCATTTATTGCCTATCCCTAGTTGCCCTTGAGAAGGTGGTGGTGAGCTGCCTTCTTGAACTGTTGCAGTCCACCAGCTGTGGGTTGACCCACTATTCCATTATGGCAGGAATTCCAGTATTTTGACCCAGCGACAGTGAAGGAATTACAATATATTTCCATGTCAGGATGGTGAGTGGCTTGGAGGGGAACTTGAAGGTGATGGTGTTCCTATGTATCTGCTGTCATTGTCCTTCTAGAATGGAAGTGGTTGTGGGTTTGGAAGGTGCTGTCTGAGGATCTTTGGTGAATTTCAGCAGTGCATCTTGTAGATAGTATACACTGCTGCTACTGAGCGTCGGTGGTGGAGGGAGTGGATGCTTGTGGATGTAATGCCAATCAAGCGGGCTGCTTTGCCCTGGATGGTGTCAAGCTTCTTGAGTGTTGTTGGGGCTGCACTCATCCAGGCAAGTGGGGAGTATTCCATCACACTCCTGACTTGTGCCTTGTAGATGGCAGACAGGCTTTGGGGAATGAAGTGGTGAGTTACTCACGTCCGGATTCCAAGCCTCGGACTTGCTCTTGTAGCCACTGCATTTATGTGTTGAGTCTGGTTGAGTTTCTGAACAATGGTAACACCCAGGATGTTGATAGTGGAGGATTCAGTGATAGTAACACCATTGAATGTCAAGGTGATTAGATAGTGTCTTATTGGTGATGGTCATAGCCTGGCATTTGTGTGGCACGAATGTTACTTGCCACTTGTCAGCCCAAGCCTGGATATTGTCCAGACCTTGTTGCATAGATTTGGTTAGAGTTTTGTTACAAATCCTGCTTTCTATTTCTTAAAATAAAATCCCACTTTTATACATAAATATTAACCAGGTTAGAAAGTCAATGTGGGGCACTGTCATAACATCAATAATCAAAGGGTTAACAGAATCCTCATTTCTAGGTATTTTTAATTAACCTGTAGAGATTATTATGACACATTTCTGGAGAGGTTGTGACTTAAACTCAGGCCTTCCAGCTCAGAGGTACAAGAACCATGCTGCAACAGTTCTGTAATTCTTCTCTCTACACTTGGTCGAAAGGTCGACTGGTTTATCAGTGGCAGAGATGAATAACCGGTAGGTACTAACAAGAAGAGGCACTTGTCATAACATGATGTGGTTTATTGCATGGTGGCGATAGATCCAAGTTACATTGACGAGTTAGATATAATAACTAAGACTATCAGGAGATACTGTTGAAACATCTGTCTCTAATTGGACCTCACCTTGACTCCTGTTTCCACAATCAAGGGTACATGGAGCTTTATGTAGCCCCTACATTAACCCTTCCAGATCCGTTGCCTTATATGGCAGTTCTATTCTCCTTAAGTGAAGCCTATCAATTATTTCTGTGGTCTGTCAAAACAGAGCAGCAGTGACCTGGGCAATTTAATGATGAATGGGACATTGGCTGATCCTTTCTTGTATAGTTGCCTGGAAGAAATCTACAGCTATGAAAGAGCTTGATTGCTTCAACAATATAACTGCTGCCAAGGTACAGTGTTGATGGCTGATGGCCTTGGCATATCTAGAATCATAGAATCATTCAATACAGAAGAGGCCCCTTGACCCATCACATCTGTATTGTCAAAATTCTAAACGCTTGTCACACTTTCCAGCACTGGGCCCATAGCCTGAAATGTTATGATACTCATCTACTGTTGAATAAGAAAATCAGAGTGTTGAATGAAAAAAGAGCCTGAGTAACTCAAAGAAAAGGGCAAGAATCACAATCGGCGATTTATATGAGCTTTGCACAACTTTGCACTTAGACTAAATTTTTAGGTTTATGATAAATGCAAAGGAAAGTTGTAAGTTGTATGGGCTTCCAGCTCAGTTTGACCTTCATTCCTCAACATTATTAAATACATCAGAGATATCTAGTGAAAGGAAACTTAGATTTCTGTAAGCTTGGGGGAAGTTTTATAGACTGCAGTATCAGAGGAGCAAATAAAATCCTACCTATGAAGCAGGTGGGAGTTTGAAATTGGGTGAGGGATGGGGCAACCAATGGATGGGTTTCTAAGCCAGAAAGAATTAATAACTGAACGTGCCATCCAACAATTAATGGGTGCGACTGCAGTCACAAGCAACGGTTTGGGATGGAGAAGTCATTGAAGATTTCCTGCTTAGTCAGCATTGGCAGCTGTCCCTCAATTTGTAGATGTTATCCACTCATGGTCATGAGTTCCTGATGTCCATCTCCACTTGACTGAACAAGTCAATTCTTAACCACAGGCCTTTGCACATATGAGGTAGAATGTCCCACAAGGTAGTGGGATCTAGAGTGCAGGATTTGCTTCCTTTACTTTTCCTTTGTGGCTTTACCTTATCTTTAAAGTGTTGGGACACAAAGCATCTGGGACGTGGACTGCCTCCCGCTCTGGTCTCCGGCCTGCGACTCATCTCTGGGACTTGTCTCTCAGGCTGGCCTAGGCTTGGACTGACTCACCTCCTGTGCTGGCATGGTGTCTGACTCATCCGCTATGCCAGCAGGACTCGGACTCCATTCTCTACAAGTAAGTTCAAGAAGTTAAAAGTTGGGGTGGGGGAAGAAAAAGTGTAGAAAAGAGAAGAAAAACAAAGAAAGGTTTCGGAAAAGATTTGGCGAGGCAGAGGAGCTCTTGTTTGGGAATCTTACTCTGCCGCCATCTTGGAACACTCCCCCAAACATCGATTGGCGTAGGGTAGTGTTAGTGTAGCGTAGTGTTCAAGAAAATTTTCTGCAGTCGTGTTGTCGAGTCCAACAAGAAACGATGCTCTGTTGGACCTGGTTCTTGGAAATGTGGTGGACTAAGTAGATCGGTGTCAGTTGGGGAACATTTAAGAGGTAGTGATCATTGTATCGTGAGGTTCAGGACAATGATGAAAGGACAATAAGCAATCCAGAATAGTTAATTGGGGAACAACCAACTTCAGCAGGGTAAGAATGGTGCTGGGCTGGATGGACTGGATATAAGGTTGATCGGATAAACAGCGGGCTACCTTCAAAATGGAAAGCAACAACAACCAAATCCAGAGCTCAGTGGATGAGGAAGGAGATAGAGATTAAAATCAAACAGAAAAGGCATTGTGAAGACAGACAACAGGTTACTATTAACCAGTAATTGAACTGGACTATCAATATAAATAGGAGCAAATTACTGCAGATACTGGAATTTGTACTGAAAATAAAGCCTCACAATGAAAGTCATCTACACTTAAAATGTTAACTTGTGCTCTCTTCATGGAAGCTGCCAGACCCGTTATGATTTCCAGCATTTTTTGTTTTCAGTGTCCATATAAATAATGCGGCTATGTGACCAGGACAAAAGCTAGGAATTTTGTGGCAAGTAACTCACTTCCTGACTCTCCAAAGCCTCTCCATCATCTACAAGATACAAATTAGGAGTGTGAAGGTAATAGTCTTCATTTGCTTGGATTGGTGCAATTGCAACAACACTCAAGAAGCTCGGTTGACATTACCTTAAACATTCAGTCCCTTCAATATCAAAGCAAAATGGCGACAGTGTGCACCAATTACTAGATGCACTGCAGGAATCCTCCAAAGATCCTTAGGCAGTGCCTTTCAAACTCATAACTAATACTTTCTAGAAGGATGAGGGCTGCAGATGCACAGGAACACCAACACATGCAAGTTCCCCTCCAAGCCACACTCCATCTTGACTTGGAAGTATACTGTTACTGGGTCAAAATCCTGGAACTGCTTCTCTGTGAGAATTCACCTATACTCCATGGACTTCAGCAGTTCAAAAAGGCAGCTCACTACCATTTTCTCAAGGGCAGTTAGGGAAGGGTAAAAAAGTGCTGGCAGCGGAACCAATATCCAGATCCTATGAATTAATAAATTCAAAAAAAACTTTATCTCCAGTGAGAGATAGTAGGACGGCCAATGCTGGAGTCTGAGATAACAAGGTGTGGAGCTGGATGAACACAGCAGGCCAGGCAGCATCAGAGGAGCACGAAAACTGACGTTTTGGGTCTGAACTCATCTCCGGTACTGTTTTGAGAGCTCTTTTCGATGTCAGTGTGCATCTTATTGGTCATTTACTCTGCATTTCCTCCAAACTGCAACCCAATTTGTCTCATGGTTTCATCACCAAAATCTCAAGTTTTAACCAGCTTCTACCACAAAGGGCCAAATATTTTCAATAGCCCTTTGCCTCCTTCAGTTAATTTTAAACCATCCTGCAATAACGTGGATTTGAGGCATATCCTGTATTAGTTAACTTGGGCCAACTCATCAAGGAATTTGCCTTTAGGCTGAGCAGGGGATTGAGGTCCTGATTCAACCCACATGCTTCAGGTTTGCTAGTAGAAAGAACAACTGTTACCTCTGGTATCTCTTGCAAGGCTGTTTTCCATAATATCTTTCCACATGCTCATTCCTGGTCAACCACATTCAATACTTGCCAATTTTTTTTTTGTGAATGCCCACTTGATAAAAGTAATTCAGTTTATAACATAGACTACAATCTGTTCTAACATTATCTTCTCATCCTTGCTCCAATCTATCTGTCCAAAGAAACATTATAAATGTTGTGATCATAATTAAGTGGCTTGATTGTGGTGCTCCAGAACATCCTCGTTAATGAGTAAGAAAATAGTACAAGGGGAGCAGTTTTTAAAAAAAATTTGTTTGTAAGATATGGGCATTGTGGGATTTTATATACCCCTATGTTTCCTGGTGAAGATGGCGTTAAACCACCTTCCTGAACTTGGGATAGTAATGTTAGGAAGAAAGTTCCAGGACTTTGAGCCAGTTAAAGTGAAGGCTGGCATCTGCTATTAGTGTGGTGGATCAAGTGGATTATTGTGAATCAAACGAGGTTTGTCCTGGATTGCGCAGAGCTTCTTGAATATTGGTAGATTCTCTCTTATTGCAGATAGTCATTGTCTGGCACTCATGTAGCATACATATTATTTGCCACTTATCAACTGAAGCCTAGATATCGTCCAGATTGCTGCATTTGAACATGGGCTGATTCAGTATCCAAGGATTGTGAACAGTGCTGAATATTGTGTCATCATCAGTGAACACCATCACTTCCGACCATATGATGGAGTTAAAATTATTGGTGATGCAGCTAAAGATGTTTGAGCATAGGACACTATCCTGAGGAACACCTACAGTTAGGAGATCCAGTGTGAAAGGGAATTTAATCACATGCTTTGCACAAAATAGGAATTCTCTCTTCCGTTGGCAATAAATGCTTGTAGACATGGATGGAAAAGCATGTTAATTATTTATGAATTTATGAAATGAAATATTTATTATGGATTTTCACCCAATGGTTGTAAGTCCATCTGGATATTGTTGTACAGGTTAACTCCTGAGCTTTAATCGCCCGGGTCAGAGGCGCTCCTACAACTAACTTCCTGTTACCACACATTAACAATGATCTTGTCACCCACACTCAAAGTCGATCTTTTGATCTCTTGAACTCATGGGTTTTTCTCAACTGGCTCACCCAGGACCTCTGCAGCTGTTGATTCACTCCATTCTCATTTTGCAGCCATGAAACATAATCAGTAGCTTTGAGCTGCTCTATTTATGGCCCTGTCTCTTCAATACTGACCCACCAGTCTCCAACTCCTGGTTGCCTGCTTGGTCTGTCTCTTTCTCGCTCTCTCTCTCACTCTCTTTTTGAGGAGTCTTTGGCTTAGGGATCTGGCTAGGTACCCAGCAATTGCTGACCTGTTCCAATTTCCCTTCCTGGTCCTCAAACTACTCACAAGTTCGAGGATTCTGCTCCTTTTCGCTTTGAGCCTTGCTCATGTCATTGGGCTTCATCGGCCTTGTCCACCAGCTGAAGAACCAAATGTCTTCTTTCCCACCATTATCATCTGCTGTCACAGGCCCTGCTGCTCCATGGACTGAGATGATCTGCCTCCAATCACCACAGCCATCTTCCTTTGTGCCAGGTGTGACACCAAACAATGAAGAGTTTTCCTCCTGGTTCCCATTGATCCAACTTGGCTATAGTTCCTAGATGCCACGCTCCTTTAAATGCAGCCTTGGTGCCAAGGGCAGCCACTTTCACCTCTGGAGCGCTGCTTCTTTGTCCATATTTGGACCTAGGCTGTAATGAGGTCAGGATCTGAATGGGTCTTACAGAACCCAAACTGAGCATCAATAAGCAGGCTATTTCTTTGCAAGTGCCATTTGTTAGCACTGTTGGTGACTGCACGCATCACTCTGATGATGATCAAGCATAGACTGATAAAGTGGTAACTGTCTAGCTTGGATTTATCCTGTTTTCTGTGTACAGGATGTACCTGAGCAATTTTCCATATTATCAGATAGTTGCCAGTGCTGTAGCTGTACTGGAAGAGTTTGACTTGGAATGAGGTCAGTTGTGGAGCACAAACTATCAATACTATTGCTGGAATGTTGTCAGAGCCCACAGCCTTTGCAATATCCTGCAGCTCTTTCTTGATGTCATGTTGAGTGAATCTAATTGGCTGAAGACTAACATCTGTGATGCTGGGGACCTCTGGAAGAGGCCAAGATGGATCATCCTCTCAGCACTTTTGGCTGAAGAGGTTTGCAATTAGATGTCTTATCTTTTGCACTGATGTGTTGGGCTCTTCCATCACTGAGGTTGGAAACATTTGGGGAGGTTTACTCCTCCACTGATTTATTTAATTGGCTACCACCATTCACAACTGGTTATGATAGGGCGGCAGAGCTTAAATGTGATGCATTGGTCTTGGCATGGCTTAGTTCTGTACACCAAATGCTGTTTAGGCTGTTTATGGCACATAGCCCTCTCTTTTAGTTTCAACAGATTGATGCTGCATTTTCAGGCTTGCATGGTGCTGTGCTGAGCATGCCCTTCTGTGCTCTTCATTGAAACAGGGTTGATTCTCTGGACTGATGGCAGCGGTCGATATGCTGGGTCATGAGGTTACAGATTTTGTTTGAATTTAATTCTGCTGCTAATGATGCCCAACCACACCACATGATGCCAATTTTCGGTTACTATGTGTCCAAAATCAATCCCATTCAGCAAGGTAGTAGTACTACCCAACACAAAGGAGGGTATCCTCAAAGGGAAGGTGGGACTATGCAGTGGTCACTCTTACTAATCCTGTTATTTGCATTTTTAACATGCAAATTTGGATCCTACCTCAGCCTGAGTTGTAAATTTAAGGTTACAGATAAGGACAGGCTTAGATCTCGAGGCATTTAGAATAAGCGCACTCTGCTCTGTGTCCACCCGCTAAACTGAAAGTCAGCTTTGCAACACAAGCCTGATTCCTCTGGTATTGACAAATTTATATTGATTGCACAATTTGAATAGAATCGAACATCATCTCATTAGAATTATTTCTGAATAAACACTCAAACATTATGTAAATACATGATGCTTTGTTTTCCAGCGAGCATTGTTACAGTTGTTCATCTCCTACCTGTTGACCCACTCATTTACTGTGATCAGATACTGATGGATATCCATTGATTTCCTTTACTCTTGTTACCTGCCTGAGTGGTTGGAACTGTCTCAAGTTTTGTAATATTAGTAATACTCCTTATCAAACCATTTATATGAATAATGCATACAGTAAAGAAACTAGAATAATTTCCAGAAGTGCACTACCTGCTAACTGCAGACTGCTCTGTTTTTAATCATGCTCTTCATTCTATTGTGTAGTCAGTTTTCAATCCAGTTTGATCAATTTCCATTAATTCTATGAATCTTATTCTTTCTTGAAAGCATTATGTTAAATGTTACCACATACAATGTCGACTGCCATCAGAACCTGGTGTCCTCTACTGCCAATAATTCATTGTATCCACTGTCACATACCGGTAAACTCCCTGTGAGTGTAGAACGCTGGAACTATTCAGATTAGTCAGCAGCTCTTTCAAAAATGACATCAAAAAAACTTGCCCAAGATCAAAGGTCTTCACAGCAATCAAATTGTTTCATCTTCTGCTAAAATTGATCTGAGGAAATATTTTTGATGGTACAAATTTTCAAAGAAACACAGATTAGATGAATATGGTAAGCAGCACATGCGTCTTGGAATTAAAGGGCTGCAAAATCTGCTGCAAACATCCAAGATTTATCTGCACGTACTTTGTGCACCAACGTGAGACCACAACTTCTGTCAATTAACTGAAAACTTTTGTCATTAGTTTTCATTGGCATCACTGCTCTCACAGAGTTGTAATTACTTAGATAGAAGACACACACGGTGCTAGAGATTCAGGTTCTTTCAGCAAGTTTAAAGAAACCAATTGAAAGGATAGTCGTGAGGATCTTCATTATTTTGTCCTTTCCAGCTGTACATGACACAAAAGGGCAGGAATAGTACTGTCCATTCAGTCAACTTGGAGTGCAGATTGATGAAGGAGACTGGAAAATTTTCCACTTTTGAATTCAAAAAAATGGCTCAGTCAGGAAGGAGAGAGTGGTCATGTAGCTCACAGAGTCAACAAATACAATGCTGCACAATTTGGTATAATTGGTTTTCATATTCATAGACACATTTGAAATCAATTACATTTAATTTCAGGTCAATTCTGGACTTTTTGAGCTGCCTTGCCTTAAAGTGGTTGAAAGTGTGAACCTGATATCTGTGCAATGTAGGAAGCAAGACATCTAGGACCTGAGATGACAGGAAAATCAATGGTGCAGATCTTCTTTACCAATTAGAGTGAAAGACTGTGAATTAATAGTGCTGGGACTGAGAAGCAACGGTAAAATAGAATGGTGTATTCAATTGTGAATCAGAACAGAAAGAGAAATAAAGCGAGGGAAAGAAAGATTGAGTTTAAGGAGCGAGATAGAGAAAAAAAGAGAGTGAGACAGACAAAATTAAACAATATAAATATTTAAGAAATTTCCTAAGCCAAAGGAATGAGACTCCATACTTATCATAGCTAATACAACAGTGCCAGAGAGGTTGATTGACAATAGTTAATATTTGTTATGTTGATATAAGGGTACTTCGACTTGAGTGGATAATACTTAAGGTTCTGACATTGTTGCGTGGTGTTTTTCGCTAAGGCATGAGGGGTTATGGATGGGTAAATTGAAACCACATACGTCCCCCGTGTCCTATAATTTTTAACTGGTGCATGTTGTTTAAAAGATCATTTTTCTTCAGGATTTCCATCCAACAAATGACATGATTGCTTCCCCCTTATCAGATGGGGGAAACACTCAGCGAAAGGTCACAATTCAGCAGCAGATAGGAAATGATCAGAGTGATCTCAGGGACTGAATGAATAGGGGATGTATTATAAGGGGTGGGGGAGGGGCAATCCAGCAACTTAATCACGGTGGGTCTGGAAGGCTGTTAGGAGAGTGATGTTAGCACATGCCATGGGGAGTAGAAAGTGTTTGGAAAGACAATTGAATCACAGGTTGGGAAGTTGGCTGGGTCTGCTATTTTGAGAGGGTATTGGAGAGTTCCGTTGTAGGGACGAATGTGATTGGTGAGATTAGATGGTGGTAGAGGCATTTCTCGATTATTTGTGGATGCAGAGCAGGTGGGTGTTTTCAGTAAGGCACATTGAGTGTAGAGCATACTCCTGTGCCTCTTGTCTCAAAATCTATGCTGTGAAGCCACTTTCCTTCTTATCTGAGATAGTAGGAACTGCAGATGCTGGAGAATCCGAGACAACAAGGTGCAGGGCTGGATGAACACAGCAGGCCAAGCAGCATCATAGGAGCAGAGAGGCTGATGTTTCGGGCCTGGACCCTTCATCAGAAAAAACGTCAGCCTCTCTGCTCCTATGATGCTGCTTGGCCTGCTGTGTTCATCCAGCCCTGCACCTTGTTGTCTCTTCCTTCTTATCTAGCTGTTTCTTGCTCCCTACTACCTGTTGGGTTTCATGGGGCTTGGGAAATCAGGTCCACTGTCGTTAAAAATGGAATCAGTGCTAAAACAGAGGCACCTCTTCAAACAGATTTAATGATCAATCTCCCTCTTACAAGCAGATTTCCTCCTCACTCCGACTCCATTAAAACCGAAAACTGTAAAAAGAGCGACGTCATACCATTTGATGAATTTCAGTGAGGAGTCAGACAGAGAGGTTTCGTGAAGTGAATTATGGGTGTGGCACAATTCAGACAGTAACTTTTGGTGACTTGAGTTTAATTGGGTGTTTGCCTTTTGACTAGACATTTTGTTGCAGCGTTTGTTCATTATTAACAGTGGGCACCATTGACCCCACCATTGGCAAAGTAAGACCATTGTACATAGATTTCTAAGAACCAACATTTTTTCCTCGAGTGCAATTTTACTTCTGTAAAAAGCATTGATGTGACAGTTTTGTCTTTATGTCACTACAAGTGGAAATAAGGTTCACATGGTGTTTTAGTGAACTTTAATTTTGTGATGTCCATCATTTACATAAGACACCCTTGGATGATTATAGTTTTAAAACTATACATGCTAGTTTCAACTTGAAAACTCTGAGATGCATGTACATTACTGACATGGGCAGCACAGTGGCTCAGGGGTTAGCACTGTTGGCTCATAGCGCCAGGGACCGGGGTTCGATTACAGTCTTGGGTGACTGTCTGTGCGGAGTTTGCATGCTCCCCTTTTACCTGTGTGGGTTTTCTATGGGTGCTCCAGAGATATGCAGGTTAGGTGGATTGGCTATACTAAATTGCCTCTAGTGTCCGGGGATGTATAGGTTAGGTGAACTAGCCATGGGAAATGAAGAGTTATGGGGATAGGGTAGGGGGATGGGTCTGTGTGGGATGTTCTTTGTAGGGTTGGGGCAGACTCGATAGGCTGAGTGGCCCGCTTCCACACTAGATATTCTTTGATTCTATGATGAAAGGCAGTAGACATCCTCCAACAAGACAAACACTGCATAAAACAGTCCTTGTAAAAGACTGAAATGAAAGACTTATATTTATATCACACTTTTCATCTTTTTAAGTTATTCTAAGCTGTTTTATAGCTAAAGTTCTTTAAGCAGCATAGTCAATATTGTAAGTTGCGAAATGCCAATTCGACATAGGAGGAGTCACAATCACAAAGCTCAAAATTACCAGATAAACTATTTCAGCTGGTTGGTTGAAATAGTTGATAGAATGGAGAAAGATTTTTTTTCCAGTTGCAGGACCTTTTCGGCTAACACTTAAGGCACCCAACTTTTAGACAACAGCAGCTTAAGAAGATGGATCTCTCCCTGTTGATGATGCCAAAGTTAAACAGCTTTACAAAATTTCACTCACTAGCGGACTTTCCGCTTGCTACTTTTCCTGTTCCATGCATTCTTATTGAAATAACTGTCAATGCAATCTTAGACTTTGGTTCGAGTCGATCTGTAGTTTCCTCACTGCTGTTTGGGATCAGCAAATGTGCGGGTTGAGAAACAATAACAGCCAAGTTAATTATACATGTGACACAATTGCAAACCTGTAATTATTGGTTTTCTGTAGTTGTCAGAAGAGCAATTTTGCAGAATTCGCAATTTGAATGCTGAAGGCAGTAAACTATATTGATTCATATGTAGCAGATATAATGGAATACTGTCCTTTAGATTCATAAATAGCAAGCCTTGATTCTCAAATGATATTTTTATATCTTCTTTGCCACTTACATCAGTGTAAGGTCAAAATAGGTAGCAATGTTTAATTTATATGAACAAGTGAACAAAAATGTATTTCTTTTTAAGTGAATGCATCCCCCAGTGAGACTTTGCACTTACTTTCTGGCTCCCCAGCGGAGCTGCGCACCGGTTACCTCCCAATCCCTTTTTGTTCACTGTATTGTCACGGTGCCATAAGAAAATTTTTCCATATTCGTCAGAAGCCAAGGAGGAATTAAAGCAGGCACTCAAACGCTCTACAACAAATGCCAACATCACTGGAGCCAAGGAGGAGGAGTAAAACCAAGGTCATCAAGGGCAATTTTGCTGCAATTAAAAAAAAGGACTATTTTTGAACATATCAAAGTGGAATTTAGTTACAAGGCGGAAAATCTAGCCAACTGTTGGATATGAGAAAATATATTGAAAAATTATAGCCCGGGGATATTGTTTCATGAGTGCTCCATTCGTAAGTTGCGCGGACAGCTCAATAGTTAGTCGATATAATAGAAAGTTGTGTATTGGCTCCTTTCTGTGCCTTGCGTGCGTCGAATAATTTGCCTGCACCAAGTTTTAGAGCATCTTCAATATGAATGCGCCATAGCAGACAATGCAGAATAGTACTGCAGTAATGCGCGCACAATCTGATATTTTTGGAATCCACTTTGAATGTACCATAGGTAAAAATTATATTTAAATTTGATTGTTATGAATGTTTTTAAAATTTTGTCTAGCACACTAATATTCGATGCTTTACAGCGCGAACAATAGATCATGTAAGAATGTCTCTTTTCCACCTGGGGTTAAGCAGTAATTTTCCTTTCAATCAAATTACTGCATGGAATGTGCTTCTAATACAAATCAAAACGAAGCAGTCTCTCACACCTTTTCCAATGGAATCAATACTCACATGCTATAAAAATATACATGGCCTTATTTGGACTGAGTACCGACACCACTCTTAACTTTTAACAAATATATCTTGTTGCTTTTAGGTTTTAAATAAAGTTCTTCCCAACCTAAATGTTGTTTATGTTCATTGAAGTGGGGTTATAAATCAAAATAAACTTTGAAATGATTGAGGCATCAAAGACATCAAAAATTGTAACATTATACAGAGCACTGTGAGAACTGTAGATGTTCTAGGCCTTAAGACTCAACAACTTATCATCCAAATGCAACCTTGACATTAAAGCAGTATTTCACTATTTATGGCACCAAGGAGTTTTGTACAGCTGAATTTAACAGGACAAAACTCTCCAATGGCTGAACACAAAACTATAGCAGGTCACGTTTTTCAAAGACCAATTATCAAAGCTCCAGGATATCACGGCTGAAGTTTCTCAAACAGTGTCCTTGGCTTAACCATCTTCAAGTACTTTATCAATGACCTGTGTTTCCCTCTGTCTGAGGTCTGACCTTGGGCTGTTCTATTGAATTCAACACTCCTCTACTCAGGAGACAGGGTTTAGACAAGATCCAGCATTTGGGAGACAAGTGATAGGTCAAATTTGGACCACATAACAGACAGGCCAATGATCCAATAGATGGGAATAAAGTTCAGACATTTCCTTTCAACAACATCCACGCTGCGACTTCTATGCCCTCCTTTTTGGGGAGTTAAGTGGAGTGGCGGATTTAATCAGACAGTAAGGTGGTGGTTGGGTACCACACTGCTTTCCTACCTCTATCCCAAGGCATGAAAATGCATGTGGAAACCCTTCCGCCCTGCTGCCAATTGAGGTCGTAAATTGGGAAATTAATACCCACTTAATAGCCACATACTATCACTTCTGGCATGCATCCAACAGCGGTTAGGAAATTTGCCATGTAGAAAGCCTAAAAAGAAAACCCACTCAGTGTTGCTTATCAGTACCTGGGGCAGCAGGAGGCTCTTTCCTCATTCAAAGGCCACATTCCTCGAATGAGAGACAGAGGCCCAATGCTGGAAAGTTGACTGGCCGCTGAGGTCTACTCCCAAGCCCTTCTTGCTGCCAAGCCCTTCTACCCCTGCAAGCCCCACCCAGTGCCCTGCTCTCCTGCCATCACTGATCTGTGCATGGGTCCTAAGGTGATCCTGGGCCTCAGGAAGGTATGGTACCATCAGCAGCTACCAAATCCACGGTGATGCTGCCAAGCAAAAAGAGTTGCCAGCCTCTGATTGGTCAACCACTGTCAGCAGACAGACCTTTGGAACCCAGGGTCCTTGATCCCAGGAAGGCCCATTGTTGCCCAGGTAAATGCCTGAAAATGAATGTGGTGGGCCTTGCTGAAAAAAGGAGACAGCCAACTCTTGCTGGTTCAACTTTAGGTGTACAACACCTCTGATGTTCCATTAAATATCTACTTGTCTAGGGGTAGGGATTTTGTGATTTATGTGATTATTGCCATGATTCCCAAACTCAACAGCTAATGACTCACCATTGGCTAGAAACTTAGCAGTAAAATCATATCAACATAAAAAGAAAATAAAGAACTGTAGATGCTACAGATCTGAAACAAAAGCAGAAATTTGGCAGATCTGGCAGCAAGTGCGGAGAAAGAGAGAAAGTGAATATTTTGAGTCCTATGAACCTTGGCCAGATCTGAAAGCAGCTGGGAAATGCTGATGTCAGGGAATGGTGTTGGCGTGGAGAGGGGGAGGGGGCTTTAAGGAAGAGTGAGTTGAATAGATGTAAAGCTTCACTTCAGCTCTGACAAAGAGTCATCTAGACCTGAAACGTTAACTTGCTTTCTCTCCATTGGTGCTGCCTGAACTATTGTGATCTCCAACATTTTTTGTTTTCAGTCAAGAAGTGACATCATGTTATGTGACATGTAAAAGGACTTATGATAGACAAGTATCTCTCTCTGCTGTCTAACATTTATCGTTCAAAAAACAGTTCTGTTTACCAAAACCCGTTCTATGTCTACCTGTGTGAGCACACTTACAGCACACTCTAAAACTGAGTGAAGATGACTTCTGACCTCTCCCTTCACCAAATGAACATGTTGTATGAAATTTAATAATCCAGATATAATAGCAGTATTGTCACATTTATATGAAGTCCATCTTATATCACGAATGAAAGCTAAATTTTTTCCAAGCCATGTACAGAAGTCTCAACATGCTGCCTTAGCTAAATTTACACTTACTATTCTGTGCTTGTACCTATTCTGCTTCCACATAGCCTTTAGTATGTACTTAAATTAACCTTAATAGCATGCAACATTAGGAACTCAACTAGTGAATTATTGATGCCTTTTTTCATTTTTTTTGGGGGGGGTGGCGGTGCCACAGGTGGTGTGTGATGCCATCAAACAATCTTTCCAATACAATTGAAGTTATTAGATAGTGGTACCTTTACCATCTTATATTGCCATAGTTTCGCTGAGTGGTATTGGCGAGTGAAATTATTTACACTTCCACAGAAGTGTATCATTATCATTCAGAAGTAACAAGACTCCCCTGATTTTTGGAAATAAGAAAAAGAACCATGGATACTGGAAATCAGAAACCAAAACAGAATTTTCTGGAGAAACTCAGCAGGTCTGGCAACATCTGTGGAGAGGAAGCAGAGTTAACGTTTTGAGTCCAAGGTCCAACGTGTAAGGGCAACTGGACCCGAAACATTAACTCTGCTTTCTGCTTCTTCTGCCAGACCTGCTGAGTTTCTCCACGGTTTCTGCTTTCGTCCCGATTTCTACTTGGATCACAAGGAGCAAGAAAGTGATTATTCCTATCAGCAAAAAACAAAACAGTTGGGCCTTTAATGAAATACTTTACTGAACAGATGTTGACAGAGTGACATAAGGAAATAGTAGGCCAGATGACTAAAAGTTTGGCCAAAACGCTAGGTTGTAAGGAGTGTCTTAAAGCAGTAAAGATTAAAATAGAGGTAGGAAAGGAATTGTTGTGTTTAAGGCTTTGACAGGTGAAGGTAAGGCTGACAATGGTGAAGAGATTCAAACCAAGGATGGTCAAGAGGCCAGATTTTAGGAGAGTAAAGCTGGACAGGATGATTGAATTGGGAGTCATGGAGGATTTGGAAATAAGAACCAGAATTCTAAATATTAACAAGCTGGAGAGGGTTCAGAAGAGATCTACCAGGATGTTGTCCGGTATGGTAAGGAAAGGCTGGAGAGGCTGGGACTTTTTTCACTGGAGAGTAGGAGGTTAAGAGGTGACCTGGTAGAAGTTTATAAAATAATGAGAGGTATGGATAGAGTAAATGGTAGTTGTCTTTTCCCTAAGAAGGGGAATTTCAAGACAAGGGGGCACATTTTTAAGGTGAGACAAGAGGGATTTAAAAAAGACATAAGAGGCAATATTTTTTACACAGAGGCTGGATCGCATGTGAAATAAACTTCCTGATGAAGTGGTGAATGCAGGTACAATTACAATATTTAAAAGACATTTGGATGGATATATGAATAGGAAAGATTTGGAGGGATATGGGCCAGGATCAGGCAGGTGGGACTAGTTTACTTTGGGATTAAGTTCGGCATGGGCTGGTTGGATCGAAGGGTCTGTTTCCATGCTGTATGACTGTATGACTCTAAAACAAAGCATTGCTTAACTGAGTAAAAAAAATTTGGTATGAGTCAAGATGCAGACAGCAGAATTACGGACGAACTTCGAGGCACAATGTGTAAGACCAGCCAATAGTGTATTGAAATATTGAAGCCTGGAGGTGATGTTGGCATGAATGAAGTTTCAGCAGCAGATGACCTGAAGATGGGAGTGAAGTCAAGCTATATTACCGAGACAGAAATAGATCTTGTGTGCACATTATAGGATATCACCACAGTGTAAAATCTGACATCAAGGTCACAAATAGTTTGATTCACCCAAACAATTGCCGGAGAAAGGAATAGAATTGATAGCTAGGGAGCAGAGTTTGTGATGTGGACTGAAAGCAATGGCCTTGACATTCACAACATTTAATTATGTTTAATAATAGTCACTACTTGATTCACAGTTCAGTCCTCCACTTGGAATAGAAATGCCCAACATGCTCTGTGAAAAGAATGTCAAGTGACACAGAGCTGTCATTAGTCTTCCCTTGGGGGATGCTGGGTCCAATGAGGAGGAAAGCAGACTATGAATGTTGTAAATCTGATCTGAGAGCTCGTCCTTCCTGTCACAGCAACTCGATCCAGGCTCTGAATAATTTTAACTCAGTGGTTTTCTTCAGTTTTGCTTCTGTTGCATGATAATCTAAATGCATTATTCAAAAGGTTGACATTCATTGCTGTGGATAATTACTGCAAGTGAAAACCAAAGCTATATATTACACTATGGAACATTAGACAACATGAATTACCTCCCACAGTGTTTGGCACCTACAGTATTGCAGATGCCAATGACAGATACCACTCTGGTCCACGCTGAGATGCTTTAAAGCTGCAAAGTCCCCTGAAAACATGTAGTAGATTTTAAGTTCAATTTGACAAGAATGGTTTAATATCTCGAGTGTTGTTCCAGGGATGAGGAATTTCAATTATGTAGACAGATTTGAGAAGTCGCAACTGTTTTCCTTGGAGAAAATAAGATTGCAAGCAGGTTTGATTAGTAGATATTCAAAATCATGAAGGGCTTGGACAGAGTAGATAAGGAAACAAGAAGCTGTGTAGCTGTATCATACTACTTTTTGACTAAGTGTGAGTTGCATCTTTTTCTGAGGGATTCTTGCCACGAGTGTCTATTAAGTTTTCTCACTGTAGCGTATTAAAGTTTCCTCATTAGCTGCCCTGCTCCTAAGGTGTCTCTCACATCTGATTCCGGTCCCATCTTATCATTTCAGGAACAGTTGCCATTGCCAGGATATCCCAACTTAACCAGCATCCAACACCACCTTTACAAGATTGTTGCACACCCTGACAAACACTGTCAGTCAAGCGCAGCCCAGCACAATTCCTGATGTTTCCCCAGGCGTGACAGATGGTGGATATTGGTGCCCCACTTTCCGAGCTTTCTAGAGGTCCAGCTGGCCACGTGGTGCACGGAGGGATGTCCTTTCCCTCAGGACCAGGAGAGCAGGCCACAACACCAGACGATGGCACCAATGCGGTACACAGCCTCAGACATCATGTGAAATGTAGGAAGAAGGTCAATGTCCTTCTCCACTTCACCGTCATCATCTCTCTCCTGCTGGACCCAACTGCCACCAATGCTCAAACTCTGTCAATCTCACTGACTGTCATTGCCTGCGACATCCTCCCTCCCACGTGCACTCACAACACATTAACTTTGCACGGCCGCTATGTTGCCTAGGACCAGCTATGCCGCCCCTTTAATACTTGCCTCTCTCTTATTCCAGGAAGAGAACCTCCCCCAAAAGGGCAGAAAGATTCAAGAGGGTTGGTGTGCTGTCTGACATGCAGCTCCTCACCCCTTACGTGGACAGCGTCCTGGCTCTGACCGTGCAGGGTGGCTGCCTGACAACGTCTATGTCCTTGAACTGGTCTCAGAGGCAGCTCTTGAGTTACCGTACCAGGGCCCCCATCATGAAGACTATCGCACTTGAACTGACTTTGGACTCCAGGACAAGCATCCTTCTTTTGTGTCTGTGGTAAATAGTGTGGAATGACAGTAATAGTGGGAGCTCAGTATCTCAGACTGAAGGGTCAAAGAAATGGCCAGGCAATGTAAGACAAGGATGCTGTAAGCACGCAGGCATACGCAGAGTTAGTCAGTGCTACGACAGCGAGTGAAGAGGCCAGAGATTCGGAGACAACAAGGTGTAGAGCTGGATGAACACAGCAGGCCAAGCAGCATCAGAGGAGTAGGAAGGCTGACGTTTCGGGCCTAGACCCTTCTTCAGAAATTCATCGCGAGAGATTCAGCCTGGTCAGTTCATGAGCTGGGTGTGTGTCCATGAGCACTAGGGTCCTTGCTGCAGAATTACAATGTCAGTTGCCAATGCAGCCCAAGGTGCAGCAGTAAAGTATAGAGTCAAGAGTAGAATAACTGGATGGGCCATTATGGTTCTTAGAGGCCGGCACATGTCTGATGCTAATGTTTGTGGATGTGGGGATGTGTGCTTTGTGATGTTGGTGCCCTATGTGCAACATGGAGGTCCTTCAGAGCAAGTAGCTAAAGTTGCCAGGTACCCGCTCGGCTTCCTTGTCAAGAATTCTCAGAGTGTAGTTTTTGGGTGTGTTCGGTAAGACAGGAACTGAATATTAATAAGTTGAGCTGTTAGCAAGGCATTAAACAGGCCCCTTAACTGGCAACTGGCCACTGCCAAGTAAGAACCTCATCACACCACTTGTGAAAAGTATACAAGATGGAGTGAGATGTTCTTAATGTCAAGATAGACCTAGCTGGGCTTTTTAAGTGACTCTGCCACAAATCATGTCATTGCCCTCAGGCCCCTACAAGATTCCTCTCAACCTTCTGTGACAATGCTGTCACTTTAAAATGGTTATTTTGTCTTAGAGCTGGATGAATTTTGTCTTAGGTTTTTTTTGAAAAAAGGTTGTAAAGGCAGAGGTGCAGAACTAGCTACTGGGCGCAGCTTAAGTGAATAACTTATGAGGCTTACAGTGATGGGGTAGGGGGCTGGATCTGGGTGGGACGCTCTTCGGAGGGTCAATGTGGACTCGATGGATTCTCTGAAATCTCTCCGGATGTTGTTTAGTCCTGAATTGGAGAATTACGTCTGTGTCTGAATTTACCTTTATACCAAGGGGTGTGTTGATGGGATATTACAATATTGGAACAGTTAATTATTAATAGGTACTGTATCTATCATTTGGTTAAGTTTTCCAATAATTAAGTTATTCTACATTCCTCTTTCTTTTGTTTGTATTTTAACTGTAGGGTTTAAAGTCGAGTAGTTTGACCGATTGCATCACATGTGGAACATGGCACTTCACAACTACCTTTAAAATAAGAAAAAGTTAGGATCTAGGCTACCTTCTTAAAATATTTTGAGGGGGGTGTGTTCTGGTCCGTAACAGTTCTCACTGATAGAAGAGTCACAAATGAAAGGGCACGCATTTCAATTAATTAACAGAAGAAGCAAGGAAGACGCAAGGTAACAATTTTTCACTCGAACATTGGTTAAGATCTGGAATGCAATGCCTGCGAGCCTAGAGGATGCATGTTCAATTCCGGCATTCAAGAGGGAATTGGACAAATGTGCAGTGCTACAGGGAGAAGGTAGAGAATGTGAAGATGTGTACTGCTCACTCACAGAGCCGGCACACCTAATGATGGTCCGAATGGCCTCCTGCCATGCTGAAACTGCTCTATGATTGTGTGAACGTTTAGAATAAGGGAATATTCCTATCAAAATATTGTGACATTTTGAGATATATTTTCCAGTTTAGTTGTATCAGACAGAATCCTTTCAGATATATTATTTGCAGCAACTGTCGATATCCAAGGAGAGAGACAGGTGTTCAAAAAGACCGATCAGGATCTAAAGGCTTAAACCTGTGCAAACTGTGGCTGGGAACTTGGAGCCAACCTGGGTCTCTGTAATTACCTGAAGAGGACAACCAACAAAGATCACAAGGTCATTTTAAAGTAGTGCTGTGCTGCAAATAAGCAGAGGGTGTCAGGGAGTCCCTTTAGTGATACATAGAATCCCCACAGTGGGGAAACAGGCCATTCGGCCCATCGAGTCCACACTGACCCTCCGAAGAGCATCCCACCCCAGATCCACCCCCCTATCCTATCACTAACCCTGCATTTTCCATGACTAATCCCAACTAACCTACATAACCCAAGATACGAGGGGCAGTTTATCATGGCCAATCCACCTAATGTGCACTTCACTGGACTGTGGGAGGAAACCGGAGCACCCGGAGGAAACCCACGCAGACACGGGGAGAATGTGGTAACTCCACACAGACAGTCACCTGAGGCTGGAATCAAATCCGGGTCTCTGGCGCTGTGAGGCAGCAATGCTAACCACTGAGCCACCGTGCCACCTATATTTAGTGATACATTTAGTGACCCACTAGGATGGTCTGTCAAATCTATCTTTGAAAGAGTGTAGTTATTATCAGATGTTTGGAGCTTTTGGGTGCATCCCTATACATACGTTATCAGATTTTGTTATACACTGCTAAATCACACCTAAGGAATGTGTCGTGGTCTTGGAGTACATGAACCACAGAGTCAACATAAAGGCAGAAACAAGCTGCTGCAGATTCTGGAAACTTAAAATAACACAGAATATGCTGGGAATGTTTAACATGTCAGGCAGCACCTGTGGAGAGAATAACAGAGTTAACATTTTCACCTAATGGTCACTGGCCTGAAACGTTAACCCTCTTCCACTCTGGACAAATGCTGTCAGACCTGCTGAGTATTTCTAGCTTTTTGTCTTTTCGATTCACCTCAAGGATACTGGGGCTGAAAAAGTTAAATTTGGAGCACAGGTAGCTCACACCAGGTTCATATTCAGAGAACTGTAGAGAGATACAGCACAGTAGAAGACCACTTAGCCCGTCAAGTTGGTGCTGGCTCTTTGAGAGAGCTTTCTAATTAGCTCCATTTTCCAGCTCATTCACTGCAAAGCTTCCTCCTTCGAGTGGTTTGAATAAAACCTACTGAGTGGTTCTTCAAGGGACTGCTGGAGGTTGTCACCATTACAATTTAGTTAAAATGTCAATTCATGGCATAATGCATTGAAATCGTCTTCATGGCTTGGCTTTCTAGGAATGCTCAAGTAGCGTCTGTAGCACGCCAGTCTTTTAAATGAGGCTTCAATATTGAGTGCACCTTTGGTCTGTCAATGTAGGTAACGTATGAGTCGGACTTTATGGGGTATCTGTATCTCATTCAGCGGCCTGTCTACCATTCGATGACTGCCTCACAGCGATTCAATGCTGGGAGATGGGACCTCCATCCCTTTCTCAGGAGGCGGTCCATCACTTAACAGAGCTTCCAGCCTCTGGCACTGACATCTCAGCAGTTCCAGACTGCACAGTGGCCGCTGGTTAGTTCCACTGCCCGAGAAGCCCAGGTGAATCTCGGATCCGGGTCTCAAAAAGAGCAGGGTTGAAGAAGCCAGGGAGGGGGGGTAAAGCAGCAGGTGGCCTTGGACAGTGGCTGTCTCCGATAAACCCTGGGAACCCCATCCATGCCATCGCCTCTCACCAGCTGCAGGTGCCTCTCCCACCATGGGTCAAATACTGACGCGAGTGGCCTGAGGCCTTTAACTGTAGGTAGGCTGAACGAGAATGAGCCACCCAACACCATCCCTGCACCCTGTAAAATTTCAGACTGATCAGGAGCAGGGGGAAGAGGTGACAGGAAGGCTGCCTGTCGTGTTTTAAATATCGCCCCAAGGCCCCAGCCCGCACCCCCTCCAAACCACTATGTACAAACCCAGCAGCAATGGAAGGTAAAATCCACATTAAAGTGCTGTTTCTCTGTGGCACTGGGAGCAACCATTTTCCTTAATGTGAAAGCCTTAATTCAGGATTTGTTATAGAGTCATAGAGATGTTACAGCACAGAAACAGACCCTTCAGTCCAAATTGTCCATGCCAACCAGATATCCTAAATAAATCTAGTCCCATTTGCCAGCAGTTGGCCCATATTCCTCTAAACCCTTCCTGTTCATGTACCCATCCAGATGCCTGTTAAATGTTGTAATTGTATCAGCCTCCACCACCTCCTCTGGCAGCTCACTCCAGATATTCACCACCCTCTGCATTAATAAGTTGCTCCTTAGATTCCTTTTACATCTTTCCCCTCGCACCTTAAACCTCTGCCCTCTAGTTTTGGAATTCCCCACCCCAGGAAAAAGACCTTGTCCATTTAACCCTATCCAGGCCCCTCATGATTTTAGAAACCTCTGTGAGGTCACCCCTCAACTTCCAATGCTCCAGGGAAAATAGCCCCAGTCTATTCATCCTCTCCCTATAGCTCTAACCCTCTAACCCTGGCAACATTCTTGTAAATCTTTTCTGAACCCTCCTTCCCTCAGCAGGGAGACTAGAATTGCACACAGTATTTCAATAGTGGTCTAACTAATGTTTTGTACAGCTGCAACATGACCTCACAACTCCTGTACTCAATGCACTGACCAATAGAGGCAAGCATACCAAATGCCTTCTTCACTACCCTGTCTACCTGCGACTCCACTTTCAAGGATTTATGAACTTGCACTCCAAGGTTTCTTTGTTCAGCAACACTCCCCAGGACGCTGCCATTAAGTGTGTAAGTCCTGCCCTGATTTGCCTTTCCAAAATGCAGCACCTCACATTATTCTAAATTAAACTCCATCTGCCACTCCTTGACCCATTGGCCCATCAGATCAAGATCCCGCTGTACTCTGAGGTAACCTTCTTTACTGTCCACTACACCTCCAATTTTGGTGTCATCTGCAAACTTACTAACCATACCTCCTCTGTTCACATCCAAATCATCTATATAAATGATGAAAAGCAGTGGACCCAGCACCAATCCTTGTGGCACACTGCTGGTCACATGCCTCTCGTCTGTACTTGTCTTAGTGTTAAATTCTGAAAAATACAGGTGCCCCCAATTTATCATAGAGTCATAGAATCCCTACAGTGTGGAAACAGGCCCTTCGGACCAACAAGTCCGCATCACCCAGATCCATCCCTCATAACCCACCTAATCTACACATCCCTGAACACTATGGGACAATTTAGCATGGCCAATCCACCTACCCTGCACATCTTTGGACTGTGGGAGGAAACTGAAGCACCCGGAGGAAGCCCACGCAGACATGAAGAGAATGTGCAAACTCCATACAGACAGTCGCCCAAGGGTGGAATCGAACCCGGGTCCCTGAATACTCAGATTTATGAATGTGATCCCATACGGGGGTATAATTTTAAAGACGCAACATTTCAATGTTTCCTGCACTTATGAACAGCTCTTTTATATTGTCCTGCATTGTGTTCTAAATTCCATCCAAATCAGGTTGCCAAATGACTCAAGAACATTACCCATTCACAACCCAGGGACTGCCTGAACTCATTTGAAAATAGTTTATTAACCATAAATATTTTAATAATGCTAATTACATTTTTGATATTCTGATGTGCATACAAGTGCAATCGTCTAAAAGTAGTCAGTATATTTAATGTTTACAAATGATATTACTTCTATTATCAGTTAATGTTTAATGGTGTATCAAATTCCATATTTCATGCCAAACAGTGGATTCTATCGACTATTACTGCAGTTAAACTTTGCAAAAAAATGATGGATGAGTCTTACAGACCATTTGCTTTATTCACTGATTTGTAGATGTATTGTACTCAGTGCTTTCAAGCAAAAAATATTCATCATGTCGCTTGACGTAGCTCAAGGAGGTTTCTGCCCATTGGGGCACAATGAAGAAAAAAAGACATTGGACATGTCAATGTAGAGCAGCCTCCTGCTTGTTTGAGTTAAAGGGAACTACCTTCATACAATTTTCTGGACCTCTGATTGGTATAATTCAATACCCATTGGAAGCATACAATCTTGTTTAACTGAGTGGGAGGTAATGTCATTGTGGTAATGTAATTGGGCTGGTCATTCAAACCCCACCTTCATGTCCTGGGATGTGGGCTTGAATCCCACCAGGGCAGATAGTGACATTTGAATTCAATAAAAGCCTGAAATTAAAAGCTGGGCAATTGGCAACCACATAACTATTGTAGTAAAAAACCTGTTTCGTTCACTAATGTCCCTTAGGGAAAGACATCTATGGCCCTTACTTGGTCTGACCTACACATGACTCCAGGTGCACAGCAATGTGGTTAACTGTTAACAGCTCTGAAATGGCCCTTGTAATTAGGGATGGTCAACACATGCTGGAGAAGCCACAGATGCCCAAAACCCATGTGGAGCTGGAGAAGCACAGAAGGTCAGACAGCATCAGACAAGCAGGAAAGTTGACGTTTCGGGTCTGGACCCTTCATCAGGACTCTGCTGCCATTATTACAGTTGTAGGAATCAAAGAAGGAACACACATGAAATTTACAAAAGTAGATGGAGCTCTGCACAGTTGGGTTTGGTGTCTGTCTCTTATCTGTGACATTAGGAGCAACTTGAATATCAAAGTAGGTTTTGCTGAGATGAATGTAGAAGAATTAAAAATTCCAAAACATGTTCCAAACCCACCTACTTTAATGGAGAGCTAACAAACAGGTGGTCAACTCACATTGAAGAGGTGGATTGTGCATTTAAATATGATATTATTTAAGGACTGAGGGGTTCAGTTTTAACACACATTACAATTTTCATCTAGATCTTGTCGCTTCCTTTCCAGCTCCTTCGCTAATACTTCTGATGTTCTTCAAGGATTTATCCATGATTTCCTCAGATTTCTTAATCTTGCCTCTGACAACATGATTTGAAGGATTTATGATGATGCCACCCAGCTCTACCTCACCACCATTTCCCTCAACCTCTTCACTGTTACTAAATTGTCAAACTGATTGCATGACATCCAATGACAGGATCAGCAGACATTTCCTTTAGTGGAATATTGGGAACAATAAAGCCATGATTTTGTTTTCATTTCCCATTCAACTCCACTCTTTGGTGATTGATATCATCCCTCTGCCTAAAAACAGCATGGGATTAAATGGGTTTGTTCACAACCTCAGTGTCAAATCCGATTTTGAGATGAGCTTCCAACCTTATATTCATACCAGCAATAGGACACCCTATTTCCACCTTGTTAACATTTCCAGCTTTTATTCCTCTTTCAGTTCATCTGTTGTTTAAACCTGCAATCAGGCCTTTATTATGTTTAGACCTGCCTATTCCATCTGTGATTTAAGGTGTGTGATTTATAATACTGTTTAATCCTATTTATTTTGGATTTTTGAATTTTGGACTCTTGGAATATCCGTTTTCTGAAGGATTTTAATGATTAACTTGTATGTATTTCTGAAACTATGGTGATTTATTTAAACCATAGTCTTAAAGAGAGGTCGCCTGAACTGTGAGAGGGTGCAGCATTCCCACCTGGAATCACTGGCCCAAGACCAGTGGAGGAGGAGCATTCGGGAAGTCTTTGAGCATCTCAAGACTTGCCGTCGCCAAAAAGTGGAAGCCAGGCAAAAACAGCGAAAGGGGCACGCTGCCACACCAATGCCCCACTCACCCCTTCCCACAGCCACCTTTTGCCCCAAGTGCAGCAGAGTCTGTGGAAGCAGCATCGAACAGTACAGCCACTTACAGATTCACCCTGACAGTGAAGAGAGTTTGCATGTGACCGCCGATGAGATGATAAGATATGAAGATTGAATTCCCTCACAATTATCACAGTGCCTTTGTTACGAATGCTAATAATTCTCTCTCTAATGCAGTGTCTAAGAATGTAGTGCTGTTAGACGGCCTTAAAACTGTAATTCCACTTCTATTTTCTACCACTTATTACCCAGAATTTGCATTCATTCCGATTCATAATCTGAGGCCGAATATTTTCTTGGTAATACCATTGTTATCCTAACTCTGAGAGTTACCCATTGTTTACAATGCGAGTATTTATAAGCAAACAAAGTAAATAGTGTATTGCATTCAGAATTCATATAGAAGATTTTAGAACAGATTTTTGGGCTTGGGGAAGTACCCATTGATTGCAAAAAAGCTTTTAAGTTTCATTTGGGCAGTCTTGGCTGATGCTGGATATGTAAAACAATTGGTCCTGTGAAAGGAATGTACTCTAGGACTGTGAAGAAAGAGGTTACCTCAGCGTAAATATTTTAGTTAAAAACTTCCAGACCAGAAGTGGTTGGTTAAAACCCTGAATGGATTATGTGAAGCTGAAAGTCTAAGCTCAGATATATGGTGAATCAAGGAAGAGGATATCAGATATTCAATACCAGAATTGAAGCTACAGCTAAATCCAACCCTATATGGGATAGAGAAGGGAATTCTCTCTGGTGTTTGAGTAGTGTAATGGTTTGCTATTGGAATTGAATTTTTACAGTGTGTTTTGAAAATTTTAATTGTGTGTTGTCTGCTCATTACTTAGTGCATTCTATTTTATCTTTATTTCTGTTTCATAATAAACATACATTTTATTGGCAAAACCAAATCTGCAGCATTGCATGCTTGTGTTTTCAGTGAAAGGCCACGTTATTAAAACCACATATTAAAAGATCTATCAAGCTAAGTTTCAGTACAGGATCTAGTGTGTTGACTATGGAATCATCATACAAAACACCACTGGCTGGTCCTTCAGATCCTATCTTCTGTACGTTGAAGTTCATGTCTTAACTCTTAAGAAGTTCCATTCCCCAATCAGTCATCTGGTTGCGGACCTGCATTGGCTTCCAGGCAAACACCACCTGAACTTTAAAATTCTCATCCTTGTTTTCAAGCCCTCACATATGCTTGTCTCTCCCTATCTCTGTAAATACCACAAGGCCACAACTCTCTCTGATAACTGAGACTGTTCAATTCCAGTGTCTACTGCCTTCCCAGTTGTAATTGTTCCATCATCAGTGGCCAGGCCTTCAGTTGCCTCGGCCCCAAACTCTGGATTTCTCTCCATTATGCTTCACCTTACTTTCCTCCTTTACGGTGCTGTTTGAAAACTACTAGCTCTTTGATTAAGCTTTTGATCAGCTGACCTAATGTCATCATATGACTCATTGTTACACTTTGTTTTATCATAATCCTGTGAAGAACCTTGGAATGCTCCATTATATTAAAGTTGCTATATAAGCACATGTTGCTGTTCTTGTGGTATAAAGCTATTCTGCTTATTTATGTCCGTAGTACAACCCTTTCCAGACTGGTGTTTCCTTCACATATATTCGATAATCATTTACTCTGTTTTCTTACTTTTGTGATGGTGCACCATCTAGTGTTATATATTAGAACTAGCAGATCAAACGGTGTGAGGAATTACAAGAAGTTAAGTCAATTTATTAACATTTCATATCATATAAGTAAGAGGCAAAAAGAAGTTCATTGACAGAATATAATCTGTTACCCATATCACAAGTTACACTCAGTCGTGTTTACCCATTACCCCTGTGCTCAGGAACTTACCAATGTAAGGTCTCGGTTCGTCAATGCCTTGACTTTAAAATTCTGACCCTTGTTTTCAAGCCCTTCCATGCACTCAACCTTCCTTATGCTGAGTAGGTCAGCAAGCACAGAGTTGATTGTTCAACAGGACTTGTTGCAAGTTAAGGTGTGATAGTAGAGTTTAGAATGAATATGAGTCTATGCAAGGTGAAAACAAGAGCCTGACCAGGGGAGTATTTGAATAATGAAGTGTAGAGACAACAAAGGCATAGATGACTGTTCTATTGTCTGATGTGCTAAGGGCAGATTAATGTTGAGCCACATAGAGATGGAAGTAGGCAGCTTTGGTGATGGAGCAGATATGCGGTTGGGAACTCAACTCACGGTCAAACGTAATACCAAGATTGCAAGCTCAAGCTTCTGTTACCAGGGAGAAGAATGGAAAGTGACTGGGAAACTGAATCAGAAGCAGCGACCAAACACAAGGGCTTCAATCCTCCCAATATTTAGTTGAGGAGACTCCTATTCATCCAATACAAGCTCATTGGCATACAATGTGATGAATGAAGCAAACAGCACTCCTGTCAATTTCCTTGGGTCAGTTGATTGCTTTAAAAGGTGCTACATGCATTCAAGTTATTGTTATTTTGAAAATTAGAAGCAGAAAATTTAATTGCTTTAAAAAAAGAATAATACAACTTGGAATGGAGAAGAAATAATATGTATTTCTTCAGGATTATCTCAACATGCTTCACAGACAGTGGGTTGCCAGTCCCAAGTGAAGTCCATATTTTGCAGGGCAAATAAGTTATTTAAAATGCACATAATGCCCCACAAATGAACAAATGACCACATTGCAGGCTTTTGGTGATGTCAGTTATCAAGAAAATGTCAAATGAAACAAGAGAAACTTTTCTCTTCTGCAAATAATATGATGTTTACCATCATTCACCCTGGGCAGACAGGCTTCCATTTAAATTACTTATGTTGAAGACATTTTATAGACTGCTTTGGGTACTTTTCCTTTCACTTACCTAATGTTATCCATGATTACCATGATTCTTCCTTCAATAAGAGCAATTCAACATGTTAAGCATCACTCATTTAAAGGATGAACCATTCATTTTGTAACTTATTTGCAACACTTAAATTATTCTGGTGCAGTTCCTGCTAGAAAATAAACATGGCTCCATGTTTTTAAACTACCTTTTCAAACTAGGTTTCAAACCAACACACCCTTTTCGATCAAACACTTTGACAATTTTCTTGATGCTGACAACTGCAAAACCTGGTCACATTTCTGCGCTCAAGTCGAGTGAGTCTGACTCTGACTAAGTGACAGGTGGGGAATGTGAGCTTCAGAAGTTGTCAAGCAGTGCAACTCTAACTTCATAACTGCACAGGCACACAGCTCATTAAAATGATCTGAGGTTCATGGATTGAATGTATCATCCTTGCAGTCTTTCAGGGTGTGACACAAGAATGATTTGCCTTCACAAATTACCAAAAACAATATGGACCTAACCCAGAACATGTTGTAGCCAGTGTGTGGACTGTCATGTTCCAATCACTTGTAAACCCTGATTGTATAAATAATTCTCCTTAGTGTCACTCACACAGCCTAATTTAGGTACCTTCCATCGAGGCTACAAGTTGGTTCCTGCGAGTGAAATAAAAAAAATGCCTATAAGCAAGGAAGAAAATCCCTGAATATATCCTGTGGAAATAATTTAGAAACAAGGCTACAGGGGTTAAGAAAAAAAGTCCCAAGTGACACTAAAATTGTAATGATACACTTGTCTGGATAACTCCTAATTTATAAGGACAGTGTGTGTTCAAATTGACAAGTTGCCCAATCAAATATCACAGCAGTGCGAAGTATAATGGACTCAAATCTGATATAGCATTAATGAATGGAGCAGATCCCCTTCAGAAACAAATTCAAATTTATTATTTATAAGGAGTAAGAAGATCTGACCTTATTACTTGCAACTATTTTAATATTTCATCAAATTAAGCATGAACAAAAAAAAACAATCTAGGTCTAGAGGTCATGCAATTTATGAATTTTTAAGAAGTGAATGTTGAGTCTTATTGCAGACAAAATTTATTTCGAACTTAATGCTAGGTTGTGTGTGCAAGGAATTTCAAAACAGGATTAATGTCTAACATAGAGTTTGGATGGATGGAGCTGATTATGTTTACCCTCATCACTATTGTGTCCATTAAAAGAATAAGCATTTTGAAACTAATTGTGGAAGTAAATTTGATGTGTTACACTATTGCTTGTATTATTCTTTATACAATTATTATTTATACCATCAGGGTTTACAAGTGATTGCTTGTAAGTTCTAAACATTTATTAACTTAGGCTTGATGTTCATTCCTTGGCCAAATGCTCAGAGACGGGAGAGGTCAAATTTTAAAAAATGGCCACTGACGTTTCTAATTTTTAAGGTGGCAGGCTGGTTTAGAAGGTGGCTCAGGCGACCAAAGAACTGCTGAAGAATCTGTCCAATTTCCCAGCTGGGGTGGGCTGGAAGCTGCCTCAGGGCTCTATCATTATGGTCAACATTTAAAAATAAAGACTAAAACATAAACATCCTTGTAACCTCACCCCTTCACTCTTCATGCCTTATCCGTGCCAATCCATGTCAACACATGCCAATGTGCACACCCTCCTTGGTCCTGGCATGCCAAGCAAACTCACTATGCCACTGTATGTCCATTTACTTATCCTCCATTGTCCTTGACATGCCCATGTCAATCAATCCATCTCCCATGACCCTTCTTACCCATATGCTAATAATGATCCCATCACCCCTTTTGAGACCCTGTTCTAGCTCAGTGCGAATTCATCCTCCTACCCAATGCCCTTTCCAAAACAATCCACCTTTCATCTGTGATGTTAATTGTCCAATAATTGATTGCTCAATGGGGATCAATTAATTCCATGCATTAGTTTATTTAAAACAATAAAACACATTCCAAGTTATGCAGAAGACATTACAGTAAGCCATCGGATTTCTCACATTCACAAAGAAGACTGAATGCCAGGCAGAGTTACTACTTTATGTAAATAGCATGTGGCATTCTTGAAGGTGAATCCTCAGAAAATCAAGGTGAATATACAGCATGCCTCTCATTTCCAAAATAAAGTTTAACTACTTACAATAATGTGAGCCTATGAATCTCTATAACATTTCAGTAAATTTACAATTATGCCCAGATCTCAAGATGGTAACTTTATTTGGAAATGCTGTCAAATTTATCTTTCTTGGACTGTGGTTGTTGTTCTAGAATTTGCTTATCCTGACAAAGTATAGTCAAGTTTTGTTCCATTAACTGATGTCCCTTGGGCTGTTTCAAATCTTCTTGGCACTCACTGCCTTTTTCCTTAAGAATTTTGAGCTTATTGTGAAGCTTCTGGATTTACACACATATTCTTCTAATTCATTGTTAGGTTTCAGTTGGTCCTACATCACTTCTATTACATAACCTGCTGTGATAACTGTCTAGCCTTTTCAATTCTTTTTTATTTTCTAAGAAGACTGAATTTCATTCACTTGCAACTTCATTGGTTATTTGAATTCCTTTTTGTCAGCATCAGTTCTTTCACTAGAGTATCGATGCTGACATTTATTAGTGAAAGTACTGTCTCAAGAGATTTGCAACTCCTTGTTGGGAGTGCTGCGCTTCAGCTATTTTTGCAGGTCTGTCATTTTCTCCAACATTGCTTTAAGCTGAAGCCAATGTTTCTGTAGCTGCTCCTGCTGAGCCTGATCCTTTGTAGGTGTAGATTGCACCGAATCTTCCTGTAAACTGGCAGAACTTTCATTGAATTCATGATATAAAACTTGTAGTTCATATTGCTTCTTTTCTTTCTCCTTCGGCTCTTTATTCATCTTTATGATTTGAGTGGAGATAGCTCCTAAAAACTTCATCTCTCAGAAATTGTATTCTCAAACTTGGATTAACCCTGAGATGACTGTTTATTGTTTTTCTTTTGAACTTGCACCTTTCTCTCCATAGCAGAGAGTTGAGGGTTAGCTCCACTAATTCAAAACAAAGTGAGTTGCTTAGCTCTTTTCTCATATCCAGTTTGACATATATTTCTTGAATATGCTGCAGCTTTTGTTGTGTTTCTAATGTTTGATTGATCCATGGACTGTGACTGGTGTGAGATGACACTATATATAACTGGTACACTTGAAATTGCTAGCCCATTGGTGGCTTTGTTGTAGAGCATCCATGATATCCAGATGTTTTGGTCCCCATATTAAGAAAGGATGTACTGCCATTGGAGACAGCTCAAAAAGAGATTTGCTTGGCTGGTTCCTGGGATTAATTTATCAAGAATGGCTAAGCAGTTTAGGCCTTTATTTATCAGAGTTTAAAAGAATGTGGGGTGCTCTTATGGAAGCATGCAAGATTCTGAGGCTGCTTGGCACGGTAAATGTTGAGAAGATATCTCCACCAGTGAGTGAATCTCAAACTACAAAAGAAGAAGGTACTCATTTAAAACTAAAATCTTTAGTAATTTCTTCTCTCAGAAGTTAGTGAATGTCTGGCATTTCTACTTCAGAGCGTTGTGGAGGTTAGATCAAAAAGTATTTGCAGAGGTGATAGATTGTTTTTGAAATAGAGGAAGTGAAGGCGATGAAAAGCAACCATGAAAGAGGAGTTGAGGTCTGGGTCAGAACACCCATAATCTTAAAGAATGGCGTAGTAAGCCTGAGGGCTGAACTTTGTTTCTATTTCTTACATGCTTTTGGGTTATACACTATTGATTCTGCACATAGAATTGAAGAACTGTGTCTTGCTGAAAGTTTCACTTTTTGTACACTTTCTCATGTCTTTGCCTACCTGTGGATATTTTTTTTTTGAACTCATACAAGTGGTATATTGATATTTGCTCCTGTGACAATGTTAAATCAATAACAGTGACCATTTTTCTGAGGAAAGATAATTTACTGTTTTGCAAACACTTTGGACGGTTTGATGGCATTGATGTTTTCCATGAGATTTACAGTGCAAAACGTGTTCTCCACTTGTAATCATCAGATTCTGGTTTGTCAATCACTTCTTGTAAATGCTTCTGGCAAGAATATTCTGTGGTCTTTCTTGTAGCTTCAAGCTACTGCTTGGGTCAGTGCACAAGTCTTTGCAACTGCATTAGTCTTTGCTGTAGTATACTGCCTCTGTACTAGTGTCATTTTCTGCCACGTGCCTTGCAAAATTGATTGAAGCTGGAAATTTCCTTGGTGCATGCAGAATGTTGCAATCGCCACATGTCTTGTTTAGGTTTTCTAGTGCTTGTGTCAACTGTTAAGCTTGTCGTCAGAACTATAAGCTTCAGTGACTTCACTTTGTATTTATATCCATCCTTTGATAGTTCTTCAACTGTATTAAGTCTTCTGTTTCTTTCCAGCAAATGTTCTTGAAAAGCTTCCATTAAGAAGGATGCAATCACCAATTCAACAATTCTATTTGTTACTTTCCCTTTTGGAAAATCACATAATGAATCCTTTTCTGCACATCTGCTCAGGAAGTAGTCTATGGCTTCTAAGTGACGTGAATTCTTGTCACTAAATACAAATGTTCAATCTGACTCTAAACAGGTCTTCTAGTATGATCTATTTCTTCTCGGGATCTTTTAGCTCCTCAGCTGTTAAGTCTGTATAGCCTTCAATTTCTAATTACTAAACAAATTTAATGGCTTGTTTTTAAGGCAGTGGACAGTCCTGAATCTAGAAACCATAGCTGTGAATGTAGCTTAAACATTTAAATTCTAGTGGGAGTCTGCTGTCTATCAATTTAAAATGGGGAATTCTGGGATATTCTGAACAAATATCTTCAAACTCCCCTTGTTTGCTATTGATCTGGCACACACCCTGATCACTTGACTTTCTCAAATGAGTTAAAATTGGCTCTTGATAGGCATTTGTATGTTTACTAGCAAGTGTTTTCTTTCAGCACTTTTTAATGCTGCAATGAATAAAGATATCAAGGCTTGTCTCATGCACTTTAGCATAATTTGAGACTATCAAGCATATGTTCTATGTGTAGATTACATTTTTTTCAGATTGTTCAAGAATTAAAGGCCTCATGAGCACAATATTTTACACTGCTGTCACCTTGTCATGTTAATGATGATGGTATAACAGTCACTCATCTGGGTTTGGTTAATTATGCTGGTTAGTCGACTTAAAACAGTAAAACACATTATATGGTATGAAACAAACATAACAGCAAACAAACTGATTCTTTTATGTGCAGCTTGTACACACAAGGCAGTCTAACAGCCAGGCGCAATCATAATATTGTATACATTATTGGCCAAGGATTTCTTAAAGGTAAGGTACACAGGAGACATTCTGACAGAAAATAAAGTTATCAGTCTATCACTATTGAAAAAAGCAGTAATTGATACAAAATATATCCAATACAGTGAAATTGCTTCAACTAATCCATTATGTAAACAAATGTTTCATTCACGTGCTCAATGATTTATGTAAGCAAACATTCCACTTATGACCTTAACCATTTCATTGGCAAACATTGAATAAGCAGTTAAGCATCACATTGTGAAAATTATAATTTGGGACATTAGTTACGCAGCACAAACCTTATCATAGTTTTATGTAAACAGACAGCCTGAAATATTGAGCACTGTTTTGTCCAGCTTCACATTTTTCCTGGACAGTTTCATGACAACTTTACTGGCCCCAATGAACCCATGTATTTTTTATGAACAAGCATGCTATCTCACAACTGCAAAGGGTGCCTTACCTCAACCAATGCTGTCCCGGGACTAGATCAAGAGGGGGTCTCACTTCTCCAAAGGGGGAGAATTGTAAAACATTCCTCTAGCCCTCATACCCACTTCACCCTCCACATGTTCCACTCAAGGTAGCCAAGGCAGGCTAATGCTCTCCACTCAATCCCTAATGGCCCTATATACCAGTATGATGATTTAGTATCTACTACCATCCAAACTCTTTTCCCTGTCTGAACATGCCATATTATTAAGTATCCACAAGTTACCATGCACATAGGAGAAAAAGATATTGTTTTATTACTTGCAAAGCCATTCTGACCAGCTCTGAATTGCAATTTAGAAAGAACTCCCTTGAGTTGCCTCAAAGAGTTACTGTAATCCTTGTCCACTTTTGTCTCGACATACCTGTGGGATGTGAGATTACTTACATAAAACAAAGATAAAATTCACTAGATTCCAGAAGGTGTGTGCGAGCAAACAGGCTCATCCCACTCCCTGAAACAAGAGTGAATCATCAATCTTTCTTTTATGTGCAAGTTTATCAAATTATACATTACTGGTGCTGTGCTATTTATATCACGCTTTATTTTAGCTAGAACATAGATTCCTCATCGTCACTGCAAAATTACAGAAGGAGGCATGGGTGAGGGCTGAAACTGGTAGTTGTCGATTAAGAAACCAAGCTGGCTGCCCATTTACACTATCTTCAATCAATGAAATTCATGGAACGTGGTAAAATGCTCATTCATGTTTGCCAATTTCATGCTGCTTGCAAAAAATAATTCCAAGCCTACCCCCCTCCCACTGCCACTTATTGCTTCTTAAAAAGAGAAGGCAGTACAATAGGTAAAAATTTCCAAGGAGGTCTTACCAAAAGCAAGTTTAAGAATCTACACCTTAAATACTTCACTGCCTTACCAGTAGGATAACTTGTTGTGTATTGCACAACATATTTTTATAATGTCATGCGTCCATAAATATCTGCATGCAAACATAAACGTGATCCACCAGGACTTTTAACACATGTTCTATCGTGCAGAAGTATAATTTCCTCCAGTTAGATTAGTCCTGGGTCCCAAATATTCCTCTCGGACATGGATTTGGGTGGCAGGTCTAACTCTAGATTGTGAACCTGCATCTATCTCCATCGAGAAGTGTAACTTCCCGAGTCAGGGTCTTCAAGATACCGAAGATGGGTCTGTTGTACAACAGATGATTGGGTGTGTGGTTGGTTGGGAACAAAGGCAGAGTACCAGTGTTGTTAGTCATGTTCTAGGTTGAACCTGCTCTTCCTTCTGTGTACAATGCTCAAAACATGTGAGGTTCTAATGTCCAAAGTAGCTGGGGCAAATGGAGAGCTGGGACCCATGATAGATAAGGAGAGGTTGGTTATTAAAAATCATATTACTGCTCATTACATTTTCATTCAAGTTTTCAAGTAAAACGCTTTCAGTGCTGCTACCCTTTTCCTGCCAAATTGCAGCTTCAGAAAACTTCTACAGTCTGTGAAAATCTTGGCCAGTGAGAAGGCAACGTATTAAAATGTTTCCTTATGACCTGTCTGCCTGATTAATGGCTCAATGATTTCACTCAATGCTTCCAAATCAAATTTCGTACACTCTTCTTATAGCCAAAGATGTACAATTTGAAAACTAACTGCACATACACAAGGAGGCAACATGATTGCTAAACTGTACCAATCATCCCTTCCGGTTCAGAAAATCAGTAATTTAAATCTTTTCATCTCAGTCATCATAGAACTCCAACAAAGTGGAAGCAGACCATGTGGCCCTTCGAGTTCACACTGACCCTCCGAAGAGCATTCCACCCAGACACAACCCCATCTCCCTGATCCCACATTTCCCATGGCTTATGCACCGAGCCTGCATATCCCTGGAAACTATAGGCAATTTAGCATGATCAATCAACCTTTGGACTGTGGGAGTCACCTGGAGGAAACCCGCACAGACACGGGAAGAATGTGAAAGCTCCACACAGACAGTTGCCCGAGGCTGGAATTGAACCCGGGTCCCTGGTGCTGTGAGGCAGCAGTGCTAACCAGTGAACCACCGTGCCGCTCCTATTCTAGCTAACAACTTTGTTGCGTGAAAATTAATTTTTGCATTTTGAGCATCATAATAGACTTGAACATTTTAAAAGCAGAAACTGCTGGAAAAGATCAGCAGGTCTGGCAGCATCTGTGGAGAGAAATCAGGATCAACGTCTCAGGTCGAGTGATCCACCCCCCCCAACCACCCCCACCTCCAACCCCCACCCCCCCCAAGAAGAGTTCTGAGGAAGGGTTACTTGACCTGAAAGGCCAACCACAACCTTCCTCCACAGATACCACCAGACCTGCCAAGCTTTACAAGAAATTCCTGTTTTTGTTTCTGATTTACAGCATCTGCCGTTCTTTTGGTTTTTATTGAATATTTCAGAACTATTTAACTGATAAATGGCTTTACACAACCCAGTGGTGAGGAGGAAATAAATAAATGCATTTTGTTGAGAAACCTGGCAGAAAGCGAACTATTAAAAATGAAAAACATCATCAGTTCTGTTTTCTCACAAGGATAACTGACCAAATTATTTATGAAAGGTCTGAATTCCAAACACAAGATAGAGCATCGTCAGGAATAAGTTTTAGGAATAAAAAGAACAATTTGACTGGGAACTCATTCAAACGTTATTACTAATCTGTCTTCACTGGGGGAGTCAGATCACCCCGCTGCCCAAGGGAAACTGAACAGCAGAGTGTTGGCCAGTCCAAGTGAAACAGGACAGGTTATCATTTATCTGTTCCCCCGGCTGTCAATTGCAATGTGCATCCTTCCCTGTGCCAGTCTGGATTCTAAAGTTGATTGAAGTGCTCGCCGTAAGCTATTAAAGGGAATGGTTCCATCCAAACTACAGGACCTCAAATGAAAAGCTGTGCAACTGCTAAGATCTGTCAAAAAGATTTAACTTTGAACCAGAAGGTAGCACACTTACTTGAATGTGTGTCATCATTCTTGTTGGTAATCCCACACAGCTGTTGATCCTTTATTAATCTTGATAAATATCCAAGTTTTTTGCACAGGTTTGAGGTTGCTTCTGGTCGTTACATGTTGCTCACTTGTGAGAGGTCTGAGGTGGATCAATTCTTTCTGCGATAACATCATGGCTCCACACCCGAATTCTAGCTCACCAGACAGCCTATTGTTGTCAAGAGAAATAACAAATTACTGCTACAACCTCTACCTGGTGCCCAGGCATTTTGAAACAAGTTTCAAAAAAATTCTCTCTCCTCATTCACTTCAAATGCAACAGGGAATAACTTTACTTAAACTTCTTAATCACTTAACCAAAGCTAAAAAAAAAACACTATTTTGTTCCCTTAGAGATAGTAAGAACTTCAGATGCTGGAGTCAGAGGTAACACAGGGTGGACCTGGAGGAACACAGCAGGCCAGGCAGTATCACAGGAGCAGGAAAGTTGACGTTTCGGGTC
>NC_063339.1:65305896-65346341 GCF_021869965.1 Rhincodon typus
TTGTTCCCTATTTAACTTCTCATTTTATTGTAATTTATTTCCTAACCAATTATGAGTTGGACATAGGTTACTGTTCCTTGAGTTTCACTGTATAGAAAGAACAGGATTGATTGGAAACTCATTCAAATGCAGCACGATGTGGACAAGCTGAGTGAATGGGCAATGAGTAGGCAGATGAAGTATAATGTGGATAAACGTGACATTCTCCACTTTATAAGGGAAAACAGGAAGGAGATTATTATCCCGAATAACTATAAAATGATGGTAGCCATGATCTGGATGCGCCTGGGGTGGAATACGTCAGACGTCACACGACACCAAGTTACAGTCCAACAACAGGTCCACCTGAAATCACAAGCTTTCTGAGCGCAGCCACCTCCCCTGACGAAGGGGCTACACTCAAATAAACCTGCGGGTTTATAACCTGGTGTGGTGTGACCTCTTGCTATAAATTGAAAGAGGGGAATGTACAATGAGATGTGTGTGTCCTTGCACATCAGTCGCTGAAGGTAATCGTGCAGATATAGCAGGGGGTGAGGGTAAACATGCAGATACAGGAGGCGGTGAGGGTAAACACGCAGATACAGGAGGCGGTGAGGGTAAACACGCAGATACAGCAGGGGGTGAAGGTAAACATGCAAATACGGCAGGGGGTGAAGGTAAACATACAGATACGGCATGGGTTGAGGGTGTACAGTTGATGCCGAATAGAGATTTGTGAAAAGAAGTGATGGAATGAAAATTCAGGCCCTTCTGGAAGGTGTGAAGTTACTAAGAAAGCTTTTGGTTCTGAGGAAACGTTACTCGACCTGAAACATTAACTCTGATTTCTCTCTGCAGATGCTGCCAGACCGCTGAGCTTTTTCAGCAATTTCTGTTTTAGTTTCTGATTTATGGCAGTTTTTTCGGTTTTTACAAAAAAAATCTTTGCTGTTGCAGCTAATTCTTCGCCAATGTGACTTTGTACCTTTTCAACGTGAGTGCATTGTGAGTGGCCATTTCAAAGTACCAAATTATTTATACAAAAGTATTTAATTTTGTAATGCTCCACTCAATCATGGCTTTCGTTCTGGCAATGGTTTTATGTACACAAAGTTAAAGCCTGACTTCATCAAAGACACATGTTGCTGATGGGCTGAATGAGTAAACTGAACATATCCTCTTGTTACCAGATGACAGAGCAAATTATGTTTGAAGATGTGCGGAATATAATTAAAATGGATGGGTTTACTGGGAATGATATCTAAAGGTTGGTTCTAATAATTTGTTCAGACAAACAGAGCAGGAACTCGCTATTAATGAAAGTAATTATTTTACTCTTCATTCCATGTTCCCCACATGAGATCATTTTCACCTTTACGATCTTGTTTATATGCCTGCACGTCAGGACACTAAAATGTGGTCTCACCAGTCTGCGCAAGGATTACTCCCTCTTGGCTTTTCTTTGCCAAAGTAGTTCCTGTACTGAGAACTCAAACTGAATGACCTCACTCCTAAAACACCTCATTCACTGACAGATTTCCACTAAATCACATTTTGAAGCATTTCTAGGGATGCTTCATGTTATTTTCCTTGCAATCAGGACATGATAAACATTCAGATAGACTTCAGGCAATCTGAGGTATCACAATTAGAGAAATTGATTGGGCCTATTCTTATTAATCTAAAACTAAAATTGAAGCATTAAAGTTTTCAATTTTGCCATGATGGAGTGTGTCTTCACTGTGGTGAAAATGCTGGAAGATGTTGAGAACACGAGTTCGGTCCAGAACACACCTTTTCTAATCTTTGTGGGGCAGGACTTTTGGCAGAGATATTTCCTAAATACACAGCTCCTGGAGGCAGCTGGCCATCTAAGTGGGACTTTGAAATCCCTGGTGTCTGATCATTAGATCAGGTAAGAGCAGGTCTGTTATGAATATATTTCTTTTGGATAGCCTGGATAGCCAGGATACTGCTTTAGGGAAACAAGGTTACCATGAGGATATGGTCCAGGTCATTTTGGGGTTGGGGATTAGACATCCTTTGGGGTGCCCTTTGATACTGTAAACTACGGAGAGGATTGTGTGCAAATGGTTCATAAACACCTCGAAAGTGTCCAACTTGTCAAGACCTATCAAAGTGCCATTTTAAGAAGTGCCACTTTGTCAACAAGTGTCATAACTGTCAAGAAGTGTCAAGTCATGCAGCTACAAGTGAGGGTGCATTTCTCAGTAGTGTGTAGCTTGTATACTCTGTCTGCTATTCAATAGTGACAGGCACATCACTAACACACATTAAATCACAAGATATGAGAGCAGAATTAGGCCATTCAGCCCATCACATCTGCTCTGCCATTTTATCATGGCTGATATTGAACCACATTGCATCACTCTCAATACCTCCTCAAATATGGCAGCAAATAACCATTAAAATCTAGAAGCACTAATCAATAAAATGATGAGGGAAACCAATTTGGTGTCAATCAAAAAATATGGGAAACATTGAAGGTTCTTGGCTAAACATTACCGCAGATCAATAACTATACATCTTTGATTAACCATCCTTTTCAGTTGTTGTTTGTAAGCATCTGTGGTTCTTTGAGGGCAGGATGCTTGTTTCAAAGTGATGTTCAATCTTGTTTGCTTTGATGATCTTCTGTGTAGGAACTTAAGGTCAAACACACACATTGTCATTGGTTAGAATAATATTTAGGTGTTCCAAGCAGCCAGGATTCGGTTTCCGAGTTTTCTTTTGGCCTCAATCCACTTGCTTCTTGCTTGAAAACAATAAATGTCCTCTAAGAAAAAACACACTCCAATCCAACACAGTTATTGTGTTCCAAGAACAGGATTTTGGCCACAGGATGAGGTGGAAGGAAAGTAGGAGGCCTGGAGTTTCCCAACACCAGCTATTTTTGAGGAGGCCAGCTCAATTTCAAAATGGCTACCCTTCCTGCAAGTGAGCTATAGCTAATAGAGTCACTTAGGTCTATTCCCATGCCAATTTGGTCTCTTTACATGCAACAGCTGACCTGCACTCTTTGAGTGTTAGAGAGTTTCCTGTTGGTCCTTCCAGTAACATAGAGAATCTGCCAATTTTCCTTAAGTGAATGGTGTGTGAGGCCTGTGGTCACTAATTGATTGGTCCTTGGAAGATCATTTTAGGTGATTATTCTTGAGATTTAAACTTGACACAGGGGAAATGCCCAGGATGGAAAATCCTCCCCCAAATGCCACGGTCAGGTTAGTTATGTGAGCACAGGAGCATGGTAAGGTATTTGGAAAATTTTAATTTGAAGTGAAGTCCAATTATCATCACAGGAAACAATATATCTGCCTGGGGTATAATATTGTGAAGATGCTACTTACCTGGTGATTGTTTTCACTCCCATCTTTCTACAATATAATGGCAGGCAGATAACCAAGAGTCCAAAATTCTTTGAACGTACCAGGAATTTTATAAATTTGAGTTTAGATTCAAAGGAAAAACACAAACCTTGTTTGCAGGAAAGTCTTTACACAATGTGTACTTAAATTGTTGCTGAATTTGAGTGTGAAAGTTGGACTTATCAGAAGTGTCATTTGTCCCTCAAAACTAATTACCATGCAATGCAGTTCAGAAATTTGCTTTAATGCAAAAAGTAAACTTTTTCTAGCATTTCATGTGCAACTTACAGAAACCATCTGATCTCCTGTGACTTGAACCACTTTTAACTCTGCTCCAAAGAATCTTGTTCTAAAACTGTAAAACTACTTTACACTTGTAAAGAGATTTAGGAGAGACAGGACTTGCACATTTGTTTTTATGCTTGACTGATCTTGCTCTGCAGACTGAAGTGTCATAATAACTATGCATGTAGATTAGCATAGAATAACGTGAAACTCCAATGCTGCAGAAAACCTCAATTGATGAGATTGTAGTGCGAATTATTAATGGCATAGGTTTTACAACTGCAAGGTATCTTGCAGAAGTGCCTCATGCATGAAGAATTGCCCTCACCCTTCAGCTTGACACATTTTTGACAGCTAAGTTGCTTGAAGTGTATGCTGATAACTGGATATTAAGGATAACAGGACATCTGTGACTTCAGAAAATCTCAGCAACAATGTATCTCCTGAACCAATGAGAATTAATGATCAAAAATAAACTGAACAATGCAGTGAAAGAAAATTGTGTGAATTAGATTCAAATTAGGCACAGAATGAGAGTGAAAGGAAGATTGTATTCAGTGTTTGAAAAAAGTAAATTTTAAAAAAAACCTCTAGGAACAATTTGCCACTGCAAGGAATGAAAGTTTACAGGTTCAACCATTCACTTTCTAGCTAGTGGCCTTGGATGGAAATTACATGAACATAAATTTGCCTTTTGAAGAATCCTTCTGCTATTAGGCAGTAACCTTAAACAACTGTGCTGCATTTAATTGACAATTTATGTGCAGATTGAGTGAAACAAAACTGACGTGAAGGTTGAGGGCAAGCTACTTGTTATAAATATGTAGTTAGAATATTTTAAAATTTTTTGGCAAATTGTAACATCCATTCAAATGGCTGAAAAGGAGGCCGTCCAGACATGGCTCCCAAAAGTCACTTGATGTGATGAGTGGTTTCAACTGTGATCAACCAACTAGTGGAACTAGACTGTACTTATCTCAAGGAGAATCACACGAGACTGTATTTGAACTATGAGCCAAATAAATATTCACCAACCCAATTAAATCTTCTACAGGTGCGAAAAGTCATAACTGGAAATAAATCCAGACAGTTTTAAAGTGCTGTTCTTGCAGAACCAGTCACGAAAAGAGATCTTCAAGAGCTCCCTGAAGCTGCTGTACCTGCTCAGTCCATCTAGAAAGGCAATTCAGCTACAGAAGCCATCGTAGCTGTTGAACAGAGTTCTTCAAAGTCAATCTTTCATTTCAAAAGGCCATAACTCTTCAACTGCAAGCTATGGACTTGCAGAACAACTTTAAAGGACTGAGTCAAATTTAACTTTAATAAGTACCTTTTATCTTTATCTACATTTAATTCATGCATACATTTACTTTGTAACTTTATTACTTTTTATTTCAGCAAATTACAGCAGTGTTTTGCAATAAACTAACCTTTATCCTCTTGTTCAAAATTAAAGCTTTGCTTCTGGTTATTTTTAAATTGAATCACTTGCAACTTAAGAGGGAGCTGCAAAACACTCTCACACACACTCAATTTCTTAGCTGATGGACCTTGAACAACCTTGTGATATATTGTTTTTGCAAGGGGTAAACTGTTCAACGATTATCTGGAGATTTGCAATGGACGGAATACCACTTACTCTTCACAAGTGACGAGATCATTTACATGTTAACAGCAAGCACCATTCAGCTAAACATTATTTCCCCAGCAACCTGTGGGACAATGGAGAATAACTTTTATTTTTTGGGTCATCAGAGACTGGATGTATGACTGAAGATGCACATTAGAATCCTGTGGAAATCCTACAGCATGGAAAAAGGCCCTTCAGTCCAACTTGCCCATGCCGACCAGATATCCTAAATTAATCTAATCCTATTTGCCAGCATTAGGCCATTATTTATGTATTGTCCAGAAAGTTCCACCTCTGATAGCAATTCCTCTGGGAATCCCCCACCCAACATCCCCAACCATGAGCTAGAGTTGGAGATATTGAGTAATTCCATGGTACTTAACTGGGTATTTATCCAGGAAGCATTAGACAGAGTAAAAACCCAATCAAATACCTGGGCAACTGGTCAATCCACTGACCCCCTGACCATCTTCCTGATGCCCCAAGTACCCTCTGACCCAACCTGACTACACCCAGCCACCGGGCTATCCTTGTGACCTGACCTGACAAACACCACCAACCCCACCCCAGCAAACCCAACCTGATGAATCTACTCACCTCCTTACAACTCAAATATCCCCCAACTTTACCTCTGATCTGATATCTTCCCCGGCCTGACCTTGATATCCCCTTCCAGCCTGACGACACAACCCCCACCTACTCTCCTCACTATCAGACCTGTGTATCCCTCTGACCATCTGACAGTCTCCCCAATCCAACCCAACTAACCTCCTCACTGCACAACCATTGTCCTGACCATCTAGCTACTCCCTCTCAACCTGACTGCCTCCGTTCATCTGATTACTCTCCCAACAGTCCTACCTTTCCCAGATGCAGCCGTTCTTAGGCTGATTAGAAAATTTGGACCCATGTGCTTCAGTTAAATCTTATATTGAAGTAGCAGGAAATAAACCACCGACTTCATGAAGTGTAGTTGAGTGCTCCTTTCAAACGTAGCAGAGGTTAATAAAACATCAAAATCAGTTCAGGCAGACCCTTCTCCTGACACAACAATACTCTAGTTGTAGGCTCCTGATTATAAAAGCGGCAAGAGTAATGAACAAGTTGGAGGTTGACCCCTCAGGTACTTTTAAGGTCTACAGCGTGGACTGTTCTCAATCTTTGGGCATTAGCTGAATTTGACTGAGAATCAGCTCATCTAAGCTATTTGGGGTTAGCTCACGACCTTTTTGGATTAAATCCTGTTTCCCCACCCTTTAGTTCCTCTTGATAGATGGGAACTTGATCTCTTTAAACATAAAAACCTAGAAAATAAAAAGAGTAGTAGGCCATTCAGCCCCTTGAACCTGTTGCACTATTCAATATGATTGAGGCTGATTGGCCAATTCAGTACGCTATTCCCACTTTCTCCCCAAATCCTTTGATTCCTTTAGCTCCTCAGAACTATACCTAAATCTTCGTTGAAAGCATTTAATGTTTTAGCCTCGACCACTTTCTGTGACAGATAATTCCACAGGCTGACCACCCTGGGTAATGAAATTTCTCCTCATCTCAGTCTGTAGCTGTGAATAGTTTTTCCAATTGTTCTGCAGAGACATCTCCCATCATTACTACCTATTATAAACACTCTTACATAATCTAACCATGGTTCGGAGGCAAAGAACTGTGCATAATGCAAAATCAGTCAAAGCCATTGTACAGAGGTGCTATGTAGATGCTGCATAACAAAACTTATTAACTTTAAGACCTATCATTTTCATGCAACTTTAAACAAACAGTCATTTTGCAAAACTGAAAAATCATGCACCAGTTTTGTCTGTGCTCGGGTAGTTCTGCTGCCTCCATTTTTAAAGAGCTGGTGGTTTTGTCCTTTTACTTTACTTCCCCCCCTTTGCTAATGTGCTTCCCCAGCCATATTTCCTTGCCAGTATTTCAAACCATTTTCTCACAGCTTTCCAACATTACTGGGTGAATCACCTGGACATTCCCAGGTGCCACAACTAACGGTGCCACTGCAGCGGGTGGACATTTTTCAATTAGTAGGGAATAAACAGCATTTCAGCCTTGTTTGTCGCTTAACCATAGAATGCCAGGATCTCAGTCATAGTCAGGAGTGGACCGGAGCTTGGAGAAAGAAGGACATAATTAAGAAGGTAAGTCACACTATGCCTGCTCTCAGGTAAGTGGCAGTGATTCAAGACAGCAAAAATACTCCATCAAAATTCTTTCCAGCCTTTCATTGCTCCCAGCAAGAATACCATTTGACCCTTGTTCTACTCATTGTTGGCTGCACCAAGCCATCATACTTTACCAACTCTACAAATAAAGAGACAAAAAGCCAGTTTAGTTGTGCCTGCCTTGTGAGCACAGCTGAAATATTACAAAATGATACAGGCCAACTTTCAAGATTTTCAGTAGAAAAAAAGCTGTAAATTAGGAGATTTCCTCTGTCAGCAACATAGCAGTAACAGTGAATGATGCCACTTACTAGAAACACCATCTTCATCTCTGGAGATAAAACAGACACTGGCTCGATTGAACTGCACTTTCTGCCACTGAAAATGAAATATGCTTTCATCACTTCACAAATAGAGATAAGTGTGAGTGTGGCTGGGCTTTCACAATTCTGAGGCAGGGATCGTGAGATCAAGTCACAGTGCAGAACCTTGAGCATGTAATCCAGGCTGACACTCCAGGGATTGCTAAATTGTTGGAGGTGCCCCCTGTTAGATTAAGTAATAAACAGAGACTGTGTGCCCTGTATATTAAAGATCTCTTGGCATTAATCGAGAAAAAGGTACCCTCAACCAACATCAGCAAAATCGATTATCTGATCATCACTCTAATGGTGTTTGTTGTCTGCAAATTGGCCATTGTGCTCCCTACATAGTAACAATAATTGGACTTGAAAACCACTTAAAATACTTAATAGGTCCAGCACCACTGATGGAGGAGAGACAGGGTTAAACAGATTCATTTTAAACTCTTCTTTAAAATTTATTCCTGGGATGTGCGCATCATTGGCAACGCCAGCTTTTATTGTTCACCCTTTGTTACTCTTAAGTTGAATGGCTTGCAAGACCATTTCAGAGGGCAGTTAAGAGTCAAACACATTGTTGCATGGAGTCACATATAGGCCAGACCATGTAAGATGGCAGATTCCCCTCCTTAAAGAACATGAGTGAACTAGATGGGCTTTTACGACAATTAACAATGGTTACTATTAGGCTGGCTTTTACTTAGATTTTTATTGAATTCGAATGTAATGGGTGGGAATTGTATCCATATCCACAAAACATTCAGGACTATGGATTTCTCGTCTAGAGACACTACTGCAGCCTTCCCTTGAATTGGTTTGTACCAACTGAATTGACTGATGGCGCATCACCATTTCAGCACAATGACCCATCACCAGCTCTGATGACGAGTTCTTGATCCGAAACATTGGGCTGAATTTCTGGCAAAGTGTCGACACCAATACAGGGCTAGCTTCCAGGTCAGGAAACAGGAATGATGTGGCAGGACTCAGGAGGAGATTTTGAGGAGGTGCCTAATGAAGTGGATGTTGCAGGGATACCAACAACTTCAAGTAGCTGGGTGTGTTCCAAGGCTCTGGGCCACTGACATGGCCATTGGGAGAGGTGGTTGATGTAGTTGGAGTATTCCCAAAGACTTGTGATGTAGGATATGCCTCTAGCTCCCACTGGCTTGATCTAAGGAGTTTGCACTATACTGTCTATGGGGTAGAGATTCCTCAAACAGTTCAGGGGCCTACAAAAACAGAGGTTGCTGGAAAAGCTCAGCAGATATGGCAGCATCTGTGAAGGGAAATGAGAGTTAATGTTTCGGGTCCCGTGACCCTTCCTGTTTTGGTGCATTTCAGAAAATGCTCCAAAAAAAAAAAAAAAAACAAACAAACAAACAACCTAAAATAATAGAATTCCTACAGTGCAGAAAGAGGCCACCATGTCTGCACCAACCTTCTGAAAAGCATCCCACCCAGACCCTGCCACCCCCACCATATTCCTGTAGCCCTGCATCTTCCATGGTCAATCCACCCAACCTGCACATGCCTGGACTGTAGGAGGAAACAGGAGCACCCAGAGGAAACACATGCAGACACAGCAAGAATGTGCACACTCCACACGGTTGCCTGAGGGTGGATTTGAACCGGAGTCCTTGGTGCTGTGAGGTAGCAGCGCTAACCAATGAGCCACTGTGCCACCCCAAGAGCCAGTAACATGCCAGCAGACTGGCATGGTGACTGGCAGCAAGAATATTCAGACACTTCTGTCTCCAATCCCACTTTTGCCTTGGAATCAAAATTCTTCCCAGTGCAGAGATCGGATGGAAGATATAGAGAGAAACAAGTTGGCCTTCATGCTAGTGAACAGGAATGTTTATTCACTATGTTTACCATATCCATTGGTAGGTAGGAGAAAGAGCATCTGTAGAACCTTGCAGGATTGGTCCTCATGCCAGATAGGACTCATTTCAACAGCCATCTCTGAAGATGTAAACTATTCATGAGCAGATTAGATCTTCTACATTTTCCTAGATCTCCCCTCAAGTCTTTCATTCTATCCTTTGACACCATTATAATTTCATCATTACATTTTCTCTTAACATGTAGCAGTAAACATTTCTCATTCCCACTCCTCCACTATCCCAGCCTCCAAAGCCTCTTTTTGACTCTGAACTGAGCACATCTTAGGAAGGATGTGCCACTGATGCTTCACCTTCTGCTGATGGGAAGGTAGAACTGAGAGTATAAGCTGTCAGGATCACTGTAACTCCTCCCTTTCACCTGAAGGTAAGGGCATTCATCAGTGGTCCTCAAATGTTGGACTCAGGGGGCAAACCATTAGTATCCAGAAAGACGAAATGGAGAAACGGAGGTGGCTGTTGTGTACAGTTTTGAAAAAGACTTAATGCTGACAAGTTCCATAAGTATCACATACCACAATAATGTCTGGGCAGAACAGCCTCAAATCTGGAAGAGATCTAACATTTCGTGCTCCTCAAAGTTTCTTTAACAGCATGCATCACCTGCAACAAGCAATAAACCCTATCTCTAGCTTATCTCGAAAGGACTCTGCTAGTTGGACCAGAGAGTGATTTTCCTCTATTGCATGAGACCAAGCATTTCTTGCACTTTCCTAAACTTAAAGAGAATGGTAGCAGCAACCTTCATCATGAACTGCAGTGAGTGTAGTGAGCTGGTACGGCCCATACAATGTGTAAACAGCGGTGCGGTCTTGATTTGGCTGGTCATTCAATACACGGTGAATAGCAGTGTAAGATCTTCAGACTCAGCTTCAAGTCACCTGCTCATACAGCACTGTCAGTAGCAGCGAAGAGCTGAAGGTTCGAGAACCCTACAGACAAGATTGTTGTGGCAATCCTCACCAAGAAAGATTACCCCAATCAACGGTAAAAGCATTCCAAACTTGCTAAGAGACACGCCTCAGCAGAGAGTTAGCAACTCTCTGAAGAATGACAATGAGTTAGTCCAAAGCAAATATAGGCTACACTGGATTTCTAGTCTAGAGACATTGCTGCAGCCTTCCCTCGAATCAGTGAGTTGATCGTCTGTGGAATTGATCCAGCATCAAAATTCAAAGGTGAGTGAGCTGACAAAGGCTCTGTGAGCAAAGCTTCAAATCCCTGGAATGCCTGGGGCAAAGTTAAAGTTGTGTAGTATTTCAGTCTGCAAAAAGCTAAATTATTTACATATTAGAATGAATGAGTGTTACTCCTTAGTCTAACTAGAAGAATCTTTTGTAGTCAACACCATTTAGTGTATTGCAAATACCATGAGGCACAGCTACACAAATGTAATTAAAATGGAATGAAAGAAATATTGATCTGAAGTCACAGACCAGGGGATGTGATGAAGCTGGTAATTAAAATGATAATGTTGGACTGATTAAAGGCCTAAGTGAACCTGTTCTAACAGGAACAGAGTCTGGGAGAGGGTCGTGTTTTCCAGGTTATGGAAAAGGCAGAATGACCTCCAGGATAGCTGTGAATCAATTCTTTAAATAGCGAGGTGTGAGATTCATTCAATAAACCATGATTAAAGAGCAACTTTTCTTTTGTTAAAAGCCACAAACAGAGGGATTCATTCATCGAAGCTGGGAAAAAAAAAAAGATGGGAAACCTCCAGTTAAGCTGTGAGAAGACAGGAGTGGTCCATTTTAATCACAATACAGGGTAAGGCCCTCCAGTACAGAAACAACGGTTAGCAACATTGCTACTACTGTGAATTATAAGCAGACAAAATATCCGATTACATACAGAAGGCATGGCAACAGAAATAGCATTGTCAGTGGAATCTAATTTCAGAGATGCATCAAATAAAATACAATCGGACATCTTGGAAGAAAACAATGCTGCCAAGTGGTGGCAGGAAATCTAACTTACTGTCTGATAATATAGTGACACTTGTCTGAGTGTCAATCTTGAAATTCTTGAGATGACCATTGATGTAAACATTAGCTTGCCAAAAAGTGATATTTAGGTAACATGTTTTGAATCACACTGGTTTATCTTCTGTTTTATGCTGTTTTACCTCATTATCCCTTACAATTGTGTTCTACTTCTGCACGTTTTCTGAGAGTGACCAATTGTCACAGCTAGTGCCCTGATATTAACAGTGGATACTTTATCTGTGCTTGTGTGGTTTCTTTGCTCCACAGCACTGACAATGACTTTTAAAGATGGCGCAGGTGCAAGGGATGCCAGTCTTTCAGCAGGTATCTGGTAGGTGATAAGTTGTTCCAGTAATAGCACGTGCTAAGATGGGGCTAGAATCAGACAAGAGGGATGCTCTGGAGGCAAAGCAGGTAGTTAATATTTGTTCGGACACAGTGTGAAATCACACCGGTCTCCGAGGAAGAAGCTCTGCAGAAAAAGAAAACAACTTACTGCAACGTACACTTAGCCAAGAATAACATAGGTTTTAGTCCCAGGTGATCACTAATCACTGCAGTTACCCTTGTCTTGTAACTTGCATTGTTGGTGAGCACCAAGTGAAGGAGCTTATTCCCTCTTGTTGGTTCCTCAACCAGCTTTTCCATTCCACTGTCAATAATCATGTTAAAGAGATTGTTTGCAGTCTTTTCACAAGCACGGTGATCTTGGATAATGTCTCCTGCATTCCATTAATATTGAGTTGAATAATGTCTCTTCCTGAACAGATGTGGAGTCGGACTTTGGATCTCTTTCAATATTTTATAAAGCTCCTCAGCTGTATCTTTAACATGTTTGAGTTTCTATGATAACCGCACTTCTCCCTTTGAATCCCCATTGATTCCATAATATTTCAACAATTTCATTGTTAGGGCTTTCCATTCTATCATGACTAGTTCAGTCCTACAGTCAATAGGACTCCTCCATAGTCTATCGTTTGCTTGTCTTTCTGAAAAGCTTTAGCTTTCTGAGACTACTTTAGAGATGTCAGTACCTGATTATAGCCACGTTTCTATCCTTTGGATAATATCAGGAACATGTAGCTTTCCTAACACTTTCAAATCAACTGTTTTATTCTTCAAAGTTCAGTTGGGGGCAAAGAGCTTTTTCTGAATTCTCCTAGTACTTTGTCATCTGATGCCATTGGACTGATCTTGCTTATCATCTTTTAATGGAGGCTGCCGGCCATTTGAAGGACTTTTCTCAGCCCCTCCTTACCCTAGGCCCTGGCTGTGCTCACAGCAGCCCAGTGTTGGACAGGGTACCTCAAAAAAGGTATTGTACACTGATGTGCATGTGCCAGTGATGCCTACTGCCAATTGGTGTAGCCTTGGACACTGGACCTTCTACCAGGTGATAGATTCCATGCCAAAAATCTGTGTGCCACACTTTGCACCATTTTGGATGTTCAGATGTTCACTTAATGCCAATAAAATAGGAAGAGTATTAATAAATCTAGGCCTTGTTTTTCCAAAGCATTGCAAATATAATGATTCTCAGGGAATACTCGTGCATCTCTTGGTGTTTGATAGAAGCAGGTATGAGTGGAGAACCGAGAGCAAATGCATCATTCCCCAGCCTGAGGCAACATAACTCTGACTCAAAGACCTGGTCGACAAGCCAGGCTACTCTCACATTTCAACCATTTTGCACCAGTTCACTAATTTTAATATAAGCATTGATTTAGCTAAATGGTCTGGAATGAACTTGAGGAAGTGGTGGAGGCTGGTGCCTGTACGAATAGGAACATTGAGGGATATGGGCCAAATGCTGGCAAACAGGACCAGATTAATTGAGGATATCTGGTCGGCATGGACAAGTTGGACCAAAGGATCTGCTTTCGTGCTATACAACTCTATGACTCTATGAATCCAACTCATAAAATTGCTCACTCAATTCTAACCAGCTCCCCTGTGCTTTAAAATCACAGGTCAAGGTAGTTTTAAAGCGGTCAGCCACATTACTCAGTTGGTACATGCTATTTGTGCGTGAATCTTTTGTTTAGAACCAGCAGGAACGTGAATAAAAGAAGACGTTGGTAATTTTTTTCTTTTCATGGGTGTTACAGGCCATGAGGCAGGCACTTACTGCTAAATGAAAAGCTGAACCTTCACTGTCATTCTGGTTTCAGCAAGACAGTGCTCAGCAACATGTATCATCAATTACATACTAACCTGGCATCAGGCTCTTTGTTTGTCACCACATTGCCTTCAGTTACGAAGATCACTGCAGCTGTGAATTTCACTGCTGCAGGCTCCTTTCTGACAGTGGAAGATCATTAAATTGAAATTGTAACAATCTGCAGTCAAACTTTCTCCAGACTCCATTGCCAGGGTAGAATTCCTATTTTATCCAGTCTTTAAATGTAACTACTACGAAGTAGCAGCATAGTAATGAAGTTAAATTAATGTAGATGAGACAAATAAGAAGATAGTTGCACTTAGCCTCAGAGCAGCAAAGAATATTCATCCCTGCAATTTCGGGTTATATGAACAATACATAAAAATCTCATTATACTTCTTGATGCAACTTACTTAGAAAAACATGTCAGTATTTTATTTTGGGCCAACAGCCTTTACTTATTTTATGTTTTGCAGTATAATGCTCAAAGTTGTACATGCCAATTCTAAGAAAACTATGAACGTTAGCATAAAGAAACGCCTGATGTGCTCAGACATGTCTCTTCAAGTGGGATGGTCATGGAGCTGTAATGAGATCTAATAAACCAGAGGCTCAGGCTAACGTTCTGGAGATATGGGTTCAAATCCCACCATGGCATGATGGAATTTAAAATCAATTATAAAAAGGAGCTGGAATTGAAAGCTATCCCCAGCAACGAAACCATCATCAATTAGTTTAAAAAAACCCAAAAGAACTGCGGATGTTGGAAATCAGAAACAAAAGTAGAAATTGCTGATAAAAACTCACCAGGTCTGGCAGCACCTGTGGTGAGAAAGCAAGCTGGTGCATGAATGCTCTCAAGATAGGAAAATCTGTTATGCTTACCCAGTTTGGCTTACATGCGACTCCAAACCCACTGCAATGTACTTGACTCTTAACTGCCATCTGTGAGCCACTCAGTTGCAGCAACTAAGAGTCGCAACAAATATCTTGCTGATGAAAGGTATTGCAGTATGAAAAGACAGTAAGTATTTCTACAGACATTTTAAATACAAATTAGAACATGAGTTCAGGGAGTTCATAATAGAAAATAAGGAGGTGGCAAATGAATTGAGCAGTATTTTACAGTGGCCTCCGCTATAAAGGACGCGAGGAATGTCCCAGGAACAGCTATAAATTTGGAAATGGAGGGGAATGAGAAACTCAGGAACTTCACAATCACCAGAGACGTGGTACTGACAATGTAATTGAAGCTGCAGCTGACATGTGTTCAAGTCTTGATGTACTTCATCCTAAGGATTTCAAAACAAATGGCAAGTAAGGCAGTTGATGCATTGGTTAAAGTTCTCCAAAACTCCCTTTGTTCCGGGACGGTCTCATTACGTTCCCAGCTCCACTGTGACACAGACCTGATGACCCACAGTAACAGCAACGTACAATCTGACTAGCTCAGTTCAAAGGGGCAAAGGCCAAAGGTGGCAGACTCACTGGCCCGGTGCACTGAGTGCCATACACAAATCAGACATTGGGTACTGTCCCCGATCCCCCCCCCCACCACGATAGCGGCGTCTGGCACCGGCAGATAAAGTGGTGCTGCATTCTGAAAATTTCAAGGCACACTTCTCATCTTGTCGTTGCACAGTGTACCGATTGAAAACCCCAGGTCTGAGGGGCAGCATATTGGTCTGGAGAGAAAACTGTTTGGTACCAGGAAGAATACAAATGGAATAAGTGTCTCTTCTCCAGGTTGGTAACATGTTATGAATGGTATGCCACAGGGATCGGTGCTAGCACTTCATCTGTTCACAATTACATAAAATGGATAAAACGACCAAATGTGAGATTGATCAATTTAACGTGACACAAAAAGAAGTAGGGAAGTCAGTTGCAAAGAAGACGGAACAATGAGACAGAGTGATATAGATAGGTTTAAGGGAGTGGACAAAGATCCGGCAAATGGCGTATAATGTGGGAAAATATGAAATTGTCAATTTTGGCAGGAAGAATAAAAAAAAGCAAATGATCTAAGATATTGCGGAGCTCTAAGATGCAGTGGGATTTAGGTGGCTTAGTGCATGTATCACAAAACAGCAGTTCACAGGCACAGCAAGTAACTAAGAAAGCAAATAGAATATTATCATTTATTGCATGGGGAATTAAATACTGTTGTACAGAGCACTGGTAAAAACTGTATCTAGGGTACAGTGTATAGTATTCACCTTTTTTAAGGAAGGATACAACCGGGTTGGAAGTCATTCAAAGAAGGCTTACCCAGACTATTACCTGGAATGGGTGGGTTACATTACGAGGGAAAGCGAGGCTTGGACCCACTTGAGTTTGGAAGGGTAAGAGGCAACTTATTTGAAACAATTGGGGGTTTTGACAAACTAGATGTGGAGAGGATGTTACATTTTATACAAAAATCAAAAAACTATGGGTCACTGTTTAAAATCGGGGGCCACAAATTTCACTCAGATGAGAATACTTTCCTCCAAGAGGCTGAGAATCTTTGGAACATTCTTCCTGAAAAATCTTTATTTTTCTTCATTACTTTGTATGCAAAAATGCATATTTGACAATACAATCAAATCAGCTATGGGCTTATTGAAGGGTGGAGCAAGCTCAAGCAAATGGCCCATTCCTGCTCTTTGTTAGTACATATCTATGTAGTGTTGAGAGAATTCCAACATTTGAAGGCATGAACAGTTCAGGTTGATCTCTGCTTGGCCTTATTAGATATGTAACTCACTGCCTAGCAGTACCTATGCAAAGGAGGTTTGCGTATATTGGTAAAACAGGATTAAAAGCAATGGCTTTTAACTATTTTGTAGAAAATAAAGAGAATTTATCCATTTATTTGAGGCAGTCAAACTAATATTGACAATTTTACACTTCCCCCAATAATTAAAATTACTCCCATTTTTCTGATCAGTTACTTCATGCTGTTCATGGAATGCAAATATACTTAAACTCACTGCCCCAGTTCCTTAGATTGCAATGACTATGAGCGCTTCACTGTCCGAGACACACATTGGGATATTCTGTCGACACGAAAGGCACTATGCAAACTGAAGCTCTTTCTATTATATTGAATAGGTCAGAAGGTTGGTAGATCAATGGTAATGCTCAACAATGAAGGCATTTCCCATATGATCAGTCTAGTCTCATAATATATGCACATGTTTCCGGAAACCATTAGCTAAAAGTGCCTTTTTCTACATAACCATGTGGATTATTGAAGTTAAGCCTTTCTGGCTAAATCAATGATCAAAACAGAGTTCCACTTTTATGGCTTAATTTATAATAAATGGTAGTGATTAATATTCCAAATGTTTAGCATTCATTTGTATAATTACTCAGTTCTCATTAAAGTCAGCATTACACCCACACATGGAACAAAGTGCTCTTCGAAACTCATGTTGATCTAATAAGTATCCATTTCAGTCTGTACCACATGAAAATTTATGGTCTAATTTTATCATGGAATTTCACAAGTTAAAAAAACAGCAAATCAAAACAACTTGTCTATCTTCTGGGTAGCCCACTTAGAATTTAAGGAATCACTTGTCGAATATTGGAGATTGCACATCAGAGGTCATAATTTTCAATCTTGCATGATCATCAAAAATTTATAATGAGAGAAATCTAGCATTTGTTTATTGGAATAAAGCTATGTTACAAAGCTATCCTTATCTCCTAAATGAATAGTATGCAATAAAACAAGAGGTTTTCAGGAAACAAATTAATTTTCGTAACGTGGCCAAACATTACAATTAAAGTTAATTTCTTGTTAGCAACTGAGGGTGGAATCTTATAAGGCCTTGAACAATGTGTGCTATGATGACAAATGGGGGAGAATCACATGAGAAGGCAGAGGAGGCCTTTCTCAATGGTAGGAGCAACAGTGTTCCAATTTCAAAGTGTTCTGGGTGTCAAAAAGAGATTGTTGCTCGGGAGCAGTGCGATTTCTATTAATATGGATTATTTCCAAAGATGTGTCATTAACTGCACATCTCATGTCACATATGCCGTTTCCTATCCTGGAGGGAACTGGACCTCAACAGTTCTCAATGTGAAAGTCAGAGCACGCATCCGATAGTTTGAGCTTCATCTCTTGTTCCCCCAGACTGCCCTCTTGGAACCAATATCTCAGGGTATGCTCCATTGACAGCAGGGACATGCATCCCACATCTACAGATGTTAGCATCTGACATGTGCCAGCCTCCTTGCATCATCATGGTATATCTCTGATCCATTGACAATATAGTTGTTCACTGCTATGTTGGACTTCAGGGCGGACTGGCACCCATCATTGTAATGCTGGTTTCAGCATACATTATAAGGGGAGACAAGTGCCCAGCTCACACACTGGGTCAAGCTCAGGGGTGCTGACTTGCTCCATCAGGGTTTACTCACTTTGAGCCTACCCGGATGCCTGTAGCAGCCCTACCTGTCTTGCCATGTCCTGGCTTTCTGAGGTATGCTCCGTCAGCTAAAACGGCCAAGCTCACAGCACTGCTGTATCGCTGCATTGTTTAGTGCAGGCACAAAGGCAGGAAGCTTGTCACGGTTTTCAGCAGTCCTCCATCAAGCCAAGGGAGACACCCTTCATACTCGGATACAAGCCCAGCAGCTTGGACACAGCCCAAAAGCAGCTTGGTGTGGTCAGCATCCCGTCCTTGAGAGGGATAAGGAGTCAATGGCCAAGCAGGCCTCCACCTGTCCTGACTCTTTCCACTGTTGGCTCTCTTCTCCTGAAATAAGAGAAAGAAAGATGAAAGTGGGTGCCACAACTGTTAGTGCTGCTACAGTTGGGGAAGATGGATGAGGTGTTTCAAAGGCATCAGTCAACTCTGCAGAGGCCATGCTGGGGTTTTGTGGGGGATGGGGGTGGGGTGGAGTCAATGAGAGCGAGTGACGGAAGATGCTACAAGCAACAATGTGAGTGGTAGAACTTGAAGTTTAGTGGGAGACGGGTACAGTGACAGCAATAGAATGAGATGTAGCAGAGAGAAGATGGTGGCACTTACACTGGCAGTGAAGGCCTTTGACCTTTTCCCTACAGTGCCGGGTATTCCTCCTCCAGCTGGCACAGACATGGGCTGCATCCTTGGACCAAGCCGCCTTGCCTTGTGTTGCATCTCTTCTGCCGTTCCCAGGGAGTAGGGCATCCTCCAGGTTCCTGTTCATAAAGAGGAGGGACAAGTTTCCCCTTATCTTCTACATGCTGGACAAGTATCAGGAACCATAACAGGGCAGCTCCAGACAAAAATCAGTGCTTGTCCAGGTCCACGTGCCTTTTTAAAGATGGCATCAGTGACAGGGATGTTGGTCTACTCCGAGAATTGGTGAGTTCTTCTGGCTATAGAGAGCTAGCATCAGACAAGATGGATGCTGTAGAGACATGCTAGGTAGTTCGTGAGGTGATGTTCAATCAGTGAGAAAACCCATTAGTATCACACAGGGAACCCGTCCATTGAACTCAACAAAAATGAAACTTAGCTGGGAAAAAAAAAAAATAACATTCAGACCTTAGTTCCTTATTTCATCTTTCATGGCAACCTGCTAAAATATGGTCTAAATTCTGGGTTGATATCCAGCTGCACAGACACATCTGCATGGACTGACTAACATTTCAGTGCAGTATTTAATAGTTAAATATGTGGATCATAGAAACTCTAATTTATAATTATCCAGCTGGATAGATATTAACTGACTTGACTATCATTTCTGGAAATAAATATTTATCAGTTTAATATTCAGAAGCAATTTTGAATACTCACTTCTTACCATTAGGTGCTGTTAACTTGCTTTTGAAGGTAGCTTACGTTTTTCAAATAAGTGCATATGCTGACATCTAGTGACAGTGACAGGTATTGAACTAAGTCTTGTACTAACTTGTGAACAGAACTCCTGAACGCTCAGTGCTAAAAGGAAAAAGAATGATTTCTACAGCACCTTTCATGACCACCTCATGTATCAATTGCTCTGCAGCCAGTGAGATGCTTTTCAAAGAGTCATCAGAGTTGTAATGCAGGGAACTAGGCAGCCTGACGTCAGCATAGCAAACTTCCATGTGTTTGTGACAATTTCTTAGAGCCATAAAGATCCTGGTGATGTTGATTCAGGGATACGCATTGACTTGGACACTTCTTTGACTGCCCTGCTATTTTTCAAAATAGAGCCACAAGCCCTTTTATGTCAACCTGAGAAAGCAGAGGAGCCTGAAAACATCACTTCCAGCAGCACAGCACTCTCTCAGTCCAGTACTGTGCTGGAATGCCAGCCTTCCTTTTCATGCTGAAGTTCTGGAGTGAACTTTCAGTGGGTATATTCATCAGGCAAAGGTTAAGAGCAACAGATTTGAGAACAGCTTCTTCACCGCTGTTATCAGACTGATGAACGGACCTTTCGTATATTAGATTTGATCTTTCTCTGAACCTTCCTCTGTAGCTGTAGCACTAAATTCTGCATTCTGTTCTATTACCTGATTCATTTATGTAAGGTACTATTTCTATGTTTAGCACAAAAACAATACTTCCACTGTATCTCAGACAATGTAACAATAATAAACCAAATCAAACCAAGAGTGCATTTTTTCCACGCTTTCCAGTGTCAAGTGTTTGAGGGTGGGGTTTTAGAGTTGAAGATGTTTCAAATGTAACATGGAGTTTTTTTAAAAAGTTTATTTCTGTCTAGTCTGCTTTTTCAGGTATTTTGAAGAACAATTTATCTCAATACGAAAAAAAAAATTTCACTGTCAGTGTAATGTAATATTTCTGAATCTTATCCCTATTGTTTGTTTTACTAGTTTCCATCCTGTCACACTGTTGACCATTTGTGTGAATTGGGGTGACCTTTAAATCTGCTTTTCCATTGAAACAAAAAAAAAGGAGTTTATTTTTTCAATACCTTTCCCTCATTTCCATGGAAACAGAGATGAGAATTGACTTTGCGGTTCACAAAGTCTGCAGCAGCTTGTCATTTTATCAGGAGGGATATTGCCAGGTGATGGGGATTTAAAGTTATGCATCAACAGTGGCTTAATTTAGAACAGGCATTTCACAAGCAAGGAAAAAAGATCCAAACCATTTTCAAAATGCATTCTTGTGGGGCTGTTGAGTCTCTTCGTCCCTTGAAGACTTTATTTATCTCAGTGATTTATTTCGCTCATCGCAACACATCTCCATGCAAACTTCAGAGCAGAAGACTGAGAATACTGGAAATCTGATTTAAACAGGAAGTGCTGGAAGCATTCCAATTCTGGCAGCATTTGTGGAGAGAGAAAGAGTTAGCGTTTAAAGTTCACAGAAGCCACAGGGTTATGATGATGCAGGAGGAGGCCATTTGGCCCATCAGGCCTGCACTGGCTCTGTTATCTTATCTAGCTCTGTTACTGAATGCCAACCCCCTGCCTGTTCACCAAAGCCCTGCACACCATTAGTATCAAAAAAAAATCATCCAATGTCCTACATGACCCTAATACAGAAATCTCTATTGGGATATTCAACTTGAAACTGTTTTCATTCAAGACCGATTGGTGGGAGTTGGCAAAAATCTCTGGTTCGGTTAGCTCTCCTGCTCTGGCAGGAAGTGCCTGCATAGATTTGCATTGCTAGGAAGTGGGGGCGGGGTGGGGTCGCAGGTGTGGGCTGCAGTTTGGTCAATCAACCTGGCAAACACCTTGGAGGGAGCAACAGAGCTGTTGCATGTTAAGGTGGACTGTTTAAAAGGCAGACCTCAGTTCTATGGGACTCTGTCCCACCTAGAACATAAGAAAAAGCAGTCTCGCCCTGACACCTCTCAGTCCCTCATCATCACATCTACCACTTGTGGATCTTTTTCAGTAATCTACTCCTTAATTTGAACAAGCAAACTATATTTTAATTGAAGTGTAAGGTTGCATGCTAAAAAGAATTAAAAGGCAAGTGACGTAGGGGCTTGAAGGACCGTAAAAGAGTGGAGGGGAATCATGAGAAAGATCTTTTGTACTCACCTTTTATAAACATCTCTCCATCCAGATTGCGGCTAACAAGATCGGAGGTCCTTCAGAAACTGCCCTGATTCTTTGTCAATTGCACAGGATCTGGACATACCTATGCCCACAATTGTGTCTGTCATTCATGTTGGGAATGCAGGGTACAGACTCCACAACTTGAACCAGCCCATGGCCTTTGTTATGACCAGGTGAAAGGGGCAAGGTGAATCATTTTCCCTCTCTTTAACTCCATTCAGTTGATCATTACAAAGATTTCAAATTCCTTTCATCCTGCAGCCTCTCACTACATTTAAAATATTGTTTGCTAGTTCAAATTAAGGGAGTCAATTAGATACTTTTCTTGAATGAAATAAATAAAAAAAAAAGTTATTTACTAAACTTAAAAACTGCCATCAAGCACACAGACGCAGATATAAATAAATAAACTAGGCAACAGTGTTTAGTATTACAGAAAGGGAATAGCCAAACCCCTCTGCTAATTAAACTAAAACACAAGTTCCAATCTGTAATGACAGGAGTAGGGGGTATCCCTCCAATAAATTACTCCCAAAGCACCCAGAGAAGCTTGACTTTTCCCTTGTAATCTATTAAAACAGTGGTTAAAAGAAAGAAAATCCCTGATCTCCACTTTACAAGTACTGAGAAACAATTTATTTATTTAACCCAACAATGAACAAGTTAACAGAATTACTAACAAACCAACAATCCCCCTGTAGACTACTAACTACTTCCTAACTGGTCTAAATTCTGCTAGAATATTGTTCAAATAAACACAAGTCCCACTTTATAAACCCAATTAATAAGAGAACAATGAATTATAACTTAACCTCTCCAAATTCACACAGATTATCTTCTGGAATATTCCATCTTTTCCAGTCTCTTCACAAAAATCTTTCTCCCACTAATTCTGCTGTCAGGGATGTATTATCTCTATAATTTCTTCAATGAGGACTTTGTGAGCTAAAATATCACAGTACCTTTGATTAATTAAATGCGCTTTCTTTGAGAGCTGAATGGTGCTGCCAGTGGCCAGTGACTCTCTCCAGTTTTCCAAATGCCTTCATCTTATATAACCATAATGACATAATCAAATTCTTATGATATGATTGGTTTCAGGTTGTCAACACCATCAGATTTAAATTCAATTGACTTTCTGTATATAAGGTGCTTGATTTAAATTAATTGGCCAAATTCAAACTTGTTATCTTGGAAAAAAGATGCTGCTTGGCTGTTCTATAAAAAATGTTTCCATTTGGGTGCTCTCTGCGCACTTGCATTTATAAACTTCCAAGCACAGACAAACCACAAGCCCTTAAAGGGACCACAGCACTCTTTAGCCCACGATCATTTTTACCAACAAATTCTAACTTCGTGCCTTCCAATTCATGAATACTCTACCCAACTTCATAACACAAGTTTAAAAAAAAAGGGAAAATCAAGAATAATCAGTTTAAATGTTCTTACTGTCCAGCCTTTAACCTGTGACCATAGTTATTTAAATAACGGCTTGTATCCTAATCAATAGCATAATTATAAGTCTTTGAGTTTGAATCATAGAATCCCTACAGTACAGAAAAAGGCTAGGTAGCCCATCGAGTCTGCACCAATCCTCAAAAGAGCAGCCCACTCAATCCCCATAACTCCTCATTACCACAGCTAATCCACCTCACCATTCCTGGATACTATGTTCAATTAGCATGGCAATGCACATATTTTCACTGCAGGAGTAAACCAGAGCACCCTGCAGAAACCCATGTTGACACAGGAAGAACATGCAAACTCTACACAGACTAGAATTGAACCAGGGTCCTTGGTACTGAGAGGCAGCAGTGCTAACTACTGTGCCACCATGCTGAGTTGTTGGTGAGTGGATATTTCTCCTATTTGCTTTACCACTGGCATCATTTTTTGAGAAGCCAAAAGCAGCAGGCAGACAGAGCATCATGTTGTTCAGCTGCCAAATCTATTTTTTCTCTTTCTCCTCCTCCCAAAAGCAGTTGCCTGAATTGTAGTTCATTTATTTTATCCTGTATCTGGCTGCTCTTTTTCCTTCAGGCTGGATAATCTGCAGGTAATTGTCATCTTCAGTATGTGACACTTATCCAGAAAGCTGTAACTCAAATATGAGATATAGATCTGAGTTTCAATGCCGTTTTACAATATGTTAATTTTGACCGATTCTGGTTTCCTGGTCAGGTGATCACTGTGGCCATCTTAAATCACCAGTGTTGGTTTTGGAAAATCCACTTTAGTCTATATAAGTTTCCAGGTGTGAAACAAGATTTCTGGAAAACAAAAATTGATAGATCGTTTTCACAATTCTCCTAACTCCTTATAAAGCCTTCATTTTTTTGGGGGGCGGGGGTGGAATTGGGGAAAGAATGGCAACATCTGGAATGGGATCAGGAATCCTGGAATCAGGTCCTGACCACCATTTTCACACCTTAATAGAGTGTCTACAATTCCAGGGTCTTTAACTTGGTTTCTCCCTCCATGGATGTTACCCAATCTGCTCAGTATTTCCAGCACTTTCAGATTTGATTCCACACAGACGTATTTGGTCCACAGTTGTATTCAAATTAATAGGCATCCCCAGACTATCATTATACTGGAGAATTCTGACTACTGATTGGAATTTCTGCTGACTTAATTAGAGATGAAATTTAGGATGCAGCTCATTAGAGATTATTGATCAAAGTCAGAATTATCTCCTTATTGACTGTGGGGTTCAAATGTTGTGATATCAGAGTGATCTTTTCCTTAGTGTCTAAATATCAATATACAAGCATTATTTCATATATTTTGTTTCAAATTAATTATGGTAAACACTCGTGAAGATATTAAAAAAACTGAGTGCACAAACCTTTTTATACCTTCAATTTGCCTTTAGTAACAACCAATTAAGTTGAGTTCTACATTGAATAAATTGGTAACAATACCCTCTATATTGCCACGTTTAAAGCTCAGACAAGGCATCTTGACATTTCAATGAACTCTGAGAGAGAGAGAAAAGTGTGTAACACGCACGCTAACACACAGTTGATAAGACTATTCTCCTGCAATTTTCTCCCAAGAAATGTTTCAGTAGCATTTAATCTGTGGGTGGGCAGAACAGAGCGATCACAGGAATCATCTCACCAATTACGTTCTTTCTCATTATTTACATTATAAAACCCAAGTTCAGACTCACTGAAACAAGGCAGCTTAAGCTATTATTTGAATACCTTTAACAATAAAAAAGCTTTGCAAATATGCTTAATTGAAAGTGTAATATGTTTAAATCGTCAGCATTTAAAAATCTTAATTAGAAGCTAAAACCTGTTAATAAACCAGTCAACATCATCATTAACTGTACTCTTTCACAGTAAAATAAATTGAAGTTTTGCATCTTTGATACATCGCAGAGGCATAATGGCCAAAGAAATGGATATTGAGCCACAGAAGATGAAATGAGGAGGAATAATCAGGGCTAAGAGGGGAGGTAATTGGGCCATGGAATTTTAGAGAGTGAGGTTGAAGTAGTTGAAGGCTGATCACGAATGTTCATCAGAGAAGTAGGTGATACCGAACAGTTGAGAAGGTGACAAGTGAGGAGTTTGAGGTTTGGGGCTTGGGGTGGTGGGGATAGGTATTTTGTGGAAGGTTGTGGCAGAGTGAGAGTTTTGTGGAGCAGGGCAAAACTTGGACAGGGAAAGAGCATGAAGGAATTTAGACAAGATTGATGATCATTTAACTCTGAGGAAGTTAGGAGTAATTGATAAATTAGACTTGGTCGAGGGTGAAACGTTTTCGACGAATATTGAATGAGTGGAAGCTCATGGAGGGTGGAGGCATGTATTCAAACAGATGGATGAGCATGCATTTCCACATCAGCTAAGCCAAGGTAATACTGAAAACAGGCATTGTTCTACTGTTTTTAATGGGAATAAGATTGATGCCTCTGGATAGATGTCACATGATCCTGACAAGCTGGGAGTCACTTTAATAAAGGTGATAGTGATATTTGTGGTAGACTGGTAATCCAGAGACCCAGGTAATGTTCTGGGGACTTGGGTTTGAATCCTGCCATGGCAGATGATAGAATTTGAATTAATGAAATAAAACTGGGATCAAGAGTTAAACAGTGAAATGATTTTTAAGAAAAACGCATCTGGTTCACTAATGTCCTTTAGGGAAAGAAACTGCCTTCCTTACCTGGTCTGGTCTACATGGGAGTCCAGACTCTCAGGAATGTGGCTGACTGTTAACAATTAGGGACGGTGATAAAAACTAGGCAATACCCTCATTCCATTAATGAATTAAAAAAAAAATTATTTCTGTCCCATATATCCTAAGTATCCCAATTCTGCAGCATTTAAATGATCAGCTGACTCCATTGAAACCAAATTTTGGAGTCCCAGTATGTGGATGTTCAACTAAGCCTGACCTCAGTGCAGTTATTTTGGATAGCTAGGGTACCCTTTGGAGAGTGACCTACTGTAGTGAATATGGTCCACCTTGTGAGGGGTGAGGGATGAGAGGTGAGGGGTGCTGGGAACGTTAACTGCGGAGAAGATTGTCAAATGCATAAACCCCTTCAAACAGTCTGACTCATGAAGACCTGCCAAGAAGTGTCAATATGTGCCAAAATTTGTATATATAAATACAAGAGATTGTTTTCTGATTAAATGTCATCTCTAATATAGAAATTGAAGTAATAGAACTGTACTATATACATGCGTACTTGTGGATACTCAATGAGGTGGCATGGTAGTGGATGTAAGGCTGGTGGGTGGAAGTAGTTGATAAGTTGGCATTGGATATGAAAGACCATGGGGAATGGGTAGAGGGTATTAGGTTGCACGATTTGGCTTGAGTGAGGGACAGGGAGAGTGTGTGGTTGGGGGAGAATGAGGATTAAGGCCTGGAAGGCATGTTTTATGTTTCTCCTCCTTTTTGGTGAGGTCAGAAGTCACACAAACACAAGGTTATAGTCCAACAGAAACAAAAACAGAAATTGCTGAAAAAGCTCAGCAGGCCTGGTAGCATCTGTGAAGAGAAATCAGAGTTAATGTTTCGGGTCCAGTGATCCTTCCTCAGACTTTAGTCCAACAGGTTTATTTGAAATCACAAGCTTTCGGAGTGCTGCTCCTTCACCAGGTGAAGTCATATTGGTGAGGTAAGATACTCTTTTGGATGTCGTCCAAGAATATCTGTAGGATTGTGAGAATGTGTGTCAAAAGTGCATGCACGCACTGGATTTGGCTAAGTTGTTAAGAAACCTTCCAAAGAAAAATGTGGAGTTAGAAAAAGAGTTTTAGCTACTTCAGGCTGCCCTAAAGAACCACAATAGGATTCATACTGCATGCCTGATTTCCCAAACTATCATTTAGAGCAGCACTCTCACCTGGCCATTTGCCCTCAAGACTGAAAGCATGGCAAGAAGTGGGTACAGAAACTTTGACCCCAGACCATGTGCCCCACCTCACAAGGTGACAGTGAGGGGTCAGGCAGCGTCCAGCCAGAGGAGAAACCACACCCAGGCCTCTTTCCAGTTTCCAGTCAGGACACTGCAGAGTTGGTGATGTCCTCCCCTTCCACCCTCTCTGTACCCTCCAAACCCTGGACATTAAAGCTGAGGTGGGTCAAAACCTGCCTCTGGCAAGAAGACCATTGGCATGACTGGCCTGCCTAGAACAGAGCTCCCAGGGTTGTCATGCTAACATCCAGGGTCACCGGTTCTGACAGAGCAGGCTCCCTCCGCCCCAGCCAAGGGGTACACTCAGACATGGTGGCATTACAGCATGCTGTGTCCCCACAATTAACTTCCCCCAGCTTCCCTCTCTCAACAGCAGCTGCTGATAACGAGTGGACCTCCCTGAATTTTAATGGACAGACTCTCAGGACTAACCATGGATGACCTCCTTTACCACCTTAGATGGCTTGACCAGATCCCCAACTAACTTCCTGCAACTCCCCAGACTTAGTTGAACTGGATCGATAGGGCTGCCAGTGGTGTACTCGCCATACTGTAGAGGTATGGGCACCCCTGACCGAAGCCACCTCATTGCAGCAGGACCAATACTGGAAGCTGCCCTGGACCTACTTGCCATGGTTCCTGACTGACATGCATTTCCCTTGACTTGCCTGAGGGCTACTCCCCCTAGATTGAGAGACCTGGCCATTTGCTTTCAGCACATGCAATGCATGTGTGGGACTGTGAGATTGTTGTAGCTTGGCACATCCACCTACAGACTGATGGCTGCTGGCAAACATGACAAGTCGATCGGCCTTGTGCCTGTGCAAAAAAACACAAGTCAGGATTGAAGTCGTGTGAGCCTGTAAGCTGCAGTGGAGCAGGTCTAGTACCAAAAGGCAAGGCAGAAATGCTGCGAGTATTGGAGTGTGCACAAAGTGAACAAGTACAAACAGCAAGCAATGATCCCTGAGGTACCCCTTGGTTGCAGTCCATGATTTGAGTGCCTGTCCCTGTGCACAAAGTGTCCTACCTGCTGCCTTCCAATTAAATGTTCTTGTACGTTCCAGAGTGCAGCTCTGAGGAGCAGAACCACACTGTAAATGGACTGGAAATGTGCTACAGTGATACAGCGAGGGCTGGCATCCACCACCAATCAATGACCTTAAGAGGTAAATTAATTACCACTTTGAGGCCTCAAACTTGCCACTTCCTTGATTACTTGTCTTCTCAGCAGGCAAAAATGTCGCTGGTTTCCCTACTGCGTTAACTGGCAATGACCTGCCTTTGGAGCTAGGGAGGGGGTCCTCAGATTGCCCGATCTCTGGGCAATTGGTGGCACAGATTTTGCTCCGGCCTAGGGCATTGGCCTGTGAAAGCCGCAAATTGTCCTTGTCCCTGACGGCCCTGACTCCCCTGTCCCTGTGACCTCCCAGCACCACATAAGAAACTTCTCACTGTTGAATTCCCTACTGAGGAGTAGGCCTCGCCAGACCACCTTTAGGACCCAGAAGCTGCCGGCTTCTGAATGGTCAGCATTGGGGGGCCTGCAATTGGCCAGGATATTGACTGGAGCTTGTCCAGCCAGGTCTTAAAAGGCCGACTGGCAGGATGAGCATTCGAGGTCGATGAGTGAGTTGACTTGGCTAACCCACATTTAGTCTCAAAGTTGGAATATGGCAGCAGTTGACTCTTAGCTGCCCTCTAAAATGGCTGAGTGAGCCACTCCATTAAGGACGGCAACAAATACAGTCCTTGCCAGTGACACCCACATCCCATGAAAGAATTAAGAAAAAGCCAATAGAGGAGTTTTCATGAAGGATTGTGGCAGGAGGAGGAAGTCTGTACCATAGTCACAATTACGTGTTTATCAATGGCTCGTTTGTGAAAAACACAAAGTTTGCGGCCAGTTTGAGCAATAAACAGCATAAAAGAGAGATGGACTTAACACTTTGCCAGAAAGGCAGCAAAACATAGATATGGAAGCACAAAGCTTTCCAGCTTTGATACAATGCAAAATAATCTTTTGAACTGTTCACATTTTTTTAAATTCTCCTATGTGCATTGTGACATTATTAAACACTTAACATAGCATGATAACATCGATGACTTTCATGGCTACTTTGATCAAACAAGCAAAATCGGGCATTGACCGTGCTGGATATTAATGCTCTAAACTTTATGAAGCAAACCACTCCGAGATGTCTTCCGACAGTGTTGATGCACCATTAAACTCTTTCATGGTAAAGTCAGTTTGAAACAAAAAAGGTTTCCTATACAGAAGCCTATTGATTTGAACACTTGACACACCTAGCATTTTATGACAGGGAGGTATTCTGGTGAGCTGTTCCCAGGTCTGTGTGAGTGCTACACTATCCAAGGCCACAAGGAGGTGCACACAAACAATTCAGGGAGTTGGTGCCTGATTAATTTGTCAGTGGAAAAGGAGTACAGAAAGGATCCGAGTTCAGACACATCAGGGAACTTGCCATTCTTGCCAATATTGTGGGGGGACTTGCCAGTGTGGATACCTGAAGGATGCTTCTTCTTGTGGGTGTGACTAAAACTAGGGGAAGTAGTTTCAGAATAATAAGTCTCCCTTTTAAGACACGGAAAAGGAAACTTTTATTTTCTCTCAGAGGGTTGTTGAAATGTGGAATTCACTTCCCCAGAAAGCAGTGAGGCAGCAGCTTAAAAGTGATTTAAGGTTAAGTTAGAAAGGGTTTTGAAAGAAAAGGGAGCCAAAAGTATTGGGGTCAAATAGGAAAATGCAGGGGAGATCACATCCAGATCATTGATTATTGAATGGGGAGGCAGGCCTGAGGGGCCAAATACGTACTCCTGTTCCTCAATCCTAAATTTCTACGTTCCTATGTACATGGAGCGTGGAATTCAATGACTCATTCCATTTCTTCCCCTCTCTGTGATTGAATAAAGTCGTTGTACCGCACACAATGGACGTTTTTTTGATTGTAGGCCAAGTTAAAACTTTTAAAAATATAAACTAAATAATGAATGTTAAAGGTTTGTTTCATTTTAATACTATTCAAAACTGCCATATAATCCTAATTTCCAGAAGGGGTTTTACCCAAGCCTCTAGAAAATTGCAGCAACTGTATTCAAACCTTCTGGCAATAAAGGCCAACATAACAGTTGCCTTCCTAATTTCCTTCTGTACCTTGACATTAGCTTCCAGTGACTTTTGAACAGGGACTCCCAGGTCCCTTTGCATAGTGGCACAGTGGTTGGCACTGCTGCCTCACAGCACCAGGGACCGGGTTCGATTCCAGCCTCAGGTGACTGTCTGTGTGGAGTTTGCACGTTCTCCCTGTGTCTGCGTGAGTTTCCTCCCACAGTCCAAAGATGTGCAGGTTAGGTGGATTGGCCATGCTAAATTGCCTGTAGTGTTCAGGGTGGTAGAGGGTGCATATTAGGTGGGTCATGGGTCTGGGTAGGATGCTCTGAGGTTCAGTGTGGACTTGTTGGGCCAAAGGGCCTGTTTCCACACTGTAGGGATTCTATGATTCTATCAGCACCAACTAATATGGGGAAGTGATGACTTTATGGTATTATCACTAGACTATTAATCCAGACAGCCAAGTCTGGGGACTCAGTTTCAAACCCATCGTGGCAGATGGTGGGAATTTGAATTCAATTTGCAAAAGATCTAAGGATGACCATAAAACTGTTGTTGATTGTCAGGAAAAACCTGTATCCTTTAGGGAAGGAAAGTACTGTCCTCTCCTGGATGGGCAATAAATGCTGGCCTAGCCGGTGGTGCCCACATCCTGTGAATAAAGTAAAAGAAATTCTGATAATTTAAGAAACGCCCCGCATTTCTCTGTTTACTACTTCACTTTTATTTTTACATGATCTTCCATCTGCCTTGTCTTTATCCCCTCATTAAATCCTCTTGAATGCTGTTGGCATTGCCTTCACAACTCACATTTTCATTTCATTTTGTGCTACCACATCCAAATCATTTTGGTAGATTGTGAACGTATGGCCCAAGCAATGATCCTTCTGGCACCTATTAGTCACAGCCTAAAAATGACCCGTTTATTCCTTCTCTCTGTTTATGTATTCAAAAGAAAATGGGAAAAAGACAGTTAATGAGAGGCAATAGTACACTTACATTTGTTACTTTGACAGCTTTATTAAAGACTAGATATGAATGCTAGGTGTAAATGTAATCTTTTAGGACATCATGAGCCCTTTGGCTTCGAAACTAATGGATATGCATTCATTGCCTTTCTAAACATGGTTCAAACCCACGGACAGACATAATTAAAGAGCTTAAGATGCTCAAAACATGCTTCACTCATTATTAATAAAAAGGTAATGGAATAAAATAAAATTAGAATAAACATGCAATTCAATTTAGGATTCTTAATTACTAAATATTATGCATTCAAGCCGTGGAGTCACAGGGATATCAGTAATTTTCAATTCAGACAATACAGTGTTCCTCAAATTACCTATCATTATTCACTGAAATGGACTCTTCTATTTCTAGTTTAAACTGTGTGGAATTTATCTTGAGGTTGAATCAATGTTTGCATTCAGTTGAGAATGAACTTCTCCCAATGTATTTGCACAAAGAGGAATCACTACTCACGTGGCAATTGTCTAAGTGACAAGAATGCTGATGCTACTTATTTTTCTTCTGAATACTCACAAAAATCTATTACCTTTTATCTGTGCAACAATTTATCCAGCTTAGCCAGAGAACATGATGACCCCAGAGATGTCCGAGTAGTTCTACAGGATGCAAAATCAATCATTGTTAACTGTGAAATGAATGGTGGCATCACATTTGCATTACAATGCCAGATGGCAGCACACTTTATGAACTGAATTTTGCTGCTCCTGCAGAGATGAGCTTGGAGTTGGGACTGGCAGCAAAACTGGAGAATCTTCACACAACCCCCACCTCTAGGCAATCTGTTTGTGCCACATCTACTTACCAAACCGGAGCAGCTAACAGTATCTAGTTGAACTAACTGTCTATAGTATTCATCATTGGTGGTCCCTCGCAGATGAGGATGACTCTTCCACCCTCAGGGTGAGTGTAGGAGGCCGGACAGACTGATGTGGCTGCCGCAGGTTCTGTTACACTTGGGGCAGGTGGTGGTCATGGGAAGGGGTGGATGGGGCATTGGCGTGGCAGTGTGCCCTTTTCACTTGGCTTCCCCTTTTTCCCGATGGTAAGCCTCAAGGTGCTCAGCGCCTTCCTGGATGCTCCTCCTCCACTTTGGACGGTCTTGCGCCAGAGATTCCCAGCTGTCTGTGGGAATGTCGTACTTCACCAGTGAGGCCTTGAGGGTATCACTGAAGCGCTTCCTCTATCCACCTGCCGTTTCGAAGCTGGGAGTAGAGCACCTGCCTGGGAAGTCTCGTGTCGATCATGCGGACAAAATGACCGGCCCATCGTAGCTGATCAAGGGTAGTCAGTGCCTCGATGCTGGGGATGTTCGCCTGCTCGAGGACCCTGGAGTTGGTGTGTCTTTCTTCCCAGCAGATTTGCAGGATCCCGTGCACACGGCACTGGTGGTCCTGCTGCAGTGCCTTGAGGTATCTGCTGTAGACAGTCCACATCTCAGAGTCATAAAGGAGGGTGTGAACCACCACAGCTCTGTAAACCGTGAGCTTGGTGTTGGATCTGAAGTTGTTGTCCTCAAATACCTTTATCTTCAGGTAGCCGAAGGCTGGGCTAGCACGCTGGAGGCGGTACTAGTATTAACACTGTTGGAGAGAAATGGTTTCCAAGTGTATTATTATTAAATATTCTTAAAGAACAGAAAGAAAGGGATACGTAAATTTTGAAAGCCTTGAAGGCATGCTTTAAACTCCAAGCGAAAGCTCAATATTTGGCCCAAGGTGCAAAAGAATCCATTGATTAATATGCGACAGAATTAACACAGCTTGCAGTATCCTCTGATTACGGCAAGTAAAAGACAATCCAATTAAAGACTGGATTGTCTAATGTGAGATCCTACCGTGAGAGCACATCTACTGTGAGAGGAGAAATTTACTCTAAGGAAAATGATCGCATATGCAGAAATGCTGAGGTTGTGAATCAGCAGCTAATCAGAGCTTGTCAGATGAACCTGAAGCTCGACCAGAAAAAGAAATGCAATTGAAGATGCCTGAAGTCAAGCATTTAGGTCATGCTCTGTTAGCAAAATGTCTTCACCCCGATCACACAAATGAGAGCTGTATCAGCAATGTGACAACTAACAGATGTAAAATCAATTCAACAATGTATTGCATTCAGTAACTACTTATCAAAATTGTTTAAATCTGACTTCAGATTGTGAGCCATTGCGCCAATTCACTGCCAAGGATGTGAAATCGTGTTGGGGCACAGAACAAGGAGCAGCATTCACTGAAATCTAACAGCCAGTGATACCAACACCAGAATAAAACAAAGAACTGCGCGTGCTGGAGATTTGAAACAAGCAAAAACAGATATTACTGAAGAAACTTGGCAGAATCACCAAAGGAATCACAATGAAATCATGCAAATCTAGCACTTCTTGAGTGGAGAAACAGACCTATTGAAAGAATGGAAAGTAGTCCAGTAAAAGGCTAATGTCACACCAATACAAACTACTTTTCTCATAGCAAAACAATCTACTGCTTTTTATTTGTTCATTGGATGCAGGCATTAGGCCAGTATTTATTCCCTATTCCCAATTTCCTAGAGGCCAATTGATCTAGGTTTGGAGTCACTTGCAGGCCAGGCCCAGTGAGGATGACAGATTTCCTTCAGTCAAAGATATTTATGACAGGTGGGAGTGACAAATTCATGATGTAACGGCAGAAAACTAAATTTCACATGGAGAAAACCACCAAACCATTGTCAGACCTACGCATAGGAGAAAGAGTCAGGAAACAAGCCTTCAATACTCTCGACAAAAGTAACCCAAGTGGCAAGTAGGTTATGTGTAAAGCATTTATCACCTCAATTATAGGCAGTGGAAGTAAACAATACCTTGGATTGCATTGCTGGGATGAGTTCATTTTGAAGAAAGGAACCCTGTTTTCACTCATGCTTTCAGCTCCCATCAATTAAAGATCTTCCAGATTTGCGAAATAAAATCTAATACTGCTTCATATTTAAGCGATAAGCACTCGCTTACCTCAGGGCTTTCTCTGCTATGCCGATGTAACATCAGCAGAAACCCCATTAACTCGTGTAAACAGAAAAGCCATTTGAGAGATGTACAGGGATTTCCTGGTCTTATCCATTTTGGTAATAACAACAATTTGGATTTATATAGCCCCTGTAATGCAGTCAGATGAGCCAAGATGCTTCACAGGAACTTCATCGAACAAAATTTGATGTTGAGAGACAGCAGAGTTAGCGCTTTGAGGCCAGCGACCCTTCTTTAGAACTGTGTTCTCTGCCACTTTATTCTGAAGAAGGGTCACTGGACTCAAAATGTTAATTCTGCTTTTCTTTCTGTAGATGCTGCCAGACCTGTTGAGTTTCTCCAGCAAATTCTGTTTTTATTTCAGATCTTCAGCATCTGCAGTTCTTTGTCTAAGTTTAACAGTTGACATTGATGAACATAATGCGATATTAAGACAGATAACAAAAATTTAGTCAAATGTGTTGCTATGATGGGCAAGGGTCCCTAATACACAAAATTTTGAGGCAGGATACCCCAAATGGTTATGTCCCTGGGTAAGGAGCGATGAACTGGCTCCCATTCTAAATTCAACCCCTCTCTTGATTGGTCACAGTGAGGTTAATTTAGAAAGGATCACTTCCCTCTTTTCTTCCAATTATTCATTTTTTTTAAAGGAGACAAATTAACCAGGCAATCCTGAGTTTAAAAAAAGATGAACACATTAGATACGAAATATGAGAAAAGACAATAAAATGCACACCACGTACAGATGGATTCGAAATATAAGTTGAGTAAAATGATAACCGTTAGAAATATATATGAGCCAAAACAAAATGTAGATTGAGGAATGTTATGGTTGTAAAGTTGAAAGATACTGTTCAATATTCTTGGCTTTGTAAGTTACTTGACAGGCTTTTGCTCTGGTTCCTTTTTGACAATGATTTCAAAGGCTGAGCTGGCTTCCAGCACTCAGAGAGAGACTTGATTTTCTTTACCTGCAGTGCAGAAGTGACTAATGGTTGTCCACAAGCTGCTACCTTTGCAGCACACTAATATGCATGAACGCATCAGCTCATAAGCACACTGAGGTTAGGGTTGCAGGGGTATTTAACCTTGTTCTTATGTATTCCTGCAAGGGTAAAACACAAACATGTCTCTTGACTCATGTCTACAATCTGGTCTATAACGTAATGGTGAAGGCTTTCTTGCTGAGAAAAGAGTCATTAACACTATATCTCTTCCTTTTAAGTCCCTCTGTTTGAATTATCCTGAACATTCTACAGGTGTGACATTGCATGGATTCACACTATGGCTTACAGGAGTCAGTGAATTCCATTCTCAAGATTTACGTTATTAGCCATTCTTGGCTTGTAGATCTTTGTTTTTTTTTTAAAAAGAAACACATATTGTTTAAAAGTTCAGAATTCCCATAAGTAGTTGAGGGTTATAATCTGTCTTTGCAGCAAATGAGTTTTAAGGAGCATCTGAATGGATGAGAATGAGGAAGAGAGGCTAAGAGGTTTAGACAAAGAATTCCAGAGTTTATGTCAAGGCAGTTGAATGCCAATGATAGAGTGTTGTAAATCATGGAACAGCGATTTGAGGAGTGCAGAGAAGTCAGAGATCTGTAGGGCTGAAAGAAGCTGCAAAGAGGTATGGAGGTGGCAAGGCACCTCTTAGCATTTTACTTTTCGTTCTGATAACTTAATAATGATATTCAAGAAAACCCACCAAAATATTGCAAATGTAAACGAAGAACATTTCAGAAACATTTACAAAGTTGTAATTTGATTCAAATCAAACCATTAGAGCATTGAGTTTTATTGTTAGAGGTTTTGCACAGAACATGAATTCAAATACCGAAGTTGCCATTAGATTGAGTGCAATAACTTGTGACACAAGACCTGATGTGTTATAAGGGGTCATTTGAAGTTACTGCTTGACTTGATGAGAGTCTAGTTATATAGGTCATAAGGACCTCCAGTTTTCTGTAGTGACTTCCAGTGAACCAGAATCACTCATGTTCTATTGTTCGCCTATCATCAGGTTTGATCTCTGTACTCTACAAAATAAATTAGAAAGTAAAAATCCTAAATTCTAAGGTCAACTGCTAATGGCTGCTTGAGATTAGCACTGAGGTTAGCCTTACAGGCAAAGATTACTTTGCTATAAGCACTCTGCGGTTTAATTAATGGCTTACAAAATTTCTGTTAAAAATAATGAGCACATTTTCTGCTTCAGTGAAGAATTGGCAGTAATCTTAACTTCGAATCACTTGAAATAAATGCCAGCTTTATCTCCCAGCAGAAATGAAATTACTTTTCCCTTTCCAGCTCTTGAAATTAAATGACATTTTAAAAGGGGTTACATGAAGGCATTTCACTCACAATGGGCAGTCTTAGGCTGTTTCATTTGCACAAATATCAAATGTTGGCTTAAAGTGACTGCTTTATAATCAGTGAAAGCTGATAATCTAAACACTTAGGCGCATTGTGTTATCTCATGCAAAGTGTTGCCAATTCATCGTAAAGCTTCAGTGTTAGGTGAGCGTTGCTTTGATTCTTCTGTTGCAAATTGTGCCAGCAATGGTGACTACTCCCTCAATCTCAACAACTGGTGATTATTCACATGACTGTTGCTTTTTTTAAAACAAAGCTTACCATGTTAGTATACCATTTTCATGAAATAAATGCTGATCAATTGCAATCCAACTTGCACAATGCAAACATCCCAGGCATCACAGCTTAATGCAAAGGGAGTCAATCACCCAGACTTTGCATTCCTTAATCCATATGGAAGCAATGGGCACGACATTCTTGTCTCCACCAGTATCAGAACAGAGGTAGAAGCCTTTTAAAGATAGTGGGTCGTACCTGATTCCCACCCACATTTCCACTTCCAGCTAGTTTTGCCAGCATAGGATAAGGATGCACCCTTGAAGTTGCCTGGTCCGTTGTGGAGTTGGTCATTTCAGACCTGCACAGTTTTGAGGAGTTTGTCCAGGTTTTGAGGGTGGCCTTCCTCCTGCCTGCTGGCCTTGCCCTCAAACTGCCTGATGTTTTATGGAGGTATGGGTGGTGTGGTGAGTGGCGGTGCATATATCGGATTCTCCGCCTGCCTCTGAACATTTCAGATTTTAAGTCACCACTTGACAGTCGCACAGGGCTCAGCCTGCTGCAGCCAAAGTTTTAGCCACTGCAGAGCCAAGACCATACGATACAGGAGCCCGCCAACTTTAGTTGCATGACATGGTATCAAGCAGTATGGAATCCTACATTGGGTGCCCTCTCAGCCCATTGAAGGCACCCCTCCTGGATAATCCCCCCCACAGTATTTTCACCCTCCCCTCTGGCCTTTTGAACCTGGCACCTCCTTGACTCACCTCTTCCACTTGTGCCCACTTATTTCCTCGTCTGACCACCACCCTCCAAAAATTACATGGACTTTTTTTGCAAGAGCAATACACCACATAAAAAAAAGGACATCTTGCTGCAGCTTTATGTGGCAATGGCAAGATTGCACCAGGAGTATAGTACGCAGTTTTGGTTTTGTTAAGGAGGGACATAGTTGTATCAGAAGTAGATAAGAGAACAATCACTAGGCTGGTTCTTAAGATGTCGAGTGAAGAAGAATGAGCCAATTGGACATGTACTGAATAGAGTTTAGAACAATGAAAAATTATCTAAATATGTACGATTCTGGGGGCTTGACAGAATATTTGCTGGCAAGGTCTTTCCCTCCCCGTGCCAGAATCTAGAACTGGGAAACAGAGTTTAATGTTGACGCCACTTCTTCCTCAGGCGGCTCAGGAAATTTGCCATGTCCATAAGGTCCCTCACCAACTTCTACAGATGCAGCGTGGAAGGATACTGTCCGGGTGTGTAACAGCCTAGTATGGCAACTGCTCTGCCCAGTACCGTAAGAAACTACAGAAGGTGGTGTGCACAGCCCAGACCATCACAGAAGCCAAACTTCCATCCATGGACTCTATTTACACGGCTCGTTGCTGCGGAAAGGCAGCCAATATCATCAAAGACCCATCGCACCCTGGTAATGATCTCCTACAACCTCTTCTGTCAGGCAGAAGATACAGAAGCCTGAACACACGCACCAGCAGGTTCAGGAACAGCTTCTTCCCGACTGTTGAACGGACTCTCGCCTCAAATAATGTAACCTGCAACCTAACCTGTATGCCTCTTAGTCTTTTTGATCTGTACATCCTTTGCTTGCTGTGATCTGCCTGTACTGCTCATAAACAAAGCTTTTCACTGTATTTCGGTACACGTGACAATAAAATCAAGCAATCAGGTGTTTCTCAATTAAGACAAAGATGAGGAGAATTTCTTTTGTTTTATTCATTCACAAGATGGTGGCATCGCTGGCCAGGCAGCATTTACTGCCCATCTCTAAATGCCCAGAGTGCAGTTAAGAGTCAAACACATTGTTGTTGGTCTGGAGCCACATGTAGCCACACCAGGAAAGGATGGCAGTTTCCTTCCCTAAAGGACATTCTCTTGAAAGATCAATAGCCTTTGGAATTCTCTCCCACAAAAAGCCATGCAAGCGAGGTCATTGAATATACAAAAGGCTGAGCTAGACGATTTTGATCAATGAAGTAGTGAAAGGTTACTGGCAGCAGGCAGCAAAGTGGTGATAAGGCCACAGTCAGGTCAGACAGTAAGAGGAGGAAACAGATGGTCTGGTCAGATAGGCTGATCAGTGGCAGATGGAATTTAATCTGGATAAATGTGAGGTGACACACATGATGAATGGTAGGACCTTCGAAGCACTGAGGATCAGAGGGACCTTGGAATGCATGTACACTAGTCCTTAAGGATTCAGCCAAGTTGATAAAGTAGTTAAGAAGGCAGATGGTATACTTGCCTTTATTAGTCAGGTTGAAGAGCAGGGAGATTATAAAACCTTGGTTAAGCCACAGCTTGAGTTCTGCATGCAGTTCTGGAATCCATATTACAAGAAAGGTGTGATTGCACTGTAGACAGCACAGAGAAGATTTACCAGGATGATCCTGGGCTGGAGAGTTTCAGCTATGAAGAGAGATTAGACAGATTGGGGTTGTTTTCCTTAGAGCAGAGGAGATTGAGAGGGGTGATGATTTAGATGTATAAAATTATGAGGGGCATAGATTGGGTAGACAGGAAGAAACTTGATGGAGGAATCAGTAACCGGGGGATATAGATTTAAGGTAAGGGGCAGAAGGTTGAGAGGAGACGTGAGGAAAAATGTTTTCACTCACAGGGTGGTGGGAACCTTGAACTCACTGCCTGTGAGGGTGGTAGAGACAGAAACACTCAAGATTTAAAATGAATTTAGATGTGCACTTAAAATGGAAAGACACACAAGGCTATGGACCAAGTTTGGGGAAATGGGATTAGAGTAGTAAGGTCGTTGTTTTTGACCTGTGTGGAAGCCATGGGCCAAAGGGCCTTTTTCAGTGCTGTAGATCACTATGACTCTGGTGGAACAGGCTGAATGACTTACTCCTGGTACTATTTCTTGTGACTGTCTGGTCTGGTGAAGTCCAGACATACTTGCCTTTCCTGGCTGCTCAGCATTGGGAACCACTCGCGGTGGTGAATTTAATCTGAGGGTCACCAAACCTCAGGCGAGAGGCCAAGATTAAGAAGCCCTCAGTCGGTGCAGGATTGAACTTGAACTGTTGACATCGCTCTGTAAAGCAAACCAGGGCTAACCAACATTACCACCGCATTGTGTCTCCACCGGCCAATCTAATTGACTGCAAGCTGACTAAGGCAAGGTGTGTAATTAAGTTCAAGCAACAAAAGTTTCTCCCTGTGTTAATATGCTGCAGAAAGCCTTTGGAATCACCCGAGTGTTTCAGTCTGATGGACATATATAAAATCCAGCAATGATGCTGGCGTAAAACACTGTCTCCATAATTTCTGGTATAACAAGGTGTAGAGCTGGATGAACACAGCAGGCCGAGCAGGAA
>NC_063339.1:65346741-65560222 GCF_021869965.1 Rhincodon typus
GGCCTGCTGTGTTCATCCAGCTCTACACCTTGTTATCGCAGATTCTCCAGCATCTGCAGTTCCTACTATCTCCATAATTTCTTCTTTTTTGTGCTCAGCAAGGGACTCTATGTTGTGGAGGCACTATTACAATAGCACAGAGACCAGGAAAATCTGGGTCTGGTCTTTTCGGTCAGCAGATTGTGCCTAATGGAATTAAAAATCATGTTAGTTCATTCAAGTGAGTCTAATGATTATAATTTAGTGGCACGTTGTTCTTTGGAGCCACATTCTTAACCTGAAACCATTCAAATAAAGTTCGAACAAAAGTTTTCACATCACTTCAATCACTAGAGGGAGCCATGCATGTCTCTCCTTTCAGCTAATCGTTCGTGGTTATTCTACTTTCATATTCTAAACATATACAGCATATTTAACATTTTGTCTTCAGAATAATCGACACATTGCTGATGTATGGAAATTATTTCAAGGTTATTGTCAACTTTGCTATTACCTGGCAGTACAGTTAAGAAAAAATAAATTATACTACAATCTACATTTCTTAGTGCTCTCCAGCCTTGCACAATTACACTCTGCATGTTTTGTCAGCTTATTACTATCATACTCAAACATCAGCACTTCGTCCCCAATCAAAGCCATAATCCGCAGTAAAAGGGACATGATTTATAATGTTATTTTGAACGATAATACAAAAGCAAAAGACTGCAGACAGCGAACACTTGAAGTAAAAACAGAAAATGTTTGAAACGCTCAGCAGGTCAGCATCTGTAGGGAGAGAAAAACAAAGTTAATCACAACCTGAAAAATTGAAGAATGTTTTCAGAAGTTTTATGCAGATGCAGGAAAAGTGGAGAGAGGAGGAAAGAACGCAAGAGAACATCTAAGACAAGAATTTCCTGTTGCTAAGAACAAGAAAACTCGGGTTTGGAGCAAGGGAAAGTAACCTCAAAATGTTACATTCAATCAATTTTTCCATATACTTCAGAAACTTGAAAGGATAAGTAAAGATCAATGGAAGAAATAAGAGGCTTTTGAAATGTGGATGCTGAGACATAGTCTTCAAATTCCATTACTGACTACAAGACAATCGAAGAGGTGCTTGAAACAACCTCAACAAAAAGAAAGTTACAAAGACATCCAGGATATAAATTGTCAGTATTTTGACGATTTGGTCTGAGCTGAAAAGCCGTTGAGATGTGGAGGAAAATGGAGGACAGCAGATAGAAGGGGTTGACCAAGGGCAGAGTTGGATGACGGATGTCGCTTAGTATTTTCAGAGGAAATACAGAGGATGTGAGAGGATGGTGCAAGACAGATGAATGTGACAGGAGGTCTCCTGAGGAGTAAATAATAGCTGCAGGATGATTAAATGGGAAGTGAGAGAGATTTAAATGATAATGGAGATAATGGTGCAAGCCAAAGGTTTGTTTTATTATAAGGCATTAATAAAATATAAAATATGCATCTAGATTTATCACATTACTGCTTTATAGACTTGATGTTGAAGCCGAGAATTTCAGATCATAGCGATTTTGAGCAACTTCTTGTAGTAATAATTAGTGGTTACCCCCATGTTTGGAACTTTAGTCTGAACCTAGACACCATCAGTAGTCTCTATTGATGTCTTCTTTTATGCAGATCCACTTATCAATAGGGATCTGTCCAGGGGAGAGAATGGCTCATTGTACAGCAGACCGAGACCATCTAATATCCACAGCATGAACCAGAATCCTGTGTGGCAAACACAAGTGGGTGGGAGCTAGTCCTTAGTCCATATAAGGAGGGGTGGGGTGCTGTTAGGGGCTTCCAGTGGAGTCAGGCTGCACACAGTCCAAGGCTTGGCCTTAGTCAGTCATCTGCTCTGGCCAGTCAGGGGATATCACCAATTTTTATGCACAGTGGTGTTTCAAAGATGGGGCCAGAAGCAGATGAAAGAGTGTTATAGGGTGGGGTAGTTAATAAGGCACGTTTGGTAAGGTAATGGCACGAGATCTCACAAGGCCAAGCGAGGAGAGAAACTTGACAAAACTGACACTTATCCAAAAAAAAAATTCAACCCTGCATAATTTTGAAGTCTAAGGCTGTTAGCTGAGATCTGAATACTTACAGCCGCCAAGAGGAGAGTACAGATATCAAATAAACTAGTTTTGTGACCCACAAGCAGCTTTATCTCACCAGAGTGCTTTACAATTTGCTATCAGCAAAGATAGGAGTAATATTGCAGGTGGTGCAGAGATAGTAGGAACTGCAGATGCTGGAGAATCTGAGATAACAAGGTGTAGAGCTGGATGAACACAGCAGGCCAAGCAGCATCAGAGGAGCAGGAAGGCTGACGTTTCTGGCCTTTCTTCAGAAATGGGGGAGGGGAAGGGGGTTCTGAAATAAATAGGGAGAGAGGGGGAGGCGGATAGAAGATGGATAGAGGAGAAGATAGGTGGAGAGGAGACAGAAAGGTCAAAGAGGCGGGGATGGAGCCAGTAAAGGTGAGTGTAGGTGGGGAGGTAGGGAGGGGATAGGTCAGTCCAGGGAGGATGGACAGGTCAAGGGGGCGGGATGAGGTTAGTAGGTAGGAGATGGGGGTGGGGCACAGGATGGACATGTCGTCTGAGGAATGGGAGGGGGAGTTGAAATGGTCCACGAGGTGCAGTTGTTTAGTGCAAAGACCTGGCACTTTTCCCTGCAACCGCAGGAAGTGCTACACCTGCCCCCACACCTCGTCCCTCACCCCCATCCCAGGCTCCATCTGCTAATGTGGTATACTGCATCCGCTGTACCAGTTGTGGCCTCCTCTACATCGGGGAAACCAAGCGGAGGCTTGGGGACCGCTTTGCAGAACACCTACGCTCGGTTCGCAATAAACAACTGCACCTCCCAGTCGCGAACCATTTCAACTCCCCCTCCCATTCCTCAGACGACATGTCCATCCTGGGCCTCCTGCAGTGTCACAACGATGCTACCCGAAGGTTGCAGGAACAGCAACTCATATTCGGCTTGGGAAACCTGCAGCCCAATGGTATCAATGTGGACTTCACAAGCTTCAAAATCTCCCCTCCCCCTACCAAAACCTATCTCCTCCCTACCTCCCCAACCTACAGATTACAAGGGATATGTATCCATTTAAACAGTGATAGGTGACATTAACAGTAAGATAATATCTCTTGTAGATCACAAAAGTAATGATTTTCTATCCAAGTGCCTGGATGCAGCCTGATGATTTAAATTGATAACATTAGTTCAAGTCCTTCTGTCTGTCAGACTTCTCTCTTAGACTACCACACTTTAGCAGGTAAGAGGTTTTGAAATCTGTGGCCGAGTTTCCCAAAAATCAGCAAATAGTCCATTTTGATGAGTTTCATGGAGGGTTTCCCTCCATAAGCCTTAGCAATGTTTCTCTCGGAATTCTATGCTGTTCATCTCATTAAGTATGCACCACTTCTCCATGGCATCGGTCTCATACCGAATTGCACTCAACATGGTACCTACACCAGAACATGCATGCCACTGGCACCATATTTAAACCCCAGGCGTGCACTATGTCAAATGCTGCCAGCCCAGTCTGAAGTAGCCACCCAGGTCAGTGAAGCGTCTTAACAAAGTTCTGTGCTCTGTAATGGTAGGTGCCACCATCTCCTACCTTCTACTTCATGCAGTCACTATGTCATTGCACCCAGCTCCCACCAGAGCTCATGGTCTACCACTGTCACTATTGCAGGCAGTATCTTTCCTCAGTGTCTCTCACCCACCCCATTCCCTCAGATACCAACTCTTCCTGCCCTCTCCACATCCTACTCACTTATTCAGGATGCATCTCCAACCTTTCTGAGCGATGGTGGAAACGCCCACTGACTCAACATGAACTGACCCCTTACTGACCATTGCTGCAAACATGGAAAGCTACCTAGCTATCTGCCTGCACTAAAAGGCAGGACAAGGCAAGGCAAGGCAGAGATGCTGTAAGAATCCAAGTAATTGCAAAGTGAGCAAGGGACAAGAAAGCATGCTAAGTGCCCTGAGACTCACTGTGTCCTGATGACTGAAGTAAGGACATTGGTTAGGCCACTTTTGGAATACTCCGTTCAATACTGGTCTCCATGCTATCGGAAAGATGTTGTGAAAAACGAAAGAGTTCAGAAAAGATTTGCAAGGATGTTGCCGGTACTGAACGGTTTCAGCAATAGGGAAAAGCTGAATAAACTGGGACTATTTTCCTGGAGCATCAGAGGCTGAGGGGTGACCTTATAGAAGTTTATAAAATCATGAGGGGCATGTGTAGGGTAAATGGCATGGTCTTTTCCCTCGGTTAGTGGAGTCCAAAAATAGAGGGCATAGGTTTATGGTGACAGGGGCAAGATTTAAAAGGACCTAAAGCACAACATTTTCATGGAGAGGGTGGTGCATATATAGAATGAGCTGCCAGAGGAAGTGATGGAGGGTGGTATGATTACAATATTTGAGAGGCATGTGAATAGGTATATGAATAGGAAGGATTTAGAGGGATATGGGCCAAATGCTGGCAAATAGGACTAGGTTAATTTAGATAGCTGGAAAACATAGACGAATTGGACCGAAGGGTCTGTTTCTGTGCTGTATAACTTTATAACTCTAAGTGCCTGTCCCTCGTTTCTGAAATTATTTGTGATGGATATTTACTTTAAATTGTCAGGCATCACATTAAAAACCCACGCACTTCACAGAAATGTATTGCTTAATCAGCTTTTTGTTGAGAGTGTTGCTTTGTGCAACTAATGCCGAGGTCATCATTCATTAAATAGTTTTTATTGCAGTTTTAGAGATTGCTCGGCGCAACATGTGACAGACTAACAGAATACTTTGTGCAGTCACTACAACTACAATCCTTCAGATACACTTGGCAAATAATTTTATTCTTTACTGTTTACTTTAAGGTTAATGAAATCAAAGATTTAGAAAATCAGAAGCTGCATGATCATATTGAATATTTCATTATAAATTCATTTTCCCAGTTGACAATGCTTCATCAAAATGTATTTAGACAAGATCAATAATTTTTTTTTAATGATGAAATTGTCTCATCTTTATTCATGGAATGATTTTTTTTAAGTATGGCATTTATTCCACTGGGCAAATGCTGTAAGAGGTACATCTATGTTTCATGTTTGACACTGCAACAGCGAGCAATTCCAAAATGTATTGCACTGCACTTCCCATTCATTTCAATGGGAGAATGGGAGAATTTCAACAGGCATAGTGATGGTACATATTGGAATTCTTTTTGTCCGTGACTACCTTTATAAAAGTGTTTTAAGTAGTAACAGGGACTTATAAAATGGCCTGGAGCCTTAAAACAAATTTCAAGTGACAGACGTAGATATTGCAACACAAAAGCAAAATACTTCAGTTGCTGGGAATTTGAAATCTGATGGACTACTGGCATAAAACCATTTCTCTCTCCAGGGATGTTGCCTAACCTGTTTATTTTCAGCATTTTCCAGTTTTATTTGTGCATGGCTGAAGATTGTGAAGGTTTTAACAAAGAACGGCCAAGAAATTAATAAAGATAAAATCACAAATGGAAGAATGCTGGTAAGATGCTGTGTAATCTCCATTTTTTGTGTAAAATGAAGCGATTAGCAAAAGTAAATGTAGGTGTCTTAAAGTTACAGATGGAATTATAATGAGCACTATGAACTGCAAGAGATATGAAACAAATACTTTATATCTACCTTCATGGTGGAAGATATCATTCTGTAATAGCCAAATGATAGTGGGGAACTTAAGAAATTAGTATAGGAAGTTAAGGGAATAAATGGATATGGGAAAACACTGGGAATCTGGAGTTTAACATACAAAACTAGCCATGATCTTATTGAATGACAGAGCAGATTTGCATCCTTGTATCTTAGCCTATGGTTGTAATCCTTGATTTCTTTCTCCCCCATATATAACCTCCCCTTAATGCATAGGCACCTTAACCTGTGCCAATGAGTACCCACATTCTCACCACTTTCTGGTTAAAGAGGTTTTCTCTGAAACCCGTAATAGGTTTCTTGACAACTCTTTAATATATTGGTCATTCATCCCGAGTTGCAACAGCTTAACTTTTCTTTTAGAAAATCAGAAATGATTTAAGTAATAGGAGAGCTTTTTCATGGTCCCATAAATAATCTGTCTGCTTTTGAGTTAACATTATCCCATTGTTGCCATGGTAAAAGAACAGTTGTGAAAGGTTATTCAATCCTGCCTGTCACTTACCGATTGTCAGAAAAATCCAAAGACAAACATTCATCACTCATGCTCATTTTCAGCCATTGCTACCCTCTCTACAACATGGCTGACAAAAATGAAGTGACATTATTAGGCTGTATCTTCACCCTAACGCCCCCCCCCCCTCCTCCCAACCACTACACATACAACTTAAATAAACTAAGAGATTTTAGCGTCAGCACTGTACATTGTGATCATTCATATAATACCATTGAATGACTCATTCAACTGAACTGACAGAATTTCTGCATTTTATCACCAAAAACATCGCAACGTCCAAACATTTCCAGGTGTATTGATAGATATTTCCATCAGCTGCTGCCTCTGGCTGCAAGGGGTTTTTGTAGTTCAGCAAAATAATCCACCTTTCTGGCTGCCTGCCACTAGGCCAGACCTGACTGCTGAGTCCAACTGCTCACTCAGATGTAAGCAGCTTTATCAAAGTATGTCTCCAGTTTGGCAATGACCACATCACTCGCTACCACTGTTATTCAAAGACTCTTAGCGAAGCCCATAGAATTTTTGACATCTGCATGTCTGAAATGTTTCCTCACAATTTGGTATCAGTTAAATTAAACAGATTTACAGCCAATGTTTGTTTTAATTTATTTCCCTTTCATACAGAGTAATAACACACCAATTTAACACTCTAGGTACATAAGGGTTAAGCAATTAGCATCTGAAGAATTTGTTCATAGGACATCACTATCATTTTGAATAAGCTCCCAACAGATTGAGTTTTCTAAACAGTTGTGTTTGCTGTCTTAAAAATTAGAGCAGGCAGCAGAGAATAATTATCTCAAAACATGCTTTCAAAGGCCAAATACATTTTCTGAGCAAGTCCCCAGATAATCTTTTCTTCTCGTGTTGGTCTCAGAAGCATCAAGACCTCGTCATCTGGAACTCCAAAAATAAAAATGCTGGAGGTGGTTCTGTGGGAGTTGCAGCCAGACTATTATGTGACTATAAAAGTAATTTGCATCCCAGTCTCACCCAGTTTTGTCACAATGTTTATTACGTGTAAAGTAAACGCGGTTTATGGTACTGAAGGCAACATTGGAGAAAGAAGTGAACAGTTTTCACAACTTGCAGGGAGCATAATGGCTACCTTCAGAGTGTTAGCTGCAATGATATTCCAGCAGCCTGATTCTGTCTAGGCCAAAGCACTTCAATGGATCGTTGCTAGTGCTCCTGAGGTCCACCACTGTCCCAAAAGCACATAAAATCTACAAGGTGCATTACAGCAACTTGTCAGAAGTTACTTCAACAGGCAGTTATTCCGCGATGAGCTCTGCCAGTGGGTAAGGGCAAGAGCAATGTTATAATGACAACATCACCCTAACCTGTGTGAAGACTACAGCACTGAAATTTGTAAGAATGGGGTGGGGGGGTGCGGGGGAGGTGTGGAAGGTGTGGAATCTTATACAAACTTATACATTTCTTATAGGACTATACAGGCTAAATAGGAAGGATGTTTCCAATAATCGGGAACCAGGTTCACAGTCTAAGGATATGGGGTGGGCCTTTTAGAACTGAGGTCAGGAGAAAGTTCTTCATCCAGATAGTGGTTAGCCTGTGGAATTCTCTGCCACAGAATGTTGAGGCCAAAACATTGAATGTTTTCAAAAAAGGAAACAGATACAGTTCTTGGGGCTAAAGGGCTCAAAGGGTAAGGGGAGAAAACAGGAACAAGGTATTGAGCTGGATGATCGGCCACAATCATATTGAATGAAGGAGCAGACTCAAAGGGCCAAATAGTCTACTCCTACTTTGATTTTCTATGTGTCTATGTCACACATGATCCTGATGTGGACATAACACATTTCCATTGTCACTGGATCAATACTCAAAAATTTCCAGTCACCATCGTGAAAAAGCCATTTAAAAGAAGGCTACAGCATTTCAAGCAGAGATATCTTTGTTGGGCAACTCATAGGCAGTAAATGCGATCTTGAAAATATTATCCACATCTGGGATACCGTTGAACACTTTCAGGCACATTTTGTACTTGTCAGTTGGGCATTAAACAGAAACTGCAGTTGTAATGATCAGCGCAGACACAGTTATTGGCCTGAGCAGCAAAGTGAAGTTAAACCCTTTTTTTTGTATAAGGGTTTAAAGTTTGAAAAAAATCAATTGTAAAGATGGTTGAAGGTTAGATTTTACAAATTGATTAATCAAGATCCACAACAAAGTGAGGTGTTATGGAGTACTAGTAATATAATTGGGCTAGCAAACCAGAGGTCCATGCTGATGCTGTCTGGGTTCAAAGTCCACTATGGCAGCTGGTGGAATTTAAATTCACCTGACATATCTGCAATTAATGCTAGTTTCAGGAATGGTAACTGGGAAACCATTGTCAATTGTTGTAAAAACCGACCTGGTTCACTACTGTCCGATAGAAAAGGAAAATCTATCGTTGTCATCTGGTTTGGCAAACATGTGAACCACAGAAGTATGGTTAACTGTGAAATGCATTCTGAAACGGATCAGCAAGAAACTTAATTGTATCAAACTGCTACAGAAAAGTCAATAAGGAACGAAACCAAATGGGCCACTGAGAAATGAATCAGCACCAAAAACAATGAATGGCCCTGTTGACCCTGCAAGGTCCACTTACTAACATCAGAGGTGGTGGGGGGGGGGGTGCTTGTGCCACAATTGGGGCATCTGTCTTACAGACTAGTTGATGAAGAGCCTGACATTGTTATGCTCATGGAATTGCACTTTCCTGAAAATCTCCTGGACATCAGCATCATAATCCCTTGGTATGTTCTGTCTCACCAGCAGTACGAAACCTTGTTGCTGGCACACTGGTGGACACAGTCAGGAGGGAATGACATTATCAGGCCCCAATATTAACTTCAGACCTCATGAAGTTTCAATAGCACCGGGTCAAAAATGGGCAAGGAAATCTCATGCTAACCCCCACCACGTTTGATGACTCGGTATTCTTCCATGTTTGACACCATTTGAAGGAAGCACACTGGGTAGCAAGAGTACGGAATATTTCTTGGTGGGAGACTTCAATGTCCATCACTGAGTGGCTCCACTACTGACTGAACTCGAGTCCTAATGGACATAGCTGCCAGACTGCATTTGCAGCAGGCAGTGAGGGGACTAATGAGACAGAGAAGTCTCCTTGACCTTGTCCTCACCAATCTACCAACCTATCACATTTTCATCTGTCCAGGACACGTACACAACTAACTGGTAGAGATGGTGCCATAAACAACCTTACCTTTAAAGATGGGGGAGATGAGAAAAGACTGCTATATTTGGTTCTGAAAAAGTTAATATTGAGCTGTGATGACCGCCAGCTAATTTGATGACGTTACACACTGACGTTCGTGGGAATTAGATGCCTTCTGTACATTAAATAGAAAGAATTTCCCAGTGACCTTGGTGAAGGAATCTCATGATAAGGTTATGTTTTAAGATTTTTACTGTAGCAAACAAACTAAAATCAACATTGATTAAACATTCTTACTTGGCTACACTAAGCTACAGAAAAGGTATTCCCCATTACAAAGCTTTTAATTAAAAGTCCCATGCCACATTTATACATTATACCTGATTTTTAGCAAATGTGCAGTCTTGTGTGCAAAGTTCTAAGTGCCCCCCAGCCTTAACAGACTCTCTTCTCCCTGCCTCACAAGATGAACCTTAGGCTGTTCTCTGGAACAAGATCCGCTTGATTTAATGATCTGAGTGCAAAGGAAACACTTGTAGTAGCAGCGCATCCTCTGACAACTGCTTGGTTTTTAATGTTCTATAATTATTGTTTCTTAAACTAAGTAACTGTTCTAACCAGCAGTGTGCTTGGTCTTCAACCCAAAAATAGCCCTTTTCCTCTGCTTAGAATTGCACAGAACCTGCTTTGAGTCATCTCACCCAAAACTCTCCGATTGACTCTCAGAGTCTGAGTCTGAGAAATCTAGGCACAGTGAGGTCAGCTGCCTGTTTCCTTTTCCAGTTGTTGAAGCTTGCACTTTCCTTTTAATACACTTCACCCTTGGTCCCTGTCCTCATGCCAACCCGGGTCACGATAGCTTTTCTTCAAGTGGCCTTTGAAGGAGGTCATATCCCTCTCCAAATTATTCACGGAAGGCCCAGTGTATTAAATAACAGTCAGACACTTGTGGCCAGCAGCTGGCCTTTCCTAGGATCCAGGATACTGGTGACTGAAAGCCCTCCCTGAGAGCTGCTGTACAATCAGAGGACAACTGTTCTTACACTGCAGACAGCATCATTGGGAGATGTTGATAACTGCTAGTATTGCAAGCACTAAAGTCTCAGGATCAGGGAGGGAACCAATCACAAATGTGGAATATGTCAAAAATGACACGACACCAAGCTATAGTTCAACAAATGTGGAATGGCAGCATTGCAGGAGGATTGAGAGGGGGGTGGGGGTCAGTGTCAAAAGAGGTAATAATCGTCTACTTCAGGGCTTCAATTGGTACCAGTCTGAGTAGACTTCATGCAAGCCTTCCTGTACAGGACTGAAAGGCAGGAAAGTGGCAGATCCCCACCAGGAACCCTCATGGCAATGAAATGTTACCCTCACCCAATGCCTGCAAAACCTACTTCAAGTGAGGGCATCGACACAATGGCCTGGTGGTCCACTTCTATTCTATATCTTTCTATGAGACTACACATGGTGAAAGAAACAATTAGACATTTTAAACAGGATGATGAGTGGTCCACTTAGCTCTTTGTACCAGCTCCACCATTCAATAAGATCATGGCCAATCTGTTTGTGGTCTCAACTCCACTTTCCTGCCTTCTCCCCCCAACCCCCTTAACCTTGTATATATGCAATATTCCAGCCACCATTGCTCTCTTTGAAGTAAATTCCACAGACTAATAATCCTCTGACTCAAGCAATTCTTCCATATCTTCATCTTAATTGGGAGAGCACATATTCTTAAAGTGCGTCACCCTCATTGTAGGTCCTCCAATCAGAGGTAACATCCTGTCAACAGTTACTCTGTCAAACCCCCTTAGAATCTTACATGTTTCAATAAGATCATCTCTCATTCTTCTAAACTCTAAAATGTATGTGCTCAAACTGCGCAACCTTTACTCATAAAGCAATACACTCATCCCAGGAAAAAACTGGTGAACCTTCTGTGAATTACCGCCCAGGCAAATATATCCCGTCTCAAATAACGAGATCAGAACTCTATTTTGTATTCTTTTGCATGGTCTCAAAATTGCCCTGTAGTGTTGTAACAAGACTTCCCTGCTTTTATCAAACAAATGCTGGAGATCTGAAACAAAAACAGAGATTGCTGGATAAACTCAGCAAGTCTGGCAGCACCTTGGGGAGAGTGCTGAGTTAATATTTCAAGTCCAGTGGCCCTTCTTCAGAACCCTTCAACTGCCAGACCTGCTGAACTTCTCCAGCATGTCCTGCTTTTATTCCTTGCTGTTACATTACATTACTCTTGTTATAAAGGAGAACACTCCATTTGTATTCCTTTTACTTGCTTTACCTGCATTTTAATTCTGTTATTCATACAGGAGGACACCCAGGTATCTCTATATCACAGCATTCTGTTGTGTCTCACCATTTAAATTTTATTCTGCTTTTTGTCTTGCCAATGGGGACAACCTCATATTTTCCACATTAATCACCAACTGTCAATTTTTTTTTGACCACTCACAACCCATTTATATCTCTTTGTGTAAATTTTCATGCTCCTCAGAACTTGCTTATCCACCTATATTTGTTTCATCAGCAAATCTGGCTAAAATGCACTTTGTCCTTTCATCCGAGTAATTAATATGGATTATAAATGAGATGGACACAGTTTCTGGTCATGTCCTTCTCGTGGACGAGCTCTCATTTTGCTGACAGATCATCCATTTTTATTTTAGCAGTGCTCAGTCAACAAGTAAGGTGACTGTCTTCACACTATACTTACAAGAAATGCAGCATTCTGTTTTTCATTTCATTACTATGTGCAGCATGATAGTTATGCAAAATATTTTGTCAGGTTATCATAGAAGAGATAACATAATCGTAAATGCTTAGAATATTTAATGTGTGAAGGTAGACCCTTTGCTCTGGAGCACACATTTTCAAATTGCAAGTGCAGCTTAGAGCGGTGATTCTTTGTTGATATCAAGGGTCTAAACTATGAGCTACAAACATCATTTAATATTGCTGATTATATTAAAATGAATATTTTGTGAACTAAATCTGTAAGCAACTGGGAAATTGAAAAGCTGTGACATGCCCAACCAGGACAAACATCGCTTCTGAATCTATTACAGGAAAATAACATCTGTAAATGAGGCTTGGCTAGGAATTCTGAGTCACTCTGACCTGAATTAACTAAAACTTACTCAATATGAGCAAAGACTGTTAACCACTGAAATAATGAATACAATATTCCAATATGGAACATTCAAGCGGTAATATCTAAATGTTTATTCGCTCCTGTTTGCTTCAGCATTTTTTGGTTGAATGAACAAAACTGAGACTTTTAAACAGTTCACACCCAAACCACAAATCCTGCTCCTCTGATGCTGCTTGGCCTGCTGTGTTCATCCAGCTCTACACCTTGTTGCCGCAGATTCTCCAGCATCGGCAGTTCCTACTATCTTAGTCGCACATCTAATCATTTAGGATTTGGGAATACAGTTCCCTACATCGTGACTGCCTCATCTCATCAGTCAAAAAAAGTTATTCACAGTAACATGACTATGTTTACGCAAGTGTTAATTCTGTTCCTTTTAGGATCTATATTATAATTTTACCTCAAAGGGTTCTATCTGTCTTAAGTTTCTAACAGTGAATATTCCATCTGGAGTCACATAGATGTAGAAGTGGTGAGAGTTGAAATTGTGTGCAAGTCAAACTTGAACAGAAGCTTACCAACAAATGGGTGAGTCAGAGTACAGAAACAAAGGCAGATGTTCACATTTTCATAGAATCACAGAATTCCTAAATGGGGAAAGAAGCCATTCAGCCCATCAGGTCTACACCAACCCTCCGAAGAGCAACCCATCTAGGTCCACCTCCCTACCCTATCTCTGTAACCCTGCATTTCCTGTGGCTAACCACCTAAACTGCACATCCCTAGCCACTACAGGCAATTTAACAAGGCCAATCCACATAAACTGCAAGTCTTTGGACTGAAGGAGGAAACTGGAGCACCCGGCAGAAACCCACGCAGACACAGGGAGGATGTGCAAATTTCACACAGCCAGTCACGCAAGGCAGGTATCAAACCGTGTCCCTGGTGCTGTGAGGCAGCAATGCTACCTGCTGAGCCACCCATTTTCCAGCTAACTTTCTGAAACACTTTTAATTCCAGGCCTTTGAACCAGCTGCCAGCTCCCAAGCCCTCTCAAACCATTAGGATAAAAGCCACCCTAAACATTCTGATTGCGTGTGGAAAGGTTGGGAAGGCAATCCATTGGCAACCTTTGTAAAAGATGAAGGCAAAAGAAATAAAATGGAAAAGGTGTGCTCATTGTTTTCTGCACTAACATTGGTTTCAGAGCCTCTGTTTTTTTTCAGATAGTGTCCAACTGAAAGAGAAATAAAAGCTTCAGATCTTTACAAAAGGGAGTTGTGTTTTTGGGTTCCTGGCTGTGACTTTCAATTTTCCCAGAAATCTGCTTTGACATTAAAGAAAAGGAGGCTTATTGAATCCAAAAGGAAAGCACACAGAGGTCTCAGAGATCATATTTCAGAAGAAGCAGTTCAGCAGGCTGCAAAGAATTTCATATGTGAGAGACAGCTAAGAATAAAGAAATCTGAAGGATGGATTTAGCAGCAGGGCTCATGAAATAAAGTTATTGTCACATTTAGTTATTCTGCCAGAGCTGGCCATTCAGTGCACTGTTGTGTTACTGAAGAGTTTTATCAAGGTTACTCTGGGGAATCATGCCATCAAGACTGTCAAAAACGCGGCCAACGTAGCTCTGTGGAAATGTGCTTTTTTGGCGATGACTTCTTCTGTGAAACTGTGGTGGAGTAAAGCTGCTGTTGGAAGTAATGTAGTGAACAAATCCTGCATGAACCTAAAACGTTATACTCTACTTGAGAGACACGAAGTGGCTGTGACAGAATGTGGTTCTATAGGTAACATGCTAAGGTAACTTTTAGTAAATCCATGAGAATTATCTTTCTGTCCCATGCAATTTAAAGCTTCTATTGAATATTATTTCTTTGCTCATTGATTCTTAATTTATGTTGATTTCAGTTGGATCATCCAAGTGAAAATGATAAAAAAATCTATCAGCCTCTTCCATTGGGGTCATTTAGTCACTTTTGTCTTTATGGGGAGCATATCACAAGGCAAAAATGAAGGGAAAAGTGCAGGAAGGAATCTTATAGCATGGAATGAAATAGCCTATGTTTTACTATCCTTGTAATTAGTGGGTATTACTGCCTGAGTACTCATGTGGAAGATGCGCCTCTCTGTTGTACACTGCATCATCCTATGAGGCAATGGTGTAATATTACTGTGTAGTTGCTATGGCCTCATATATACTCACTGCTTTGCAACTGTGGATGAGCTTCCCATATGATGACTGAGTTCTATTTGAAGTGCCAAACAAATGATATTACCCCAGTCCCTCTATTCATATCTTGGGCTGGTGATTGTGATGCCATCTGTTCCCGCTCATTATTGTGAAGCTTATCAAAACTCTGCAGCTAAAGCAGGCAAATTGAATTGAAATACAGATTACCCCTGCTCTAACTGAATGGCAGAGTGGGCTTGAAAGGCTGATAAACTAATCCTTATCTAATGTTCACTTGCCAGAAAGCAGGGTTCAGACAGGATAGAAATGACTCTATTTTTGGACTCTTATCTGTCAGGCACTAAAGCTTTGAGCTTGAAACTTACTTTTTTTTTCCACAATTCATTCCTCTTATAAAGCTCAGGATTCTTTCTTGTAGTTCTATACTCAGGGTCTCACTTCCTGATTTCTATTGCAAGTTGTAAAAGTATTGCTGAGCATCAGGCTACACCTTTCTCAGTTGTTGCAAACCAATAGCTTCCGTACATTTGGAAACCTGGTACTACAAGGCTGTAAATAGGAAAAATGGATAAACCCATCATGCATGTACACTCCAGGAATCTCTCCACTGTCAATGTTCAGACTGGTGGTGAAGGATGGAATTGAAGCCAACCTTCGTCCATGTCTATGTTATTTAGAATTACACATTTCAATTACAGACCACCTCAGGTTCCATCTGACTTTTTTTTACAGAGGCTAAAATAAATGCCAAGCCAATTCCTGCATACAAGTGAATGCAGTTAATATAAAAATCAACATGAGGGTTAGTGACACAGTGGTAGTGTTCCTACTTCTGAGCCAGAGAGCCCAGGTTCAAAGTCTCGTCTGCTCCAGATCTGTGTCATAACATTTCTGAACAGCTTGATCAGAAACATCCACAAAATCAATACAGCTGCCATAGGAGCACGCTTCATATTCCAGATCCCAGGACCATGGTTCAATCTTTTGAAGTCTTCCATGATGAATTCTCTAATGATCACAATCTTTCCATCTTTTAGTTTTACTGTTTTTTTTGAGTCTACCCTCACTACTGCCATCTTCTAAGCCAGTACAACAATACTCACTGGAGAATCTGCTCTGAATGCTATTAAGTCCACTGAGCAGACTGATAGGACTTGACAGGGAGTGTTAGTGACATTTGTGCTTCTCTAGATACCTTTTTTTTTAGTCAATTCTCAGTTGTTCTCTAAATTGCTGCTGCAGCCTAAAATCTATTATCAGACACTTCCACTGTGCTCCCCACTGTCCAGCATCCCCCAATTTAACAACAGACTTATAATATCAGTAAGAGCTTAAAAAGAAAGAACATAACAAAAACGAATTTTGGGCCATGCTTTATGATTACCATGAAAAATGGACAGAATATGAATCCCAAAATGCCAATGCAATGCAATGCAATTCCCATAAGAGTGAGTAATAAAAATGAAATGATGTACTCATGGTTAATCACCGTCCTGAGTAGACATTGCACATTGCAAGACATAGCACCAGCCATTCTAATGGCATGAAACTCTGACTATCCATGGGAAACTCCATGGGAGATCTTCTGGTAAAGTCATAAGAATGGTACATCTGGCACTCATTTCCTATAATCTAAAAAAGACTCATTTAGAACTTTCAGAAAGATTGAAGTGAAAGTAAATATCAGAGTTAAAAAGGTCAGTAGCTTTCTGCCCAACACCTCATGTGAATCAGGAAAATTGATTGGAATCCACTTACTTTTATTCATATTTACAGGGGCACATATGTTAGCTGTTTTCAGAGCTTATTCAGGAAATGCAGTTTTATTGCATGCCATTTAGAAAATTGATTTGTCATCATTTAAGATGATGGAGTAAGTTAACCAGGGCTGGAAAAATAAGGGTGTGTAATGAGGCAACACAGAGACTGCAGCAAAGGAGGAGATTATAGGAAAGAGTGACTAAAAGCTTGGCCAAGCAGTTTCTAAGGGGTGCGGGTGGGGAATCATAAAAGAGGGAAAAGAGGCAAAAGAGGTAAAAGAGGCAAAGAAGCATAATGATTTGGAAATAAACTCATTTGCAAAATTGAAAGGCTGAATGCTTTCTTCCAGCATCAGAAGTCAATGGGAATAAAAATCAGGCAACTGATCCTTTATCAGACATTTCACATCCTGAAAATTCCATCCTTTCTGAAATCTAATTAATCTGAAATATAAGAAACAGAAACAGAAATTGCTAGAAAAGCACTGGGACCCAAAACATTAACTCTGATTTCTCTCCACAGATGCTGCCAGACCTGCTGAGCTTTCCCAGCAATTTCTGTTTTTGCTTCTGATCTCCAGCATCCACCGTTCTTTCGGATTTTATTTAACCTGAAATATAATCCCTGTAAAGAAAATATCAAACAAATTTACATTTATAAATCACCTTAGACATCTTCAGGAGGCACTTTAATGGATATTTCCATATTTTACAACAGGTACTTTATTGTCTGGAGAGTCCTGAGGTCATAAGAGGCACTATAAATATGCAATTTCTTCATTTCTATTCCTGGAATAAAAATTCATATTTGAAAGGTCTTTGAGATGACTGAATATTTACCAGTGAGGCTGAAAGAAGAGTGAGTCAACATGACCAGCTTCTTGCGTATCTGGCTCCAGAGCGTAATACAAACCAAAATCAATTTTTAGTGTAATGTAGCTTTGATTCAAAATTCACAAACTGTATTGCTGTACTATCTGCAAGACATATTTTTACAAACATACCAGGAAAGCAGAAGGAAAACTGGAAAAGCTGAATAAATGTGCCAAAAGTGTTAAATTGATTCATTCAATGTCTGGAACATTTGACACCTACCCATTAGAACAATAAGGGTGACAAGCCCAAATGAACACCATTATCACACCAGTTTCCCCTCCAAATCACATATCGTCCTGATTTAGAAATAATCTCACTGTTGCTGGGCCAAAATTCTCAAATAGGCTTCTTTACGACAATGAGGGAGCAGCTTCACTCAATGGACTGCAGTGGCTCAAGAGGTGGCTCACCACCATCATCTAAAGGACAATTATAAAGACCAGTGACTACTACATCCTGGGGATTATTAAAACAAAAACAAATACATGTTGCATGCAATATTTCAGAAGAAAGGACATGCTCAAAATATTCCATAACTTTCAAATGTTGACTGGCCCACTTTATATTTCTATTGCCGTGTGTTCCTATGTGAAAGTGGTATTGGGAAAGTTATATGTCTGAACAGAAGCCAGGTTTAGTCACAACATCCTAACTTTTACCATTGCTGTTAAGTTAAAATGGGATCATTGCTTATTTGCAGCTTAACAGGTGATTTATCACTTTGACAGGAGGAGATTTCCACAAGACAGTGATTGACAATGTTATCATTTATTCCAAGCTTTGTTGTTGAGGGTCTGTATATGTGTGCAAGACTGGAGAAAGGGGCAAAAGAGAATTGAACGTAATTGTGGCATTGTCTGTTATTTCTACTGAAGGAAATAGAATCAAACACTTGTACTGTTTTTAGTTATCCTTTGTGTATGCACATAAACATTAGAAATAGCTAATTTGACAATAATAGGTGTGATTCCGATTTCTTCTACAGTTGCAGGTTGGCTGATTTTAATCATTTATCAAACACTTTTCATTAAACAGTTGAATCTGAAGAGAAATAATTTAATTTTACATGTGATTGAATGTGAAATTGTCTTACTAAATTTTGACTGACCACTGAATGTGTTAATTGTGCGAAACAGGGAGAAATTAAATTTCTTTTTCAATTTTATAAGTCATTCCATACTATCAAAGTCAATTGGCAGAGGTCTAGCACAATGTGAATCAATACTTGGATTAAATTTGAGCCATCATTGGCTTTGCTTTCAGTTAGAATTGACTGTTTAGATTTACAAGTGGGTGTGCTTTTTCAATCTTCAAGGTTCTGGCTTTTATTGAAGTACCAACAATGAGGCTAAGGCAAATACTTTTACTTTCCACTTTACAGGATCGATGAATCCCACTAATATTTGTGTTGTGATTTGATTCAAACTAGATCTTGAAACACTTTGGCTTCTCTGCTCATGTTTTCAGTAGTTGACTGTGCGTGGATTGGATTTCTCTGTAGCTACAAGGAATTCAGCTCTATTCGCTAATCAATACTCAAATTTGTCAAAATAGACAACTGTGTCAGCTTTCAGTAATCTTGACCAGGCAGGACTCATGCTAGAGAATTCGGCTCCCCAGCTGAACCTTCAGCCTTGTGTTCACCCCCAACCCATGCAAACCAACCAGCTTCCAAAAATTAATATGGTGCACTAATAGGATTGAAAATTCTGCATTTATAATTACAGATTTACTTGACTGAAAAGGGAGAATATCACAATATTGTTTGTATGTTCTCATTGCTCTACACTTTTTACAGGGTATGTACTATAAGACCAGAAAACAACAGCAGATCATCAATTCCCATTAGGTCTCTTCCACCATTCAACGAGATCATGGATGATTTGATATTCCTCAACTCCACTTTCCTGCATTTTCCCCATAATTCTTTACTGATTAAAAACGTGCAAAGCGGCACACATGATGAAATACTTTGTGATCCTGCAACAATTACGAGATGATTTCATGTGCAATTTACACAATCAGTAATGATTTTGATAGATTGGGCTAGGTTAAATTATGTTCTCTGATATTATTTACTGATTCACAGTTTTGTTACATTCATGTTGACATAAAAATGTGTAATATAGACAAAAATCTGGTATGAAAGTTTGGGCAAGACTGAATGTAAATATATGGAAATCTATGTGTCTGCAGTATATGTGACTGTTTATCAGTAGGGGAGGCAGTGGCATAGTCATAATGTCACTGGATTAATAATCCAGAATCTAATATTCTGGAGGCATGGCTTCAAATTCGCCAGAGAATTCAATAAAATCTGGAACGTAAAACGCTAATGGAGACCATTTGACTATCATTAATTGTCATTGAAATAGAATCCATTTGGCTCATTCAAGCTCTTCAAATGACCCCAGACCCACAACAATGTAGCTGACTCTAAATTGCTTTCTGAAATGGTCCTAGCAAGCCACTCAATGGGGAATTAGAATGGCCTCACCAGCAACACCTACATCATGCAAGCTTCAAAAGAAATCTTGAACTTTTCAGCCTGTTTGTTTTCTTTTGTTGTTTGACAAGTTGTCTATTCAGTTTTTCCCCCAAACCCACTGCCATATTGTAGCACTTTAAGCAACAACCTGGGTTGTCAAATGGTTGCACCAGCCTCGTGGCTAGGCTCCACTGTAGCCATTTTGACCTTGGTGAACAATTTGTTATACTTTCACTACCTTTGCTGTACTGGGTTCTGCCTACCTTCAGTCACCCCATTGTCTCTGATGATCATCTACTCTCCAGCAGCCCCTTTCCATTCATGGATTGTGAAACAGCTCCATGGTTCTACCAGCCCCTGTTTGAATCTTTATAGCAGGCTCTGCGTACTGGTCCATTGCGATTAAAATACTATGGGAACAGTTTAAAACGTATTATCATTCCTAGACATCTGCAGCTTTTAACATGGTTATTTTAACCACCCTTGTCCATCATTTCCTTTCATGGTCCACCTTACCTCTCATGTTCCTAGTTTCACCTGTCATGATGTAGCCAGCAGATTTACTCCATTCACTTCTGTTCCACAGTTTCATTTACAGCATCCTCCTATTTAAATACATACTGAATCTCAGCAGCAATATTCCCTTCAAATGTTCTTTGTGCACTGCATGCCTCAAACTTCTCAGGTCACTGTTCACCATATGGATGTCAGCAATTAACTTTTTAAAAATCACTGTTGCATTCCATACATGCACATTGGAGGGAACATTGCGCAGTACCATTTTCACCTGTAAAAAGTTAGCTTCTGTCTGTATTTTGATTAAAGCCAGCTTTAACATTCCGCCAGTGCCTTTAATTCTATGGCGGTCATTCTGCCGTGAGTACTTGTTCAATATGAATTCATGTGTGCTTCAGAGCTTCATAGAATTCACACTGAGCAAACTAACCTTTGGTTCAATTCACATGCATCTATATCTTAGCTCAGTAGGCTGGAAGGTTGACATAATACAGAGCGATACCAACAACAGAGGTTCAATTCCCACACAGGCTGAGGTTACCATGAAGGGCTGTCCTTCTCAACCTCTCCCCTCACCTGAGACATGGTGATCCCCAGATTAAACTACCAACAGTCATTGCTCTCTGATGAGAGAGTGGGACAAAAGTGACTTGACTTTAAAATCTGCATCAATCTGTTCTGTCTTTGCCAATGTCTATAATCGTTCAGTTTATCAATGTTGTGTCTCGATTTGAGCATAACTGCTACCATTTTACATCATGCCCCATTCCAGTACACTGTACACTCTCACCTGTCAGGTCTATTCTCAGTGACAGACTGAGAACACATTTGTATGTCTAAATTCCTTATTCTTGTAACATCTCTGAACCCTGTTTTCAGAAGCTGTGACTACCTCTTCTAAACTGCTTCTGAAGTGGATCTGTCTTCAAATTTGTGAGGCGCTACTCTATCTTCCTTCTATTGTCTGTAGTTCCATTTCTTCCATTTGTAATTTGCAACTGGGGAAGGCCACATTTTCTGTTTTTTCTGTGGTATTCTTAGGTAGATTTTATCCTCCCTTGATGATTTTGAAGGCAAGCCATGGTTGGTGAGGGGTAGGGGTGGGGGCGTGGAAACAGGGGTTTGTAAAATTCTGAAGATTATCCTCCAACCACACTTCCCGGCAATGCATCTCGGGCCCTAGTCACCTGCTGTGTGAAAAGCTTTTCCTCAAGTTCCTTTTGTTCCCTTTTACTAATTAGTTACCTTACGAAGCTTACTTCCCATGTGGTGAGGAGCTATGGGCCGTTCACATTCTACCTTCCCCATGCAGAAGTGCTGCTGCTTTTTTCTGAAAATGGCCGAGGACCTGACTGACAGGATTCATATGAGAGCCCAGCTGTAAAAAATCTTTCATTTCATCCCCAAATACCAGATTTAGAGCTCAATGCAAATCTGTAAAGCTTCTTTTTCTCCTTCACTGCCAGTTTCAACATTGCATGAATAAGTTTAGCTCTGGATTCCTAACAAACATGGATCAAGTGTACAATCTACTTGAAATGTAGCAGGAATTAGTATTTTTCTGCAGTATAAATGCAAGACTCTCTGGTATGGATAAGAGCCAAATCTGTTCTGCTGCTTTATGGGATGCTTTTGCAAGGCTGCAGTCAAGCTAGCTTGATTCTCTTAGTATCTAAAGTCTATTGACCTTTATCTTGAATACACTCAACATCTGAACAGCCACATGTCTCTGCAGTACAGGATTGGCAAAGGATTACAGCTATCTGAATGAAGAAATTTATCCTCAACTGAGTCCTAAATGGTCAACACTTTATTCTAAAACTGTGGCCCTCTTCATTCTGGACTCTTCACCCAGTGAAAAGATCAACATGGCATGTACCCAGTCAACCCTACTAAGGATTTTGTATCATTCACTTTGATCACACTCCAGAGAATACAGAAAAGCAAAATACTGCAGGAATTCTGAAATAACAACTGAAAATCACTGTGGAAGTTCAGCAGGTCAGAGAACATTGAGGGAAAGAAACAGAGCTAACGTCTCAGGCCAATGACCTTGCATCAGAACTCCTGATGAATGGTCATTAACCAGAAATGTTGATTCTTTCTCTTCACAGATGCTCCTGACCAGCTGAGGTTTTTCCAGTGAAAATGGGCCTCATCTGTTCAATGTCTACCCATACAACCATCCCCTCATTCCAGGAACCAGTCTAGTGAATCTTGCTTATGTTCCCTCTAAGACAAGTGTGTTCTTCTTTTGGTAAGGAACAAAAACTGTACACTCCAGCTGTAGGCTCTTTGTAATCACCAAAAGGCTCATTCACCAGTCGCTTTGTGATCAAGGCTATTGTGCCATGTATTGTCCTAATTGCAACTGTATCTGCTCATTAACATTCTGTACTGCATCTCCATACTGTGTCCCTTGACCTGAATGCCAGTATTTTCCAATTTCTCACCATTTATAAAACATTTTGCTTTCCCATTATTCTCATCAAAACAGATAATTTCATATTTTTCCACATTATATTCCAACTGCCTCATTCATACTCAGTCATTTAACATGCCATGTCTCTTTGCAACCTTCTCACTCCCTCCTTAAATCTTATTTTGCTTAGCTCGTTCACATAGAAGACTTTGCCGCTGGTTGTGGAACACTTCGGAAAATATGAACGGAAGCTGGCCGTTCATCCACTCAAGCCCCTGCTGCCATACTATTAGATCATGACTGATTTGTATATTACAGAGACAACAGTGTGGAGCTGGAGGAACTCAGCAGGCCATTCAGAGGAGCAGGAAAGTTGACGTTTCGGGTCGCGACTTCAGCATCTGCAGTTGTTGCTATCTCCGAGTGATTTGATTATTAACTGTTTTTCCAGGACTTTGTGATTTTATCTCAGATTTTCAGCATGCACAGTATTTTACTTTTATTAAGTACAAGCCTAGCCTGTGTGCAATTTGTTCACATGGTGTAATACTTCTATCTTGTTCTGTTAAATTTGCATTGCATCCTACCTGAGAGCAACACATCTCCCTGAGTGTCTAAAACAAAAATTTAGAGAATAAAAACTGAAAGAACTGCGAATGCTGTAAATCAGGAACAAAAACAGAAATTGCTGGAAAAGCTCAGCAGGTCCGGCAGCATCTGTGGAGAGAAATCAATGTTAACTCCGATTTCTCTCCATAGATGCTGCCAGACTTGCTGAGCTTTTCAGGCAATTTCTGTTTTTGTTACCAAATTTATTAATCTGGATGGAGTTCCCCGACCCCGAAAGGATCTCTTCTACTCACTCTGAAAATCCAAAGTTACAAAGATCCAACTAAATATCACTAAAAACATTGTCCATTTGAAGGGCATTAACATGTGATAGACATAATATAGGAAAAGTCCATAATACTCTCCTTATGACAAAGTGAACATGTTCCATAGTTTATTGGAGGTGGCAATTGGCTTGAGTTTATCTAAAAGTGCAGAAAGCAAAAACAACTTCATTAATTTAGTGCATTGGATTCTCAGAGGAAACAAAAGGAGGTAACAAAGAAAATTAAGAGGGAACATTGGGAGAAAAAAAAGTCACGTATCATAGAAGCCAACCCATCAATAAGAGCTACTGGAATCACTGTCTCCATTGAAAATGTAATAGCAGGATCAAGTTAACAGGACATTATTTTGCTTGTCACTTGTTTGTTACATACACTTGATTTCTATTCATTGAAAACACTTTTGATTTCAAATGGCATTGCTGATGGATGTTAGAAGGTATTCCTATGTGGACATCTGTATTTGTCCTTCCCCTCTCCAACCACTTTATTCATGCTCGGTGGAATCTTATTTTTATTTGGTGAAGTGCCAGTTATGCAGAGTGTTTTTTGGAGAGATTTTCTACGGGAAGCCTAACAAGTTTTCTTGCCACGCCTTACCAAACTCATCTCATTAATTGCCTACCCCTATCTCCATCAGTCTGTCTCTGTGGCCGTCTCTGTCACCAAGGATCATCCACGCACTGCTGTCTGCAGCACCTTCCCCCTCTCACTGTGACCCATCCAAACCCTCGACACCGTGCACCCTGCGCTACCTACCCGTTTGCTCAAGATACTTCCCCACTGCACCAAACACAGCAGCTGTGCCACCTATTTTAATCTCCCCTAATACTTGCCTGTGTGTCAGTCTCGGAGGAATACAGTTCCAATAAGGCAGAAGTATAGATGGTGAGCAGTCCATTTTTCAGCCATTAACCCCTTCTGTGGAGAGCCTTCTGACTCTGACTGTCCTAAGTGGCCGACTGTGTCCAAGCCCCTGGACTAGTCTCAGAGGCTGCCCTTGACGTACTGTACTGGGACCCCCTGAGTGATAACTATTGCTTGGTATGACTAAGGATTGCTGTCACCCACGATAAGCTTCCAGCCTCTGCACTAACTGGCATAGTAAGACAGAAGTGGTATGGGAGTGATCACTCTGACTGAGGACATAAAATGGATCAAGGCAAGGCAAGGAATTGCATGGCAAGGGTGCTGTGAGCATTCAGGTAGGCTCAGAGTGAGTGAGTGAGCGGTATGAGAGGAATTGAACAGACCAGAGATGCAGTCCAAGGTGCAGCACTGCAGTGCTGAAACATCTGTAAGTGGATCAAAGGTATGTTATGAAGGTTCACAGAAGTTGGCACATTATCAGATGCTATGTATGTGGCCCACGCCCAAGGAGCATGCCGTGAGATATTGGTATCTGGTATCCAATGCAGAGGCCCTTTGGAGGAAGCATGGTCTCCATGTTGAGATTTCTCAACGTCTAGGTTGTTTGACATCTTTGGTTTGATGGGATGTTGAATATTAAGAGGCAAGTTGGGACATTAATGAGACATTTAACAAGCTGTAATGTCCTTTAACTGGCAAGTCACCACTGTCTAGAGAGAAACCTGCCTTACCACTCATCAAAAGCATAGAAGACAGTGTGAGTTGCTCTTGATGAGGAGATAGGCCTTGCTGGACACATAGCCCATGTTGCTCAAACCCCTATAAAATTCCACCCATTATCTCCTTACTCCTTCACCGCTACTCTCACATATCAACTATTCTGTCTTTGCTCACCCACTAACTTTTCTCAACAACAAGCAGGGAGAGCACCTTATCCTCAATCACTTTTCTTTCACATTGACTCTGATTCTCCATTATCTTCAGGCTTTATATCCATACCCATGCCTTCCAGCCTCTAACAGTCTGTACTCCCATCCCTTGCTACTTTTCCTTTGTCTAACGGACCACTGAGCATCTCGTCTGACTTTGCTCTGTAGCCTTACTCTCAATTATGCCACAAGAATCTGAGCAGAAACCTAACTGATTCAACATTAAGGGGAACCTGCAATTGACAGTTATAGCATGATAATTATAATATAGTGTTATAAGCCCTTTAAAAATGAATTGTCTGTTTCCAATCTTTTGCTAACAAAAAAGCTACTATGGTCAGGAACAAGCAAGGGAGCTGAGGGTGAATAGACTGTGTGTAATCAAGAGGAGGTTGACACCTAGTTGCACAAAGAGCTATGAAATCCAAACTGGACCAGAATTGGATAGGTGAGCAGTGATGGTAGGATCATAAACAAAGGATAGAAAGGAAGGACTATGTCCAGAGACATGCAAACAGAGGGTGGGGGGTGGGGGAACGGACAGGAAGGAAAGGAGTTTCCAAGACCAGATAAATAATTTAAAAGTGAAGTTGAATTAAGTATAGTTAAAACTTAACTAGTGATGGTCAGGTGCAAGGTACAGAAATATTTCTAAAAAATATCATATACACACACACACACACACACACACACACACACACACACACACACACACACACAGAGTAAAAAATGACTTGTGCTCACTGGTCCAAGAGTTAATGATCGAAGGATAACAGTAGTCTGGAATATGTTCGCTTTGGTAGCAGTTCAGAGAGGTTCTCAGGACTGATTCCTGCAAGGAAACGGTTGTGTTATGAGCAACCATTGAGCAGTTTGGGCCCATAGTCACTGGAGTTTAGAGGAATGAGAGGTGAACTTATTGAAATATTTAAGAAGATCGATGCTGTTGTTTTCTCGTGCAGGGCATCTAGAATTGGGGACACAGTATAAAATGGAGAGGAGGAGTATTTTTGTTGCCTCAGTTGGTCATTAGTGCTTTGAATGCTTTTCCACAGATGACAAAGGAGGCTGGAGCACTGAATATGTTCAAAGCTGAGTGAGATGGACTTTTGATTGGCAGAAGGGTCAAGGGTTAAGAGGGAGGGTAGGGTATGGCAGACATGAAAATGGTGTTAAGGCCACAATCGGATCAGCCAAGAACATACAGAATGATGAAGCAGGTTGAATGGGCTGAATAGCCTCCTCCTGCTCCTATTTCTCATGATCTTATGAAAGCCCTATCTAATTCATTGCTGATGAGCTTAGGTGTAATGAATGCAGCAAACTGGGCTGACCAAACTGGGGAATATACAGGGCTTCTAACACCACAAGGGAATTGGAGAAAGACCTGAAGATTTATTAAGTGTTCAGGGTTACAGTGAAAAGGCAGGAGAGTGGATTCAACTGAAATGCTCCTTCAGAGAGCCGATGTGAGCACAATGTGTCTTGTGTGCAATACTATCCTATAGTTCAAGAAAAAAATAAGGCAGTACTTTCCCCTCTCTGAAACAAGTATGAAAGCTTTTGAAAACCTAAGTCATCTATTTCCCAAGGTACTGCACTCTAGAATCTAGCTGTTCTACTTGATAGGCACAGTATACTTGTTTGGAAGTTAACATAATGCTTGCTAATGAGCAGATATTAAAATGTACTCGATATTGTGCTATGGTTAGAGGTCTATGCAGCTGTCTAAATTAGCCACATTAACGAGCATCTGTTAAATGAAAACTTGGAACTTTAAGCTAAAAAGAATTTTAATCAGTTTAGTTTTCTTCCTCAAGCAGAAAGAATTCTTCTGTTTAAGAAGCGTTTTGTAAAAGCAAAGCATTTCATTAAAAGTACATCTTAGAATTTGTCATTTCTTCAAAAAAATACTAATTTGCTTTAGTTCAATCAGTCATAGGTAATGATAAAAAATTACTTCGTTTTCATTTATGTCTTGATATTAAATTAGTTAACCAGGTGGGAACTGTAGAAGTAAGGGTGTGAAATTAAATGTGTTAAAATAAACTGTGCTCCTGCATAAACCTCCCCCTCCAATACCCACATGGAAACCTAATCAAATGTGACAACAGCACAAAATGTAAAACATGGGAGGATGGAAACTAGAAGGAGATATCCACTCTTCTGTAATTTCTCTTGAACTACAGCAGCACAGTGGCTCAGTAGTTAGCACTGCTGCCTCAGAGCCAGAAACCCGGGTACAATTCCACCCTTGGGTGACTGTCTGTGTCTCCCTTTGTCTGCGTGGGGTTCCTCCAGGTGTTCTGGATTCCTCTCACAGTCCAAACATGTTCAGGGAAGGCGGATTGCCCATGCTACATTGCCCATAGTGTCTAGGGATGTGCAGGTTTAGTGGATTATCCATGGGAAATGCAGGGATAGGATATGTAGGTCTAGGTTGAATGCTCTTCATAAGGTTGGTGTGGACTCGTCGGACCAAATGGCCTGCTTCCACATGGTAGGGATTCTGTGATTTCTTGCAGCTCTTCTGTTCATTTTTAGAACTGTTGGTATACCTTGATTTTAAATGGCAAGCAGGAGCCTGGATCTGAGAAAACAAGCCAAGGGCAATTGATGAAATCTTCACAGATTCCAAAAATTATATCAGGGAAATCTGCTGTTCACAAAACCACTTCAAAAACAGAACTGTCCACACTCTGTACTAACTTTCAAAGGGATATATCAAAGCTTTGAAAATTCTTCAAATCTTTTGAATGCCCTTGTGTTTGGTTCCACATCATCAGATACATCACAGAAGTCTTTAGTCTGAACGGATAGTGTGGATAAACTGTTTTCTTCTCAACAAAATATCGGAAAATTCATCAATAATAAGTGAATTCTGCAGAATTTGGTGTTATCTACCACAAGTATGCAAAGTTCTTTCTACTTCTCTACTACGACCTTTTGATGTTGACTACCAAACTATGTTAAACCATAAATAAATTACACCTGAATATGAGGAAAATTTAAGGTTCAATGGATTGCCACCCCTATCCTCATCAGCATTAACTCCATTCCCTTGCCCTCAGTGACACACTCAGATTGCACCAGACTGGACCGCAAATTTTTTTGCCCATGACATTGACAGCAGCTAATTCATTTAACATAATTTTCCATTGGTATTGATCAGAGAAAGTTAGATCACAATGTTCATGCATTCATCTTAACTGTTCAGTTTATTTGGCCCTTCCTGGTATAATCTCCATGACTTGCTGTCCTGCTTCCACCCACGCCAATGTTGCAAGGCTTCCTTCTGGATCCCCTCACATTTATGCTTTTCCCGTCATCGCAAGTAACTTTTCCGAGTTCAAATAAAGTTGAAAATCTGCCTCAGATGGATAGAAACTGAAGCCTTTTGTTTTTGTACCCTTGCAGCATTCTATCCTATTTGAAGCAGTGGCTTCCAAGAACAGATCAACCTTAGCAGTCACCCTCTTACCCAATGGAAGCCTTCCAAATGCCCCAGATAACCAACATGATCACTTTCGCCTTGAAGACAAAAACGTGATAGGACACGTCAAAAGTTTTTTGTAAATATATATTAAGCTCACCGCCTTGATAGGAGCGAAGAAACAACATTAGTAAGTTAACTTGGCTATAGAAATCAATAAGTCTAACCTTGATCCTCAAGTGATTTTAAAGCACGTTAGCCAATGTCCCTTGGGAACCCTTAGATTAAAGCACTTAAAACACATTTTATATGGAAGCATTTTCTGCATTAAAGGATTACATACATTGATGTCATGTTGCTATTGCACTCAGCATGAAAGCCTTCACTTATTGCTATGTTCATTATATATCAACAAGTGTTTTTCTGAGCTGCTTTGGAATGTATCTTGGCTTCTTCAGTCTGCTTATATAATAAAGTTTTAAGCACCTTCATTTTAAGTGGGATGTTATCAGATATGTTTTCCTTAATTAAACCATTTGCTCAGAAGAGGGCGTTTCGCATTGAATTGCAAAGTGATTTCAGCAGTTTTAGTTGAGGTCACCACGTAAATGGTAGCTTGATCACTTACATTATTTCAAAAGTGACAATATCATTCTTGGACTTGACTCATTACACGGTTGCTTTTATTCTGTAATGTAATTAAAACTCAATTCTTTTGAAGCTAATTGGAGACCTTTGCTGATCCAAGGTTTTATGCAAAGTATGCAGCACAGACAAGTGAACTCATCTCTTTCAATTTGCTTTAGAGTGTGAACAAGGGAATAAAAATCTAACCTGAATGCATGTACTAATCATGGTCATGTCAGTCTATGGTTAATGACTATGCATGTACAAGTAGATGCATTCTAATTAAGGATCAACTTTCAGGAAATGCTAAAAACCTGTTTTTTTATACATGATATGCCAAGAAGAATCTTCCAGCTCTCAAAGATAGTCTTCAGACAATAAATTATGCAGTGGCTATCTCTGGAAGACATCTTCCAGGTAGTGAGAGTTGGGAAATTTCCTGGCTCAGTAAACTTGTCTCTGGAGAAGAGACAAAAAAAAAACTGCAGATGCTGGAATCCAAGGTAGACAACCAGGAGGCTGGAAGAACACAGCAAGCCAGGCAGCATCTGGAGGAAAGGAGAAATCAACATTTTAGGTATTACCCTTCTTCAGGGCAGAAGGGTAATACCTGAAATGTTGACTTCTCCCTTTTCTCCAGACGCTGCCTGGCTTGCTGTGTTCTTTCAGCCTCCTGTTTGTCTACCTTGTTTCTGGAGAAAATGTCTGGAGAATCTGGATTTCCACTTTACAGGGGAAAGTGATAACCAAAGTTGGGTCTGTTGTCCCCACAAAGTTGGGAATTTTAAATTGGGACAGTCTGGGGGGTGTGCCAGAGCCAAGATCGGCTGCTAAAATGCCCACCTCACTTCACTCGTACTTTGCCCCTGCTGTAATAATGATGACAAAACAACAAACAGTCCTCCAGCAAGTAAAAGCAAAATACTACAGATGCCAGAAATCTGAAGTGGAAACAGAAAGTACTGGAGAAACTAAACAGGCCTGGCAGCACCTGTTGCGAAAGAACCTGAGTCAATGTTTTGAGTCTGATATGATCTTCTTTGGAAATTCTGCTGAAGAATAATAGACTTGAAAATTCATTCTTTCTGCTCTATCCTCACTTAGTTATGCTACCTCATGCCCCAGTTATTCATCCACAACTTTCCATTTTCTTGAAAGAAGAGCATTTTTACAACAAGCCAATAGAAGTATCAATCATTCAGGCCTTTTGAATAATCAAAGCAGAAAGTGCAAGCAACTGACACCTCTTCATTTTGTGTAAATTGGCATTGTGCAATTGACTAAATAGTTCACAGAGCAAGAGCTGTCAAACAAATAATTTTATCTCTGGGGCACTTCTGGAATGTTTTGACACTCCAATAGATATCTAGATGTTGCAGTGCTTGCAGTTTTTGCTATTGATGCTTTAAAGGGACTGGAAGATTGGCACTTTTACAGAAATTTCTAAAATTGATTCTTTAAGAAAGTAAAAAGGTATGAGTCAATTAGTTTTGGTGCTTTACAGAGTGTATATTATGTGAATGGACTTGGAATTGCTACACATTGGCATGGAGGGTATCTAGGGATGTGGGTGGATGGATGTAGTTTGGCATGGTGGCATGGGTTAAAACATCTTAAGCTTACCTTTCAACAGGTTCATTAACCAGAATATTGTTCTTGACACCTCGGAGACGTCACAAACCATGAGGATCTACCTGACACCCTTACCTAAGCTATTAACCTCAACCACTCCTTGTGGTAGATAGAGTTGCACATTTTTACTACCATTTGGTTTAAGAAGTTCAGTTAATCTTTATGGCCCTGAGTCTTGGTCTCTTACAAACCTCTAATTTTCACACTCTTTTTTAACACTATGGAAAAATTGGGTGCTTTCTGTGCCTTTGCCAAGCAATAAATTCAGTTAAACAATAAAAGTAGGTCTGATTCCATGAAAATTATGGGTGATTGGGGCATGATTATCCTGGCAGGTCGGGAGTGCAGATTTGTGACCTAAACTAGCCAGCACACTTTACCCACTCCTGCAAGAATTACAGGCACCAGGAATGGTGTTGGGGATCCTGGAAGGAAACGCTGGCCGTTATGTTTACACCTCCAAGGAATTTCACTGACTCAATGAATAGCCAGCCTTGTGTGTCCATTCCTTAGAAGTAGGTGAGTTTTGCATTAATTTCAGAGAGCAGTTAAGAATCAATCACATTTTGAGTGTCACACTTAGATTCACCATTATCCAAGGACTGGGACTAGAAATTTGCTGGTCTTGAGGTACATAAAACGTCACATAATCAGAGAGATAAACAATCACAGACAATGTGACTTTTGAACGCAGTGCAGTCATTTAGTTCTCTGTATCAATGGCTGAGGATGTTTGAATATTTTAGAGAATATGGTTTGTTCATGTTGGTTACTAACTGGAACCAAATAATATTGAAGTAGTACTTTGAAGTCATAATTATATTTAATTGAGAATTGTTTTCTGAACTGCACAAGAAGCCTTGGGGAAATGCCCAAAGCCTTTTATGCTGAGAGAAAAATAAATCCAGGAGGAAATAAAGATTTGTTATCTTTTTTTCTCAGTCTAACAGCGCTTGGGCTGATTTCAGAGGATGGGTCTGAGGAGCTACCAGTGTGCTCATGGAGCAAAGATAAATTTCAACACGGACTGAATTGCTGCTGCACTTTGATTCCAAGCAGGTTAATTGCAAATTCTGTTCAGGTGGAATGTCCAATATAGAAACAAGCCACTCTGCCGAATTGGTTCATAATGGTAATGTTATTCCACATCGACAACTACTAATCCCTTCTACCTCAAACTCTATCATTATATCTTTTTCTTTTCAGCCTCATGGACCTACGTTATATCATCATCATTGGCAGCCCCTCTCTTCCACTGTCAGGCTGAGTCCGTAGGTGGCTAGCCAATCAGCTAGCCAATTTTCAATTCATATCACTGTGTTATCCCCAACATACTTGTTTATCAAATCGCAATGGAATGTCTTCTCTGTGGCTACTGCAGTCTCTGTTACACTTGGGGCAGAAAGTGGTCACTGGATGGGGCATTGGTGTGCCAGCACGTTCCTTTTGCTGTTTTCACCTGGTTTCTGTTTCCTCCTGACGGCAAGTCTCAACATGCTCGACGCATTCCTGGATGCGCCACCTCCACTTTGGACGGTCTTGGGCCGGAGATTCCCAGGTGTCTGTAGGAATGCTGCACTTCACCAGTGAGGCATAGAGGCTATTACTGACATGCTTCCTATGTCCACTTGGGGTTCACACCTTTAGAAGTATCAACCTCGACCACTCCTTGTGGAAAAGAGAGTTGCACATTTTTACTACTGTTTGGGTAAAAAAGATAAGTTACTATTTATGGTCCTGAGTCTTGCTCTCTCTTACACACTCTTTTAGCATGTTGGAGGGATCAGGAGTCCTTTCTACATCTTCAAGTCTGATTGCACTCTTTCACGTTGGGAAAGTGTGTTGTTCTGCACTGTTTTAAAACATTTATTTTTAAACAATAAAAAAATTGACTCTGCAATAATGCATATTTTATTCAACTCTTCTTTTTAATTTCATTTTACTATACACATTACTTGATTAAGAGTGTTATTTTCAAGTTTAACAAATAAAGATTTTTCTCGCAGCTTTTCCTCGTATTTTGAACAGTTATTAAAATTTTCCTTTGTTTGATATAGCCTTTTTAAACCGTCTCTTTGCTTATCTGCCTAAGAGAATCACTGAAGTTCTTGTTTGGACACTAACAAATGCCTGATTCTTTGTTCAGCTTCAGCATTGGACTATGCATATCTTGATGAACTTGTAATACGTTTTAATCCATTACTATCTGCAAAATATTTGAAGTATTAATTTGTAAATTGTGACCTTTGTCAGAAACAACTGTATCTGGAATTCCATAAATTGTAAAAATCTCATTCAATATTCTGTTTCTGTGATTATTTGTGATCCATCCAGTCCTCAAATCTCCATATTCTGATTATGAACGAGTCTGTAGAGATCACTAATAAAATCATCCATTAATTCACCATGATTCTGGAATCATTGATAGAATTCTGGAAAGAGCTAGATTCAATTATTTCTGAGATTGAAATAATTATTAAAAGCTTTCAAAAGTTAATCAAGTGCATTTAATGCTTCTTTAGCTCCTGGTTACGCAATTACATTGTCTACTCTGCTTCCAACTGTATAAAGGAGTGTATTGACTTGTCCTGCTTAGTCCTACTGCATGCAAAATGGTAAAGAAGCCCAACTGGACCTGGAAATTTTTTTTAAGACTACGTTGTCTTTCAGCCTGATTTTACTGCTCTATGAGTTTTTCCACCCCACACAAGGGTTTTTCTCACCCAATCCTCAGTCGCTGTTGGGTTCACCAGTTTGGTTAGGGACTCAGGACCATCTTTCGGACCACGACCTCATGCGGTGTAGCCTGTACCTCTGAGTTCTTCAGTTTCCTTCTTCTGCATTCCTGTTTCAGGCCTAACTGTTTTCGTTTTGTTCTGTTGCGAACTTTATTCGTCAAATTTGACGTTAGCCATGTTTTCAACATGTTGCATTTAGTTGAAGATCTGCTGAGTCACTATTGTTGCCACCATGGTGTGGTTTGTTGTGGATGGGAAATTTCTCTCTTTGGTCCAGTTATTAGAGACCTTGAAAGCAACAACAAGAAGTTTATTGAATAGATGTGAACTGTGTATGTATATTACGGTGCTGCTGTTCATGCTAGGAGACTTCTATGTCTCAGCACTGAGTATCTCAGACCAACTCTTTGTGTCAGACCAATTCTGTGTGACATAATTGCATTTATGGTTCTAGTTCTGCTCTTCGATATATTAACCATTTCAGACCCATATAAACAGATGATTGTTTAGGCAGAACTTTTGGCATGAAATATTTTGATGTAAAATTGTAACGTGAGTGATAAATCTCAGCTGATGCTAATTATTTGTTGTGCATGCAGATATAACTTCAAGGCTGCATTTGTGGTATCAAACAGCTCTGGCAAAACTAGTCAATGGGAATTGGGGGAAATTCTCCACTGGTTGCAGTCATATGTAGTACAAAGGAAGATGGTTGTAGTTGTTGGACACAGTCATCTGAGCTGCAGAGCATCACTGCAGGAACTCCTCAGGGTAGTGTCCTAGGCCCAACCACCTTCAGCTGCATCATCAATAATCTTCCCTCCATAAGGTCAGAAGTGGTAATGTTGTCCGATGATTGCACAATGTTCAGAACCATTCACAACTCTTCAGATATGGAAGCAGTCCATGTTCAAATGCAAGAAGATCTTGACAACATCCAGGCTTGGCCTGACAAGTAGCAAGAAATATTTCTGACATACAAGTGTCAGGCAATGGCCATCTGCAATATGAGACAATCTTACCATCGTCCCTTGACCTTCAGTGGCATTACCATTGCTGAATCTGCCACTATCAACATTCTTGGAGTTAACATTCACCACAAACTGAACTATACTACCAATTAAATATGGTGGCTACAACAGTAGGTCAGAGACCAGGAATACTGGAGTGAATAACTCACCTCCTGACTCCCCAAAGCCTGTCCACCATCTATAAGACGCAAGCCAGGAGCCACATTCTCTGTAATTTTCCAGTCACTGTGTGGAACTCTGAGGTCTGTACGCGGCAGTCACTTCTAGAATCAAAAATCAATATTCCTACTTAGCAGTGTGCATGGAACTTCTGTGCAGCTTAGAGGGAACATTGGTCAGGTATGTGATGGAATACTCACTACTTATCTGGATGAGTGCAGTTCTAACACTCTAAAGAAGCTTGACACCATCCAGGACAAAGCAGTGTGTACCATCTACAAGATGCATTGCAGAAACTGACCAAAGTTCTTCTGGACAACACCTTCCAAACTCACAAACACTGCCATCTAGAAGGACAAGGACAGTTGATACACGGGAACACCATCACCTGCAAGTTCCCCTCCAAACCATTCACCATCCAGTGTCGCTGGGTCAAAATCCTGGAACTCCTCCCTCACAGGATGTATCTGCACCAAGTGAACTGCAGAGATTCAAGGTGACAGTTCACCAACATCTTTTCAAGGGAAATTAGGGATGAACAAAAAATGCTGATCTAGCGAGCAGTGCCCAGATTCCATGAATGAATGAAAAAATGTAGAAAAAAAAATTCATGTATTATTTTATAATTTAAATAATTTCTATGCAGGAAATCAATTTGGATGAAATAGTTTTCTCTTTAGATATCAGGAGTTTAGTAGGATTCCTTGAATTAATAGCAATTTCAAATACATGATGAAAAATTTAAACCTTGCAATGGGAGTTTGTTGAGAATATCTCCTGCCAAGTATTCCTTTAAACTGCCATCACAGGCTTCAAGGACACAATTGCTTCCTCACTCGACAAATCTTAGCCTTTATAAAATGCTTTTGCACCTCACAAGTGTAATACAAAGACTACTTCTCTTGATGCTACATTTTTCAAAATATGCTGAATCACTGACAATCAAGAAATAAACCTGAAGCCACACAAACATAGAAAGGCTATAGTGCAGATAGAAGCTATTCTGTCCATCATGTTTGTACAGGGTGAATAAACTTGCCATCCCCATTTGAATGTCGCTATTGAGCAACTGGTTACAGCACGTTAGGTGCAGGTCCATGTTCCATATAAATGCATTGAAGGTTTCCGCCTCAACCAGTAAGCTGGGAAGCAAATTCCAGATCGCCACTACCCTCTGGCAGATGAAGATTTTCGTCAGGTTCCATGCTGCTACCAATCGCCATCTTGAACAGTTTCCAAGAAAAATGAGATGACCATTAATAAGCTGCGTGACTCCATCCACATAATCCACAGGAAGCGGATACTTTCGTCACAGTATGCTATAGCTCCCTCGGTTTGGCAATTATGCCATTGAGAAATCACTGGATGAAGTGCATCCTGTGGGAGTGGATGAAAACCATTCCAATTATATTGGAGATAGGAAGGGCTTGATAGAGGGATCTCACCCATTGGTTTTGGAAGCCACTTGGCTCTTCAATTAGCCACTTCAAACCAACTGTCTCTGAACACACTGGAATTATGTGACTCCTTGGGAATTCTGCTCCATTCATGTGTCTTTCTTGTGCCTCATGAACGGTGCTCAGTAGGCTCTGTAAAGTGTGCATATGACCTTATTGGAGGTTCTGTCATTCTTCCTCACCGTATGCGCGAACAAAAGTCCCAGTATTAGGAAGGGGGCCATTAAAATGTAAAACCCTTTCCTCCAAACCGCATCCTGCATTGAACCCCATCCTGCCCTCCCTTCACCTATGCCCAGAGACTTAGCATCAATCCTGGGGCTGGGCCTTAGTGTACTATCAGTAGCAGCCATTGCTTTTGGTGGCATTGCCAGCATCAGAGAGCTGCCAGCCTCTGACTTGATAGCAGTTCTCAGGAATGGTATCTCTACCCTCCAAGTGTCCTAATTGGATGGGACGACCAACACTAACAAGTTATGAGCCTGAAGGTAACATGATCGTATCGGGCCTTCCCCACAGTCGCAGGCCAGATACCCACCAACTCCTCAACTAATCGGGTGACCTAAACCACTGGAACTAAATCCTACCCGCTATCATCAAGATGGATGTGAGAGAAAATGGAGGTAACTACAGATCAGTCAGTCCAACATCACTTATGGGAAAATGACTACAATCTGTCATTCTGAGCAAATAAGAATTGATTTGAAATGATTATGTATGACTAATCTACTGGATTGCTTTGAAAGAGTCACTAACATTGTGTCTAAAGGCACTTTTATGGAAATTATCTGAATGAACTTTCAGAACATCATTGATATATTCCTGCAAAGCTATGGACAAGGCTATTAGTAGAAATTAAAGTGCATAGAGTCAGAGGCCACATTGAGGCAAAAGTTGGAACTGAGTTGAGAGATACGACAGAGTCAGGATAAAACAAACACACATTGGTTGGATGGAATAAGTGATGTTTCCCAGGGAACTGTATTGGGGCATATCTTTTCACGATGTTTATTAATAACTTGGAATGAAGGAATCGAGTATCTTATGCTTGAGTTTGTTGGTGGAAGGCACAGTAAGCAGTGCCAATGGAAGCAGCAAGTTATCAAGAGAAATAGACAGATTAACTCAGTGAGCAAAACCAACTCAATGTTGGGAATCTTGAAGTGATCCACTTTGGGCAGATAATTGTCAATCACTTTGGTTCCAGCTCAAATTCATTTCTAAATGGTGAGCAGATCAGAACCTTGGGAGAACATTAAACTTTGGGTGCATCTCAGTCATGGAATGTTATCCGTCATTTTAAATGAGGCTCGAATACAACAACAACAAAGGTGCCAAGAACTTAATTAAATGTCCCAGGACATATCATGGCAGTATTAAAAAACAAAGTATCACACTGAGTCATGAAAGGAGATATTACACAAGGAAAAAAGGTCAGATGACCTTAGAAGAGGAAGGTTCTAAGAGGTTCTTACTGGAGGAAAGAAAAGAAGAGAGGAAGAGATGTGCACGGGGAGAATTTCAGAGCTTGGGCCCTGAGAAACTAAAAGTACCACTGCAGACGGAATAATTACCGGGAATACACAAGAGGCCAGAATAAGAGGAGCAGAGATATCTGGGAGGAGGTTAAAAAATATTTTTACTCAACCTGTTCAGCTATGCCATGACACACTTCTGCAGCAGCTGGGGCCTGAACCCAGCAATAGGGAGGAACAAGGCCATGACAGGGTTTGAAAGAACGACGAGAATTTTAAGATTGAGATATTGCTTGATTGGGAGCCAATGTAGATTAGCAATAACAGGTGATAATGGGATTTGCTCTGAGTTAAGACACAGCCAATAGAGGTCGGCAGTTTTCCTTCAGTTGCATATTGCTTTGATCAAACTCCTTTTGGAGCACTGTGTTCAGTTCAAAGTAGCACAACTAAGGAAGGACCTATTGATTTTGTCGAGAGTAATGCACAGACACATCAAAATAAAATGGACACTGTGGTTTTAAGAGAACAAGTTAATGATTAATTCATCAATTCAAGGGTTTAAAGTGATAATATTGTTCAACAGCATAAGTGCGGAAAAATATCCTTCAATGGGAAATGTAGAACAAGAGAGTATTCGCTTTCAGTATGGACTTGATAGGTCAACCGGCCTTCTCCTGTACCTCAAACACCTCTCTGAATCTTTAAATTAAAGATAAGTCACGTAGAGATGAAACAAATCAGCATTTTGTCACATACAGCAATTAGTAAAATTTGAAACACTCATTTAACTTCTCTCTGAAGGATGTGAATGCTGGGTCATGTTAAATTTTCAATCTTAATACTAGAACCTTCAGTAGGCAATGGTGTCAAGAGAAGGTCAGAACAAAGAGGAGAGGCCAAATCGCCGACACCTGTTCCTACTTTGCTGTGGCTTGTCACCTGAAGAAAATTTAAATCGTCAGGGAAGTGGGAAATTTTATTGATGATTCTCATAATTTCTATGAAAATATAAAATAAAAATGAACTCAAGGGAGGTAAAGTGCATTTGGACATTCTATTGATATTTTGCACTCACTTCTTTTTCATATCATAGAGTCCCTACAGTATGGAAACAGGCCATTTGGCCCAACAAGTCCATACTGGATCTCTGAAGGGCATCACAAACAGAGCCATTCCCCATCCAATATTTTCTATGGCTAATGCATCTAACCTATACAGACAATCCACCTAACTTGCACATCTTTTGACTGTGGGAGGAAACCGAAGCATGCAGAGGAAACCCATGCAGACACGGGGAGAATGTGCAAAATCCACACAGACAGTCTCCTGAGGGTGGATTTGAACCCAGGTCCCTGGTGCTGTGAGGCAGCAGGGCTAACCGCTGAGCCACTCCTACTTTTACTTTTATTTAAGAGATAAGTTTTGTTTTCAATAGTTTAAGCAAACTAGTTTCACCTGCCACTGGCGATATAGAGCAAATCTTTGAACAGTTTCAATAATGGACAAATATAATAGCATCATCAATAACTGACAATTTGCAGATGTGCAACTTGGTCTCAGACAAGGAAATCTTGTACATGATTTATGATCTCAGTAATGATGGAATGAAAAAGTTGGCTATTTGTACCAGTTGGTAATAAAGCAGTTCTTATGCTACGTGGCAGCCTCTAATAAATGATCAGATCCTAACTGTCTTCGTTCCATAAAACCTGCTGCTTCATTTTAATTGGCCACTCCAGCTATTCAGCATACTTCCACTGACCTTCCCTGACACAATCATGTAACTTCCTGCAATGAGTTAGCTTTTCATGACTGCATCTTATGTGTAGCATTAATAATATCTTATTCATTTTAATTCAGATTTGTTGCATGGTTCTGAAAATACCACACTTGCATACTTCAGGTGATTGGGACCAAACTCTGTGTTGCCTGAGTTTGAGAGATTCAACTTTCAGCCAAGAGTGAATATTAAAGAATTCCAAGGTAACCACTTTAACGGTGTGTATTCATGAAGGCAGAGCTTTGCAAAGGGCAATAAAGCCTTCAGTGGCATTTCACCAATTCTATAAACTTTGGCGACACATGGGACTCAGGCCATTCAAACTCAAGGGCAGGCGATGGCCTAGTGGTATCATTGCTGGATAGTTAATCCAGACACCCAGGTAACAATCCCAGGGACCCAGGTTCAAAGTCCCACCAAGGCAGATGGTGGAATTTGAATTCAATGAAATATCTGGAATTAAGAATCTAATGATGATGACCATGTGCCAATTGGCAAGAAAAACCCCTCTGGTTCACTAATGCCCCTTTAGGGAAGGAAACTGCCATTCTTACCTGGGCTAGCCTATGCGTGACTCTAAACCCACAGCAATGTGGTTGACTCTGGGCAATAAATGCTGTCTAGCCAGAGACACCCTCATCTCATTAATAAATAAAGTGGAAAAAAAATCCCTAATTGCTTAGATCTTCTCAAACAGAGTTAAGATTGGTTATACTGTACAAATGGCTTATTTTCCAATAAATGATAATTTTGATTTCACAAATCATGAGGAATTAAATTATATTTTATAAAATTGTGGTGAATTGTAAAACACTTCCTGTAAGTAAGAAAGCCATGTGACCCAGAATAAAAGTAAGGTCACAGGGTCATGTTTTTATATTGTTTTTATGACTCACGCTAATGTAACATTAGACTAACAGATGTGAGAATGCTTTGACTACATAAATACACCTGAACCCTGGGGATTTCTACCCTAGCAGCAAGGAAACAATCTGCTCTGAGCTGTGGCCTCTGTGAACTAGTTCCTTGCACATCAGGAAACTAAGGTTAGTCAGCTTGGAAATCCCACCCAGTTAAGATCACTGTCAAAATATCTTGTACAAGGACACTGGTATTTCTCACACACCTCAATAATGACTGTAACATTGATAAGATATCAGCCTGCAGAAAATCTCAGTTGTACAGAATTGGAAAAAAAAATATGTTTTGCTCTCGGACTCAGAACATTCCAAAAAGTTTTATCTGCGCTCAGATAGAGATTGATCAAAACGTTGGTTGGGAACATGGGGAGTTTTAAACTTGATGGGGTCGACAGGGACTGCAAGGAACATGGAGATTTGGGGAGGCATCTAAATGACCAGGCTGAAGCTGCAACTCCCTCTGGGCAGTGTGACCTGTGTTGCTTTCCATCCTCACCTGAATTGGAAATTTGTATCGGAAATGGAAAATGGCTGTCAGCTCACCCAGAGTGGAGTGCATGTTTTTTTTTTCTGGCCTGAGGGAGTGGGCTCCACTTGTGAGTGATGGCATGAAGTAGGCCACTTACACATTACAGGGTGAAGACATCTGTCAGTCAGGAGTAACGTCACTTTCACTGAGCCGATGGTCCTCCAGGCGCAGTCGACGTTTGCCTTGGTGTGCATCCCAGGGAACAGACCGTACAGCACAGAGTCCTGCATCATGGAGCTGCTCAGGATGAGCCTGGACAAAACCTACTGCATCCCTCTCCAGAACATTTTTGTGAAGATACAGTCCAGAAGGAGATGGGTACAGTCTGTTGAACCCCGCAGCCACTTTGAGAGCAGTGTGGTGTGGCGGAGAGAGTCTGGATGTATATGAAGGATCAGATGGGCAGTGCCCTTCTCACTGCCAGACAAGCAATGTCTTGGTGCCCATGGAAAGGCTCTGGAGAGGAGTCATTCTGCCAATTGACTTTGACAGTCTGCTCGGGGAACCACCCAACAGGATCCACCCTCTCCTTTTCTTGCAGGGTCTTGAGGACGCTAATCACTGCCTGGTGGCCTTGTAGTCAAAGGTGTTTTCTTTCACAAATTTTTACATGAGGGCCAAATGATACAGAACAGTCCAATTATTTGGAGCATTACACGGCAATGAGGCCAGGCCCATCCTTTGCAACAACAGGGACAGTAGTAACACTTGGTGTTTGCGTGCTGAAGGTCTATGCACAGCTTGATGTAGCTGCACACAAAGGTGGCCATCAGGGTGACGGTGGCATCATAAAATGTGGAGCTGGAAAAGCATAGCAGGTGAGACAGCATCCTGAAGAACCAAAACATTGACTTTCCTGCTCCTAGGATGCTGTCTCACCTGCTGCGCTTTTCCAGCTTCACAATTTTTGACTCTAGCTTCCAGCATCTGCAATCCTTTCTGTCTCCATGATGAGGGTGGAGTTGGGTACATTCTTCTTCCCCTTATCTAGAGCTTTGTACATGGTGTCCCTGTGGATATAGTCCATCTTTGACTTTCAGATGAAGCAGAAGATGGCCTGGGTGACTGCAGTGGCGCAGGTTTCGGGGGATAGGCCAGACATGGACCATGTGCAGCAACACCAAGAATACTTTATACCTGATGACCTGAGTTTTTACCTGCAATTGAGAGGTATTTTGGCGACACGCTCCTCCCAAGTTTTGGTGTATGCCCCGGCCCCTCCGAATCATATTGTCAGTTATCTGACCTGATGGTGAAGGGGATAAAAGGTCAGTTGGCCCAATTCCTAAACAACATGGCCTTGCCTTATTTACCTTGGCTCCCGGGGCCAGTTCGAACTGGCCGCAGATGCTCACGAGTTTACACGCTGACAGCGGATCCGAGCAGAAAATGGCAACGCCATCCATGTACAGGGAGGCTTAGACCTGCAGGCCTCCAATGCCTGGAATAGTCACCCCTCTCAGGTTCGCATCCTTCATGATGGACTCATCAAAAGGCTCTATATAACAGACAAACAAGGCACGAGAGAGTGGACAGCCGTGCCTGACTCCAGACCCAATCAGGAAGCTTTCTGATTTCCACACATTATTTGAGACACCACTATTAGCGATATTGGTGTAGAGCAGTTGGATTCAGTTGCAAATTCCCTCCCCAAAGCCCAGTGGGAGGAGCATGTCCCACATGTAGGTGTGCGATATCCTGTCAAAGGCTTTCTCCTGGTCCTGTGTGCACATAGGCGATCGTATCCCTGGGTAGCGTGAGGCTCTCACACTCCTTGTCCTGCCAGTACAGCATGGGTTAGGCCAGGGTGAATCATTGGTCCCAGAGCAGACCTGACCTGATTGGTGATGACTTTATAATCCACATTCAGCAGTGAGATTGGTTGCTAATTTCTGACTTCCTCCCTCTTCCCCTTCTGGTTTGTCGATGAGGGTGATTAGCACACATTACCTGCCAGAAGCATCCTGTCATACACCTCCGGCAGGTCCTGGCCAATCAAGTCCCACAGAGCTTAAGCCAACTCAGCTGGTAAGCTGTCATTTCTGGGAGTTTTATTCCTTTCAAAGGGCCTTGGTCAGCTCATCCAGAATTTGATACGTTCCATGTTCCAGGACTACGTGCTGTGGGTTGCTCTACAGCTTGGGCAGCTGCTGCTAAGGTGCTATGGTGCTATCGAAGGTCTTTCTACCAAAGTACAATAAGGCTCTGTTCAGTTATCAGACCCTCCTGTTACCTCAAAATGTGTGCGAATAGTGTCCTGCGTAAATAGGAATTGCCTTTGGCTTTGCAACTGCAGGGCATGTCAATTTCCAATGTTTGTTTTACTTTATGTGCAAAAACTGTACAGAACTGTTTTAGTACTGACGCAAGGAACATAAAGATTTTTCATAATGAACAAAGTACATTTTTGCAACAGAAAAAAAAATCACTTTCGCCATAATAGAGCACAAAATCATCAGCTTGTAACAAGATAGACAGGACTTAACTACCAATCCCTTCCAATGGAACTGATTTGGGTGAAGTCATCATTCATTGACTTTAAACTTGTTGATGGTTTATTTCCAAATGCAAATACATCTTTTCAGTTTGTTCTTTCCTCACTTTCTGTGTCATACGATAGAAGTTAATGTTACAAACTGATGGAAGGCTTTCCAATATTCAAATATCACAATATTTTATGCTACGATATGGAAGGAGTAGAATTAGTTCAGATTGGGCTTTAATATTGTGGAAGGTCTAAGGAAGGGGAGCCTCCCTAGCTTCATTATTGTGGCTGCAGCCTAAACAAGTCAGACAAATAGGAACATGAACTGAAACTATGTTTACAAGCATCAGAATCTATTGATGTGCCACCCATACCACCTGTGTGCCCTCAGAGGGTTTTATTTTTCCTTTCATAGTATCTATGTGCAGACTCTGGTCCTACACCTGGGATGGAGGGACACATGCTCCATAGCCTGAACTCCTATAAGGCTCAGGGTGGCAGATGGAAGTACCTGAGAGGGGATTTCTGGAGGGGTTGTGGAGGGGTGGGAATGGTATACGATTCCTCCTCTGGCTGGGTGCCTGCTGGTGTCTCTTAATGAGGAAAGAGCACCAGGAGTGAGGGAAAGGTCCCCCATGCCACTGTCATCTTGATATTGGTGCGGACCACCAGAGGCTACAGCGATGGAATACGGGTCAGCACGCATCCCATGCAGCCATTGTGCATTCTGCTGGATCTGGCTTTCAATGGGGACAGCCAGATACAAGCATGGTACAGATGACGTTTGTGGCCTCCTCTGACCTTCAGTCGAGTTTCCTGAGTGCCCTTAACAAACCTGCCTGCTGATTCTATTTGTGCATTTACACAATGTTGTTAAAGGCTGGTGACTTGGCAGATTTCGGACACAGCCAGCACGTGCCTTTGCCCGTTGTGCCATATTTTGCCCTGGAATGAGACAAAGGCAGGGGCTGAGTGAGATGTATGTGGGTGGCACAGCCATTAGTGCTGGTGCAGGTGGAGGAAAGATGGTGAGATAGCCTGAGTGAGTGAGGGAGTAGGCAGCACAGAGGGCAGATAGGGGTATAGTCTGAGTGAGTGAGGCGGTGGAGAGCTATTGAGGGAGACGCCGCAAGCTACAGTGAGCCTTGGTGGAAGATTTGTGCAGTAGTAGGAACAGTGAGTGTGAGTGAGCACAATTTACTTCAACAGTCATATCCCTCATGCAGGGGATCTGTGAAGGGCTATTCCTGCCTTGTCGTATCTGATTGAATTCTGATCTTGATTTGGCTGCTGAAACTTGTGAGCTTTCTGAAGTATGTGTGGATTACGGTACGTGGGGGCTTGTAGACAGTGAGATAACCTCAAACAAACATATTTGCCACCGATGTCTCTGTTGTAACTCATTGAGTTAGAGTGAACATTGAACGCGCTGCAACATGTCAGGGAGGGGAGGAGTATCTGGACAATGTGCTGAAGACTTCACGGGGAGATATGCAAAGTGAGTAACCTCTGGCCTAACTGATGGTGTACAACATGAAGAGATCCCAGGCTGGGTGTGCTGCTCTGTCTTTAAATAAAGCTGGGCACACCCACAGTGTGAAGGCCAAAGGGTCCTGGCATGGACGAGCACTTCTGATGCCGCTGAGCTCAAGACAGCGCAAGAGTGCGGTGCTTCCTTAATTTGGTGAGCATCATAAAATTGTATGTGGAAACCTGCTAGAGCTCCACGAGAGAAACCCCTTGAGAAAACTCTTCAAAATTTACACAAAGCTAGATTTTGGAAAAAAATTCAGCCCTTCGGGAGAGATTGGTCTGAAGTTTCACTTTAAGATAGTGGAATTGTGAAGAGTCAAGCGATTTGAAGAAATGGAGTTTTTGCAACAGAAATGAAGATATTCCCCAGAAAATAATAATGCCTAGGAATAATAATGAATAAGAAGGATCTAGAGGGTTGAACAAACCTGAGACACCTGATAGATGACTACCTTGCTTAGCAATGGCAAGATAATACTTTCTCTTGGTTTTGAACAAATCTGAAGAATTACATACACAATGTGCATGCCTCTTTCCAGAGATCGCAAAATTGTGTGAGAGAGAGTACACAGGAGCAGGGGAAGAATGAAGGTGATACTATCTTCTACCATGCCAGGATGAGAGTAGTAAGGGCATGGAATGCCCTGCCTGCAAAAGTAGTAGACTCGCCAACTTTAAGGGCATTTAAATGGTCATTGGATAAACATATGGATGATAATGGAATAGTTTAGGTTAGATGGGCTTCAGATTGGTTTCACAGGTCGGCGCAACATCGAGGGCCGAAGGGCCTGTACTGCGCTGTAATGTTCTATGTTCTATGAGACATGCCTAATGAAACAACACATCTTTTCCGGTGTCTCTTCTACTCCAAGGTACCAAGGTTACTCTAGTTGTCCAACAAAAGTATTCATCTTTATCATTACAATCAGCATGTCCAGATTGCTGTTAGGATTGGATCAGTTTCTGACTATTTACATTCTTCATTTTGCCTGGGATCTCTTCATATTGTACACCATCAATTAGGCCACAGGCATATGTTTGCATATCTCTCCACAAAGTCTTCAGCACATTGTCCAGATACTCCTCCCCTCCCTGACGTGTTGCAGTGCTTTCAATGTACTCTCTAACTCAATGAGCTACAACAAAGACATCTGTGGCCAATATGTTTGCTTGACATTATCTCACTGTCCACAAGCCCCCATATACCATTATCCAGACATATTTCAGAAAGCTCAAAAGTTTCAGCTGCTTAATCAAGATCAGAATTCAATCCTTGCACAGCTAGGAGCTCTGTCATTTGGGAAACTTGTACAACCTCTGTAGGTGCTAATGTAAATTCTTATAAGGTACTGGAACCAAACTTGTAAAATGACTTTATTAAACTGGTGCAAAAGCTTTGTAATCTAAAAAAAATATATTATGCACATAAATCTAACATAGTCTCAATAGAGGAATGGTGCTGAATGACCCACATTTCCTAATGATTTGTAATTTATTTGTCTACTGTAAATCAATCACAATTCTTCATGGCAGGATCCAGACAATAATTTCTTGCACTCTGTTGAATTCCTTGCAGCATTGCTGTAATGGTGTAATTATTGTCAAAATTGACATATTACACATTTTTTTTCATTTAATTCTCAACTTCAGGTAAGAATGCCTGACAGATGTTGCATAATTCATCCGCAGATAGTTTCAGGGGGTATGATATCAACAATCTTTGCAGCAAAGTAAGATTTAAAGCATTAGATGTTTTAATTCTGTACCAAATGTATAGCTTGGCATGTATAAATAATCAATGTGTTGTCATGAACAAGTGATGGAATGACCTTAGTGTAACATGATGTTTCCCCAGCATTTGCAGTTAACATAAATCAGCTGCTGATCTTGTTTGGCATCAATTCCCTCATCCTTTGCCACATGCAGAGAAAACAAATGAATATTTCTTGGTCTTTTTGGTATTACTCCATTTAAAGGAGCAACGTTTAAGTTTTTACTGTAACTTCTCTCCTTATCAGCCATTTCCCAATCATTTGTGTTTGTCCTGCTGCCTTGTTTGTCTTCTATCTCTGGATATCTCAAGTCTGGTTAGCTCAGTCCCTCTCTCTCCCACTTTTCATGTACGTCTCCTAATTCCTAACTTCCCTTTGCAATGTATTTGCCTTTCTGACTCTTGTTTATATCTCACAAAGCCACCCATTTTACAAATCATAGGTCAAAAGACAATAGCTACACTCGTAACTGAGAATAACACCTGCAATCAGAAAGGACATTGTTTAGTTCCATGTGGCAAACAGAGCAATTCTTTTCTCTTGGCACCTGTTATGGACCAGACCAAATTTCCTCAAAATATATTAAGAAGATAGCCCAGACCCTAATGTTTTCCTATTTTAAAGGCAAGTGCCAGGTGTTGTGCTCCGGAAGCAATTCGATTGGTCTAGTGACCGGTCTTGAAGCAAAACACTCTTCGTTCATACACTATAGTTAAAATACAACAAAAGACAGAAATGGAATAACTCAATTCTATTGGAAAATTTAAAAGAATAATAGATTATTTAACTACTAAACAGTAACTGTTCCAATATAGTAACATCTCATAAATACACCTTTGGCAAAGGCAAATTCAGTAAAATCACTCATCTCGCATGCAATTCTCCACTAAAGGAGGAAAAACATCGAGAAAACTCTGTGAGAGAGAGACAGTAGCAAGGTGTGATGTACTGCAGCTTCCAAACCCAGCTTCAAGACCTCAGCAGCAACTACGACTGAGAAACTAAAATTAAAAATCCTGGCTGTGTAGGAGCTTGACCCCACCCATGCAGGTTGCTTCTATTATTCCAACTTTAAAACAAATACTCAAGTCCTCACAAACTGTTTACTTTATTGGCTCTGAATTGACCAATTGGACCCTTTGTCTCAACCCTCCTTCATTAAAAAAACCAGGACAAATACACATCTTGAAGCCATCGTATTGTCACACACCTCTTTGGAATCTATTTACATTTTACCTCCTTTGTTTGTTTTCCTGCTCTTCTGCTTTTCCCTCTTCCCATGTTTGCCATTTTACTTTCTTTTACAGCCACAGGGGAACCAATCCATCATGGTGATTATGCTCCATGTGAACCCTCATCTAAGTTTTAAAAAACCTTACCCTTTATTCCCATTCCCCTGATAGGCTGTTTCATCTCACCTCAAATGTATCTCTGGTACTTACTCCAACCACTGTGTGTTGCACTGAGTTCTAAATTCTCACCTCTCTTTTGGTGAAATACTTCACTCTGAATGCTCCCTTGGATTTCTTGCTGACTATTTTATACTGAGGCCTCTAGTTATGTTCTTCCCCCCTAAAAGGGGGGAAGAGCATAACTCGTCAGATATTTAAAGACTTCAGTTAGGTTGCCCCTCAAACATTTTTTTCAAGAGGAAAGAGACACAGCTTCTCAATTATTTCATGAAATGTATACCAGTGCATTTCAAAGTTGTTAAAAAGGAGATAAAGAGTCAAAGCTGTCTTGCACTCATCAGGACCAGGGTGCAAGACATAATTTTGAGAAAAGGGGTCACCAATTTATATGGCATGAGAAGAGGATGCTGATGGTTTGGGCATTGTTGTCATAGAGGTGCAAAAGGAATAGGTCACTGTCAATCTTAGTTCTCAGAGCAGGCAGGTAGACTATGATTGGTTCAATGTGTTGCCACTGGGATGCAGCAGAGATTGACAATCTCCATGAAGCCCTTTTTCTCCCAATTAAATATATGCAACGTACATATAAATTTCTTTTGTTGATATATAACAGTGTCATGTGAACTATTAAATTTAATTGATAACGTGCGATTCTCAGCACAGTCTGGATTATTTATTAAATGTTGTTCATATGCTGGACATACTGTTCTGAGGCTTGCTAAAGTACGATCAGCAAGCTGTTGTCTACAAATGGTCAGTGGAATGTGTTGTTTGATATTGCCGACCAATTGCTGAGATATACAGCCTTCATATTGTGCAAACAATTGCTGCAGAAACTCATTTATGTGGTTGACAAAACATCTTCTTGACTTAACAGCAGCATGCTGTTAGTGGAGACAACCACTCATAGACTTACTGCAAACTGGCAGTGTGAATTAGCTTCATCTGTTGTTCAAATTTTGAGATACCTTCCTTTTCCATAGTATTTGAAATATACTGCGCACTGTTCAGGGCCAAATGTGGTAGACATACGGCCCTTTGAGAGTTTAAGGTTCTTGTAAAGATCTGTAGCTCGGGTTGCAGGTGAGGTTGTTGACTTGTTTCGTCACCATGCTAGGTAACATCATCAGTACAGCCTACGATGAGGCAATGTTGTTCTACTCCACTTGGTATTTATATCATCTGGTCTGTTAAGTTGGATTGTGTCATTTCTGGTTCTGTTCTGCATGGGTTTGTATAATGGGGTCTAATTCCACATGTTTGTTGATTGCATTAGGGGTTGAAAACCAGACCTCTAGGAATTCTCGTGCATGTCTGTGGTTGGTTTGAGCTAGGATGGTCACATTGTCCCAGTTAAATTGATGGCCTTCATTGTCCGAGTGCACTGAGATGAGGGAAAGTTCGTCGTGTTGTTTTGCTGCTAGCTGGTGTTTGTGTCTAATTTTCTTCCAGTCTGGCTGATGTAATGTTGGTTCAGTCATTGCAAAGTACTTTGTAAACTAGATTGGTTCTGTATGTCATGGGGTCTTTGGTCCTCCTGAGTGTTTGTTGTAGTGTGGCTGTGGGTTTGTGTGCGACCATGATTCCTAGTGGTTGTAGGTGTCTCAGTATCAGTTCTGATATGTTCTTTATATAAGGAAGTGTGGCCAGTGTATTTGAGCGTACTGTGTCCTCTTGGTGTTGTCCATGTAGTAGACACCTGTGAATGTATTTGTTGGGATATCTGTTGTTAGTAAAGACCTTGTACAGGTGCTCTTCCTGCGTAGTTCTGGCATGTTGCAGTGAGTTGTGGCCCATTTGAATAGTGTCCTAATACAGCTTTGTTTGTGGATGTTGGGTAATTGCTGTGGAAATTGAGGATTTGGTCAGTGAGGGTTGCCTTCCTATATACCGTGGTTTGGAACACCCCGTTGGTCATTTGTTCTACCCTGATATCTAGAAATGGAAGTTGATTATTGTCTTCCTCTTCTCTAGTAAATTTGATCCTGGTGAAAATGATGTTGATGAGATGGTGTGTCTCTTCTAATTTGGTGTGTTTAATGATGACAAACGTATTGTCCACGTATCGGATCCATAGTTTTGGCTGTATGAGGAGGAGGGTAGTGCGTTCTAGTCTTTGAATGGCTGCCTCTGCAATAAGTCCTGAGATGGGTGACCCCATAGGTGTGCCATTGAGTTGTTTGTATATTCGGCCATTAAAAATGTGGTGAGGCATAGGTCCAATAGTCCGAGTATGTTGTCCTTGCTGATGGAGCTGTTTCGATTCAGCAAACGTGTCATATCCAATAATGGGGCAAGTGTTTCTTTGGCTAGCGGTATGTCAATGGGTGCGAATAATGTGACATTAAAGGATACCATAATCTCGACGTCACTGATTTTAATGTTCTTGAGGTTGCTAAGGAACTCCTGGGTTGAGTGGATGGTGTGGTGTGATCCGTCGACCAGGTATTTTAGTCTCTGTTGTAGGTCCTTGGCCAGTTTGTGTGTAGGTGTGCCTGATAGGGAGATGATGGGCCTGATGGGGACGTCTGGTTTGTATAGTTTGGGTAGTCCGTTTAAGCAGGGGCTGTTCGAGCCTTCTGGATTCATTTTCATATAGTCTGTCTTGGTTATTTGTTCTGCATTTTTTAGTTTCTTTAGCGTATGGATGATCCTGTTTGCTAGCTGCGGTGTTGGGTCTATCCGCACCTGTTGGTAAGTGTGTGTATCTGAAAGCAGTGCCTGTGCTTTCTCAATGTAGTCTGGTTTGTTCATAATGACTGGTCATGCACTGGTAGGATTATGATGTTCCTGTCTTTCTTGAGTCCTTTGAGTGCTTTTCTCTCTCATGTGTTGAGGCTGTCCCATTAATTTCTCCTGTTCAGTGTAAGGATGATAGTTTGTCAGATGGTTTGTTGTGTTTTCTCTGTGAGTCCATTACCTTTTCGTGTAGCTTCCAGAGTGTCCATGAAATCTGTTCTATTCCCAGAACGCAACGGGGAGTTCCAGACCACAAAAAACAGGAAGGCAACCCACACTGACCAAATCCTCAATTCCCGCAGTAATCAACCCAACGTCCACAAACAAAGCTGTGTTAGGATACTATTCAACTCACTGCAACATGCCAGAACTATGCAAGGAGGAGGAAGAGCACCTATACAAGGTATTTGCTAACAACACATATCCCAACAACTACATCAGCAGGTGCCCACTAGATAGACAACGCCAAAAGGACACAATAACCCAATACACTGGCCACACTACCCTATATCAAGAACATATCAAAACTGATAACTCCTACGACCATGAGGAATCATGGTCTCACACAAACCCACAGCCACATTACAACAAACACTCACGAGGACCAAAGACCCCATACCCACGACATGCAGCACTGACGTAGCTTACAAAATAGCTTGCAATGACTGCAGTAAACACTACACCAACCAGACCAGAAGAAAACTCACTATCAGGATATATGAAACCAGCTAGCAGCAAAACGACACAACAAATTTCCCACACCTCAGTGCACTCGAACAATGAAGGCCAACAATTTAACTGAGAGAATGTGACCATCCTAGCTCAAACCAATGCACAAGAATTCCAAGAGGCCTTGCAATCAACAAACATGTGGAATGAGACCCCATATACAAACCCATGCAGAACAGAACCGGAAATGACACAATCCAACTTAACAGACCAGATCATGTAAATACTAAGTGGAGTAGGACAACATCGCTTCATCAGAGGTTGCACCAATGATGTTACCGAGCATGGTGATGAAACATCTGAACTATAACCCGCCAGCTTGATGATTAAGTCAACAACCTCACTCCTTTGTGAGCTTTCACAACATACAGTGAATGATGATGTGATCAGGGCAGCTAATATAATGAGGAGATGGATAGGGCCCTATTCATGAGATTGTCAATTAGATTGAAGTGGCAGTGCTTGGAAACTTAGGAAGCCAAGCTTCTAATCTTTCACTCTAACCTTTCAGCAGATAGCAGAACACATTGACAGATTTCTCAGCTAATACATCAAGGAAAGGGAGTTTGTTTGATTGTTCCATTTCAGAGGAGTTTAATAAGCTGTGAAACAAAATTCTTTAATGCAGCTATGGATTCAAATGTCACAAATGTGGCATCTATACATCAGAAATATGCAGATACCAGCAAGAGCTGCTCCGAGAGCGGATCCATAAAAAATAATCTATTTCGGTGTTTGTGGTGTCTTTGAAATTGAACTCAATTGCACAAGTTGCTAAGTTCATCAGTTGATGAATACAGGCTCAAGCTACCAGTGGAACATTTGGATTGCCATGCTAGAGAGACTGAGTGTAAACGTCAGTGGCTTTGAATAGTATGTTAGTAAATAAATTTTGTTGAAAGAGCACAGATGCATTTCTGTTATAATCATTTTAATCGTCTCCGTAACCTCACCAGTGTTTCTACACCCTTTTTATAATATGGTGGCCAGAACTGCACACAATATCCTAAGTATGGTCCAAATAACAAGCATTAGAGGTTTAGCTTAACGTCCTCAGTTTTCAATTTTATCGGTCCAGAAATAAAACCCAGTGCATGGTTTGCTTATTTATTAATGATCTTCCTAACCTGTGGTGTAACTTTAAGTGATCAGTGTATTTCTAATCTGAGAGTTTTTTGGCCTTCTCCCTTACTATAACCTGTACCTTCCAAGTAGGAACGACTTCTCTATTCTTCCTATTAAAACATACACTCTCACATTCATCTGTGTTGAACTTCATTTTTCAATTATTTGCCCATTATGTAAATTCAATCATGCCACATTTGTTGTACAACTTGTTGACATTGAGTATTCAGTAAATTTGATGTGATAACAAACTTCAGAAATTTGGGATTACATTTCAAAGAGTAAAATCATGAATGTAAATTGCACTGATCCTTTTAGAACACCCCGTCCCACTTTCTGCTAAGTGAAATAGCTACCCTTTAAACCCAATCCCTGCTTTCTGTCTTGAGGCCAACCAGCAGAGCATTTTGCCAAAGGAAAATACTGTAGATGCTGGGAATCTTAAATGAAAAGGAAACATGCTGGAAATACTCAGCAGGTCTGGTATCACCTGTGAAGCGTGAATAAACAGTAAAACTCTAACTATGTTTTTTTCTCTCCACAGAGGCTGCCAGCCCAGCAGTGTATTTCTGCATTTTTTGTCTATTATGTCACTTGTCCACTAACTTGACATCCTTTGACCTGATTCATTGCATTTATTATGGGACACATTATGCAAACCCTTTTGAAAATCCAGATTTTCCCTCGAGGTCAGGTTTTCCCCAAAAGATTAACTTGTTTGTCATGTCATGTTTTCCTCAAACCTCATTTTAGAGTGTGGCATATTATTGTATTATCTGCTATTCTCATTTCCTACAGTCCCAATGCTTTTCTTTCTTGTCTCCACCTTTATTTCCTCTCTTCCTTACCATCAGTTTTATCACTCATGCCATCCCTTTTCACTCTGCAAATAGGGATACAGTGGCCTCTGCTATAATGTGATAGATGCATTCCTGTGAAAGGACAGGTTATAGAAAATAGCGGTATAGAAATAACGGGGCCTATGGGAAAAGGATGGTTGGGGCTGACCAACAAAAAAAATCACTCAAAATGACTCAAAAATCGCTCAAAAGTGTAACACAAAAGATTGCACAGTTTGAACAAATTTTTAATTCACATGTAATGGTGAAATAGCAATAAATTTATGACCTTGTCTTGAAAAAATGTCTGCCAAGCTGCATGCAAGCAGTCCTTGCTGACATCACCCCAGGCCTCCACGATAATGTCAATTGTATTGTTGATGTTAAAGCTCTTCTAAAATTGAAGAACACGGTCCTTATCCCCCTCAGTGGCTGCAATCATCCTCTTAAATGTGCGCCTTAAATAATAAGCTTTAAAAGCTGCTATTGAACCCTGGTCAGTGGGTTGAAGGAGAGGGTTTCTCTTTGGGTGTAGAAATAGCACTTTCATGTTTTCAGAAAGCTTACCAGCGGTCTGAGGATGGCTTGGCGCATTATCCAGGATGAGGACAATCTTGAAATCCACATTTTTTTTTCCTGCAGTACTTTCTAAAAGTATCTTCAAAAACATCAACAATAAAGTCAGAAAAAATTTGCCCAGTCATCCAACCTCTTTTGCTTGATCTAAAGTAGACGCCTAGAGTAGACTTAAGGTAAAAAAACTTTTCTTATTACACTCAAAACGCTTCACAACATCTAGCTTCTCTTCCAGTATTATAGCCTTTCTTTTACATACACCACCTGCAATTTTATCACTTCTTGTTAACATTCTTGCCACTTTGTCCTCGCATTTTGTGAGTAATGCTGCAGAATTGTACAGTAAACTCTCACAGAAAGCACAAGGATCCTTGGTGCCAGTGCGGGGACTCTTTCGGCTCAGGACAAAGCCCGCAAACCAATCATGAGATGTCAATGTTGGAATTGTGTTATAGCAACACAAAAGTTTCACGTTTTACAAATACCGTTCCACTATTCGTCAATCGTGTCACAGCCAATTTGTGTTGCCGGAACATGCGTTATAGGAGAACTCCCTGTATATTGGGCTTGGAGAGAATACAATGTAGATTTACCAGAATGGTAGCTGGGCTCCAAGGGTTACATTGCGAGCTGGGACTACATAAGCTAGAGTTACATCCTATACAAGCTGATATGCAGAAGAATAAGAGGTGACCCAATTTAAACTTTTGAAATATTGAGAGAAATTGATAATGCAGACCACATAGATATTTCTAGCTTGCATTCCAAAGTTAGTGGCTGTTCTCTTTTTGATCATGCCCCTTATTATTTATCTTTAAGGACTGCTTGAATTCTATTGTCCTTTGTACTGGCTATCTCTTATCAAATTCTATTACTCCTTTATATATAAAAAGTTGATTCTCCTATAAAAACTTGTAATGTTAACAGTAATTATAATGTTTATAATTATTTTCTATTGTTAACTTTTTTAAAGCCAATCAGACAAGATATGCCAGGCATCTCTTTAATGTTTTCCCTCACTGCATACATTAGTTTTAAATTTGTGATTATTTAAAGAATCTTTGACTAGAACTTATTAGTATTGTTAATAGTTTCAAAGAGACAGCTAATTTCTGCAAAATAACTTTAGCTGCTGTTTTGCTGAACACATCCTTGTTAAAACTAGAATTAATTACTTGTAGTTTTTGCAAATTTTTTTAAAGCTCCAATTTCATTATTTCTTCTGTGTTTTGTTACAAATCTTCCAAATGTTCTTTTTGAACCTTCTTTATCACTGTGTTTGCATTCTTTGGGATCTTGCCATTCAGATAATGCTTTCTTTTGCCTTGGAATAACTTCTTTCTCAAAGGCCCATTTGTTTTCACTTATGTTGAAGCAAGCTTTTTTAAGTTACGGCCATTTTAAGTTACGGTCATTTTGTATGTCTTAAAAACAGGCAGCTCCAACAAGTGGTTCAACTGGCCTTCAGATGGGAGGACTATTCTGCATCATCCCACTGCTGGTAGGAAAGATGACTGGCACCCCAACTCGTTACCTTCATCTGTCCTTTCACAAGCCCCTTACACGCCATCCCTGTCATCTATGCCCATCTCTGGAAGGCTGGTGAAATTTAGCCCCTTGTCTTTGAGTGAGAAGATCTTAATTTAATCCTCACTTCAGGATTTATGAAGATAATCCAGGCTAGCATTTAGTACCTCACTGGTTGTAAAATGTTATGGGATATCCTGAGGTCATGAAAGGCTGGAAAGTCTTGCTTTATGTAAAAATCAATTCATTTGATTGCGATTAGGGTAGATTGTTCTTTTCCTGCATGGTACCATTTCATTTTCCTCTCATTTACGTTTTGATATGAAACTACTCATTCAATAATGGTGCCCACAGAGAAAATATTGTTTTTGTACAATTACATACTTGCTCATTGTTCAATTAATTTGGGAAGGAAAATCTATAGCACCGAGAATGCAAAATCTCGAGAGAAAGAAATTAGGATAATTTCATGCAAAAGTAATTGCTTAATGTTGTTAGAATGACTGAAAGAAAAGTCAAACTAACTAATGTGCAGTTATGTATTAGAATGAATACTTTGATAGATTATGTTGAAGCGGATGGTGCTATGTTGCAGTACATACACAGAATCTAAGATGCTGTAACAACATAGACTTTTACATTGTGTGCAGTTTTGGCCTCCTAGTCTGAGGAAGGACATTCTTGCGATTGAGGGGGTCTAGCAAAGGTTCACCAGACTGATTCCCAGGATGGCAGGACTGACATATGAGGAATGATTGCATTGACTGGGTTTGCACTCGCTGGAACTTAGAAGCATGAGGAGGGATTCTCACAGAAACATATAAAATCCTGATAGGACTGATTGGCTAGATGTAGGAAGGATGTTCCCGATATTGGGGAGGTCCAGAACTAGGGGTCACAGTCTAAGAATAAGGGGTAAGCCATTCAGGACTGAGGTGAGGAAGAATTTCTTCACTCAGAGTTGTGAACCTGTGGAATTCTCTCCTACAGGAAGCTGTTGGGACCGGTTTGTTAGATATATTCAAGAGGGAGCTGGACATGGCCCTTGCAGCTAAAGGGATCAAGGGGTTTGGAGCGAAAGTGGGAATGGGATCCTGAAATTGCATGATTAGTCACAATCATAGTGAATGGTGATGCAGGCTCGAATGACCTACTCCTGCACCTATTTTCTATGTTTCCACACATATGCTGTAACCTAGAGCTATGACAGAGTCTCTGTCATTCACTCCATTCCATGTTAATGCCTGATTATGTTAGAAGGATTTGCAAGTTGATACTTGGCCACATTATAAATATCACGGTGGCTCAGTGGTTAGCACTGCTGTCTCACAGCGGCAGGGACCCAGGCTCAACTCCACCGTTGGGCAACTGTCTGTGTGGAGTTTGCACATTCTCCCCGTGTCTGCGTGGGTTACTCCAGGTGCTCCAGTTTCCTCCCACAGTCCAAAGATATGCAGGCTAGGTGAATTGGTCATGCTAAATTGCCCATAGTGTTCAGGGATGGGTAGATTAGGTGGGTTAGAGAGGGATGGGTCAGGATGGGATGCTCCAAGGGACAGTGTGGACTTGTTGGGCCAATGGGCCTGTTTCCACACTGTAGGGATTCTATGATCTCTTCTTTGCCCTGAGTTTCTGGCTCAGAGATAGGAATACTCCTCAGTGAATTACCAGATCTCATCTGATTGGGATGGGAACTACTTCAATATCAGAAGCCACTAAAACTGGAGCTGAATGTTACCTTTAATTATAAAGAAGGCTGATAATACAGGGAGCCAGGAATGAATTCTGTCTGAACTGAATCACTGGTGAGCAGGAAAGGCTCTTTCATTTCCGTTTTAAATTGAACAAGAAAAGATTTTACCCAGTTTACCAAACAAACTGCAATTCATTTTTCAGCTTTTCTCCCAAGGCTGTAACGTTTGTACAGTGAACTTCTACTGGGATATTATATTGTTAAATAATAAATCAAATACAGGAGGCAAACAGAAAATGAGACATGAAATGATTCAGTCATGCAATCATATGGAATATGATATAACAAACAGAACTTCAATGTCTGAACTGTCAATGTTATAAATTCAGCTTGAGCTATATTTCCCTTTTTCACATATATATATATCCTTTCAAAATAATATTTCAATTCTTTTTTTTAATGAGAATAACATTATTACAAAAACAGGGCACTTTTGTTGAATACAAAATGGAAAGTTTCATTGGGTCAATTTGCAAGAGTTTCACTTTGAAGGGGAAACTAAGATTAGTTCAACGTTATGTGGTCCCAGAAATTGTCTGTCATTTTTGTCAAATTTCATGCAGGGTTTCTCTCCGTGAAGCTGAACAAGTTTTCTCATGTGACCATCTCAAAGCCTCATTAACTGTGTACCATTGATTCTCCCACTTGACCAAGGAGGGAGTACTCACCATTGCTGTTCTACCCTTGGATCTTTGGTGCTGGTGCTGGATTTAAATAAGACCGTTTTGCACATGGACAAGCGCTGACAGTCCAAGGTGGCCAGCACAGTTTGAGACATTTGCACTGGACACGGCAGATAAGGCGAAATAGGTTTCATGCTTTGTGGCAGGGGGTCCTGTTAGATGGCGTCGTGAAGGGCAGACATGTCTTCTTCCACTGGGCCAGCCAGAGGAGGCTATAACACCAGACCATGCCAGCCTGGTGCAAAGTTGCCAGCCAAGTCAGTGCCACCGCAACAACTCAGAAGAATGCCTGGCAGTGCTTCAAGAAGGTCAATGACCTTCTCATCTCAGTCAAGGGAAGTCCTAGTATCTTCTCCCTGCTGCCTCGCATTCACTGTGTGCTGAGTTGCACATGTGTCCATGGACAGGTTTGAGGCTGCCTACAGAGAGCTGGACCCAGCACTCTCAGAGTTTGCTGGGTATACCCACAGATCTGCTCAAGTGGCAGACGGTCAAGCTAACTTGACTTCAGCTGACCCTTCCTCATAATAAGGCAAGGCAGTGCCACTAAAGTAACCAGCCAGAGGAGGACACACAGAAAGACCCTCAGAAATGCCATCTCACGACACTCCAGAGGTGACTGGACCCTCCACCTCCACCTCCACCCAACCTGCCACCCTCAGTCATAGAATCGTAGAGCTGTACAGCATAGTAACAGATCCTTCGATCCAACTTGTCCATGCTGACCAGATATCTTCAAATAATCTAGTCCCATTTGCCAGCATTTGGCCCATATCCCTCTAAACCCCTTCTATTCACTCATCAATCTCTGGATGCCTTTTAAATGTTTACATGTTGTCATTGTGCCAGACTCCACCACCTCCTCTGGTAGCTCATTCGATGTATGCACCACCCTTTGCGTTAACAAGTTGCTCCTTAGGTCCTTTTTATATCTTTCCTCTCTCACCTTAAACCTATGCCCTCTAGTTTTGGACTCCCCTACCCTGGAAATAAAGACCTTGGCTATTCACCCAATCTATTCCCCTCATGATTTTATCAACATTTATAAGGTCACCCCTCCGTCTCTGATGCTCTGGGCAAAATAGTTCCAGCTTATTTAGCTTCACCCGTTAGCTCAAACCTTCCAAACCCGGCAACATCCTTGTAAAGAGATAACAAGTGTAGAGCTGGATGAACACAGCAGGCCAAGCAGCATCAGAGGAGCAGGAAGGCTGACATTTCGGGCCTAGATCCTTCTTCTGAAAAAAGGAGGGTCTAGGCTTTCCTGCTCCTCTGATACTGCTTGGCCTGCTGTGTTCATCCAGCTCTACACCTTGTTATCTCAGATTCTCCAGCATCTGCAGTTCCTAGTATCTCTGAAACATCCTTGTAAATCATTTTTTCTTCTTTCAAGTTTCGCAACATCTTTCCTATAGCAGGGAGACCAGAATTGAATGCAGTACTCCAAAAGTGGCCTAACCAGTGTCCTGTGCAGCCGCAATATGACCTCCCAACTCCTACACTAATCAAGGTCCCATCATACTTTGAGGTAACCTTCTTCGCTGCACGACACCATCAATTTTGGTGCAATCTGCAAACTTACTGATCATTCCTCCGATATTCAAATCAAGTCATTTATATAAATGACAGAAAGCAGTGGACCCAGTACCGATCCTTGCAGCACACGCTGGTCACAGACCTCCAGTGACATGACCTGAATGCTTTCACTGTGGACCATGTTAGATGCGCTATAACACACAAGCTACAATGTGATCTTTGTAGGAACTATTGAGCAATTTGAGGGTTCAAAATTACCCATTTGTTTCCTCAGGTGTATTGTACCACCTCTGAATGGGTTCAATGGAGGGCAGATAGAGTACTGTTGGAGTTTAAGCTGAGGACAGCATACCTCCCTCCGGGAAGGACAAATGCAGCATGTCTGGGTCCTCGAGACACAAATAACTCCAGGGTTGGCCAACCAAGCCTCCAAAGCCGCATCCAATCAAGTTCCCAACCAAGCTATTTCTCAAAATCACCATCTCCCTACTTTATCCCCCAATCCTGAACATATCGAGTGTAAGTTTGCCAGAACCATCAGCCCGCTCTGCTCCCTTCAAAGACAGGGTGTTGCTTATAGTTGATGAATTCCCCTTCCCTCATTACCCCTTTCCCTTCCTTCTGCATCATCTCCACCTCACCCCTTCAGCAACCTCCCCAACCTCTCCCCCAGGGTTTAAATGTTTCAGGCAGGTTAGAGAGGGATGTGAAAGGTGGGGGATTTGAATTAATGATCACAGCTGAACTAAGAGAGGACACCTTGCAGGACTCATCGATCATTACTATTGGCCTCCCAAAAGTCAGCAGGACATAGAGGAACAGATATGTGTACAGATCATGGTAAGATATAAAAACAAGAGGGTAGCTTGGGAAAGGATTAGTCCACTCAAGGACAAAGGAGGAAGTTTGTGGGGAGCTAGAGAAACTGGTTGGGGTACTAATGAGTCCTTCAGATCAATATTCACTGAGAAAGACATGGATGATGATACGATTAGAGATGGGTACATTGAATATTCTAGGACATGTCGTTATTAAGGAGGAGGAGATGTTGACGGCTTGAAAAATATTAAGGTAGATGGGATTTATCCCAGGATACAGGGGCAAGCAAGGGAAGAGATTGCTGAGACCTTGACGGAGATTTTTGTATCCTCTTTAGAAGACTGGAGAATAACCAATGTTGCTTCTTTGTTTAAAGAGGGCATCAGGAGCACTCCAGGAATTTACAGGCTGGTAAGCCTTACATCAATGGTAGAGAAATAATTGGAGAAGATTCTTAGGCACAGGACTTCTTAACATTTGGAAAATAATGGACTTAATAGTGATAGTCAACATGGCTTTGTGTAGAGAGGTCTTGTCTCACAATTTGACTGAGTTTTTTGAGGAAGTGATGAAGATGATTGATGAGGCTAGGGCAGTGGATGTGTTTCACATTTTACTAAAGCATTTGACAAAATAGGCTGGTCCAGAAGATTAAATCATATGAGATCCACAGTGAGTTGCTAAGTTGGATACAAATTTAGCTCGGTCATAGAAAACGGGACAGCTATGGAGGGGTGTTTTCTGACTGGTAGTTTGTGACCAATTATGTTCCACAATGCTGGAACCTTTGTTGTTTGTAATATATAGAAGTGATTTGGAAGAAAATGTAGTTGGTTTGACGAGTAAACTTGCAGATAATGTGAAAATTGGTGAAGTTGTGGTTAATGACAAAGGTTGTCAAAAGATACAGTAGGATACAGATCAGTTGGAAAGTTGGGTGGTGAAAAGCAGATGGAGTTTCATCCGAACAACTGTGAGGTGATGCATTTTAACAGGCCAAATGCAGTATACAGTAAATGGTAGGATGCTGAGGAGCATTGTTACACAGAGGGATCTTGGGATGCAAGTCCATATCTCCCTGAAAATGGCAACACATGCGGATAAGGTGGTAAAGAAGGTGTACGGCGTGCTTGCCTGCATTGGTAGGGACATTGAGTATGAAAGTTGGAGTATAAAAGTCATGCTGCAGCTGTATAAAACTTTAGTTTGGCCACATTTAGAGTATTCTATCCAGTCTTGTCGCCACACCAGAAGGATATGGAGGCCTTGGAGATGATGCAAAAGAGGTTTACCAGGATGTTACCTGGATTGGAGTGTGTCAACTATAAGGACAGTTTGGACTAACTTGGATTGTTTTCACTAAAAAGTGGGAGCCTGAGGGCCGACCTGATAGAAGTATGTAAAATTACAAGCGGTATGGATAGGGTGGATAGTCAGAGTCCTTTTCCCAGGATGGAAATACCAAATACTAGGGGGCATAGGTTTAAAGTGAGACAGGGGAAAGTTTAAAGGTGATGTGCAAGGCAAGTTTTTTTTTACACAGAGAGGGTGGTAAATTCCTGGAATGCTCTGCCAGTGCAGGTCGTAGGAACAGATACCACAGCAATGTTTAAGAGGCATTTAGACAGACACATGAACATTCAGAGAATAGAGGGGTATGGACCATGTGCAGGCGGATGGGACTAGTTCAGAAGTGCATCATGGTCAGCACAAACATGGTGGGCCAAAGGACCTGTTCAGAGAGACTTGCATTTCCATATCCCCTATTTATGGCTTCAGGATGTTTCAAAATAGTTAACAGCTGATTAAGTCATTTTGAAATGAAGGTTTCTGCTTTGGTCTCATTTGTATTCTCATCTTAAAGACAGTGACTCTACTATTCATATGTTCAATAACAAATCAACTGACTCAACTTCACTGCTGTCAACCTCAAACAACATCTAACCACTGTTGACACTGTAGGTTTGCACAGTTCAGAATTACCTTCAGGTGCCAATACATTAAATCATCCTGTTGAGTGACATTGGTCAGGAAATTGCCCAGATCTGTTCCCACTCTACCTGTGTTGTACAGTTGAAAGTTCAGTGGAAGCTATTCACTTTTGCAAATATGCTATTTATGCTATACTTCCTTTGAAGGTACAATTTACAGAGCAGGAACTGGTCTGGGAAATTTCCCAGTCATTATGTCGTTGGACTTGTTCTAACAGTACTTGACAGGCCCTCATCGCTCGTGTTCCTCATTTTGTAATTCAGTGCAGGATTATGTATGTGCTGTGTGCGCGCGTATTGCGCGCGGTGCGTGCGTTTGTCTCGCGTATGTTGTGTGTGGATTGTGTATGTGCGTGGTGTGCGCATGTTGTGTGCGTTAGTTTCTATTCGTGCAGCGGTATCTCGTCTCCAAACATCTCAGCTACCCTTGCCATTGGACCAAGACCTTGCTCCAGGCTATATGGTAGTTGAGGTGCAAAGGCCACATTATGTTAGAAAAACCCATGAACAGGCACCTTCTACCATTTCAAAAGGAAACTTGCAATTTTTAACATCAGAAGCCTCACGAACAACCCACACGGTGAGAGTCACGAATGTTGCTCTACTATCATATCCCAGGATGACTGGCAGTATGGCATTGATACCACTGTCCTCAGGCAGCGGAAGGCCAGCTCAGGGAACAAGAAGGCAGAAACTCCTTCCTCTGGAAAAGTAAGCTAGAGGAAGAATAGTTACTCCATGGGATTGGTTTCACCATAAAAATTGAACTTATTGAATGTCTCAGTGTGCCTCCTTGTGGGATAGGTGAATCCAGTAGTTGCCCCAAAGGGAGACAAACCAATATTCCTTTCTGCTTTCAGTGGAACATTCCAGAAGGAACATTCTGTGAAGGAATGATTGACAAGAAACAGTAGGCAAAGCATACACCAATAGAGTCTTCATCCTCTCAAAATACCTGTCACATGGCCTGGTCAGAGCAAACACCCTATTTTCTGAGAGAGACAATATGCAAGACATCTTGGCGATATTGGGATGGTCTTGTCTATATCATTATGTAAGCAAGGGAAGAGAAGGTCATTAAGTATCATTACTGCCAAGATAGGAACTGACAGCTGCTGGACTGCCCGTCAGCTCTTCCAGTCTGCTATCTCCATCACCCTGACCCAAAAACGGTAGTGTGATGCCCGAGCAAATTCCACGTCAATGGACTCAAGGGCCATGTGAAGCAAGACTATTTGGTCTGCACCTCCCAATCAACAAACAGGAACCACAGAATTGCCACACAGCCCGATCTGCTTTGAAACCCATCCAAAACAGTACCTTGTGACGAGACTTTACACAGGAAACATTTAAGTCTGGTCTGATGAGAATGACCATTAGATCCAGAAGCTACTGATACTGAATACAAATCAAGGCCAATTTCTAATATAAAGGCCGCAAAGAGTGCAGATAATCCAACAACTTGTACCCAAGGATCTACCTCAATGAGAGCTAAGAATGGGTTGGCAATCATCAAGGACAAAAAGGCTGTCAACACTTGTTGGAAAAAGCACATCAAGGATCTTTTCAACCAAGACTCAGTCCTACAGCACATTATCCATCACCATCACAGCACAACAGGAGATTGATGAGGCCATCAGGTAGCTGAAAATCATCAAGGTTATTGGCACAGATGGAATGCCTGCTGAAACACTGAAATATGAGAAGGAAGCACTCAGCACAGATATATAACTCATCGCCTTCATCTGGAAGGAGGGGTTGATGTTAGTTGACTCTAAGATTCTGTAATTTTAACCATCTTTGAAAGAAGGAAATAAGACTAATTGCAGTATCAATAGAGGGTTCACCCTGCTATCCACGACAGGGAAGGTCATTCTGAGAATCTTCCTCAATCACTTCTTCCCAGTGGCTGAACAGCTCCTCGTGAGAAAGGGTAGGGCCGATCAAGGATTGTAAAGGGAAGTTGTGCACGGAGCCCAAAGAGATAGGAGAGGTCCTTAATGAATATTTTTCTTCAGTATTCACAACTGAGATTGATGTTAGTAAAGAAGATGTGCTAGGAATTCTGAGGAAGTTGAAGATAGATAAGTCCCCCGGGCCTGATGGGATTTATCCAAGGATTCTATGGGAAGCGAGGGACGAGATTGCAGGGCCTTTGGCGATGTTCTTTTCGTCCTCACTGTCCATGGATATAGTGCCAGAAGATTGGACAGAGGCAAAAGTCATTCCCTTGTTCAAAAAAGGGAATAGGGATAATCCCGGAAATTTCAGGCCAGTTAGTCTTACGTTAGTGGTGAGCAAATTATTGGAAAGGGCTCTGAGAGATAGGATTTATGATCACTTGGAAAGGCACAGTTTGATTCGTGATAGTCAGCATGGATTTGTGAGGGGTAGATCATGCCTCACAAACCTTATTGAATTCTTTGAAGAGGTGACCAAACACGTGGATGAAGGTGGAGCAGTGGATGTGGTATACATGGATTTAAGTAAGGCGTCTGATAAGGTTCCCCATGGTAGGCTCATGCAGAAGGTAAGGAGGCATGGGATAGAGGGAAATGTGGCAGATTGGATTCAGAATTGGCTGACCCTTAGAAGACAAAGGGTGGTAGTGGATGGAAAATATTCAACATGGTGCTCAGTTATGAGTGGTGTACCACAAGGACCTGTTCTGGATCCTCTTCTATTTGTGATTTTTGTAAATGATTTGGATGAAGGAGTGGAAGGGTGGATTAGCAAGTTCGCGGACGATACGAAGGTGGGTCACGTTGTGGACAGTGCAGAGGGCTGTTCTAGGTTACAAAAGGACATTGATAGAATGCAGAGCTGGGCTGAGAAGTGACGGATGGAGTTTAACCCTGAAAAGTGTGAGGTGATTCATTTTGGAAGGACAAACTTGAAAGCAGAATACAGGGTTAACAGAAAGATTCTTGGCAGTGTGGAGGAGCAGAGGGATCTTGGGGTTCATGTTCACAGTTCCCTGAAAGCTGCCACCCAGGTGGATAGAGTTGTTAAGAAGGCGTGTGTGTAAGTTGTTAAGAAGGTATGGTGTGTTAGCTTTCATTAATAGAGGGATTGAGTTCAAGAGCCGTGAAGTTATGCTCTATAAAACCCTGGTTCGGCCACATCTGGAGTATTGTGTCCAGTTTTGGTCGCCTCATTACAAGAAAGATGTGGAAGCGTTGGAAAAGGTGCAGAGGAGATTTACCAGGATGTTGCCTGGAATGGAGGGAAGGTCTTACGAGGCAACGTTCAGAGAGCTAGGGCTTTTCTCTTTAGAACGACGAAGGATGAGAGGTGACTTGATAGAGGTGTACAAAATGATCAGAGGTATAGATAGAGTGGACAGCCAGAGACTTTTTCCTAGGGTGGAGGTAGCTTTTACGAGGGGACATAGTTTTAAAGTGAGTGGAGGTAGATATAGGGGAGACGTCAGAGGTAGGTTCTTTACTCAGAGAGTGGTAGGGGCATGGAATGCATTGCCGGAGAGGGTAGTGGAGTCGGCCTCATTAGGGGCATTTAAGCGGCTATTAGATACACATATGGATGATAGTATAAGGTAACGGTGGAGGTTAGATAGACCTTAGGTTTCGGGTAAAAGTTTGGCACAACGTCGTGGGCTGAAGGGCCTGTACTGTGCTGTACTGTTCTATGTTCTACGTAACAAGCTCTTTACTTGGAGCTTCATCATGGCAAGAGGTTACCAGGAGGGCAAAGGAACACTTCATGGACATCGTTAAAGGCTCTCTGAAAAGTTGAAACATCCCCATCTTGCACAAGAGAACGCACAGTGGGGTAGAAGACTCAATGAAATGGCCCATAAGCCACCTTGAGCATCTCTGACAGGTTCAGGTATTGGCCAAATGCGTGCAAAATCCTGAGCATCTCATCAGTGCGACCCTGTCTCTTCAAACACCACCGACCCCTCCTGAGGTGCAGTGAACGGATCCAGCATCGGGCAGTCATCTCAGCACCCATTACCCCAGAGTGGAAGAGAGTCATCCTCAGCCCCAAGGGACTGTCTCAGAGAAAAGGATGTGGCTGTGCTCATTTCGGCTTTGGTTCTGTCCTATCGGTGGGCCAGGGGTAAAAATTCAGGCAGCTGTCCAAAAAATGTCATTGCTCTGAGGCAACAGCTCTTCGCTCAAATAAAGTGCATGAGTCAGGAAAAAGTGTTTAGAAAATTACCAACAAATTTACCATCAACCTCAAGAGATCTTGATCACTCTGATGTCTTTGGACAATGCTGCTCAGACGTGTTTGAGTATGAATCTAAGACAGTGCATTATTTGTAAAAATCCAAGAAACATGCATGACCTCTTCTTTCTGATTTGGCAGGGCTGTTTAAATTAATGGTGTGAGGCTTTGATAGATGGATGTCAGAAGCAGCAGAAACATTTAAGGAAATTCCACACTGATTCGCTCAAATATGATTTACTTCTCCTATAAACAATAGACTTTTTAGGCCTGGAGTCTGAAAATTTGATGAAAGGGTGTGCAACGAGAGAGCCCATGCCTCACCAACACCTTTCTGCAACCAAATAATAGGAATTATTTAGATCTAACGAGTGAACAACACCTGTCCACTTTCTCTAAATATTCATCTTAATTCGATTTTACAAGATACGATTCGAATCTGAAATAAATCTGGCATTCAAACTTGAATCTCTTCTTGGCACAGGACTGCTCACTAATCAGGACTTTAAAGAAAATAACTTCCTTCTCCATTTTTCATTCCTTTGCAACTCATGATTTTTGAGCAACTTACACCCAGATAGACAGCATGAAGCAGTTTCCAATTGACAAAAAGCTAAGGATGCAATTGAAATTTTAAGTCAGGGTCAGACCAGAGTGATGGAAACTCCAGGTTAGTGAGAATCTCACATTATTTGATTTTGGTGCTGCAGCTGATTAAAGTTTCAGTGTGACATCAAATGGGACTGGAAAGGGCTAGTAAATAAATGGCCCCTTGTTCCCTCAAGTACTTTCCAGTCTTCTGTGAAGTTATTTTTTATTTAAAGTACAAACGCAGGCCATAGTTGCAGGCAGCAGAATTGGCAATTTGTGACGGGCAAAGAGATATACAACATAAAGGAGCCACTAAGTTAGTCCTTGAAACATTAACTCTGTGTCTGTCTCCACACATGCTGCCAAGACAGACCTAAGAAGTATCATCAATGTTTTCTGTCTTTATCTCAGCCTCCTTCTCCAAATTGTCTTGTGTGAAAGAAAAGAAATGCATTTCTTAATTACATTTCACTCAGGCACTGGTGCAATTCATTTCATCTAACAAAAGAGACATTTGCTAAATATTTTGAACACTGGGTCTTCAAAACAAATCTTGTCCGGCTGCTGTACATTATTTTCCAAAATTACACATATTATTCATTTTCAGCATTTGCTTTGCCTTCAAAGCATTTGTTTTCATGTACATGCATCTCTCTCCTCCACAGAGATTTTAACTGAAGTGTAGTGTAAGCAATGGGCATAACCCCCAGGGAATCATGAATAATTGCACCGAGAGGAAAAAATAGCTCTAGTCTGCATTAAATCCTTATCATCCTTCTCGCAACCATCCTTTTGAAAACACTAACAACATTTTTGAATTGTTCTGCCAAGTCGATGTGGCATTTGTCATTAAAGAAATTCAAAGCAGAAACAAACTGCAAGGAAGGGCCCATTGAAATATAATTTCTGTTTTCCCAGGGAAGACAGCAGAATAGCAAAATATGCACCGCGTGTCTCCGGAGATGAAATCTTAACAACTTGCAAACCCCTGCTGCGTCACCAGCCGGAGACCCAGGTTGGATAAATATCTTCACAAATCTTAGTAAGTTTTCAGCTGAAATTACATAAACCATCAGTACACTGAATGTGAAAATGAAAAGCAAAAAGCAGAGGGTATATGAAATGGAAATGTTAACAACAGTATAGGAGAATGCTTTGCTTAACAGATGGGTGCATCTTTGAAACATATGCACCTGCAAAGCTGAGAGGATAAATATGATGACTGTATAACTGAAGCAGCAAAAGAAAAGGATCTCATAAATTTGGCTCAATATGGGAAACTTCTAAAGTTCACCACATAACTAGCTCAAAATTCAACAACTGGTCATATTGTAAGCCACTTTTGCACCAATATACTGATCCTAAAGTTTCAAGGTAAGAGGGGAAAGATTTAAGAAGGACCTGAGGAGGAATTTCTTCACGCAGAGAGTGGTGCGTTTATGGAATGGGCTGCCAGAGAAAGTGGTTGAGGCAGGTACAATTGCAACATTTGAAAAAATTTGGACAGGTACATGGATAGGAAGGGTTTAGAGGGATATGGACCAAATATGGGCAATTGGATCTAGCTGAGTGGGCACCATGGTCAGCATGAACCAGTTTGGGCCGAAGGGCCTATTTCCATGCTGTATGACTTTATGATTCTAAATATTAAAAGTGGAATTTGGTGTGCGAGCTATTGCATCTGATTGTGAATCTCTCTCCTCATTATTGGAGTAACTGCAGCCTTCGATTGGGTGTCATGCCTACTTTTGGTAACAAATCTAAGGATTAAGTTTCATTCAATCTATTTGAAGTTTCTCAATTTATAAGCAAGCTTGCCATTACTGCTCCGAGAAAGCAAAGGCAAAATCTACAGATGCTGGAAATCAAACCGAAACAGAAAACATTGAAGAAACTCAGCAGGTTTGACAGCATCCGTGGAGACAGAAACAGAATCAACTTTGAAGTTCAACATCAATCTTCTTCAGAACTGAAGAGAGGTGGAAATATCCTGTGCTTTATTCTGTATAAAAAGATGGAAGGAAAGAGTAGAACTTAAGGAACGAGTAGAACTGAAGGAAAGGTCAGGGAGTTAAAAGATCAAATGTATCACCGAATAAAAGGGAAAGTAAGTCATAAGCCTCGTAGGCAAGTGACAAAGCATTGTTCCACAGTATAGATTGATAGCAGAACTGCTCTGGCTGATTGGATCTGTGCATCCTTGGCTTTAATAATACAATCATACAAAGTACTCAGGCAACAAAGTTATGATGAACTTTATAAATCACTGCTTAGACATCAGCTGGAGTATTGTGGCCAATATTGGTCATTACAGTTTAGAGTCAATGTAAAAGCCTTTGAGAAAAAAAGACTAACGTGAATGGTAACAAAGAGAAGGGGCTTTGGCTTATTGGAAATGACTGGAAAAGTTGAGATTGTTCTCCTTCGAACAGAGATGCTTAAGGGTAAATTTAATTGATGTGTTCAAAATTATTGTGATACAATAAACATGAAACTGTTTCCATTGGAAAGAGACTTGGAATAATAAGACAGAGATTTAGAATAATCGACAGTAAACAAAAAGCCACCTGAGAAATAAATAAACACTTGATAGATCTGTTTAAAGTTACGTTTTTCTAATTCTTCTTCGAAGCTTTGTGCTAATCTAGTATGAAACTGAGAAGAATGTTAATTATTGTTCTGATGAATACCACACCCCAGCACCCCGCACCAAACTTTAATAAGCACATGACTCTTGCAAAAATTCAATTTTTGAGACTGTTGTTTTGGTGACAATTGGATGAGTCTGTTGAATTGTATTGGTGCTCCGTGAGGGAAAAATTAAAACGGTATTTCAGCAAAATATGTTTTAACTGGAAGACAGACGGGAGTTAGATCTGGTTAATGTACAGCGTAAGCCTTTGAGTAACTTCTGTTCTTTAATTTCCCGAGAGCACATGGTGGCAAGGTCCATTGAAACAAGGAAGTAAAGTATTAGCGCAGATCCACATTGCCTAATGATTTGGCAAATGCGTGAAAGCTAATCATTGCTTAGAATCAATTCCATGAATGGTCAGGCAAGAAAAGGGCGGCACGGTGGCTCAGTGTTAGCAGTGCTATCTCACAGCTCCAGCGACCCAGGTTTGATTCCAGCCTCGGGCGACTGTCTGTGTGGAGTTTGCACATTCTCCCCGTGTCTGCGTGGTTTTCCTCCGGGTGTTCCGGTTTCCTCCCACAGTCCAAAGACGTGCAGGCTAAGTGGATTGGCCATGCTAAATTGCCCGTGGTGCCCAGGGATGTTTAGGTTAGGTGGGTTAGACAAGGGAAATGTAGGAAAATGGGTCTGGGTGGGATGCTCTTCGGAAGGGTGGTGTGGACTTGTTGGGCTCAATGGCCTGTTTCCACACTGTAGGGATTCTATGTATGTCTAGGTAATAGCATCCTTCTTCAAACTGACAGCCTGACAACAGCCCTATCAAACTATTTCCCAGCATGACCCCATTCCAACACTTGTAAATTCCTGCAAGCCAGAGGCCAAATAAAACCAAACAGCATAACACGGGCTAATAACTTTCAGTCGAAAATAATTAACATTCACATATTATAAATCAACATATAAAGGATCATTTAAATAGGATAATGTGTGTTTTTAAAGCACTTTGTTAAAAAAAAACGTTTTTAATGTACTCATCAGTCCATTACAATACGTGGAGGAGTAGGGGTCATGTCTGTACTTGAGTGATTCAGAAATCCAGGTGAAGGACCTGGGCACAGAAGCATTCATTCTGCCATGGCAGCTGATGGAATTTAGATTCAATGAACTAATCAATTCAATTTTTTTTAAAAATCTGGAATATAAAGCTCAGTAATAGTTCCATGAAACTATAATCAGTTGTCAGAAAAACCCATGCCGCTCAGTAATGGTATCCTTTAGGGAAGGAAATCTACCATTTCTACCTGATCTGGCCTAGATGTAACACCAATGTATTTGACTTTTAACTACCATCTGAAGTGGCCTAGGAAACCATATGGTTGTAACAAACTACTACAGATAAAGTCAAAAGTGAGGGCTTTTGAGGGATTTTAGATTATTTGTCAATGACACCCATATCCTATGAAAGAATAAGAAAACCTTGCCAGGAAGCACAGATTGAAGCTATTGAGTTGGCAGATGTTGGAGTCCAAGTCATTCCACAGCATCAGGGTGGCGGAACTGGGCCCCAACAGGCTGTAGCACAGCAGCAGTGGTGCCATTACCATTAGGTTGACAGTCAGGGGCATGCATCGAGATTCATTGACCATGGGGCAGGAACAATGGTCTGGAACATGAACCTGAGAAACAAGCAGGGCAAGAGCAGGCTGGGAGCCACCTGGGCCTCAGTGCCAGTGTGAGACGCAGTTTCAGAGGAGGGAGTGCTCATGACCTCATTAGCTACTTCAGCGATCCCAGTTGAGGAACGGCTGCCTGACTGACTCTTTCTGAGTTGGTGTGAAAACCATTAGGCAAGGATGCAAATTCACCAGAGTGACTTGCTTCCACTTTATGTCGATGGGCTCTGAGAAAACGGACAAATCTAACATGAGATCGGCAGACTCTGTACCTGTGGGGCAGCTGGTGATTTGAAGGGTCAGCTGAATGATATGTTTGGAGGATTGTGCGCTCTTTCTGATTACACTTCTGCTTGTTCCACTAAGGTCTCTCAACGTTCCTGAATATCTCGAATTTTGGTTAATCACAAATGGCCACGAATTGGCGGCATGTTTGATCTGTTTGAGATGTATCAATGACATCACTAGCCTCCCATTGTGCCAGAGTTCCAAGCAAAGTAGTTACATTACCATTCTGGGGTCACGCATGTGAATAACATGTCATGCCCAGCAGAACTGGTTTGGAGTGACTCGCAGCTTGATGCCTGGCACATTGTCTTGGGAGATGATACTGCTGTCGGACCCCCTGAGTGTAACATTTCTGTAGATACCGTTAATGGGTTACAGTGAAAGAGGTGAACATAGACAAACATGAATTACCTTAGCTTTATGATTCATTTCATGTCCAGTTGCTTCTCAGTTAAAAGTGAAAAGAGCGGTCAGTGGTCCAATATGACACAAGTACAGTAAAATGTGTAAGGTATCAGTGGTGACTTAAAGAACAGCTATGCATATATTGAAGCATGGCAGATGGATATAAACCAAGTACAGGGATAATCAAATCATTGTCACTGTTGGCACATACAATGTGAAACAGTTGGCAAGTCAAGAGGGCTTTGAAATATTAAACATCATTAGTATGTTAGACTGAACAGATGTATTTTACAAGTTTTAATTAAAGATTAAGTTTCAAACAGGTTCACAATTGGAGTACATCCAGTTCTTCTTCAAAAGAAACTGAGACATTAAATTGGTTCAATATAGGAGAAAATCTCTATGATTAAATCTGTTCACCAAGCTATCTCTGAACATGTTGCTAAATATGTTTTAACAGAGTATAGTTTATAAAAAAAACCTTAATCAAACCAAACATTGCTAAAAAGTGCTACATGTTACCAAAATGCTTTGCTTATATTCAACAGGACAAATACAAAAACAGCAAATTTCAAAACTCTGCAACAAAGAGCAGAAGAGGAGGACTTACAGACAGTCACTAGAATCTAAAAGAGCAAGGGAGAGGAGGACTCTGTTCATCTGAAACATTGGGATAGAGGGGAAGGACAGCAGCTTCACAAAGACTGGGTGAGAAATTTCTCAAACAACACGAAAGAGTGGGGACAGCAGCTGCACAAAGAGGAGAGCAGACTTGTGGGAGAAGGCTACTGTCAGGGAGATAAAAACCAGTGACAGAAAGCTGCTTCAACCCATTTCTTCCTTCCAGAACTGAAGTATAATGTCACAGGAAAACTGGTAGACGATTGTTGGTATTTCTTCTGTGTACCTTTAATTCTGAACAAACTATTGAGTCGTGGATATGTGAAGTGAAAATGTCGTGAGCCTTTGGACAGATCTCAAAGTGAAAGCCCTTAACAGTTCTGAGTCAAGACAAGACATCAATCAAGCTGCCTGACTCTGTCATTGTCCTATTCCAGGCATTGGCATTGAATGTGAAACCTCAAAACTTTCCAGATATGGTTTTTACGTTGTTACATTTTACTAACTGATCAACCCAAAGTTTACAGTCAAGTAATAGCAAAACTTTAAATATTCTGATCAAATTAAGGTTAATTAGACATGAAGAAGATAGAATTATTGCACTTGATAATTGTTATTGGATAGGAAAGTGCAGTAGGGTTTATAATGGATGCGCTGAAACGGACTCTGCATTACATGGCTGCAGTGTTTTGGTTGCGGTGACATGAAGCTCAAGCGATCATGATCGGGTTATTATATGTAAGGTTATTGTTTGCACTGGTTGCAGCTTCCAGACTGTGAGGGTGAATATATTTCTTGAAAGAGAGAGAAGGCTGCCCAAGTGTTAACGCTGTTTGTTTTCAATTAAGTTGTAACATCTATCTTCTTCAAGAGTTTATTTCTATATCGTTTGAGCCCAGAGTATAATCCAATCATTCCTCATGAATTTTTTCACTCATTTTCTTCCAAATCTCCTGATCATCGGGCTGATGAAGAGACTAATGAAGTGTTTCAAGGGTATTGGTATATCTGTTCCCAGATTTGTTTGACATCTCATTTATTTTGCAAGTCTCAGGAGGTGCATTGAAAGCCTAGCATGTGATGACTGATACATTTTCAAGCAGCAGTTTACATGAAAAGGAAGTGTTACAAATAGCTTTGAACTAGACTCAGCAGCAACTGTTCCACTCACCCGAGAATCATTAAAAATGGCCGCCTATGACACAGCCATTAAAACAGTCCTCTGGGATTCATCAGCTACTGCCAGTTAAAATTAAATAGAGGGTGGTCATGGGCAAGACATTCAGTGCCACCACCCGACTCCTGCACCATTTCCTGATACTGGATTCCTCAGTCAAGCACTGAATGCCTGACAGGGAGGGTCATGCACATTCCCTATGAGGCCACATGCAATAGGGTTCATTGGGTAGCCTTCAGGAAGCATGGAGAGTTGTGCAAGCCCCCACTAAAACTCCAAGCCTCCATTAATCAGCTCAAAAATAATTGATGTCAAATGACTTATTAACGAACCTAACTGACATCTCACAACTGGCATTCCCATGTCAAGCATCTGCCACTCCAATTTATTTAAGGACAGTTTTCTTGTAACCAGAAATCTGATGTAGGGTACAGCTGCCAAATTCTCCGAGCTCCCTCTCACCATGATGCTCGAGGGTATTTTCACTATGATGTTCTTTAACTATGGATCTCATCACAGCATGGGTAATTTATGGTTGAGTTTAACCCTCTGATATTGCTAATTCCATTTTTTTTTCAAAAAATAATCATTCATGGGATGTGTCCAAAGCAGCATTTGTCATCAATCGCTAATTGCCCAGAGCGCAGGAAAGAGTCAACTGCATTGCTGAGAGTCTGGAGTCACATGTAGGATAGGATGACAGATTTCCTTCCTTGAAGGACAATAGTGAACGAAATTATGGCAATTATTTTAGATTGAATTCAAATTTCATTGTCTGCCATGGGGTTCAACCCATTTCCCCAGAACATTGGCCTGGATTACCTATCCATTACCACTAACACCATGTCACTATATCCCGGACATAGCTGTAACATGGATGAAGCATTATCAACACCACACAGAATTAGCATAAAGATCTAAATTTCCCCAGCCTTTTCAAGCCCAGATTTCCTTAGTATGTACGTGGAAAGTGTATTCATAATTTACCTTATCAAAGGCTTTGTCAGGATCAAGAGGGACTAATTGTAATTTTAATCACACTAATTCCTTGCACACAGTAATAACATTGATGAATTTATGCACATTTTTTTGAGTGACTTCATCCTCTTAATTGTTTCGATCATATTTGAACGGTGTTGCCAATGAAACATCAATACTTTGATCAGGATCTTCAATCGGAAAGGAAGCAGTTATTGGTATCAGTCTGAATCCAATGCAGATCTGAGATAGAACAACATACAGTAAAGACCCAATCAAGAAATTTGAGCGAAATCTTCTAGCTGACAGCTCAGTGCATGTAAGCGAAAGTGTTAAAGTGTCAGAGATGCGATCTTTCAGATGAAACTGCAACGAAAAAACCTGGAATCGATGAAATACTAACAGAATGCCTGAAAGTCTGGAATGGTGTTCACACTGGGATACTGACAGACCTCTGCAATACAATGTACAGAACAGGATTCCTACCTGAGGAAGCTACGAGGATTCTGAGGATCTTATATAATTAGTGTTTGTTAATCTCCCAACAGACCAAGAGAGTTCACTGCATAGGGCAATAAACCTCACAAGACATCAGAAGAAAATGTTTCTAATAAACATTATGGAAAGAAATGGCCAGTCTGTAGAAATACGGATAGATGGTTGAAGGGAAGAACACGTATTAAGAATTAATGTGAAGAAGACCAAGATAAAAGGTGATAAGCAGAGACATAGCTTCAGAAGTTAAAAATGAAATGAATGGATAAGTCCTGGAACAAGAGTAAAGGTTCACACACATTGGGCAAATGACAGGAGATGTGGCTGTGACTTCAGAAGAAGATGAGACTGAGCGCAAAGATCTTTGCCAGAATGAAGAACCACATGGCTTTGAAGGAACTGAACCAAACCTGAGGAAAGGAATGTGGAGAAGCTGCATTTTGTCATCTGTGCTACACATGACGACATGGAAAACAAAGAAGTGAAGAAGTTAAAATAAACCTTTAACAAAGGATTAATTTAAGATTGAAAGAATCAGGGAGAGATGAAAGGCGAATAAAACATCACTAATAAATTGACATGATAAAAGCTCACAACATCATAAAGTAATCTTCACTGAATAATTCAGGAATAATGTTAAATGATACAGTGTCACATGCAAGTGGGAAAACCTACAGCAAGGGTTGGCATGCAGATTTTCAAAGCAGCAAGAGTCCAAAAAATATGAATAAACAAGAATCTTTTATGGAAATTTCAGAAGTATTACAGACCCTCAGTTAATACTTCTCAAAAGCTATTTTCTCCCACGAAAAGATATTTTACACACTTGGGCTGTAAGGAAAAGTTTGCTCTAAATATTGATGGATATTCTTTTCTTAGACATTGCGAGATATTTTAGTTTTAGTTATTCCAAGGTTGAGGGGTCAGTTAGCATTGCTGGCTAGATGGCTCGTTTGCTGATTGCAGAGTGATCAGGGGGAGGCACAGCGGCTCAGTGGTTAGCAGTGCTATCAACCATGGGTCCTTGGCGCTGTGATTCCAGCCTTGGACGATTGTCTGTGTGGAGTTTGAATATTCTCCCCATGTCTGTATTGGTTTCGTCTGGGTGCTCCGGTTTCCTTCCAATGTCTAAATTTGTGCGGGTTAAGTGGATTGGCCATGCTAACTTGCCTATAATGTCCAGGAATGTGCAGGGTAGGTGGGTTAGCCATGGGAAATACGGGGTTACAGGGATTGGGTGGGGGGTGGGATGCTCTTCGGAGGTGTGGTGTGGACTCCATGGGCTAAATGGCCTGCTTCCACACTGTAGGGATTCTATGATTCCATGACAACAGCAGGGATTCAATTTCATACTGACTGAGGCTACCATGACAGTTTCACCTTCTCAATCTCACCCCTCACCTGAGGCACCAGTTGAGTCTCTCTCTCTAATGAGCGAGTGGGACTACAGCAACTTTGCTTTGATTCTTAGATATTCGTGAATAATTAATCAAGCTGCATTCTATTGGATTTAGTTTGGCATGGTTTGATCCACAATTGTCCATTGCAAGTGTAATGCTTGTTAATTTGTTAAGAAAAAGGTAAAATTAATCCATTTTCAGATTCAAGTTTTTCTGTGATAACCGAACTGATCTTATGTACTTCCTTAAGTGGGCAAGTGCAGGAGGGCATGCCAGGAGCAACACCAGGCATACCCGATGATGAGGTGTCAACCTGGTGAAGCCACCAAACAGGACTACTCGCACGCCAAACAGCATAAGCAGCAAGTGCTAGACAGAGCTCAGCGATCCCACAATGAACAGATCACGTCTAAGCTCTGCAATCCTGCCACATCCAGTGGTGAAGGTTGGTGGACAATTAAACAACTCACTAGAGGAGGAGGCTCCACAAATAGCCGCATCCTCAATGATGGAACAGTCCAGCACATCAGCGCAAAAGATAAGGCTGAAGCATTCCCGTCAATCTTCAGCCAGAAGTACCAAGTGGATGATCTATCGCGGCCTCCTTCAGTGGTCCCCAGCATTACAAATATCAGTTTTCAGCCAATTCGATTCACTCCACGTGATATCAAGAAATGGTTGGAGAAACTGGTCACTACAAAGGCTAAGGGCCCGGACAACATTCCGGCAATAGTACTGAAGACTTGTGCTCCAGAATTTGCCACTCCCCGAGCCAAGCTGTTCCAGTACAGTTACGACACTGGTACCTATCTGACAATGTGGAAAATTGCCAAGTAGGTCCTGTACATAAAAAGCAGGACAAATCCAACCCGGCCAATTACCACCCCATCAGTCTATTCTCGATCATCAGTAAAGTGATGGAAGGTGTCATCAATAGTGGTTTCAAGTAGCACCTGCTCAGCTATGTCCAGTTTGGGTTCCACCAGGGCCACTCAGCTTCTGACCTTATTAAGGAGCAAACAAAATCCCCTTCAATATAATAAGAAAATAGCCCAGACCCCAACTTTTTCTTATTTTGAAAGGTGCTGTGTCCCAGATGCAATTCTCTTGGTCAAACTACCAGGTTTGAAGCAAAACACACTTTATTATTACTCCAAAGGTAAAACACAAACAAAAGAATGAAGGATTGGAATAACTTACATCTGTTGAAAAACTTAACAGAATAATAGATTAATTAACTTCGGAACAGCAACTGTTCCCTTCTCGTAACATCCCTAAACACAACATGGGCAAAGGTAAATTCAGTAAAATAGATTGTCTCACATGTCTTTCTAGCAGCAGGAAGAGAACCCCAGAATTTAGCTGTGAGAGAGAGAGAGCAATAACTGCTTCCAAATCCAGCTTCAAGAGCCCAGCAACTGTTGAAAGCTAAAACTAAAATCCTGGTTCCCACCCATTCAGGCAACTTCTATTGTTCCAACTTCTTTTAAAAAAAAATACAAAGCTAGCTGGGCTCAAAGCAAACAGCTCAACTCCAAGTTTATAACACTTGCCTCTTAAAAAAAAGACAGAACAAATTCTTCTTAAAGAGTCAAAAGCTGAGAGGTCAAAGGTGGCCATGTACACAGGTTGCTGCTTCTTTGAATTTTTCTTGCACTCATTTTGTTGTGAAAATCATGCTCACTTTGTCTTTTGCTTGACAGATTCTGCACTGTGACTCCATAGGAGCTCTTCAGACTCTGGGAAACACGAATGAGCGACAACCAGCCAGGAGATTCCTATGTTGTCAATGCACTAGTCTTAACTCCTTTGTTGAAGATGATCATAACTATGGCATCTCAGAGATCTGCTGGCAAACTTTGCTCCTTTTTCATGAGGGTCGTGAGGTCATGTATTCATACCAAGAGGGCTTCTCGGCTGCATTCATGCTGAAAGTGCTTCCCTGGTGTATTTCCATATTTTGGCAGGGATTGTACCTGCGCTGGTGGCCTTGTCGATACTCAGCTGTCGGGCGGCCTTTTCAAAATCATGCCAGGCTGGGGTTGTGATGAGCTAGTGATGGGTAGCACGTTATGAGATGTGGTTGAGGCCAACCACATTGAAAACTAAGTCTTGGTTGAGATCGCCGAAGTACCCCCTCCAGTGAGCGCTGACTCTTTCTGTCCTGGATGAGTGCCACTCCATTCTTAGCTCTCATTGGGGTAGGTCCGAGGCTTTGCGGGCATGAGATAGAGCTGAAAAATACTTGCCTGGAAGTGAGTTGCTGGATTCCTATACTCTTTCCACCCATCATCTCATCTTTCCTAGGTCAGTAGTTTTTTGTTTACTGTCGTTTGAGCGCCACCTTCTTTTGTCTGTGGGCCTATTTTCTTTCCTTTGAGTATTGGTGGTGCTTCTTCCTCAGGAATGCCTTGTGGTTGCAATTTAGCAGCTCCCCCATCTCCTGGTCATGCTTGTCAAATCAGCCTTGATGTTCCCTCGTAGAAAAACCAAGAGATTCCTTCTCAGTGCTAATCATGATGGATTTAAGGGCAAACCAGATACTGTTTACATTCTATAGCTCCTGTTCATTGAGCAATGCCAGGTTATCTGTGAGACGGGGAATGAGTAATGCTTTCTTAGCAGAGTATGAGAGTCCACTGGCATTCAACTTCCTGCAGCAGCACTTCTCCTACTGCTGCCATTTTTTGGACTCAGCTGATAGAGTTGATAGACCAGATAAGGCAATGGTCAGTCCAGCAGCTGTTGGCTCTCACTATGGTGCAACTGCTGCTAACCTCCTGGTGTTCCCTCACTCAGAGTATGTCAGAGTCAATTAAGTACTAGGTTGAGAGTGCTCGGGCTTTTCTCTTTAGAACGATGAAGGATGAGAGGTGACTTGATAGAGGTGTACAAAATGATCAGAGGTATAGATAGAGTGGACAGCCAGAGACTTTTTCCTAGGGTGGAGTTAGCTATTACGAGGGGGATAGTTTTAAAGTGAGTGGAGGTAGATATAGGGGAGACGTCAGAGCTAAGTTCTTTACTCAGGGAGTGGTAGGGGTGTGGAATGCATTGCTGGAGACAGTAGTGGAGTCGGCCTCATTAGGGGCATTGAAGTGGCTATTAGATAGGCATATGGATGATAGTATAAGGTAGGGGTAGAGGTGAGATTGACCTTAGGTTTAGGGTAAAATTTCAGCACAACATCGTGGGCCAAAGGGCCTGTACTGTGCTGTCCTGTTTTATGTTCTACTAATGCCTGAAGCAAGGGTATTGCCATGAGATCTTGTATTTGTCTCTCTGCTAAAATAGGGAGATCGTTGTGACTAGGCCATGCTCTAGGCATTTCATCAGGAAGGCGGCTTTGTTAGTGTGTGCCTTCTTTACCTCCTTCCTTGCCAATCACACTTTTCCACAGGTTTGTGTCTCTTCCAGATCTGGTATTGGAATCCACAAGGAGGAGCAGCCATCTACCCTTGGCATACAGCACAACAACTGCTAAAGGCTGAAGTTGAATTCCCCTTTGGCCTCATCTGTTGCTTCTAGAGTTGGGGCACATGCACTCATGACTGTGCTGCACTGCTTCGAGGTTAGGAAGAGCTTGGCGTTAACGAGGCATTTATTTATCCCATGGGCAACTTGTTGGAATGGCCAACTAGTATTTTGTTCTTTGCAGAACCAATCTCCTGGAGTCAATGTTCTTCCTCAGATTCACCCTTTCAGAAGAAGGTCTATCCACCACCTTATTCTTTAAGATGACTTTCTCCAGTCTGCTATGTCTCACATGTGGTGGTTAGTTACAGACAGTAAGAAAGTAGAACTGGCTATGAATTGAGAAGTGCCTTCTGGCTTACAAAGAGCTCAGACACAAAAAGGGCTATCTAGGTTGTGAGCTCACTGCTTCCTCCTCTTTGTACGCTGCCTATTCCTCCTGATGTTCTCATCCATTGGGTGTTGTCAACGGCTGATCAAATTGCACAGAATGCAACTGACCATGACATGCCTTGATACCCACTCAGCCTCGCACTGTTTGGGTACACCTATGGTCTCGCAGATTGCATGTGCTATACATGTTTGCATAGGTTTGACAAGGTGCCTTCTAGCTCCAAAAAGCATTAAGATACAGCTCAATCCACTCCAGCTTGTCTCTTGCATTACTGTTTCGACTTACTTTTCCACTTAGTAACCTAACAGTTAAGATCACAAGAAATGTCAATGCTACCACTTCTGAACAATTCCAGGAAGTCAGGTTAATTCTGATGGTGTCACCCATATACATATGAAGTCAACTTTATTTGTACTTACAATTTTCCCTATCTGACATTTTAATATAAATCCATAGCATGATTTTAATATGTTTTATTTGAATTCCTAGAGCCCTTGTAATTCAATGCAAGGTTCACATCTGTGATAGTCAAATGTGCAACGATACTTTTTAATAGAGGTGATTATTTTCACTGTCTCGGGTAGAAAGTGGATTGAAAGTCATAAAGATAAGCAAATGGAGAGACAATTAAATAGTGAACATGACAAGGCCTGTGCTTCAGAAAACCTGGAAGGTTTCAGGCTGATAATGAAAATGAATGTACATAGATATTATGGAAATTTATCTTTGATGGGAAGGAAGACATGTTGCAGAGCTTTCATGAAAGTGATTTATGAGTCAAGGTCGCAAATGGGAGATTTTCAAAGGAATGTTTAAAGTTGTTAGATACAGCTGTCTTAAAGCTCAACCTCTTCTGTGTGCCTTTCACTAACTTTTAGTGCAAAACTTTATAATATTACTCAGATAAAATTCAAGCTATTCCCGCAGGAATGAATAACACTGATCGAGCCTGGTGCCATTACCAACTGTGACAATTTGCCTGTTAGGATTAGTTAACTGTGGTGTGAGAACACAAATTAATTTTTGTCACATTTCCACACTCCAGTTGCATCAGAATCTTTTTACTGCTCGCTAAGTTGATTTTTTCAATTGTTTATTGCTAATTAACAATCTGGGCATACTTTGCTGTTTAAAATCAGTCTATCATACTTTTGCCCAGTACTCTCACAACAACTCTTAAAAACGTACGTGCACTGATGAATTGAATCATGCGAGTTCTCATTATTAATATTTAGTATTGTTTGGAAAACTTGCATTCTGAAAGGATTGTGAAAAAGGGAATTTATTTCAAGTTTGTTGATATACCTGAAGTGGTTTCTTTAGAAGAGGTGACTGAAAGCTGACTGCAGAGATTAGGTGTTTTTTTTCAAACAAAGCTTCCTAGAAATGGTATGTTTTGCTGTCGACACTATTGAAGCTGTTTTGAACAGTGACTGATCTTGAGAGGTTCTTGTTTTATCCAACTCAGTTGGAGGGAAACTTGCTGCAAACAAGCTGAGTAGAAAAAAAAAGATTGTCCACCTGAGGCCATGCCTTTCCAAAAATATTCAGGGAAAAGCCGATGAGCTTTTTGAAAATGTGATTAAAAGAACATCTCAAGACTGTATTTCCTGACCAAGCTGCAGTTGCACGATTTCAGGGATAACTGTGCATCATTTATGACTTGATCAAATATGCTAGAACATCAGAGCAACTGACTCATAGACATCATACATTTTATCCGAGATAGTAGGAACTGCAGATGCTGGAGAATCTGCCTTCAAGAATATCCCAGTAGCCAATCTCTGCAGGGATATCATCTTTTCTCTTTGTTCGAGTCATAGAGACGTACAGCACAGAAACAGACCCGAAGGTCCAACTCGTCCATACAGACCAGATACCCTAAATTAATCTCGTCCCATTTGCCAGCATTTGACCCATATCCTTCTAAACCATTCTTATTCATGTATCCTTTCAAATGCCTTTCAAATGTTGTAATTGTACCAGCCTCCACCACTTCCTCTGGCAGTTCATTCTATACATGCACCACCCTCTGCGTGGAAAAGTTGCCCCATAGGTCCCTTTTAAATCATTCCCTTTTAAATCATTCCCTTCTCACCTTAAACGTATGCTCTCTAGTTTTGGACTCCCCTACCATGGGAAAAAGACTATGACTGTTGTGAGAGTGTGCCTGTGTGTTCTGGGGATATTGAGAAGGATAAGTATTTACAGTTTTACCTGACTGGCTGTATGTTATTTAGTTATGACATTGTTATTGACTAATTTTGTCCTTTAATAATAATCCCATATTATTGAGAAGCTTGGTTGATAGTTCCTCAGTTTAAAATGTGATTTAGATAAGCTATTTAATTGGTCGCTTTGGTAATTAAGAACAGTGTTTTTTACATTATGTTGCAACCCATGAAGCAGTGGGACTAGAGTATCAGTGCATTCCTCTACCTCGGCTGTAACAATTGTCACGTACCAATGAGTTTACACGTTATAGATTTTGGTGAAAAAAAGACTAATCTGATTCAAACTGGACACAAGAAGTGAAAAACTGTGGGCTACTGCAAGTCAGCTGACTATAAAGAAGCAGGCACGAGAAGCTGAGAGAAACGTAAAGATATTGAAACACCAGGAGTTTGCAAACAGATGATGGAGACGTGAGAATTCAAGTTTCAAAGAGAACAGCGGTCGGGAGAAAGGACTTCAAAGAGGCCCATCATTGTACGGTGAAACCTTTCACTCCTCAAAATGAACAGACCATCATTCTGAGCTTTGAACCAGTTTACAAATAAAGCTGGCTGCTGTGGAAAGCCAGTGTGTAGAACTCTGAGAAGACACCCTGAGCTGGTAATGTTTTGGCTGAGTGAGGTATACAGAAACCAAGTGCCGTTTTGTCGAAGAAAATATCAAGCAAAAGTGCCTAAACCTCAGAACTAGTGAAGAATAAGGAACCTTCTTTTGCTCCAAAAAAATCTGCTGACCTTGCTGAGTCGACCTGTTAAGAAAACCTCAAATACTCAACTACAGAAACCATCACAGCTACTGGATCTGACTTCAAGTGTGAACCATTTTGTTTTAGCAATGAGGGACTCAAGCAATGTGTGATATACCACACAGATCTAATAGGACATTTTTTATTTAAGGTATTCTTTTTCCTTATCTCCATTTGTTTTAATCTTGGGGTCTCTTTATACAAGACATTTTCAGTCTGGACTTATAATAAAATAACCTTTTATTCTGTTTAAACAAAGGCTTGGCTGCTGGATTACTTTAACATGAATCATTACCAGAGGGGTAATGAGGGCTGAATGAACTGGTGGTCGTGACAGTATAGAAATATTTCTGAGTCCAAAGGTTATACATTTAAATTCAACTTCCGTAATTTAACCATATAAAGCAGATTGACAATGTTGAGTGAGTGCTGTACTGTCGGGGGTGCCATTTGTTATATGTGACATTATCCAAGGTTCTCCTTGCATTTTCAAGAAGATTCCATGGGGCATAGATGGTTGAAGGCACAACCGTGAGCAATGTGGTGAAGACAGGAGGGAGACACAAGAAGGGACATTTTCTCGCTCAGCTGAATGTCAGAGGAATGGACAGTTTGGCAGGCTGAGGGAGGGGAGACGGCGGGGTCATGCTAATGCCACAATACTAGTAATCCTGAGTACACCACAGCTTGAACCTGACAAACTGGATCACTCGTTCAATGGTATATAACCGCTATGCCACCATCACCCATTATTCAATCCTGAAGTGCCAGCTGGTAGAAGAGTTGGGGGTGATGAACCAAGTTGCAGTCAAAGGAGGGAGAGCGGGCTTTTGAAGGTGGAGATTAGAGCAACAAGGAGTTTGGGACTGGGCAGAACGCTCACAAGAGCAGCTTAACCGCAGATGGTTCGGCGAAACCGCTGCTAAGTGGATAGGCAATCCTTTGCGTGCTGCACCTGACACAGGATCACAGAATTGTTACGGTGCACGAGGAGGTTATTTAGCCTGTTGCATCTGCATGGCATTCAGCTCCATTGCAGTCAAAGCAATTAAATATTGGGTGCTTAATATAACATTCCACTGATCTGATACAACTTCATTCATTATTGGATATTTTCTCACTCAGTAAAAGGTGCCTTTTACCATTCTTTTCAATACTTGGTTTTTTGTGTGTGTCCTCCCACCCTCATAATTCCAGTGTCTGCCTGCTTTCCTTTCAGCTTAAATTGCCTCACGTTACTTTTGTCACCCTGAGTGCGTTATTCTATTAACTCTATATTCTGAATAAATATTTTCTCTTTCAAAATTTAGAGTTTTGATGGCATGCATTCTGGGTTTGTACTCCCATCAGATCTATAGCCCAATCATGGCCTTCCTCTCAGCTCCACAATTAATATGCAGAAATAACCGGTGTAACTAAACTCTTGATGAAGATGCCTCTTCCCACACAGGCTCCTGGTACGCTCTTGTTTACTCAATTTATGTACTCTATATAGTCCAAAGCCAAAATCACGTCTGTGTGCAGACAGCGACCGTCAAGACGAATCATCGATTCTGTTTTGGGCTCGTGTGTTGCAGCGGTGCAGTGTCCCTACCTCTGAGCTGTGAGGCCAAGGTTCAAGACCCACTTGCCCTAGAGGTGTGTCATAACATCTCTCAACTGGACAATGAGAAAATATACATATACCAGTCTCCCAACTATCAGCTCCAGATTCATGAGTTTGACAGTGTGAAGAAAAAGAATTGTCAGAACCCTTGTATCTCATGCCATTCTCCCAAAAAATTTAAACGCAAATATTAAAGAAATGTGTTTGTTACTGCAACTACTGCCTAAATTGGCACAGTTACAAGGTCAAGGAAATGATCAGCTTAATACAGAAAGTGCTTGACTTTACCTAATTTGCATATATAATACAGCAAATTCAAAATGAGCCATAATTGTGTAAACGTGGAAATTCATCGATGAATCTGAAGTGGCTCAATTACAGCTATTACGTTAACTTTTGAAATTAAATTCGGATTTGACTGTAGGTGTTTCACTATTAAAATAAATCATTTCACTGCAGAGATGATAAATCATCTGTCACTGAGATATTTCAAGTCAGACTCCACATTAACAGGCCTATTTCAGGACCAGTTCTTTTCCATTTCTCAGCTTTTAGATGTTAAGTACCTTGCTGAGTGTGAAAGTCCCTCAGTAGCTTGTAAAATGGTACAAGGTCAGTAGCACCATGCAATGATAATAGTTGGTCACAGGGAAAGCTGTTAAGAGCACTTCACACACAGCTTAAGTGGCTCTAAACTTAGAATATCTTTTCACACCTCACTGGCTGTCGATTTAAACTTTGGTAGACGCTGACATCCTGACCTAGCTGTTGTCATGTTTAATTTTTTGGATAATCTTTTCAAAATGGGTGGATGATTTATGAAAATCAAATCTTTTTGTGTCACTAACAATTACAGTGATTATAAAATCCTCAATCTAACTCTTCAGTACAGAGAAACAATGCTTATTTTTTTCCTCATTTATTTAAGGGGAATAATAAGAAAGGGGATGAATAAAGAATAAACTTTAACAAAGTTTGTGTAACTTTTCACTTTTAAACACTGTACTGATATGTCCACGGAAGTGTAACATTCAGTAAGACAGACAGGATCGGGGAGTGGCTGTATTAATGCTGACTCGTCACACTCGTGAACAGATATAATGATCTGCAATGACAAAACACGAGGTTTTTCTTCTATTCTAATCAGACTAAATAGGATTTAGAGTTACCAGCTTGGCGAAGCGGAATGCATGTCCTGAACTATGTGCAACATCATCAACTCACCGTGTGACCCTTACCAATACACATGTAGGAACTGTCACCTGTACACAAGCTTGAACACTGGGTTTGGGAAATTGATCAGTGGCTCAAGTCTTTATTATTCATCCATGAGGCAGAGGACTATGTAGATAGTACATTTAGGAAGGTGATCACACTGCTGGATCAAAGTGTACAGCAGTAAGGGAATTCATAGCCAGCAAGCAGTCTAAGAGAACCAGGCAAACAATGCCGGAGTCCCCCAAGTCTACTGTGCTTGTTAATCAGTACTCCATTGGGGACACTGCTGAAGGAAATGCTTTCTCAGCAGAGTGCAGCTAGAGCCTAGTCAGTGGCACTATATATGGCTTCGTTAAATGGGAAGAGAATTGAAGAGCAACACTGACAATGCATTCCATAGTCAGGGGATCAGAAGTGTATCTGTGGCAGATAACATAGCTCCAGGAACGTACATGATCTTCCCGGTACTGGGTCAAAGGATGTTATGCAGTGGCTGCAGGACATTCAAGGGTATGCAGCCCGAGGCCGTAGCACACGTTGGTACCAATGATGCAGCTAGGAATAGGGATGAAGTTCTGAAAGTTGATTTCAACGACCTAATAGAAGTTTGAAAGGCAAAATCTCTGAAGCCAAAATCTCCCTAACTATGGAATACAGCTTCAGTGTTGCTCTTCAATTCTCTTCCCATATAACGGAGCCATATATGGTGTCACTGACTAGGCTCTAGCTGCACTCCGCTGTGAAAACATTTCCTTCAGCAGTGTCCCAAATGGAGTCCTGATTAACAAGCACAGTAGACCTGGGGGACTCATTCATTGCTTGCCTGGTTCTTTTAGACTGCTTGGTGGTCACCAATTCCCTTACTGCCTGTCCACCAGTGGTGTGATCACCTTGCTAAATGTGCTATCTACATAGTCCTCTGCCTTGTGGATGAATGATAAAGACTTGAGCCACTGAGTATTACTCCCAGTCCCACAGGCTCGTGAGCATAGGTACAGAATTGAATGTTTGAATATGTGGCTGGAAAACTGGTGAAATATGGTGGGCATTGGTTCTCTGGGGTATTAGGACCTGGACAAGTTAAACCGCCTATTCCTGAATAGGGCTAGGATATGTATCTTTACAAGAAGATTTGCTACTGCTGTTGGGGAGGGTTTAAATTAGACTGGCAGGGAGATGAGAAGGGCAACTTCAGAGGCAAGAACAGGAATCTTAATGAGTGACTCTGAAAGACAATGGGAGCAGAGTTTCAAAAATGTACAGCACTGAAAGTTGGCAGCATGAATATATGTGAATGCAAGGAGCAGAGGGAATAAAGCCAATGAGCTGAGAGCACAGAGAGATGCATGAAAGCATGATGGCATGCATGGAAACTTGGTTTAAAGAGGGGCAACTATGACAGCTGAACGTCCCTGGATATAGAGTATTCAGCTATGGTAAAAATGGCAAAGACAAAGGTTGGGTGCAACATTATTGGTTAAAGATCCCATCACAGCTGTGAGGGAGGACAATATATTTAAAAGGGAACACGAACTGAGGGATATGGGTCAAGTTCAGAAACAAACAAAGGGGCAGTCCATACTACTAGGCATACACCATAAACCCCAAATATGTGGGAGAGAGTTAAAGGAGCAAATGTCTATTCACATTCCTGAGAACAAAAACAATAGGGCAATAAGAGTTGGGAATGTAACTATCCAAATATCAACTTGGATGCAAACAATGTGAAAAAGCTAGATAGCACAAAATTCTTGAACTGCATTCGAGGTAAGTTTTTTTTTTAAATTGAGCACACAACAATTCTAGGGTGCAATTCTAGATTTAGTCTTAGGAACTGAAGCTGAGCAAGTGATTGAAGTCGCAGTGTGCGACCATTTTGGAGATAGAGTTCATAATCCAGTCAGATTGAGCATCCTTATGGAAGGAATAAAGACACAACAGAAGTAAAATTTCTAATCTGGGGCACGCAAATTTTAGAAAGCCCAATAAATGACCTGGTGAAACTGAAATGGTTACAGCTACATGAAGGAAAAACAGTGGTAAATCAGTGGAAGGCATTCAAAAGGGAGATTCTGCAGGCACATGGAGACAAAGATCAAGGGTAGTGCTCCCAAGTTTAGAGTCCCCTATAAGCAACAGGGCAAAGAAAGATGTAAAGCTTACAACAATCTTAGAAGACGTCATACTTTAGAAAGCTTAGAGGAGTACAAAAAAGTGCAGAGATCAAGTGAAAATGAAATGATAGAATTGAAGAAAGCAAAGGGTTCTGTCTGGTCTCTGAGGGACAGGACGGCTCCACAAAAAAAGCAATTCTTCAAAAGCCTTCTGCCCAAGAACTTCATTTCTTTTCCTTCAGTCACGACCAACTTCTTTCTTGCCATCTTAACAGTCTACCTCAGGCTAAGGATCATTTTCTCCAGTGCCTTTTTGAGTAAATAACTGCCAGGCATCTCACTATATTGCTTCGTTCAGGAGAACATTTTTATACTGGAATATGGTAGTGGAATCCAGGCCTCTCACACACAGGAATGCTTCACTCCACCCACTCCACCTTATCGCAGTCTGCTCTGCCTCGACATGTCACTGACTTGAAATCAGAACTTACTGACTATGGGATCCTTGATTGGGGCTGTTAACCTGGGCCAATCAGGGAGACCTGGCTGACCAATATAAACAGGGGATTCAGAATCTACTCACTTCACGGACTGACTCGCCATAGCCAGAGTACCATGCACACATAAATAAAGGGTGACTTAGTGACGGGATAACAGCCTCTGTGTGGTTATTTCAGAATTATTCTATTTTCCTCTATAATTTATTGTGAACCTTGTTTTACAAATAAAGATTAGAAGACAAGAACTCCAATGAATGCTTCACATCTCATCAGGCTAATCCAGTGTACTCTGATGTCAAACTAGGTGACAATCAGCTGGTACACAGTGGTGAGGAAGACAATTTGATCAAAATAGTCACAGAACTCTGTGAAACAGAAGCTGGATTAAACTGAGATTACTATCTGTCACCGTAATTGCAATGATAACACTTTCCATACCAAAGTAGCTGTTGTAAAATAGATCATTCAGCAACTTGAGTCTGATATTTATAATTGGCTGTGCCGCAATCGTAATCAAATACTCATTTCACCTCATGTTGCTATAGTGACGTTGAATTTTAAAATGGAGCTCGATACTGCTCAATGGAGTTAGTAATTACAAATGCAGTTAAATCTAGCTGCTAATATTGTGAAATAGAATAGTGCAAAGCCACCCAGTGAGAGGTATTTTATACTCAATGAATGAATTAGGAGAGACAAAAATGCAAGGTTACAGGGTTAGTGCACAGGAACTAGATTATATGGATGCATCAAATGTCTTCTTTTGTCCAATGTTGACTTCATGGGCTGGATTTCCATCATTGAGGTGGGGATTGAAGTTTTGGGAAATCATCCTGATATTTCAAGCCAATCACCTACTTGGCAGTATCCACTAATAGTATTTTCATCTGATAAAGGCAGGGATGGCTTCAAACTGGAAGGCACAGGCTCAGGTGGGGAAATAAAATTTCAAGTCAAGCTGGAAATCGACAATAAATACAGAGTGCTGGATAAACTCAGCAGGCCTGGCAGCATTTGAAGAGATGAAAACAGGGTTAATGCTTCAAGTCCATGATGAGTCTTCTTTGGAAAAAGGTAGAATTAAAGGTGTGCCCAATGCCCTAAAGCAGCCTGATTTAAAAAAAAAAAATCCACATCCAGTTCTGGAGATCAGTATGAGGCCCACTCCCACAACCATAACCTTCTATTCCCATTTCCTCATCAGCCCCATCTCCATTCCATAGCCTCTGCATGCTCATTCAACTCCATACCCTCTCACCCCATCATATCGTCTTCAAATCCCATATACTCATATCATAAAACCATAAAGACAAATATAGGAACAGAATTGGGCCATTCAGCCCATCAAGTCTGCACCACCATATGTTTATCAATCCCATTCTCCTGCCTTCTCCCCTTACTAATCAAATATCTATGCCTGTCTTAAAAACACTCAATGAATTGGCCTCCTCAGCCCTCTGCGGGAATGGGTTCCAGAGAGTCATCACTGTCTGGTTGAAGAAATTCTTACTTATTTCAGTTCTAAAGGGTCATTCCTTCACTCTGAGGCTGTGCCCCCTGGTCATACTCTCTCCTACTGGTGGAAACATCTTCTGCAGATCCACTCTACCCAGGCCTCTCAGTATCCTTTAAGTTACAATCAGCTCCCTGATCATCTTTCTGAACACCATTGAGTATCTGTCACCTCTTTGTCCACTCGCCAAGCATGTCCAAGTCCTTCTGTAGCCTCCCCTCTTCTTCAACACTACATGTCCCTCCACTTTCCCCAAACAATCCATCCAGTATCCAGTAGAAACATAATACAACCATCCAATGATAACATTTGGAAGTCTTTGAAGAGCTCACAAACCTGTCAAAAAAATAAATGTCAGACATTTTCAAATAACTATCCTCCTAAAAACTCAAATCTATCAACTTGAACTGGTTCACATTCACCTTGACTGATGTTTTAGCATACACTAGTGAACTAAATTCATTAGTGGTTTAGAAGTTTGCCAAGCATGAATAAAGTCATCCTTTTGAATAAACAACAAACCTTCCAGAGCAGAATCAATTAGAGCCTTTGAAGACAGCTAGAAGACCCACCAGCTTTGAAACAGCTGAACAAGAGGCTGAAAAGAAGTTAAAAGACAATGTAAAAAAATCTTTGAAATAGCTGAATAGGTGAGAGAACTGAATGTCAAGGGAAATATGAAAACAGTTGGCAAATTCCAAAGATTCTGAACTGGATTTTAAAATTTTACAATGCAGAATAGCACTTCATCCAAGGAAGAGGTAGCAAGAACTGCAGATGCTGGAGTCAGAGATAACAAAGTGTGGAGCTGGAGGAACACAAAATTTTTCTGAAGAAAGGTCCTGACCCAAAACATACCTTCATCCAAGTGTCACTTCTCTATTGCATCTTAAGACTTTTCCACTTTCACATTGCTGTCAATTTGGTCAACAGCTTCCCAGGTGTCAGAAGATTTCACTTGAATATCATTTACGTTAACTGAACAGGGCTGTAAACAGATCTAGCTTGTATTATGGCGTTTCATTTCGATGTGCGAAAAAGCCAGCACTTTTTGTTCTGAACTTCCACAGCACCTTTGTATTTAGGTGTTGCATAAAGCCCACCAAGAATCGTGCTGCCCCACCTCCCCCAGACAAAATTGTGGGGGTTCAGAAATGTCCACTCTGCCAAGGGGTCTACAACATCGGGTCAGATGTATGTTTTTAACAACCCACCACCTCATGATGAAAAGGGCAGGAATTCTGGATTTGAGTCCTGCATGCCGTTTTTAAAGCCTTGTGAAACTTTGGCCTGGTGTCAGGACAGGAAAATCCAGCCTAGCGACACTATGATATTACAACTGCCACTAACAAAGGCATACAACGAGACAGGGGGAAAAATGCAAGAAATGTTTCAAAATAGAAAATCCTGTAATGGCGTAACTTGTAAAATTATCTTCAAGCAATAATAAACAGGAGGAGAGAGCTGACTGTTTTGGAATACACTACAATCATTCATCTTGCCAGAGGGAACTTGCTTGAAGGCTATCCAGCATCACAAATCCTCGGTGGAAACTTGCTTTTCATTTTTCAATTCAACCCTACAGGCATCTGTGTTCAAATGTGCTTGCAATCATTATTTTGTTCAAAAAGTTTCATTCATAAACCCCTGTGAGTCTGTTAGAGACGTGGCAGTTTTAAACTCAACTCTGTCTCTTGTTTCTTATTTTTCCTGCCACTCTAAGCCTGTTATGTTCCTTGAAATGGCTGCTGTTTCAACGCAAGTCCCTTAAAAGTGAGCCATCACCCATCGGAAATTCACTTTTGTTTGTCGGACTGCCAACCAAACCCTGACATCAGATTTGTGGTTTGGTTACACAGCAATTAGTTTATGGAGATGTTATAGATTGGTATCAAATGAGATAATCAAATGTTGCACATGGCATACAAAGGCAAAATACTACAGATGCTGGAAATCTGAAGTAGAAACAAAAGTTGTTGAAAATACTCAGCAAATCAGGCAGCATCTGTGAAGAGAAAGGGACAGAGTTAACAGTTCAGACCTGTGACCTTCCATCAGAACAGAAAGATCACACGTTTGAAACACTATCTCTTTCTTCCTCATTATTCATAGATACTGACTGACCTGAAGGACCTAAAACTGAGGCAGGTTTTTTATTTGCAAACTGCATCAGGTAAAGGCTAACTGGAAGTGGGATTACCATGCAAGTGAATTCCACAGCATTGCTTGATCACCATTGTACAATCTAAAGTCCTGCCAAAAAAAAAATCAGCGAGAACTTAGGCCAAAATTTCTTCCAGATCAATTAAGTGGCATGAAATCCATCATAAATTGTATTAGACCATCACAGAGACAGCGTGCATGATATCTGTTCCATGCTTTCTCTGAAAGTAACATGAAACCTGGTCAGATTTTAGAAAAGAACATGACTGGCCATGTAACAGGTTGCTTCATTCCCATGAACTCTGCTTGTCTGCTTATTCTTTTAAGTTGTGAGATGACCGTTTTAACTAGTAGCACTCTTGTTTCTGATTTAGACAACTATGAGTTCAATTGCATGCTGGGTCGTTGGCAGGAAAGGGTTAATTAAACTGCCACTTCATATTGCAGATATCCCAGCATACAGCATAATTGGCAAAAGACATCTAGAATGCACTGTACCCTCAAGATGAAGTGATACTTCAAGTTCCTTCATAAACACACGGGCATCAACACAACCGTGACGTGCCCACAAATCAGGGCAATCAAGAAGCAGAATCAATTGCAATCCATTGGTTGACTGGAAAAGGCAGTCTCCAGCATCACAAAGAGGAGTGAGAAAGCTAGGAAATGACCCAACCTTCACCTGAGGAATCAACATCAGCATGGATCTCACTCTGTAATAGGCTTCAGTTGATGGATTTGATTTGAACATAAGATTTAGAATGGAGTGTCACATGGGCTCCCTTCAAGCCTGCTCCATTACTCAACAAACTTACAGTTGATCTTTAAACCACCTCCCTGTCTACTGCTCTTAATCCTTCACTGCCTTGTCAATCAAAAATCCATCTGAATCCAACTTAAAATATCTTCAACAATTGGACCTCCACTGGTCTAAGCGATGAGAATTCCACACACTAATGATATTGAAAGAAGAAATATCTCTTTATCAGCTCTGTAATCCAATTCTTTAAAGCCCCATATTGGCACCTATTTGCTGACACCTTCTCGAGCAAGAGTTAGCAGCACCCTTTGGGTCGAGGAATGAGAAATAGGGAGGTCTTTAAACTTTCTTCCAAAAATCTCCACCTGTCAAATGGCAGGTTGTGAACTACCCACAATGAGAGTGGCTCCTGCTAATTGTTCAGGACAAGGCTCTTGTGCAACCAATCTTCATTACCAGGGCCGAAGTACAAGCTCCAGATCCAGTATCCGAGGGATCACGAAGGGTGCTGAACATTGCACAATCATCAGCGAACATCCCCACTTCTCACCTTATGATGGAGGGAAAGTCATTGATGAAGCAGCTGAAGATGACTGGGCCTAGGGCACTACCCTGAGGAACTCCTGCAGAGATGTCTTGGAGCTGAGATGGCTGATTTCAAAAAATCACAACCATCTTCTTATGTGCCAGGTATGACTCCAACCAGCAGAGAATTTGCCTGCTGATAGCCACTGAATCCAGTTTGGCTAGGGCTTCTTGATGCCATACCTGGGTGAATGCAGCCTTGAATGCAGTCAAGGGCAGTCATGTTCCCCTCTCCTCTGAATTCAGCTCTTTCATTCATATTAAATCAGGAACTGAATGGCCCTGGAGGAATCCAAATGAACATCAGTGCATAGGTTGAAAAACAGAAATTTTTTTGAGTCCAACATGATTGTCCTTTGGAACTGAGAGGTTCAAAGAACAATCTTGCTGATCTCAGAATATTAGCTCTGATTCTCCCTCCACAGATTCTGCCAGAACTACTGAGTTGCTCCAGTACTTTCTGATTTTATTTCAGATTTGCAGTATTCTGCTTTTAATTGCCGAACAAGTGCTGCTTAATGACACTGTTGAGCACCCTTTCGACTACTTCATTGAAGATTGGGAGCAGACTGATAGGGCGGTAAATTGGCTAGTTTGAATTTGTCCTGCTTTTTGCATAGAGGGCACATCTAGGTAATTCTTCACATTGTTTGGTAAATGCCAGTATTGTAGCGGTACTGGAACAGTTTGTCTAGGGCATGTGGCAAGTCTTGAAGCATGCATCTTCAGTATTATTTTTGAATGTTGTCAGGGCCCACAGCTTTTGCGCATCCAGAACCTTCAGCAAGTTCTTGATATCACATGGAGCGAACTGAATTGGCTGAAAACTGGTATCTGTAATTCTGGTGACCTCTAGAAGAAGACATAATGGTTCATCCACTCAGCACTTTTTTGCTGAAAATTGTTGCAAATGTTTCAGCCTTGTCTTTTTCACTGATGTGCTGGGCACTGCCATCATTCAGGATGGGGATATTTCTGGACCGTTTTCCCCAGTGAGTTATTGAATTATCCAGCACCATTCACGACTGGATGTGGAAGGACTGCAGAACTGCAGAAACAGAACTGAGATCTAATCCATTGATTGTGGAATTGCTTTAGCTCTGTCTAGCACTCACTGCTTATGCTGTTTGGCAGACAAGTAGCCCTGGATTGTAGTTTCACCAGGTTGATACCTCATTTTCAGCTATACCTGATGCCCTCCTGCACTTTTTTTTTCAAGCAGGCTTGATCATCAGGCTTGATGCTAAGGCCAGAGTTGGGGATTTGCCAGGCTATGAGGTAGCAGATTGTGCTCGAGGACAGTTCTGCTGTTTTTAATGATCCGCAGCACCTCATGGATGCTCAGTTTTGAGTTGCGAGATCTGTTCAAAGTCTATGCCACAAAACATGGATGCAGTACCACACAACTCAACAAGAGGGTCTGTTCAACATGAAAACAGGACTTCATCTCCTCAAGGACTGTGCGTAGACATTCTTATTGATACTGTCATGGGAAGATGCATTGGTGGCAGTCAGATTGGTGAGGATGCGATCAAGTATGTGTTTCCCTCTTGTTGGTTCTCTCGCCATCTGCTGGTGACCCAGAGCAGCAAATTTGTTTACAATCTGCACAGCTTGGTCAGTTTCAGTGCTTTCTTGTTGACAGATATTGATACCTCCTAACCAATGTAAATTCTGTGTTCTTGCTACTCTAAGTGCTTCTTCCGAATAGTGTTCCATATGGACACGTGGTAATTTATTTTTGTCTCTGTATATACAAAACACACGAGAAATCACATGACCCCAGTCTCCGTCTTGGTTCATGTTAAATTTTTTTCTTTTGAAAATGGCTCTGTTCAGCTTTATAAATCTTCAGTCTGTTTGTTTTTGCTGATGTTTCTCTATTTTGGCCATGTTCTGTAAATGACTTGCACAGAGAAATACATAGATTGTTTTCTGTTTCAACCTCTGAAAGTATTATTCATTTCAAGTGATATGTGTATTCTATGTTGACTCTACACTTATCTACTTTAAAACTTGCCACTGTGTGAACAATTTTGTATGTAACTTTAGGAACAAATTGCATCCTTCTGCTCTGCTAACCTTTGCACAGATTTGGTGTCATCTGCAAAAGTAATCACTATACGTTCCACACCAATGTCCATGCCATTTCAAAATGCTGTGAAAACTAACAGGCCTACACCAACAGCATGCTGTCAATCACATCTCTCTGGATCCAGCAACCACAGAAGATGGGTTCCTAGTTCCCAATGCCTCATTCAAAATTTCAAATTCTTACAGATGAGCTAATATAATCCAGCCTTTCCGAAATTCCAGGTTGAAAAGACTACCAGAGACTCCCCATGCACTACTCTAGTGATTTATGCAAAACAACTCTCAGCATCTTTGTGTGGTCTATTTTCCCAGCAGTTCCATGGTGAATTTCTAGCGTCCTCTTTCCCAATCCCATTTATCATAGTTCATTCTAGCAATTTTGCAATAATGGTTGCCAACCTGACAGCTCTCTTGTTAACAAGCTTCGACTGCCTTTTTCATTGGAAATTGCAACTATCTAGCTTGCGTGGAAAACATTTCTACCACTGTCCAACACTGAAGAAATGAGCATGAGGCTCACAGAAACTCCATCCCATTTCTTTAATTGTCCTTGGACCGTCGTTATTCAGACCTGGAGGTCAATCAATATTCACCTTCCATCATCTAATCAAGAGGACATTATTATGTTGATATTAATAATATTATTCACTATAGAGCAGCCCATCTCCTGCTTGGGATAAAAGGATTATCAAAAGGATGCAAAACGTTTAGCAGTTCTGTCATAGCCTGAGGTTCAGCAAAACTGCCTCAGAGTTCCTTTAGTGGTCATATGTGGTCCTCTATTCTAATACAGCTGAAAATGCTTCTACTGTTACCACCACAACTTCACGCCACCTTGTTTCCCAAAGATCATAAGGCTATTCGTATGGTTTTTACCTCCCATGATTTCGGCTGATAAGTAAGAACACCCATCCACCAAGAATTTGAGTGAGTTAAGGGTGGGCTTTCAGGGCCTGCTGAAGCTTAAACATGTCATTTGGATGAGAGGTTAAATTGAAGCCTCTTGTGTAGACATAAAATATACCATTACCTTGTTTTCCCAGAACTGGGAAGGTCTCCCAATGTCCAACCCAAAAATCAATCAAATAAAATCACATAGAAGTAAAATTAGATCGGCTGGTCCTTGATCTCTGAGATGTTGCTATGCATAAATTAGCTGCAAACTTTCCTCTGTTAGAACAGTCACCACATTTCACGAGGATTTCATTGGCTGTGAAGATCATCAAGGTGTTTGGAGATCGTGGAGGGTGCTACGTAAATGCAGGTTCTTCCTTTTACATCAAAGAAAACAGCAGAGATTCAGAAAGGTCATGCACAGTACCTGTTGGAATGCTTTCCCACTTGGAGATCTGTGGAATTTTCTCCCAGACGGTGCGACCATCTGGAAATCTTTCATCCAGTAGTTTGAAACGGCCGTAATTTTACAGAAAACTGTTGCCATCCAGTGTAGTGACAGGAATGGCATCAGCATTGCCCCAAAGGACAAAGCATCACAGATGCACTCTTCTTCCCATTTCACACAGTAAAAACTGGCTGAATATTTTTCATGAAGACACTATCGCATTTCATGCTACTGACCTTCACTTTTCAAAACACGATAAGCGAATCCCATATCAGGTGATGTGAAATTCATTGGTTTCTCAGTGACATTTCTCTTGGCTCAAGGATTTATTTTATGAAACTGTATTGCTTGTTACAGCAAATATTCACTTTCCAAAAGAGAGACATTAGAAAATTGGCACATATGCTCTGATAGCCTACTTTGCTGATAGTTTTTGTGTTTTCTCGGCTAAATTTGGAAAATCTGGTCAAACAACCTGCCTCTTGCAAAGTCCTCAAAAAACCTCATTAGTTCACAACAACCCAAAGCTAACAATCATTTCACGAATCAAGAGACAAAGATAAATATAAGAGCAATATAGCCTAACCTAGAAAAGCTCCATCCTATTGCTTTTTTTCTGAGATTCATAAATACTGCACGCTCGGGCTCAAGGCAAACACAACAAGATTTAGTTCATTATGTATTCTCAAACTTCGAGAAAGTTTAGAGAGCCCGAATAAATACAAAGTTGTAAGCAGAAGCAACAACAAAATGCAAGAGACCTCCTATGATTTCAAACTATTTTTAAACTGAAGGTAGAAAGCTTCAACTGCTCAGTTTAGTGGACCATTTTCACTTGCTTAAAAAAAGATATCTATGAGATCAAAAAGGACTCCGAGGATATGAGCACATCATCCCGACTTGCACAAGAGTGCCTCTGAGTGGCAATGTTTTTGGGTGAGATCTCAGCTCCATCTATTTGCTCAAATGGACATAAATGATCTCATGACATCATTTCTGCAAAAGTCGAAATTTCTTGGTATCATGTCCAACATTCATCCCTTAGCCATTGCAAAAAAAAAGATATTTGCCTGGGTTATTTGTCTAATTTCAGATGTGAGACCTCGCCACCTGCAAATTGGACCCCGTCTTTATCCCACAGCAACATGACGACTTTGCAAATGTAATTCGTTGGAGCCCATGGTGATATGTACAGTACAATATAAATACAGACTGCTGATGGTGTATTAACATTGCACACTGAGAAATACCAACAAATGGACAGATTCTCTCATGCCTGTAAAGAATTTGATTTGACCATCAGGAAGACAAATGTCACAGTCCAGGAATTTGCCTTTTTCCAATGAACAGCATTAATGGTGCAATACTGGAGGCTGAGAGCTGCACATACCTCGGCTCACAGTCAGCAGCAATCTGCCACAGTCATCAAGTATCCCCCAACTGTATACCCAAGGGCCCACTGTGGTGAATTGACCACTGGATCATGATCTCTGGATCATCAATGCCTCTGCTCCAAGGATACCTGTAAATAAGATATGAAGGTGGTAGATATTCACATTGGTGGCTTGGAACTCTGAAGGCTGACTGTTTGGAAGAGTTTTGAAAGAGGTGAGGAGATATCAGACGTTTTGATGTCCAAGGTCAAATCTAGAGAAAACTGAAGCCAGCAAATGGTGCACCTTCACAGCTCTCTGTTTTCCTTTGCAGCAAACACAGCATGGAGTGCCAGGCCAGAATGGGGCTCTTGAGCCACATCAGGGATGCTTAACACAGAATTGATCAACGTAGCTCAAACCTTCCTCTTACAAGACAGAAGGCTGCCATATTAATACAAATTCTTGTAATTCCACCTCCACCTGTTTTCTGATAACACTGCAGTCAGTGCTCTGAAAAATGCATTATTTTACATACCATTCATCCTTTCACATCCTCAGTGCTGAATTCACATTGACTTTAATATTTTATCCACCTTGCTGTTTGTTCCTTCTTTCAGTCCAAAGGTTGTCAAAATGCAAGTCAACAACAGTTGATCATGAACTCGTGTTGGTCAGAATAGAATTCAGTGCTGTAAGTAATGGAAACACTCAAGAATGTAATTAATCTGATTGCGCAGAAGAATTAATGTTCTCCTTTGCTAGCTGACGCAGCATTAAACAACATAAATTGGTAAACTCAATATTCTGCACTTAAGTTTTTTTTTCCTTTATGTTAAATTTATTAGAACACTTGCCTTGCTGGTTTAATATTAAGTGATAATCTTGTAAAAGCTGTACTACTTTACATGTTTAAAACTAATTTTACTCTCTGAATAGATATGGATTGGGGGCCAAATGTAGTATTTCCAAATTTGCAGAAGATACAAAGCTAAACAGGAATGTGTGTTGTGAGAAAGATGCAAAATGTTTTCAGAAGGATTTGGACAGGCTTAGTAATTGGACAAGAATGTGGCAACGGAACATAATATAAAAAAATATGAGGTTATCCACTTGGATAGGAGGAACAGATTGCATAGTATTTCTTAAATGATAGTTGGAAAGTGTAGATGTGCAAAGGGACTTGGGTGTCCTTGTCACTAACGTGGTGGTGCAGCAAGTTATTAGAAAGGCTAATGTAATGTTAGTCTTTATTGAAGGGGACTTGAGTACAGGAGTACTGCAGTCTTGCATCAATTGTATAGGAGCTTGGCTAACCGACACCTCAAGTACTGTGTGCAGTTTTGGTCTTTGCATCTCATGATACAAATTATTTCTCTTGAGGGAGGACAATGAAGGTTTGTCAGATTTGTTCCCGGGATGGCATGACTGTCCTATGCAGAGAGATTGGGCAAACTGGATCAATATTCTCTTGAGTTTTGAGAGATAAGAGGTGATCTCATTGAAATATCCAAAATACATAAATTTCAAAATTAGGAGGCATTGTTGACAGTGAAAAAGGTTAACAAAAATTACAGAGGGATCTCGATCAGATGTGGAAGTAGGCTGAGGATTGGCAAATGCAATTCAATACAGATAAGTGTGAGGTGTTGCACTTTGTAAAGTCAAACCAACATAGGACTTGTACAGTAAATGGTAAGGACCTGAGGAGTGTTGTGAGACAGAGGAACTTAAGAGGACAAGTACATAGTTTGTTGAAAGCAGCGTCACAGGTGGACAGGGTGCTGAAGAAGGCATTTAGCATGCAGGCTTTCAATGGTCAAGGCATTCAGCAAAGGAATTGGAATGTTTTGTTACAGTTGTATAAGTGGTTGGTGAGGCCACATTTGGAGTATCGTGTACAGTTTTGGTCACCCTGTTATTTCCCAGGGATGGGGAATTGAAAACTAGAGGGCATAGGTTTAAGAATCGTAGAATCCCTACAGTGTGGAAACAGGCCCTTTGGCCCAACAAGTCCACACTGACCCACAGAGCATCCCACCGAGACCCATCCCCCTATAACCCACCTAATCTACACATCCCTGAACACTAGGGGCAATTTAGCATGGCCAATCCACCCAATCTGCACATCTTTGGACTGTAGGAGGAAACCAGAGCACCCGGAGGGAACCCTCGCAGACACGGGGAGAATGTGCAAACTCCACACAGGCAGTCATCCGAGGGTGGAATTGCACCCGGGACCCTGGCACTGTGAGGCAGCAGTGCTAACCACTGAGTACCGTGCCACCCCAAGGTTTAAGGTGAGAGGGGATAGATTTAAGAAGGACCTGAGGGGCAAATTCTTCACGCTGAAAGTGGTATTATATGGAATGGGCTGCCAGAGAAAGTGGTTGAGACAGGTACAACAGCAACATTTAAAAAAACATTTGGATAGGTACTTGGATGGGAAGGGATTAGAAGGATATGGACCAAATGCGGGCAATTAGAACTAGCCGAGTGCGCACCATGGTCAGCACAAACCAGTTTGGACTGAAGAGCCTGTTTTCATGCTATATTACTCTACGAATAGGCAGGGTAGATGCAAGTGAGATGTTTCACCTGGAGTGGAAAACCAGGAGTTACAATTTAAAGATAGGAGAAGGTCATTCAGGATAATGATAAGGAGAATTTTTTTTAAACTCAGAAGGCGGTGAATCCCAGAGGGCTGTGGAAGCTCAGTCTTTGAGTATGCTCAAAATAGAGGTTGATAAATTTTTGATCATCAATGGCATAAGGGTTATGGGGATAGTGTGTGTAAAAGGCATTGAAATATTTGATCTGCCACGGTTGTACTAAATGGTGGAGCAGGCTCAATGGACTACTCCTATTCCTGTAATACAAAATGGTAAATAATTGAACATAAATTGCTTGTTATGTTAAGTTTAAAATTTGATGTGATGTAATTCAGAAATATCATTACAAACCTGAGAACAATTAGAATAGCAGTGATCCTGTTAACAGTAGCAGCCTTTTCAATCTTGCATCTTTTGTGTCAATTAAAATTGCTGATGAGGTTCAGAATAATGCTGACTTCAGTATTGTTGACTAATGCAGCATCCTGCAGTTTTACCTCTTGCAACGGGGAGTGGAAGATTCAAGATTATTCACACTCACCATTGACTCCCACAGCTGAGTTGTGCCATTGTCTGGCCCACTATTTACATAAATGTAACAGGATCAACTGCCTTTGATTCCTGTATGTATCGTTGCGATAGGGATCAGTAGTACAGGTCAGCGATTGCTGTCTTTTCGACTCATCTCAAAGATGTGGTTTAAATTCTCTTTGTATTTTGTTATTAAAATAACAATAGCCTATTAATTTGTATTGTCTCAGAAAAAAAACACCAATGTACAAGTAACTTATTTATAGTCCCCCAATTAAATTTCGTATCTCCAGTTATTTTCTTTGTTATACCATCAATTGCATTGCCAACTACTGCCAATATTATGTCTGTCAGTTGCAAGTGCTTGTTTCCATATATAACATTGCACCATTAAATGGATGAAAAAGGAAGAAAAAAAATACCAAAGGAAATCTGGTTCATCCTAGTTCAATTGAAGGATGCTGTTATTTTTCTGCATCATCTATATCAAACAAGGCAGAATTATCCAATGGAAGTGAGGGCTTTGATCTCCTTACTTTAGCATGATTAATTTTGCAATTATGCATTGATTTTCTAATGAGCAATGACTCACTGAAATTAAGTTCAATTGAACCTTTACTCAATTGGTGATTAAGTACAATTAAACATTTGAAAACCTTGTCAAATTGTAATGAATGGGTGAATTAACACACTCACCACTTCTTCCAACAGGTCAGGATTCACACTAGAGATAATGGTCAACACAAAGTGGAGTGGTTAAGCAGGATTTCCATGATGTTTTGGACATGTTTCTATACTGTTGATCAGTGGCTCAATAAGGGGTCACTGAATAGGGCATGACATAGCGTTCAAAAGTAGTTAGATTCACATTAGCAGTAATAGCTAGCTGGGAGAGGAGCCTTCTTGCAGGAAATAGGAAAGAATACATGAGTTGACTCAGGATTTCATCTTGAGATCCTGGTTGTTTTAAAATGTAGCAATGAACTGAATAGGGTGATGATTAAAGTCTCACAGCTTACAGATGACATCAAAAGAAGAGGCAGATCAAACAATGAAAGCAATAATTCAGGGAAACTTTTTAGGTAACCAGGTCAGATGACTAGTTGAATTTGCAGTTTGATGTTGCAACTGTAGCTTGTACCTGGCCCATACCCTCCTGCTCAGGTATATCAGCTCCATCTATCTTGCATCTCCTCACAGATCCACAGGATCTCATCTGCAACCATACTGCGTCATCCAACCATGCCAAAGTCATCACATTAAGGTACAACATAAATATAAGTTGTTTTATATTATCTAATATAAAAGGACCAGTGTTACAATTTCAATAGAGAATGATAACTTTAAAAGAGAGATTTAGATTCTCAATAACCAAATTAAATGAACTGCATGAAAAGCTTTATTTAAAAAAAAAACTATACATTACCTTGTTATTTACTAATACACAATTGCTAACTCCACATGCACATTGCTCATAAACTCTATAATATGCTCTCCCTTGGATTACTGTCTTCGTAGGAAGCAGACGCCAACCACATTAAACATGCAATGGGTTAAGGTCACCCAATCTTATTGAATCATAATGTTGAGTGACCACTGAAAAGTGTATCAGTCAATTTTCAGAGAATTTCCAAATTGATTCCCACAGGAACTACTGCTCATTTCCTCCTGGCCCTGCCACAGGAAATCTTCTAGAGCCTTCAGAGTGCCCAAGGTGCATCTCTTCAAGCTGAGATCATTCTCTCTCCGTCTCTGTCTCTGTCCTGATCACTGCTTGATCATTCACTCTGGTGACCACAGCTGCTAGTATCCTCTCTCTCTCTGTAAGACATCCCTCTTTCTGTCTGAAATTCCACATTTAAAGTCTATCCATCGACAATGCAGCTGCTCTGTAACACCATTTTACACTTCATGCAGTCTGTCTCACCCTTGGCCTTCTTTTTCCTATAGTAACTATTCAGGCTTGTTGTTAGGCAGAATTTGGAATGGACCATATGATCCTCTTCACTTTCCCATTTTACCTTCAACTAAATAGTTGGTTAAAAACATAATCTTGAAAACATCGCACTTGCAGTACCAGGCAGATCCTTAACTATAAATTTTCACCAAGGAACATGCTGCACTGTTCAGTGGATTATTGAGTGACTACATAAACGATGCTATGACAACTGAATCAAATTTTGTTGGTATTGACACAAACCATTTACCATCAGAGGACACTGCAGACTGATCAAATGGAAAACCAGCATAAAGAAAGCCAGACTCGAGAGTCATGAAGTAACTCGTTTCCTCACTTCACGTTCCCTCAGTTTCCAATTTCCTCTTTCCTTTGCTATCATTAGGGTGCTGTACACGACCGAGCTAAAGATCAATAACATCAACAGTCACTCTGTCACAACATAGACAAAATAGGATCATTTATTTTCCTTCACAGATACACATAGAAAACCTGGATTTATGGTGCCAATTGAGTTATTGTTTATTATTCTCGTTTATTTTTATCGTGTTCCTCATTATTTTAACTCAAATCTTTTGTAGATTGTCTTTTGTATTTTCTAACCAAACTGCTCTGAGATGTTACTATACAGCTCTGGAGGAGGTGGGATTTGAATCTTTAAATGAATAAGGACGTTCATTTATTGAACATAAATAATGTGTTTTTCAATTGCATTTGCATTTTATGTTGACAAAAAATAAACAAACATCAATATTTCTTTCTTGTTGTACAAATTTAATTTGCTGAGAAGTATTTTTTTTAGAATCACTGGAATAATGTTGTTGGAGATAATGTCTTCTGTTTTGGTAATGATGTGGGACACTTTCCAAACTCTCTTTCACATATCTAACTGCACTTGATTAAATTGCTGTTTTAAAATCAGGCAAATTCAGTGTTTCCCTTGCTCTCTGCAACATAGATACCACCATGAAATATACTGATTGCAGAAATTTATTAACAAACAAATGTACTTTGTTTCTGTTCATCTTAATATCAACAATATAAAGATACATTTTTCCTACAAATAAACTAAAAAAATGATACTGTCCTAAATAATTTCAGTAAGTGATGAGCTCCATTAAATGCATTTAAATTGACTTTATTTTGTTGCAAAGCGCTTGATCACTGTCAAAGACAATGCAATGATTGTTTACTAATGCCAGTTGTAGAACATTGTAATGATAATTATTTTACATCAAATTTTTCAATGACGTAAAAAGGCCTATGCATGGTTATAAATGCTTGTCCCACAACTAACTCGAGTAGATGTGTTATGTCAATAATTAGAGTTGAGGTCTTCAATGGGCTTGGGGAGGTGGAATAAATTTCATGCCAGGTTTTAGTAGTCACATGCTACATAATTGAGGTTGTGGAGGGTACATACAGTTGGTAAGTAGTTTATAGTTGAATAAATCACTTAGGCCACTCTGTGCAACTTGTTTGTGGTGCACATTAACAACTCCTCTATTGACACCTTCATTTGTTACCCTGCTCAACTGACTTCTTGGATATGTTTTTAGATATTGGGATGGATGGAGACAGCATTCTCTGAGCCCCCCTTCTGCACAAGCTTCCTCAACATAGATCCCTTTCTGCTCCTTGGCTTCTGCATTGAATTAAGTTGTTTGTAGGCTTGATGCCCTGTTGATCTGGAGCTGAGCTCTTGACCTGCTAACCTTTCCACCACAAGGACTGTCTGTTTCCTCATCTGCAGGAGCACGTATTCTGGTCTCTGATCAAGCCCACCCAGTGCAGAAACCCTTCCTCAGTTGTTTGTTACTATTAGACTTGGTTATCCCAATGTTATCCTGGTCAGCTCCCTTAGTCACTCTGTAAACTCCACCTTGTCTCAAATTTTGCTGCCATAATTAGGCAAGGTGGGAATGTCCATTCCTGCTCCTTCATGTTTCTCAGTGGCAAAATGAATACCTTGATTAGATTGACATTTATAGCAGATAGATTTGAGGGAGATTGTTCTTTCTTTACATTTCATCATTTAACTGTGAAAACAGATAAAAAGCTATTTTTACATTTAGATTTAATCAAATCCAAAATCCATGTGTGGTAGCCAAGCTGTTTGCATTGCTCTATGCAACACTTACAGATACAAGTGGATTTGAAAGCTATCGCACCCTCCCACATGAGGAAGAAGTATTATGCATGAAGTTAGCAAACGGTTAAACATCTCACCAAAGTACAAATTGCTAGCTCAGTTCCACTTGCGTAATGGATGAATAATGATTAAGCATGATTAAGATTAATGATAAGTACAGTATTCTGTGTAACAGCAAGTTTTATAGGACACTCCACAATTATATCAATTAGCAGCCATTGTTAGTTTATCAGTTTTAAAACTATAATCCTCTTCAAAACATTTCCACAAAGATGATAATGTAATTGTCATTTTAAATTGTAAATAAGATGGACTATATTTTGCCATAAACATGAACAGTTGCGATTATGGATCATTCTGCATATTCAAAGTAAAACCAAAGCAATTTAGCATGAGTGGTTGTAGGAAGATTAACAAATGCTAGAATCTGTACTGAAAACAAAAAATGCTGGAAATCACAACGGGCCAGGCAGCATCCATGGAGAGAGAGAGAGACAGACAGCAATTATTGTTTAGTAAATCCTACTTTGCAAAAAGGTTCTGAATATGTGCAAATTACTTTGTATATTTACATATTGTCATTTCGATGTTGACTTTTGAATTCAAGAACAAGAATTTATATTTTTACAGTGCCCCAATGTGCTCCACAGAAGCATAGTAAAAGGAAATATGAACAAGCCTCGCCAGCTTAGTTGGTAGAGCAGAAGACTTTTTAGGGGCTCTTGTAGCATAATGGTAGTGGCCCTCCCTCTTGGTCAGGAGGCCCACGTTCACGTCCCACCTGCTCGAGATGTACATAATATGTCTGAAAAGGTTGATTAGAAACATCCAAAAGAAAGCATGATATTATGCCAACAAAATGCTGCATCAGAGCAGATGACAAAATCACTTGGTCAAAAAGATATTTTTGAAGGAATAATGAAAAGGAACTTACAAAGGCTATTTCAGACCTCAGGACCTGGGCAGTCAAGGAATGATAAAAGGTACAAGGGGGCACTTAAAATCAGACATACTCACAAAACTAAAATTGGATGAGCACAGATTTTTCACAAAAGTACAGAAAATAGGAGGAGTGGACTGTTCAACCAACAAGCCTGTTCTACCATTCTATAAGCGCAGCAGACTCAATGGGCCAAATGGCCTAATTCTGCTCCTATGTTTTCTGGCCAATAAAATCATGGCTTATCTGACTGTGGCCTCAACCTCACTTTCCAGTCTGCACCCCTACCCATAACCATTAAGCCCCTTATGGATCGAAAATCTATCCAATTCAGCCTTTGGTGTATTCAATAACCTGCCTCCACTGCTCTGTGTGGATGAGAATTCCACAAACTAATGACACTCAGTGAGAAAAAAAAACTCCTTCTCAGTCTTAAATGGGGACTCCTAAAGCTTAATGTTAGAATGAATTGCCTCAAATGCTAGAATCTGTACTGAAAACAAAAAATGCTGGAAATCACAATGGGCCAGGCAGCATCCATGGCGAGAGAGAGAGAGACAGAGAACAAGCTAACATTTCGAGTCTAAATGACTCTTCATCAGACTCTGAAATGAATTAATACTTTGCTTCTGTCTTCACTTTATAAGATACAAAATACATTCCAGTAATATCTGCAAATCAGGAGGTGGAAGGGAAAGAAAACTTGGTGAAATTGCAAACTCTATTGAGGTGTTACTAAGCAAACCAATGGTGCTGTGGGCTGACAAATCCCTGGTCTGATGGATTTCTTTTCAGAATCTTAAGAGTCACCTGCTAGATTCTGTAATGTTTCCATCAGATTAGAAAGTAGATAATTTAGTTTCTCTATTCAAGAAGGAAGGGAGGAAGAAAGCAGGAGTCTACAGGCCAGTTAGCTTGATGATGTGTCATAGGGAAGTGTTAAAATTAATTAGTAAAGAGAATATACCTGGGCACTTAGAAAACCTCAAGGTAATCAGGGAGAGTCTGCATGGCTTTAGGAAAAGGGAAAACCTGTTTAACCAATTTATCCGAGTTATTTGAACTAGACTTTGGACAAAGGAGAGTTTTAGACATACCGTACATGAAATTCGAGAATGCATTTGATAAGGTGTCATATACAAGGTTGTTATGCAAAGTAAGAACTCAGGATGTATTGGTAACATATGAGCATGGTTAGAAGACATGTTGGCTGGCAGAAACACAGTTTGTATAAACGTTTTTTTTGTCAGATTAGTGGGATGCGATAAGTGGAGCCCCACAAGGGGTTGTTCTGGGGTCTCAGCTTTTTACAATTTATAGTAATGAGTAAGATTGGGCAGGGGAATGCATGGTAGTTAAATTTGCAGTTGACACAAAGATAGTTGGGAAAGTTTGTTGTGAAGAGGAGATAAGGGGGTTACAGATAAATACGAATGCTGTGGTTGGTTCGCTCACTGAGCTGGTTCGTTAGTTTGCAGCCGTTTCATTACCCTGCTGGTAACATCATCAATGCAGCCTTCAATGAAGCGCTGTTGTGTTTTCCCACTTGTTATTTTAACTCTGGGGTCCATTGGAGTTGATTACCTCATTTCCAGTTTTTCTTTGCAGTGGTGTGTGTATATAGGGTCTAATTCCACATGTTTATTAATGGCCTTCTTGGTGGAGAACCAGGCCTCGAGAAATTCCCATGCTTGTTTCTGTTTGGCCTGTCCTCGGATCCTGACGTTGTCCCAATCAAACTGAGATTGTTTAGAGATTGTATTTAGAGACAATGGAGACCCGAACAGTTGGTTCCGACGATGTTTGTCACACAAACAACAGGAAGATACAGTACACCCCAACACACTTGTCATGTTACTGTACATCAAGAATCTATCTGAACTGACCACAAGACTCCTACGGTCACTGGGTATCAGAGTAGCACACAATCCTACATCAACCCTACGCCAACTGCTAACTCGAACCAAAGACCTGTTACCCACTATGGACAGAACCAATGTAATATACAAAATTCCATGCAAAGACTGCAACAAACATTACATTGGACAGACAGGAAGGAAACTGGCCACAAGAGTACATGAACACCAATCAGCAACAGAAAGACACGACCAATACTCACTCATCTCCATTCACACAGACAAGGAGAACCACCAGTTTGATTGGGACGACATCAGGATCCTAGGACAAGCCAAACTGAGACAAGCATGGGAATTTCTAGAGGCCTGGATCTCCATTTCGGTCATCAAGAAACACGTAGGATTAGACCCTATATATGCACGATTGCAAAGAAAAAGCGGAAATGAGATAATCAATTCCAACGGACACCACAATTTCAATAACAAACGGGAAAACACAACAACACTTCACTGGGGGCTGTACTGATGATGTTACCCAGCAGGGTAATGAAACATCGACAAACTAACGAACTAGCTCGGCAAGCGAACCAGCCACAGCATCCACAACCTGAGCTACAAATCTACTCAAGAACCTTAGATAAATGTGTATAGATTGAGTGGGCAAAAACGTTTGATTGGTGGAGTATAATCTGGGAAATTGTGAAGTTGTTCACTTGAACATGAAAAGTGAGAAGTAGAGTACTGCTTGAATGGAGAATGATTTCAGAACTTAAGGTGCAGAGATGTTTTAGTGCATGAATCACAAAAAGTTAGCTTGCAGTTACGGCAAGTAATTAATTAAAAAGGTTAATGGAATGCTACCATTTATTGTGAGAGGAATTGACCATAAAAGTAGCAATGTTATGCTTCAGTTACATGGGGCATTTGAGAGGCCGTTGGTAGTTAGAAAAAGCACCATATAAATGCAGTCTACCTTTTTTCTTTTCTTCCACACTGCGCTGACATTCATGAGGCTAAAAGTCAGTGAGGAATCTTGGGCTTGAACAGGACATGTTTCACAATTCAGTAATGTGAATACCTTATCAATGAAATGAGAAATTATGAAGTACATGTGGACCAGCTTGAATAATTCTCAGCCCAAATGAGTGACTCTGGTCATCTTTTTCTCACAGAATGTGGACTTACATCTGAGAGTTTTCATGTACAGTGTTCCAAATGCCTCACTTGATTTTGCATCGAGACAGCTGCTTTGCAGTCATTCACACCTCTCCAAGGCACATCTGGTGTTTCACTACTCATTACTTTATTTAGCTATTAATCTCTTCTGCCCTCTGCTCTATCAGAGACCTTTTGTTTTGTTATTCTTCCCCCATTCCCCTTTCGAAACTTAATACATTTCTATCCTTTCTGAGTTGTGGTGAAGAGTCATGGACGTTGAATCATAACAGTTTCAGTCACCACAGATGTTGCCAGGCCTGCTTAATACTTACAGCAATTTCTGCTCTTACTTCAGATATAGACACTGAAAAATGTTGCTTTTGTATTTGTCCAAATGCATCGAACTGCCCAGGTGCATGAAAAAGAGAATGGAAAACACAAATCAAAATAGGCAGCTCTTATACATCTCGTTGTGGCAATTATGTAACAAAGCATGCTTGTCGCAAATTAACACTTCCACAGTAAAATTGGGATACAGTTTAAAAAAAATACGTCTATAAAGGTGGACTTCAAGATGGAGGACAGGCTTTGGAGAGCAGTCCATGATGTACAAGGCACATGTCAGGAGTGTGATGGAATACTCCCCACTTGCTTGGATGGTTGCAACTCCAACAACACTCAAGAAGCTTGACACCATCCACAACAGAGCAGCCCGCTTGAGTGGCACCACATCCTCAAGCATCTACTCCCTCCAACACTGACACTCAGTCGCAACAAGATATACTAAAGAATTTCACCAATGATCCTCAGACAGCACCTTCCAGACCCACAACGACTTCCATCGAGAAGGACAATAGCAGCAGATACATGGGAACACCACCATCTGCAAGTTCCCCTCAAGCCACTCACCATCCTGATTTGGAAAGATTTCACCATTCAGTCTTGTTGGGTTGAAATCCTGGAATTCCCTCCTTAAGGGCACTGAGGCTCAACCCACAGCAGGTGGATGGCTGCAGTTCAAGAAGGCAACTCACCACCACCTTCTCAAGGGCAGCTAGGAACAGGAAATACATGCTGGCCCAGCCAGTGATGCCCACATCTTACGAGTAAATAAAAAAAGGGAAAAACACGGGTTAAAACAATCCAATGAGCTAAATTTTTTAAAAAATTATTATTCAGATTTTCAAACCAGGGCGGTGCTGTAGGTGATTAGGTTGATCTTTGCTAGATTATCTCGCTCAGAGGACAGTGTACAAGAATCAGATTCATGTAAAGATGCAAGCACCCTACACTTTTAAAGGGCAGGTTAAATGCGGACTGTTCAACAATCAAGATCTTTGTATGAAACCAGGGGTGATCTCAAAACAAGGTGACCCAATTGTTTGAATCCTTCTCTCCCTCGCCTGCCACAAACAAACTATCACAATATTTCTGCTGAATGACTAACAGATAATAATCCATAACTTGCAAACACAATACTACAATCAGTAGGGACAAGACACACCATTACCTTTGGACAATTATATCTCAGGCTTCATCCCAATAAGCTCTTCTGCTGTCAGACAGGCGGAATAGAAACCTTACTGAGAAATGAGAGTGTTTTCCCCAACATGAACATTCATCACCATTATCTTCTTTTAATTGGATTGATCAGAGTCCAGAGCAGCAAGGCCTCATGCCCTGGAACACTGTGAGCAGCGAGCCCCAGAGCAGTGCAGGGAAGAGCCCCACAGCAGCATGTTGGGAAGAAGTCTTGGGGCATCGAGCAGGCAGCGAGCTTGAGGTGGTGGTGTGAGTGGGAGCAGGCAGCCCGAGGTGGCTGACAGAGAGGCCACGTCCCCGGAATGATAGGGGTGCCAGGGACCAAATCCCGTTACAGTGCAATGTACCTGGTTGCTGCTGAGTGCCGGTGAGGAGCGGACTGGAGGCTGGAGCGATGCGGGACAATTGCTGGAGCGGTGCGGGACAATTGCTGGACTTGGACCCGGTGCCACATGCTAAGCTGCTGTTGTCGGACTATAATTTAAAACCTTTTCACTATGTTGTAACTACCTCTGTAAGTGATGCTTATGGTTTCCTTTGTGTAATACCACGTTGTTTTTAACTCTGTGAGATTATACCTAGGTACTTGTACCAAAGATGGCGCCATTAAAAGGCAGCCATTGTAAAAACTTTTCATTGTACTCCTATACTTCTGTATTGTAGTACAAGTGACAATAAAGGATATTCTATTCTCTTCTATTCTGTCAGCATCAACACGCACCGTGATTCAACAAGTCCAGGATTTAGACTCTCAATCTCTAGGCATTTGGCAAAGGCAGCTAATCTCTCAGATCATTTGTTCAAATCTAATCAGGACCTCAAAATAAATGAGAACCTTTCAAATCTACAGGAGGGACTTCTTTAGAATTTGCAATACTTAATGAATTTCACAGTGAAAGCTTGGCTAAAAGGTGTTTTGGGATATTTTGAGATCACGAAATGAAATATATAACTGCAAGTTTTGACAGCAGTTAGTGGAAACCAGGAACATGCAATCTTACAATGGAGAAATACTCCTGACGAAATTGCAATGTTTGTAAAATGCCAATTGATGTATGTTTTTCTTTATTACTTATCTCTCCCATGCTGCCTTCATTCCCTGATTTGCCCTATCATCCACGGATTTAGGTGAGCCCATGAATGTAGATGCAGTGTGGAAACAAGAGTAAGACTTGCATTTAAGGTCGAGCTTTCCACAACCAGCAATCAGAGCACATTTTTCTCTCCACAGATGCTGTAGACTGGCTTAGTTTCTCCAGCATTTTCTGCTTATATATGCCATTTTCCAAGTTCTGCACAAAGCACAACAGAAAATAAGAACCAAAAGAACTGCGGATGCAGTAAATCAGGACCCTTCTGAGGAAGGGTCACCGGACCAGAAATGTTAACTCTGTTATTTCCTTCACAGATGCTGCCAGACCTGCTGAACTTTTCCAACAACAGAAAATAACTTGTTCACAATGGAACACAGGGAAAGGATGAAAAATTACTTTGTATTGGGAGAACTTTCCTGGTCTTCCAAGCTGTATTATTTGCTCTCTCAGATACTCAGATTGTCACAACACTGCACATAAAAATCGCTCAACTTGTTTTCAGATGGGTCGTTTTATTATTGACTTTTTCAATTAACTAATTTAGAATGCAAATTGTAAGGAGCCCTTGACCAGACTGCAAATGTTTGGAATAGCCCCAAGCCTTTCCAGACGTTCATTCAAATTAAGGATAAATGAGGATCTATAGTGAAGTACAGCTATTGAGTAAGTGACAAGTCTGAAAAATGGCTGTTTAAATTGCAATGGACTGCCAAAAGGAAACATTGTGCAGTGATTTTTAAATACACTTGAATTGTATGCAAGTCTTGATCTAGAGGTTTCATGCAGACATTTGCAACAGAATATAGCATTGTAACTGCAGATTTGTTTTGATATTGATTTTCCTGGAAGTTTTATATAATCTGAATCTATTTTCATAAAATTGGTGATATATTCAACAGTAAAGAAAGTTATCTAAGATTACAAATCGATCTTGATCAATTGGGTTGATGGGCTGAGGAGTGGCAGAGGTAGTTTAATTTGGATGAATGCATTTCAGGAAAACAAACAAGGGCAGGACTTATACAGCTAATGGTAGGGCTCTGGTTAATGTTGTTGAACAGAGAGACCCAGGTCGACAGTTCTTGGAACATTACATTACTGGTAAACAGGGTGATTAAGGCGGCATATAGCATGCTTGTCTTTAATGTTCAGACCATTGAGTATGGGAGTTGATGTTGTGCAGGACATTGGTGAGGCCACTTTTGGAGTATTGTGTGCAGAGTTCTGGTTGCCCTGACATAGGAAGAATATTACTAAATTGGAGAGGGTTCAGAAAAGATTTACCAGAATGTTGCTAGAACTGGAGGGTTTGAGTTATGAGGATAGGTTGGATAGGCTTGAGATTTTTTTGACTGGAGCGGAGGAGGTTAAGGAGTGATCTTATAGAGGTTTATAAAATCATGAGGGCCATAGATAAGGTGAATAGCAAAGGTTTTTTCCCTAGGGTGGGGGAGTTCAAAACTAAGTTAAATATTTTTTAATGTGAGAGGCAAAAGATTTAAAAAAGACCCGAGCGGCAACATTTTCATACAGAGGTTGTTCCTATTTAGTGATCCATCAGAGGAAGTGATAGATACATTTAAAAGACACATGGATAGGTACATGAATAGGAGAGGTTTGGAGGAGTAAGGGCCAAATGCAGGCAGGTGGGACTAGCTTAGCTTGGGAAGACGGTCAGCATGGACGAGTTGGACTGAAGGGTCTGTTTCTGTGCTGTATAACTGTACGACTCTAATTTCACATTTACAAATCACGAGATGAAAGAAAACGCAAGTACAATACTATAGGTTGGATTCAGTTAAAAATGCATTCCTGCTGAAGACTTATAGATCACTTACAGAATGGTTATAGCACAGAAGGAGGCCATTCAGCCTCAATGACCTCACCCTAATCCTTGTTATATCCTGTGATCTTGCATTCTTTGTAATACAGGATTGGTCAAAGACTGATATTAGCAAAAGGTATGTTTTATTTTTCTTCACGGTATGATTAAACAGAGCTATATTGTTACGAGGCATTAATAGAAGTTGTTCCCCTGTTCAATTGCACAGAATGAATTTTAACCATACCTTCATAATAATTTTGCAGTTGCGTCAAAATCCAATTAATCATGTTGACTTTATACTGGGAAATGATCGAGTGGAAAATGAAGTTTTACCATCTTCAGGGGTGGTAGTCCGGTGTGTTGAAACTGCTAATGTCCCAAAGATATCAGGGACTTGGAATCCAGCTGCTTCAACCAATGACATACTGCTTCAACTGATGGTTATCAAAAACTCAGATTTCTGACAGGAAGGGGACCCTTGAAAGCCCTGATTGATAGTGGAGAGTTAATCTCAAGTACAAACTGAATCTGTCTGGTTTGACATTGCCTGCTGATCCTAAGGCACAACTGCAAATGCTCCAGGCTAACGGACAAACAGACAGAGGTGATGTTTTAGTCCAAGAAGTTTTGATTTGAACTGAAATTGTTACTATGGAACTAGGATGACAGATTTGAGTTCTAAGTGGAAAATAAAATCTCAGAATGAAGAAGCAGTGGCTTCTGATCTTAAGGAATTAGACAAAGCTCATACTAAATGGGAAGATAAAACAATAGAATATAACAGACTGGAAGTTCTGATTAAAAAAGTATCTCTCTGTTAGAACATAAATCCAAGATCAACAAGATTCTTAATGTAGCAGAGGAATCATTATTGCGAATCATAACTCTTGGTTATTTAAAAGGTTCTTGATGATGAGATAACAGTAGTTTGAATTTTTATCCTTTTGCATTGAGAAATGAAAGGTCAAGATTTGTAGCGCAGGACAGTATCAAAGAATCAGATGAGATAAGTGAAGGATTAGAGTTTGCAATAATTGGTCTTTAAAGTTTAATGACACCAGGAGAATGGAGGACCGAGGATGGTAAACAGTTCCATTGTTTCAGCACCCTGCAACAGCATGTGCTAAGTTATAAAATTAGGTCTGTGAATCTTGATTTCATAGTGAGAATGTAGCAAAGCTAAAGACTGTTGGTTGATCTATTCACACTTCGTTGGGGAACTACAAATGAAAATTCAGAGAAGAACTAATCACAGATGGATACAAGTCATGGTAAGCAATTAGGAGACTGACATAATGTTGGAAACTTTGTCACTCAGGCCTGAGTACTGGGGAGACAGTAGTGTTGTGGTTACATCACTAGACTGGTAATCCAGAGGCTTGAGATAATGTTCTTGGATCAAATTTCACCATGCCAGCTGATGGAATTGAATTCCACTAATAAATGTGGAATGTAAAGCTAGTCCATAATGATGAGACTATGGAACTCTGGGTGATTATTGTCAAAAAAAATGGGTTTAACCAATGCCCTTTAGAGATGGAAATCTGCCATCCTTACCTGGTCTGCCCTACATGCGAAGTCAGATTCACAGCAATTTGAGTGACTCTCAAACGCTGACTGGTATGGCCTACCAAGTGCTCAGTTCAGGTCAATTAGAGATGAGCGACATATACTGTCCTTGCCAACAATGCCCACATTTTATCCTTTCTGTAATTTTACCATCCTTATCCTTTACTGGTAACACTTAAAGGGTAATGGTTAAAGATCTCAGTAGGCATATTGCTTCGTACGCACCAAAAATGTATGTGCATGAAACAAATGGTATTGATTTCCCCCTCCACTTACAATGCAGTACCCATTCACCATAATTGACCTATCAATCACTCTAGCTGCGTAAAACCACCCCAGAGAGAAAAGCTCAGAGGTCACTGCATTCAAAGTTCAGTGCTTCTGTGATGACTGAATCCTTACTCTTGAAATATCTGTTTATTTTGTTCTTTCTGGTTGCATTTTTAGCAATGTATAACAATGGCATCTGAGACAGGACAAAAGAGCAGTAAACAAAAAGATAGCTGACGAAAATGTTGAAAAAAAATCAATTTATTCCAGTTTGGAGGCAAGTTAAAACTTAAAAAAAAAACTTGTTTTCAGAGATGTATTATTCGGATGTGAGCATCCCTAAAAAGACTGCCATTTGTTACCCATCACCTAATTGACATGAGAAGGTGGTGGATATTCTTTGTGAGTGGTTTATTAACTGAATGTATCACCAGGTGATTTTAGAAGACCTTTTAGAATCGATCACATTGCTGAGAGACTGGAGTCAGATACTGGCCAGACTGGGTAAAAACAAATGGAACTCCATTCCTAAAGGATATCCATCTGGATTTTTAACACCATCAGACAACCTGAACACTACATTTTTGTAACGACATCACCATTTTATTTCCAGTTGCTTTAAGACTGAGTATGAGTTCTTAAAACGCAATGGAAGTAGCCTGAGAACATAAATGAGGACAGTGTGAGTGAGGAGGAGGAGTGGGGGGAGGGGGAAGGTAGGTCTTTGTAACAACCGAGAAACCTAGAAATCGGGTTAATGAGGAGGTCTTCCAAATTTAGTGGCAGGAGCTTTATTTGTCCATCTTGCGGCTGGCAGTCAGGCAGGTATTACACTTGAAAGTGGAGGGCTGAAGTGGTCAGGGATTATGACTCCTTTGGGGTTGAGGGTCAGACTGTGCGGATCACAGGATCTAGCTGGAGATCACTGGTCAGGAGGGAAAAAAACAGATCAGTCTGGTGAGGGGAGAGTACTACCAGCCCTGTAATTTCCCACAAGGAGATAACTGGGCTACAATTTAAACTGGTTTTATGGCTTTGAATTTAAATTGAACTTACGCTTTTAAATATCATATATACAACAGGAAGCTTTGGGGTGGAGGAATGGGGAGATATGTATAGAAACCAGATGGACTATTATGTGGAACTTTTCTCACCTCCACATCACACCAAAGGAATCCACTTGGACCTTCTGTGTTCAGATGACTGTGCTACAGCAGGAATTCAGCTGTGTGAAACACTAACTGGCTGCCCGCACAAGTTGGGAGTTGCAGCTCCATGGAAAGGAAGTAGCTAGATCTCAAACTCTCAACACCTTGTCCAAACAAGGAACAAAAGCATTGAATAATATTGATATTCTGGGTCAGTTTTTGCTCAGCTAAGAGAGATAGGTGTAGACTGACACAAAATTATCATCAGGAATGAATTGACCTGGTACAAGCTTTGGATGGGTTCAGTCATAGCAAGGTTAGATCATAAGAAATGAGCAATAGGTGGTTGTTTGGCACATTAAGCCTGTTCTGCCATTCAGTAAGATGTTGGTTGATCTGATTGTGGCGTTATCTCCACTTTCCCTGACTGTTCATCGTAAGTTGTAACTCCCTTCTCAATCAGCCTTGAATACTTTCAAAGTCCCAGCCTTGACTGCTTTTTGTGGAAGAGAATTCTGAAGACTAATGACCTTGAGAGAGAAAAGTCCCTCTGCAGTTCCACTTTAAATGGGAGACCCTTGATATTTAACTTCGCCTCTAGTTCTAGTTACCTTCATGAAAGGAAACATCCTATCAGAGACTAAGCAAAATAAAATATTACATAGTCTGCTAACAGAGCAAAGCAGTGTTATAGAATGTACTTTTTTCTTATTAAAAGGAGAGACTGAAATTAAATTTTAAAAGGTGAGATTTTTCACAATTGTTGTTCTGTGGATTTAACTACCAGCTGTAGCATAGTGCAGCATGATAATGTGCATCTGGCCTCGTATTAATCCACAGCAATGAGCTCTTTTGGCAAGAGTACAACACAGATGGTGCAGAGCTGCCCTAGATTACAAGTGAGTTTTGGCAAGCTCCCACCTCAGATTTGGATCCCGTACCTGCAAACCCCTTTGGGCAACGATGCTGAACAGAGAGAAAGGTCATTCTGGCGACAGTTTAGTGTTCGCCATCTGTTGACACTTTCAATCAAGTTATGAACTCCCATCCATCATATGTAATTACGTACTCCAACATTCACAGCTTCAGTTATGGCTGTGAAGACTAATGGGGAGAGCAGAAACAACTAATTCCTTTGGACAGCTGATCAGGAGTTGTGTTAGAGCTCTTACGTTGTCTAATTAGTAGAAGGACAATTTTTTTCAAGACTCTTTTTTATATTCATTCAGAGGATGTTGGTGCATGGCAAATATTCACTTCCCATCACTAATAGCATTTGATAATGTGGCAATGAGTGGTCCTCATGAACCTCTAATCCATGTGGTGTAGAAACAGCCAGCCCGCTGTGAGCAAGAACGCTCCAGGACTTTGACCCAGCAACAGTGAAGGAACATAAAACAGCTCCAAGTGAGAGTAATGAGAAATCTGGGGAAGGGACAAAATGGATGTTGTGAAACCTGCAGCTGATGGTGTCTGCATGCATCTGCAGCCCTAGTCCTTCTAGGTGGTGGAGGTTGTAGGTTTCAAAAATACTGCGGAAGCACTGGTGAATTGCCATAGTATTGCATCTTGTAGACGGTGCACACTTGTCACCACTGTGCATTGAGTGCATTGGTACTGGTGGTGGCGAAGGAGGGGAAGGGGAAGATTAATTTGTTAAGGTGGAGAATGGGATGAAAATCAAATGGGTTATTAAGTCCTGGATGGTGTCAGTATCTGTTGAGTACTGTTGGAGATGTAGTCAGCTTGGCAAATGGAGATTATTCCATCACAATTTTGACTTTTGTCTGTAGATAGTAAACAGGTTTTGGGGAGTCAGGAGATAAGTTACTCATTGCAGAGTTCTCAGCCTCTGATTTGCTATTATACTTATTGTACCATTGTATTTATATAGCCAATCTAGTTCAGTCTCTTTTGCTGGTAACTCTTAAGAATATCGACTGTGTCATTCAATAATGGTAATAACATTGATTGTCATGGAGAGAATTGAATTCCCTTTTGTTGGAGTGTGCCATTGTCTGGCACTTGCCATTTATCAGCTCAAGCCTGAATGTTGTCCCATTTTTGCTGTACACAGAGACAGACTGCTTTGGTATCTGAGGAGATGTGCCTGTGCCATGACCATAAAACATCTCCACTTTTGACCTTATCATGGAAAGAAGGCCCCTGATAAAATGGCTTTAGATGGTTTGGCCTGGCACAAATTCCTGTAGAACTGTCCTGCAGTTAAGATGATAGACCTCCACAGTACCTTCTTTTGAGCCGAGTATAGCTCCAAATATTGAAGAACTTGATTCCCATTAACTTCACTTACTGATGCCACACGCTGTCAAAGTTGGATTGATGCCTAAGCAAGCCATTATTATAGGATGATGTGTAGAGTCTGAAACTTGGAGGGAGATGTAAAGTATTTAAATTCAAATATGCAAATAGTCAACCTACCTCTGTTGCGATGTCAAAGATTCCGCACCAGCAGGTTTGGGGAGAGATGATTTTTTGAGAGGCCTCAGCTAAGCCTAAGAGCATAAATAGATCGCAGAAGTTTAAGTAAAAAGGCCACGTTGCCAGCTCAGTAGTTTCTCAGGATGCTTACCCAGGACACGACCTCTTTATGGACCCATCGTAATGAAAACAGATGGTAGTATCGAGTGACTGACCCTGCAACAGCAGACAGCCAAGAATCAAAGGCATAGTGTAGCAGCAACAGGACAGAGCTGCAGGGAGGAGAAAAAGCTCAGTGACTGAAAAGCAGCTGTGAAGTGAGCATTTGTTAAAACAGAACAGCTCAAGAAGCAACTACAGAAATGGAAAGCCATGAAACAAACCGTGCCACAATCGAAACCTTTTGGGCAAGTGAAAGACCCTAAAGTAGCCAGGAAGTGGCAAAACTAGTGGAGATGATGAATCAGGTCAGATAACTATTTCAGGGTTAAAAGATAAACCAAACAAGAACGAGCTGCTGATGCTGGAGTCTGAGATAACAAGGTGTGGAGCTGGATGAACACAGCAGGCCAGGCAGCATCAGAGGGGCAGGAAAGCTGATGTTTCGGGTCTGGACCCTTCTTCAGAACAAGTCAGTACCCTTCTTCAAACTTCTTCAGATCAAGTCAGTAAGTACCCTTCTCTACGCAATCATCAGTACTGTAGATGATGTTTTACTGAGACAGGGTATGAACAAAGAAATCACCATGTATGAAGATATTATTGAGTTTTTCAACACTTATTTCAGCCTTCAAAGGAATTTAACAATGAGATACAATTTAATAACTGGAAGAGCACACAGATTCTTTCAAGAAAAACCTGTATGGATTGGTGGATATTTGTCAATGTGGAACCGTAGAGATGACCTGATTAGAGAATATATTGTAGTCAGAGTTTTGGAAGAAAGCTTATCAGACTTTGAACAATTAAGGGACGATTTGACATAAACAAATACTGGGTCAATTAGCAAAACAAGCAGAGGTGGAATAAAGAAAAACTGAATCATCATTGAAGGCAATGGGGAGGCTTTATGGAAAAAAGTCGAGACAGTGCAGTTGGTAAGGGACAGAATGAATGTGCATCTTAGGGAGACACATTAGAAGAGCACAGAAAGCAAAAATGATTTGGAGCAGAAATTGATTAGTAGTCCTGGAAAATCAAAAATAGTTGCAATCAAATGCTGAACCAGTGTGCTAATTCATTCCAAGGAAATTTCCACATTCATTTTTGAAGAGCATAAAACAAAAAAATTGAGGCAACGGTACATCAGGGAATGATTTTGCTCATGCCAAAGCCAACAAGCGAATGCTCTGTTGTGTTTCCAGTGCCAATACTGAATGGGTCACTGCAAAAAAAAACAATGGAGAGGGTAATCCATCCAATGGTATCTACGGAGGAAAGTGTGGTGAAGCTAACGAAAAGAATAATTTTAACCAATTTGGCATGAACAGTGGTGTTCGGCAAGACAAAGAGTCCAAACTACTAACTATGTTGATTAAACCATTTGGAAGACATTGCCTTAATCCAGAAGGACTAGAAAGGGGCATCTGCCATATGAATGGTCAAGTTGCCATGGTCATGTTACCATGCCACAGAACTGCTCTTTCATTTGAGAGAGATGACTGGTGATGGTTTAAACTGAGGGTCACCATGCCTCAGAAGATGGGCAAGCTTGAGAAGAAGATGGCACTCTAATGGATAGGTAAATCACATCTGAACAGGATGAATGATTAAGACAAGTGTTGAAAATGTTACAAGAAGCCAGACTTCCTCTGAATGAAAAATGACAGTTCTCACAACCTGCCACTTTAAATATTTTGGACTCGCAATGCACACAACAGGCAGCAGGCCGAGCCACAGAAAACTCAACCACCCCATCACGTCACAGAACTGTAGAGAGCCATGGGAATGTCTAGCCAAGTTGGGGGAAGTTTTTAACCAAATCGAGCAGGTAACTAAGACATTGCAACAATTGCTTTAACAGGATAAAGCATGGTATTGGCATGAGAGTTAACGATGTCCAATGAGAGAATGAAAGCAATATTTATCTCATTCTAGAACAATGACCTATAACTACCAACAACAGTAGTAGCAGATGTACCATCAACTGGACTATTCATAGTATATTTCCAAATCTATAAAGATGGAAAACATTGACAAGTCTAGCGCGCATCCACGTTTGTGACTAAAACAGAGAAAAGCTATGCAGAGGCTGAGCAAGAATCAGAGCAGTAACATGGACTTGGTATCAAAAGGAAAATTCAGCTTAGGCCTGAAGTTTACCATAAACAATTGGTAACATTGTTAAACATCAAGGACCTGACTAAGATGCCACCAAAATTGACATTGGGTGAGCAGGTTTCTCACAACATGCCGGGGTATATGTAGCTCTTGACAGTACTCTCAATGACTGCTTTCAACATCCCCCCGTCTATCTCACATACGCACACACACAAGGAATCTATTCAACATCAGAAATGTACAATCAGAACAGAAAATGCTGGAAACACTCGGAAATTTGAGCAGGATCTGTAGGAAGAAAAAGAGAAGTAAAGTTAACAGTTCAAGTCAACAATTTGTCAGATAAACATTTCATTTGGATTTCCACCATTCACAGATTTGGTTTTTGTTCCAGCAGATATATGGCTGCTAATAAGTTGAAGGGAGGAGGAGTGCATCCCACTGACTTCCAATAAAGCTTCTCTTTAGAGAATAATTTCCATATTCAGTGATGGGTCCTGATATTTGAAGATTTTAATCTATTGACTATTGTAAGCCCTAATATTACTTAAGTGCCTCACACAGGTTTTCTGTCTTTAGAATAATGATTTATATAGTTTGTGCAATTGTAAGGCTTAATTACGTGGAACAAAACGTGGAACAACCCCTCTTCTGTACCTACACTGGCCCTATCCCCCACCTCTTCCTCCGTTACATTGATGACTGTATCGGCGCCGCCTCGTGCTCCCACGAGGAACTCGAACAGTTCATCCACTTCACCAACACCTTCCACCCCAACCTTAAGTTCACCTGACCATCTCTAATACCTCTCTCTCCTTCCTGGACCTCTCTGTCTCCATCTCTGGCAACCACCCAGAAACCGATATCCATTTCAAGCCCACCGACTCCCACAGCTACCTAGAATACACCTCCTCCCACCCACCTTCCTGCAAAAATGCCATCCCCTATTCCCAATTCCTTCACCTCCGCCACATCTGCTCCCAGGATGAGGCATTCCACTCCCGTACATCTCAGATGTCCTCGTTTTTCAAGGACCACAACATCTCCCCCCTCAGTGGTCGAGAACGCCCTCGACCGTGTCTCCCGAATTTCCCGCAACTCATCCCTCACACCCGCTCCCCGCAATAACAACCAAAACAGAATCCCCCTCATCCTCACGTACCACCCCACCAACCTCCGGATCCAACGCATCATCCTCCGACACTTCTGCCATCTGCAATCCGACCCCACCACCAAAGACATTTTTCCCTCCCCACCCTTTTCCGGAGGGATCACTCTCTCCGCGACTCCCTTGTCCACTCCACACTCCCCTCCAGCCCCACCACACCTGGCACTTTTCCCTGCAACCGCAGGAAGTGCTACACCTGCCCCCATACCTCCTCCCTCACTCCCATCCCAGGCCCAAAGAAGACTTTCCACATCAAGCAGATGTTCACCTGCACATCTGCTAATGTAGTATACTGCATCCGCTGTTCCCGTTGTGGCCTCCTCTACGTCGGGGAAACCAAGCTTAGGCTTGGGGACCACTTTGCAGAACACCTACGCTCAGTTCACAATAAACAACTGCACCTCCCAGTCGCGAACCATTTCAACTCCCACTCCCATTTCTCAGACGACATGTCCAACCTGGGCCTCCTGCAGTGTCACAACGAAGCCACCCAAAGGTTGCAGGAACAGCAACTCATATTCCGCTTGGGAACCCTGCAGCCCAATGGTATCAATGTGGATTTCACAAGTTTCAAAATCTCCCCTCCCCCAACCGCATCCCAAAACCAGTCCAGCTCGTCCCTGCCTCCCTAACCTGTTCTTCCTCCCACCTATCCCCTCCTCCCACCTCAAGCCCCACCCCCATCTCCTACTTACTAACCTCATCCCGCCCCCTTGACCTGTCCGTCCTCCCTGGACTGACCTACATCCTCCCTAACTCCCCACCTACACTCACCTTTACTGGCTCCATCCCCGCCTCTTTGACCTGTCTGTCTCCTCTCCACTTATTTTCTCCTCTATCCATCTTCTATCCGCCTCCCTCTCTCTCCCTATTTATTTCAGAACCCCATTCCCCTCCCCCATTTCTGAAGGAGGGTCTAGGCCTGAAACGTCAGCTTTCCTGCTCCTCTGATGTTGCTTGGCCTGCTGTGTTCATCCAGCTCTACACTTTGTTATCTCAGGCTTAATTGCATCTATTTGGACTGTTCCAAGTCATTATTATACCGTATCAAACAATCTTACATTTACAATTCTGCTCCTGGCTTAAATGGGCATTGATAGGAGTGTCCCAAATCTCATTAATTATGTTTGCATGTCATAATTACAACACTTACATTTATAAAACTGACATTTTCTAACATTTTATAACAAGTCAAGGTTGTCTCCTCCATCGTCCTCTGCCAGGGAGAACGTGGGCAACCAGTAACTTGTATTCTGGTAAAAAAAACATGCAAACTGGTGGAATTTAAAGGAAAATAAAAAAAAAAGAATAGAAATCTAAATGATGATGATGGCAATGATTATTGTAAAAACTCATCAGGTTCATGAATGTCCCCCATAGCCTGTCCAACATCTACAATGCACAGCTCAAGAGTGTGATGGAATATCCCTCCCTTGCCTGGCTGAGTACAGCTCTGGCAACACACGAGAAGCTTGGCACCATCCAAAACAAAGAAGCCCACTTGACTGGCACCACATCAACAAGCATCAGCAACAGCGGTGTGTACGATCGACAAGATGCACTGCACAAATTTGCCAAGATTACTTAGACCTTCCAAACCTACAACCAATTCCATCTAGAAGGACAAGGGCAGCAGACACATGGAAGCACCACCGCCACCTGCAAGATCCCCTCCAAGTCAATCACAAAATGATTGTTGCTGGTTCAAAATCCTGAAAATTGCCTCCCTAATGACATTGTGGGTCAACCTGCTGCGCTTCAAGAAGGCAGCTCACCACCACCTTCTAAAGGACAACTAGGGATGGTCAATAAATGCTGGCCAGCCTGTGGCAACCACATCCCATGAGTGAATTTAAAAAAAAAAGACGTCTTTAGGGAAAATACCTGTCAGCCTCACCTACATGTGACTCCAGACCATAGTAATATGGTTGACTTTTAACTGCCCTCTGAAATGACCGATTAAGCCACGCAATTCAAGGGATAAACAACAAATGCTGGACTTGCCAGCACCAATGAAAGAACAAAATCTGACACTCTGCTGAAATGCTGATGGCATACCCAAGCAACAGCAGATGACCTTCATGCTTTCCTCCACTGAAATGCTTTCATTAAAATAGCAGTTCAATTTTAATTAAGTACATACACACAGAAACAGAGTGTGCGGCCTGTCAGTATTTATTGCATAAAATTTTCACGATAGAGTAAATGGTAAATTTTATTTTATTTTAACATTGATACTCTTTGTTCTCTCAGGAAGACTTGTTCAAATCATGTTCACACTTCCAGAATGAAATTATCGTCCATAGAGGCTTTAATACTTAGTTTATCATGTAACGTATGGCGATATTTGTCACAAAGGTTACTGACTATTGGGATATTTGGATTGTCGTGCTTATACTTACTTAAAATTGACTAGATATTGTATTATAGGCTTTTCAAATAAAGGCAAGGATTAGTTTAGCAATTCAAAGTAAACATTTCTGTCTATTTGGCAAGAATTACAATTCAACTTGGATGGGAGTGTATTATAGATAAATATTTAAGCAAGCATTAAAATAATCAAATGAAAGGATGCTGTAATTCTTTTTCTGCTGTGACAGGGAGATAACTTGCCTGTTTTACAAATGAGCATAATGTGACACAGCACTCTCAAAGAGCATATTGAATAATAGACTATCACATTTCATGTGATAGACTTTGTCAAACAGCAGAGGAAGAAATTTTGGAGGAACATTAGGGCTAGCAAATTCTGCACCATGATGCCTGTTTCATTCACATTATGGACAAGGTCTTCTGTGCAAAATGGTATTTGTGCTTGCATACACTTGACCATTTTTGGCCCGAGTCTAGTGTTAGGAGCATGTGTAGGACGTATGCACAGCAGTCAGATTGTGATGTCAGTTAGCAAGCAGACCTGATTCAATTCCAGAGGCACAACTAACTTTACTCAACTTTAAATTTCCAGCAAATAAATACCATCTCTCAAACTCTCCCAGCTGAACATGTGTCCAGCAATTGAAAACCACAAACAAAATGAACAAAATTCCATTCGGCCTATTGTGTCCATTAAAAAAAATACTACCAGCTTAATATGACTTACTACATTTCAGGATCTACTCAATAAATTCCTCACTAACTTCATAAAATCTGTCCATCGGACCTCAACCATCTCACACCCAATGAAACCCACCAATGCTGGTGGGTTTGCACTGACATGTTCAGCTCCCTCATCATTCAGGATGGGGCTATATGGTTCTCCCTCAATCATTGAGTTGTTTTATTGTCCGCCACTGTGAATGACTGGATGTGACTGGATTGCAGAACTGAGATCTGATCCATTGGTGGTGGGATCAATTAGCTCAGGCAATCACATGCTGATTATGCTGGAGATGTTTCGGTAGATGTCAGAGTAGCATCATTCTTCACATAATCATTATATTCACATCCCCTTACACTACGAACAGGAAAACTAAAATAGGCATAAAATAGTGCAGGTTCTGGAGATCTGAAACAAAAACAGGAAATGCTGGAAATGTTCATTATATCTGGCAACATCTGTACAGACAGAAAATGGTTCAAGTTGATGACCTTTTGCCAGAGATTAAAACGTGGGTCAACTGAGACAATTTTGTACTTTTTTCTACAGTTGATGACAACGTAAAGTGGTTTTGACAGCAGTCTGCTTGGTTGAAGAATGATATTTGATGATAAAGGTCAGTCTATTTTTAAAAGACAAGTATGAGTGGCAGGCAAAACAAAAAAAAGTAATTAGAAATTGAAATTCATTGAATAAAAATATGAGCTGTAAGACAGTACATGCTGACAGAGTGAAGGGAAAGTAAGATTTCTTTATCAACAGTGCAATGAGACACAAGTACCTGCCAAACAAAACCTCCAATCAAATGACATGAGAATGAACTAAGGAGCAAATGAAGCTTTTTTTTAAAATAAACCTGAATTTTGTTTCCCTAGCTCTGAAAATATTTCACTAGGCAAGTTCTGATCCTTTCACAATGATTGCATTGTTTCTCAATCGAACTGAAGAACAGTTTCAACATTGAATGTTGCAATAAAATGCATAATTTTCAGCTTTAGGGTCTTTTACTCCTTAAAAGATTATAGAAATCCACCAATCTGCAAAAACAATTTTACAAAAAAAAAATTTCCCCCATTGTCAGACTTCGGTATATCATCTTCTTATTCTAGTCTTGGTCTACATCCTAATTTATCATCTTTTAATGACAATGCTCATGTGGCAATAAACACCAAAATTATAAAATGGCCAGAAACATGCATTTTTTTTCCGTTCATTCATGGAATGTGGACATCACTGGCTGGTCCAGCATTTATTTCTCATCCCTAGCTGCCTTTCAGAAGGTGATGGGGAGTTGTCTTCTTGAATTGCTGCTGTCCATTTGATGTTAGTATTCCAACAGTGTTATTAGAGAGGAGGTTCCAGGATTTTGACCCAATGATACTGAAGGAACAGTGATATATTTCCAACTCAGAATAGTGAATTGGTTGGAAGGGAATTTGCCGGTAATGGTGTTCCCATGCATCTGCTATTCTTGTCCTTCTCGATGGTAGTGGTTGTGGATTGCTGTCTCAGGAGCCTTGGTTAATTTCTGCAGTGCGTCTATAATACACGCTACTGTGACTGAGTGTTGGTGGCAGAGGAGTGAATGTTTGTGGATGTAGTGCCAGTCAATTGGGCTGCTTTGTCTTGGACGGTGTCAAGCTTCTTGCATGTTGTTGGAGCTACACCCATCTAGGCAACTGGGGAGTATTCGGTCACACTCCTGACTTGTGCCTTGTAGATCGGGGACAGGCTCTGTGGAGTCAGGAAATGAGTTACTCACCACAGTATTCCTAGCCTCCGACTGCTCTTGCAGCCACAGTATTTATGTGGCTAGTCCAGTTCAGTTTCTGGTCAATGTTAACTCCCAGGATGTTGATAGTGGAGGATTCAATGATGGCAATGTAATTGAATCTCATGGGACGGTGGTTAGATTCTCTCCCCATGGAAATGGTCATTGCCTTGCACTCGTGTGGCAGGAGTGTTGTTGACACTAGTCAGCTTAAATCTAGATACATTAACAACATTCATATATACACAAAGCTGAAAACCAAGGCAAGTACTAGTTCTCAAGTCCGGAACACAATCCCACCATCATGCAAGCCAAATATAATAAAGCACAGTGTTTTAGCACAGTGTTCCCAGGGGTTATGTGAAACTTGCTATCCCATACAGTGAAATTTTCCAGAAAGATTTATAAGAAGTGAAATGGGAATATGTTTAATGCAAACATGTTTGATTTGAACTCTCCTCCAAGACAGTGTGTTCTGGTTCAACCCCACTCCTGAAATGCAAGTACAAACCCTGAGCTGACAGTATAATGCAGAACTGATATTGTGCTATACTGTTTGATGAGCTGTTTATTCCAAAAAAGTGTTAAATTGAGACTTCTCGCCTTTCTCAAGTGAGTGATGCAAATAATCCCATCGTGATATTTTGAAGAAAATCAATTGATGTATTGGCCAATTGTCATCCTTCACCAAAATGACAAGAAGCAGATTGAAATAACTCGACAGAGGCTGGTATCCTGCTACCAAGTCACCCTTTATTTACACATAAATAGTCTTTGACTACGGTACTGCCTCATACAAAGTCAGGCACCAGAGTGCCTGTATCTCTGACAGTTTTTGTGTATCAGCCAGGGCTCCCCGATTGGACGAGGTTAACAGCCCCAATCAGGGAACTCATTCTATGAGGTCCAGCTCGTCCACAGATCATCTTGTAAGAACCATATTGCTGCTTGTGGGACCTTGGTAAAATCATAGAATGTTATAGCACTGAATGAGGCCATTCAGTACATTATGTTTGTGCTGGCCCTCTGACTCCAGGCCCACAACAATGTGGTTGTCTCTTAAACTGTCCTCTGGGCAATAAATGTTGGCCTAGCCAATAGTGCCCTCATCCCACGAATGAGTAATGCAAAGAAAAACTGGCTATTAAGGACTTGAGGACATTTTATAGATGCTGTGAAAGGCCCAAAAAAGGAACGAAATTTACTTAATGGCAAGATCACTGGTCTAGTAATCTAGACAGCCCAGTTAAATTTCTGGTGGCACAGGTTCACGGTAATGCATTACTGTGGCAACAAGAACATTTTGTAGTCTGTGTTGTAGTCTGAATTTATGGACAGTGATGGCTGAGGCTCCAAGTGTCTTTCCATCACATGTCTGACTGAGAACCTCCCCTATTCTTATCACTTCCTCGTTTTGAGTGTGCTGGATGGATGTATAAGTAGATACTTGAGACATTCAGCTATGTTATCAAACCATCTGGTTCACTAATGTCCTCCAGGGAACGGATGTGTCATTCTTACCTGGTCAGATATGCAGGTGACAATCCCAAATAGGCAAACGTTAACTCTGACTTTTTCTTCACGGATGCTGCCAGACCTGTTGAGCTTTTCCAGCAACTTCTGTTTTTGTTCCATCCCAATTAAGCTCAGGCAACGAATGCTGGCTTGGCTCGTGATACCAATATTCCATGAATTAATTTATAAAAAAAGGTGGGGTTGAGCTTCTATGATGGAATAACCCTCATCCAAAAGGGCAAATGAAGCAATAGGTGGGATGAATATTTGCAGTTTCAGTTAGTGGAGTTGAAGCAAAATCCACTCATTTAAGGATGTGCAGTTATATTGAGGCATAGGACAAGAAGGCCTTTCACTGGAATCAAACAAATAGTAATAACAACTTAACGTGCTCTGGAAGTCATCAACCTAGCAGAGGTATTGAATCTGGAAGACAAGTACCTTGGTTCAGTGTTACAGTCATAATGGGAACAGAGATTCCAGAGAAGCAGCATTACTCCAGAAATGAGCAGTTACTAGACAAACTGTCAACAATATCAACTAGCACGTGCTATTAAAAGGCCTAGATGCTTTAGAAATAATGGATAAAGTGCATGTGTAGACACTAACAAAAGTTGGGCCAACTAGAATTAGTCTATAATAAAAAAAACCTGTTTACTATGTATAATTAGTGACATGTAAGTGCAAATGATAACTCACCTTTAGTTTATGAAAAAGAAAACATTTGGAGACATGCATTTGTATACTGCATATTTGGATGTTACCATAATCATGAGATTTATTGTCAGTTGCTTTCATTTTAGAAGAGTACCATTAAAACACTACACTTAAAAATATCTGTGCTCTGGTCTTACTAAAGCCCTGTACAGTTATAGCAGGGATTGATACTCACATAGCCATTTTGTCACTGGTTTCATCAATTCAGTGTTAACAGATACAATGGCTACATACTGTACAGTTACAGTTCTCACTCGAAGGAACAGACATCTTGAAATCTTATGAGCTTACTTGATGTTTTTCTAATGAGTACCTCACCACGAACACAGATTGAATAATGGTGGAATCTTTGAACCAATCACTAACTGCTGCTTTATCACTGTGATGTCAAGACAGTGGGTCTTTTCATCTGTGAATGATGCCGAATATCATGAATCAATCCCTTATTAGTTAAACAGCTGCTTTAAAACAAGACCTGCACAACATCAAAACTTGGACTGGTCTCAAGTAATATCCATGTGACTTCATTATCAGTGATAATCATCTCCAACAAGGTAATATACAACCATCTTGACAGAGGGATCTATCACACAATAGATTTCATTCCTGCCTCTGAGTCAGAAACTCTGGATTCAAGACCAACACCAGAACTTGATGGCCAAAGATGTTTTTGTGACGATCAACAGTAGCTGCCATTGGGCTAGCTACTTATTCCTGATGTGCAATGAATTCAAATTTCACCTGGGGTTCTGGATTATTAGTTCAGCAATGTTTCCAACACACCATCAACCCCAACTTTGAGGGCTTCATTTTTGGGTCACCGACCTCAGCTTGTGTTGTTACCCGATACTCCAGCATCTATCTGGCACTTCACGGTCACTCGAAATTCTCCATCTGCAGTCGTCGTTCTGTCAGCCACAAGCTACTTATCTCCTGACAATGTGAACCTGTTAAATGATAGAGTGATTTGTCAGAATCAGATTTTTCAGATACAAGTCTGAATAAAGTGAAATTATACTGATATGGAGTTTGGAAGAATGATCTGATTGAAATACAAAGGATTCCGTTGGGGTTTGATAGGTTAGACACTGAGACTTGCTGGAGAATATAAAATGCAGGGACACAGTCTCAGGATAAGTGGACATTTCCTTAGAATGGAGTTAAGGGGAAATGACTTACTCAAGGATTTTTAAAATTCTCTTCCCCAAAGCATTGTAAAACTTCATCATTGAAAATATTTAAAGCTGGGTGAGGAGATTTTAGTCTCTCAGGAAATCAAAGGTTATGGGGAGTAGGTGAGAAACTGGAGTTGAACCCAAAAACTCGCAATAATCGTACTGAATGGAGGAGTACTCGATGGGTTACATAATGACCACCTACTCCTATTTCTTGGATTGTTAAAATTATTGATTAATTAACACTATCTGTGCACTATACAAAGCGTAGTACTAATGTAACATTGTCAAAAAGTAGGATTTCCTAAAAAAAATCGAGCTGTGTATTTATTGTGGTTGACTTACTTGTACTTGGCAGCCTCCAAAAGAGCTGGATCTCAAGAACAACTTTGGCAGCTCCTGCAATGGAAGCAAATCTGCTCCAAAATTGGAGATGTCAGCATTGGACACAGATCGCTCAGATTTTATCCACATTCCATACTCAAATAGGCTGGTATTAATATGCCAGCAGTGAAATGAATAAATTCCATCAATGTCTCCTCTATTTTGAACCATTTCCAGTAGGAACTTACTGAGGAAGAAAAGCAAAGTGAAAGTTGAGTAGAATTTCTCACTGGACAAATCAAACATACCCAGCTTTTTGATGCTGGATTTCCTTCAAATACCTCAGACTATTTTGTAATCATGGGGATTCTCACTCGGTTAAAATTCTGTTATTTGAATTAACCTGCCAACTTGGAAAAGAAAATAATTTTATTTATAACATTTTCAGGGGTTGAGCAATCTTGCTACTTATGGATGGAAGATGAAGGAAATATTCACAATCTGACCTGAGTCAAATTTTAGCTGATTTGCATGGCTGTTCTAGTTGTCAACAAATGTAACTGATTCAAACTTCTGGCATTTGAAAACATTGATTATAATTTTGTGTGTGGAACTCTTCTGAAAACATGGAGGTTTCAAATCGAAGACCAAAGTCATTGAATTCCTACAGTGTGGAAGCAGGTCAGTTGGCCCATTGAGTCCACACTGACACTCCGAAGAACACCCCACCCCCACCTGATCTCACAACCCCACATTTACCTTGGCTAATATCCCTCGTCTGCTCACCCCTGAACACTGAGGGCAATTTAGCATGGCCACTCCACCTAGCTTGCACATCTTTGGACTTTGAAAGAAAACCAGAGCCTCTGGAGCAAACTCTCGTTGGAACAGGGAGAATGTGCAAACTCCACACACAGACAGTTGCCCAACAGCGTTAGGCAGCAATGCTAAGCATAAGCCTTCATGCGGAGTCTTTTTACATTGACTCTGCTTCGTCGTTACACTCCCCTCTAAGTTTTGCCATTGTGAATCTTTCTGGATTTCAGAACATGTTTTACTCAACATCTCCTGGAATGACTTCCTGCTAAGATTCAAACAGAACTGATTCTACCATTGGTCTTACTATCCCCATCAAGCAATATTGTACTTTTTTAAATAGTTTGACTTCCTGTGCTACTTAATTTTATTAATATGAATAAGCAGAAACAAAAGGCACAAGGAAGTTTTCTGAAGACGGGTCCCAATCCGAAATGTCAACTTTCCTGCTCCTCTGATGTTGCCTGGACTGCTTTGTTCCTCCAGCTCCATACTGTGTTATCACAAGGAAGTCTGATATGCAGTTATAGAGGTGTTTTAAGATTTTAATCACTTCCGTTGCACAGATATTCCTCTGCAAGATTATTACTGATTGCCTGAATAAAAGGGCATACAAGATGTTTTGATTACTTCACTTTCGATAGGAAGTAGATATTTGTTGTATTATGACTTGAAGATATGCAGAGATGACATACCAGCTTGGGTACATGCAAGAGTTTTATTCAATGCTTTAAAATGTCCATGCTCTCAGGCTTGCAGTAGCTTGCCTCAGTTTAGCTTCTTCCCCTGCACCAGCCACCTCTCCCCCACCACCCAACCCAAGTGACCACTGTTAGGCATCACCAATCACACAATGAACTGAGAACAGATACCAGACACATACACAGTTGTACAACAAACAACTGAAGAACTGAACACTAGACCTACATTATAGATATATTGAGCAAACATCTTTCTTTTGCTGCTGAAATGAAATACGTGTTGATTCAGGTCTTGTTTCTTCTTGCTTGATTGTGGAGTTGATCATTTGGGCCTGAGGCAATTGTCAAAGGTTTTTGCCATCAATTCATCACCAATATAGAGTTTATTTCTGGTGATCCTTCTGGAATTCCTATGAGAGGGTCTGGCACTAACTATGAGCTTGATCCCCTTTCTTCTTCAGTTTTGTTGATTGCATATGCACATATAAATCTGTGAAAATTTCTTTAGATTCCAACTGCCAACATTATGAATTGTTCAGGTGATTGTTATTGACTGTAATCTGTTCGGGTTTAACTTCCTGTCTGAAGTAACTGTTTACTTTTTGCACATCCTACCTTGGGGAGAATTATTTTTTAACACCACTTTGATGCATTTAGTTCCCACACATCAATTCCTCTTTGCGAAAGAAATAAAATATTTTGCATTCATTTATCACATACAAACTGTTTTCCCAGACTTTGTCACTTCCAATCTTCTTGCCTAGAAGACATTGAAGATTGTTGAGGATTATGAGAGATTCAGAAATATCAGCAGGAATGATGGATTGTGCTAACTCCCTCAGGTTATGTTCTTTTGGCAAGACATTATTTGATTTGACAATCTTGCACTTCTCGGTTGGAATATTAACTGTTCTTGGATGTTAACTTTAGTCAGGATCAGCGGAGAGGATTTTGATGTGGGGTGGGACCTGAGGCATGGAATTCATTGACAGTGTCCAGTGTTCCAGTTTCTTGCCATGATCCTGAAAAATGGACTTCATTAGGTAAGGCACAGAACGGCTAACCTCCCCAAATGTTCCAGTTAGCCGGTGGGCACCTGTCAGTATCAGAGTTAGTGCAGATGCGTGGAGGGAACCTCCCAGCAGTAGCCTGGTTTATATAAAAGCTAAAGTTGCCATAGTCTTACCAGACCGTAGAACTGCGCTCTCATTGACTGGTGGTGGTTACCATGACGAGGGGAAGAGGTTGAGAAGCAGACTTCTTCGTGGTCACCTCAGGCGGTGCAGGAGTTGAACCCACACTGTTGGTGTCACTCTGCATGGCAAACCAGCTGTCCAGCCAACTGAGCTAACTGCTTCCCAAAACTGGGTTATAAAGAATCACAGGATCACTTTGCAGTCACCCCAATCGAGAACATGAATAAAATAAACAGGAGACCATACAGCCCATTTAATCTGTTTCACCATTCATGGCTGATCTTGGGCTTCAACTGACGTTCCCACTCACTCCTTGATTCCCTACAAGACATCAGTCTCAGTCTTAATAGAGGTTTTAGCATTCACAACCCTCTGGAGTGTGGAATTCCATATTCTCACAATCCTTTACACGAAGTAATTTCTCCTCATCACATTAAACATACCACTTTTTAGCTTAGACTATGTCCCATGTTTTAGATTCCTACAGTGTAATGTTCATGGTCTCAGAATCATCCATGTTTTAAATGAGGTTGCTACTCATTTTTGGAAATCCCAAATAATATAGGCTCAACTTACTCAGCCTTTCATCACAAGTCAGCTCCCTTTTTTCAGAGATCAGTCATGTGAACCTTTATAATGTTTCTATTCAAAATGGTAGCCCTGCAGCTACGGCCTTAAGAAAGTGCGGAAAACATGTCATCTGGCCATTAATTGGGCGATCCTTTTGGAATCATGTTGGCTGACAGTGTGAAATTAGGGTCCAGATTTGATCCCAACATTGTGGTCTTAAATCAGGCATAAAAGCCCTGCCAAATACTCAGTTTTGACTTCTCCAGGTTCATTAACAAACTAAACAACGTGAGAAAAAGAAATTGTACTTTGGATTTGGCAACTGCAGTGATTATTCCAGTGCTGACTCTGCAGCAGGGATGGACGGGGAGTGCGACTATGAACGTTATTCCAAACTCTCTCAATCTGAACAAAGTGAGAGAGAGTTTGGAATCCACAAATATGGGAAGCTGAAACCAGGGACTTGTACGAGTGATCCTCATGGAAGTCCAATATCTGCTACTGGCTGGGTGCAGTTGAGTGGGTTGGTGGGGGGGGTTGCGCTGTTGCAGGGTGTAGTTCTGGCGGTGGACAGAAACACGGAGGGTAAGAAGTGCAGCTCTGAATCTGAATCCAGTTGGAGTTGCGCTAATTGCATGGAAGTGAGGTGCAACTCAGCCTTGTGGGTTGGAGGGGCCTTCCTTTATCTCGAGGTCCATAGGGTCCCCAATAAATAAGTGTAAACCTTTACATTCCTTACCCTCTTCTGGCTGACAATCCCTTTCCTGACAGGTTCCTTCTTCTTCTTAGTCTGTCCCTCAGCATCGATGATGGCTTGTTTCCAGTCTGGTTCAATGTGCTGAGATGGCTGCATGATCTGCAAACTCTGTCTGAGCTGGGGCAGGTGCTGCCAGAAGGTTTGGGTCGAAGAGTTCAGAAAACTACTGCCTTGATGGTGGGAAAGTTGGCTTTGGAGGGGACATCACTGTCGGACCACCCTTCTTCATGGGGCAAGCCAGCACTGCACCCTCACTCAAGCCAATGTCTAAAATTGTAGCTCAGGTCCCAACATGACTGAGCTCCAAATTTAAGCAAAACTGTGCTGTCTTCACATTCTGCTCAATATTACCCGATCTTAGGAATGGGTTACCATGGAGAGAAAACAGTAGGATCTTTTTGTATGTGCATTGTCTTCACCACACCCTGCAGTAAAATTGCTGCCACTACCTTTTTTTTTATTCACTCATGGGATATGGGCATCTCTGGCTGGGCCAGCATCTGTTACCCATCTCTAGATGCCTTGAGAGGACGGTGGTGAGCTGCCTGTTTGAACTGCTGTAGCCCATGGGCTGTAGGTAGGCGCACAATGCTGCAAGGGAGAGAGAGAAAGCCAGCTTCAGGATTTTAACCTAGTGGCAATGAAGGAGCAAGAATATATTTTCAAGTCAGGACAATGAGTGTCTTGGTGGGGATCTTGTCGTTTGTAGTGTTCCCATGCTTTTCTAGCTGGAAGTGGTCATGCGTTGGAAGGTACTGTGGGGGAGCATCCTCTAAATCGAAATAGAAAACGCTGCTGTGACTAAGCATTGGTGGTGGAAGGAATAGATATTTGAGGATGTGGTGCCAGTCAATTGAGTTGCTTTGTCCTGGATGATGTCAAGCTTCTTGGTGGAGCTGCACCCATCCAAGCAACTGGGGAGTACTCCATCACACTCCTGACTTGGGTATTATAGATAATGGACATGCTTTGGGGAGTGAGGTGAGTTACTCCCAAAGTATTCCTCACCTCTGAGCTACACTTGTAGCCGCTGTGTTTATATGGCAGGTCCAGTTCTGTTTCTGGTCATTGTTGGCCCCCAGGATAGTGGGGAATTTGGGGATCAGGTCCAGGGAGGGTTGGGTCTAGGTGCATGGAGTGTCAGATTTGCATGTGGTATGTTGGATTTTGCCATGGGGTTTTGGATGGAGACACGGAGGGGTCTTTAGAGGTGGTTAATGAATCAGTTTTATAATTAACCAGAAATTAGGCCAGGTTTTAATTCCTCCAACTTTTCTTGGGAGTTATTCAGCTCAATCAGCCGAAACCATTCGAAGTCTCCAACTCTAACTGAGACATTTTCTCATGATTACAGATGCCAGGTAATTCCTCTTAAGTTTGAACTTCCTGGGCCATTCCTACATAATATTGGGGGATTTCTGCATTGTCTTGTCATGTTACTCCAGTTTACAGTGCTACAAAAACTGTCTTCCAGTTCAAAGATATGGTCCGGTACTTCTCCAGCTTAGTTCAACATTACCCTACAGTACACAGAATGCAGCATAATGTTTCTTATTTTGATGCTGTGATAATCTGTCATCACCCTTGATTTAGAAATAAATGCCCAATGCACTGAGGCAACATTACTACATGAGACTGTTAGAGCCATTTAGAACTAAAGCCCAGGTTAGGTGGTGGATGACAAGCAATTTCCCATTCATTGCACACCCCGAAACCACTTGAGACGATGACATTCCCATAACAGGCAGAGAATTCCAGACTCCTGATAAAGCATTTGCAAAGAAACATCAACAAGTGAGGACAGTGTGCAACCTGGTGGTGATGCAGTGTGCAGAATATTTCAAGACCTGTTGTCCTCAGTGTCAAATCAGAGGCTGTTAAACCATATCCAGCAGGAGCAGTTTGATGATGTCCACATCATTAAAGTCTGAAAGAGAGAGAGGTGGGCTTTCTTTTTGTGTGTGTGTGTGTGTGTGTGTGTGGGGGGGGGGGTTGGGGGGGGGCGTGAGTGGAGAGAGTCGGGAATTCAAGGTCAGGTGGGGAAGGGGGAAGACAGCTGTCCTGTGGTCCATCAGAATGGGTTTGGATTAAAACCTTGCTAGCAGAGCTAAAAGGTCAGTGTGCCAAATCTACTGCCATAATGAAATTCTTGAATTCTATTTAGAAGTAATTTAATTGACCTCGCCACAACTGGAAATAGCTCCAAAGAAGACCATTACTCTGCTGATTTGTCGGCCACAGTTGTATAGACAAAACAATGAATGTAATCACTTATGCGCGTAGTACTACACCAATAAACATCACGTAGCACATTCATACACAATGCCAACTATGAGCATTTTAAACTCAACGGTCCTTTCTAACTGCACTAATTGCAATTATACTCACTCAGATATTTAAAAATTTCTATCAACAAGGTATCTGCTTTCAGAACCAAAATCTTGACGACTAATAAAATTTGTCAATCCTCTAGTAATTGCAGGGTACAACCATTTAATACTTGATTTAATTACCTATAATTTGTAAGCTCAGGAAGAGGTTGAGGACTGCACACATGTGCAAACAGAGGATACCTTCTCAGTCGCCCCATTGTTACCTCATTGGTAGAAGCACCCTATGGTTGATGCATTAAACCCTTCATAGAGTGGCACAGTACGAAATGAGGCCATTTGGTCCATTGTTCCTGTGCCAGCTCTTTGAAGGAAGTTCCCAATTAGTCTCATTCCCATGTTCTTTCCCCCCACAGCCTCTAGATGATGTTGAGATTCAACATACAAGAGGGTAAATCCCATGCACGACTGGGGTCAGACTGGCCAAAAGGGTAAAAGTGAACGCAAGTCACATGCCTACTTTACCTCTCACCTGATTCTTATTTCCATTGCTTAAGACAAGATGTAAAATGGACTGCCTGCTCATCCTGTTGGATTAGTCCCACTGCAATCTGTTTGAAAAATGATCTACAAGCCAGCAGCTGGCACAGGTTAAAGCAGAATTGTGCTTCTCGACATTGTGTTGAATTGTGATGAATGTTGTTTGTTAACATACATCAGGACACAACATTTGAAATTGTTGCATTAATTCAAGAAAATTCAGCCGTAGTTAGCTACCAGGGTGAAGAGTGCTTGTTAATTTGCTTATCTAAACAATTTTGATATAGGTATCTCGAGGAGGATCAGAGATCATGTGCTATTTATGTGGATAAGTTGAATCTCAAGCTCTTGCCATGCAAAATGACAGAATTACCAGCTACGGAACAGAGTTTAGAGTAGGTATCAAAAATTAATGACTTCAGTCTCCCCAATATTTAGTCAACAACAACTTGTATTTATATAGCAGCCTTAATACAGTAAATACGCCACACACAGCTTTAAAAGCATTTTTAAAAACAAATTTGACATAGCCCCACGTTAAAACAGTCAAGACAAAACTGTGGATGCCAGAAATCAGGAACAAACAGAAATTGCTGGGAAAACTCAGCAGGTCTGGCAGCAGGTGTGGAGAGAAAGCAGAGTTAATGTTTCAGGCCCAGTGGTCCTTCTTCAGAAGGTTCTAAAAAAGGGTCACTGGGCCTGAACCTTGAACTCTGCTTTCTCTCCACTGATGCTGCCAGGCCTGCTGAGATTCCCAGCAATTTCCGGTTTTTGCTTAAGATATTAGGATGGATTATTAAAAGGAGTAGATGTTAAAGAATGAAGTAAAGGAGGAGCGATTGTTATAGAAGAGGTGAGTTTTAGGGAGGGAATTTCCAGAGCTTTGGACTGAATCAGTTGAATGCCCATATGCCTACGGTGGAGCGAAGAAAATCACAGCAAGTTATCGTGCAGAAGGAAGCCATTCAGCCCATATATACTGTCTCTCTAAATGAGTATCATGATTAAGTGCCATTCTCCTGTCTTTTCCCCAAACTGTTTCACATTTTTACTGTTTCAAAATTCATCCCAAGTCCTCTTGAATACTTCTGTTGAGCCTGCCTCCAGCACGCTTCCAGGCAGGACGTGAAAGTGTCCTGAATTGGCCCATTGCTGAGATCTCAGGGTTGTAAGACCTGCAGGAGATTATTTCAGAGGTTTTTAAAAACAAAGATGACAATTTTAAAATCTGGCTGCCACAGGGAGTCTGCACACCAGGGCATTGTGAACCACGGACCATCATAATGAGAACTTCTGTTGTGTGTACTGGATACTCAAATGTAACCCCATGAGCATTCCTGCTAACTTTTGGGGAGCAGTTCAGTATTTTAGTGGCAAAAGATGAATTGTGGATCAAAAAACTGGTTTATTTTTAAGGCAATAAGAAATCATTTCTAAAATATTTCATTATTGCTTTTTATCACAGAAAATGACAAAATGTACTTGTCTATCCCGTCATTTTGCTTGTAGGACTGCTCTCTCATTGGAGAAAGATGACTGGTGATGGTAACCTCAGCTGGCGTGGGAACTGAACCCATACTGTTTGCATCACTCTGCATTGCAAATCAGCCGTCTAGCCAACTGAACTAACTGATGCCCACAGGGTGACCCTCTTTCTCAACCTCCCCTCGCCTGAGGTGTGTTGACCCTCAGGTTAAACAATCAGTCATCTCTGTCTCTCTCTCTCTAATGAGAGAATAGCCTATTATCCAAATAGTTCTCACTTAATTTTACCAGATCTGTGTATTCCTTCCTCATCTGCCTTATTACCTTCACAGTGTTCTCTTATTCAGCAAAGTGTCTGTGCAACACATGATCTCCAGTCTTAGGAGTTGCTCAGACCCAACACCACCAATTTGCAGAGGTGACTGAATGTCCACTACAGTTACATACAGTTCCACGCCCTACCCACCTGAACAGGGACCATCGTCACCACCATTGTATTCTTCAAGCTGAGCTTTAAAAAAAGGCTAAGAAAAATCAACTGCATAACAAAATTTGAACAATAATGAAAGCTGCAGATCCACATTTTCCTAACGTTTTCGAACAACACAGAAAAGTAGTGAGCTGGGGAGCACGTAGTGACTGCAGAGAAGTAGTGTGGGCAGGCACATGACAGGTAGATTTAATGCAGAGAAAGGTGATGTTTTGCAAGGGTGAATGAGGGAGGCAACATAAAATAAGTACACAATGTTAAAGGGGATGCAGGCACAGAATGACTTGGGTGTTTAACATGGAAATATTTGAAGGCACAGCACAAATTGATAAGGTGGCTCATAAAACAGATGTGAACTGTTTTCCTTCTTTCATGGGACGTGAACATTGCTGGCTGGGCCAGCTTTTGCTGCTCATCCCTAATTGCCTTTGATAAGATGGCGGTAAGCTGTCATCTTCGAGCGATGCAGTCCATCTGGTGTATGTGCATCTGAAGTGCTTGGCTGGATGAAGAGAAGCATTGAGTACAAATGCCAGGAAATGAGGTTAAATCCTTAGGCTTCAGTTAAGTACTGTGTCTAATTCTGCGAATCTCAGTTTAGAAACGATGTCAAGGCTCTACAATGGGTACAGATGAGATTTCCTGGATTGGTACCAGAGATGAGGGACAAATAGGATAGATCTTCCAAAAGCTAGTTCAGATACAAAGGCCTGAATGGCTCCCTTCTGTGCTGTAAAAGTCTATGTTTACATAATGGTGGAATTTAAACACAAAAATAGCACACTTGTTAAAACACTCTGCAAACTGTGCCTTTGGTCTTATTCAATGATTGCAAGCAAGGACTCTATCATTATGTTCCATATTCTGCAGCATAAACAGCATATGAGCAATACTGTGGGAGATTAGTCATTGCCAATATTCAAGTTGGACAGTCTCAGTTGAAAATGTGAAAAGGAAAGATAGGGAAAATATTCAGTTGAAGTTGTTCCTGTCTTCCCTTTTGACCTGGAGCTGGAACCTCAAAGGCATCTTCCAATCTGCAACATTCCCTTATCAAAGGGTAACTGAGTGATCTCAGGTTGGTCCTGGTTATCGGAATTGGAATCTGAAGTGGTTATACAGGGGCAGGTTATCATCGTCCGTTTCACAATTGTGGGGCCACGTGTGGTCTTTTCATCATTCAACAATGAGCCATCTGAATATCAGTCAACAATACCATGGGCTACCTGCACAGATTACATATAAATGTGGTGGTTCCAAACGTTTCCAGATGGCTGGAAATGAGTGACTGAGCCATCTGGAGACAATGCAACAAGCTAACCTGGCATTTGACTCAAGGCTACTCTTTCAGAACAAACCAAAAGTTGGCTTAATACACTCTGCAAAACCTGATGCAGCACTGTATCAAAAACACTACCAAACAGTTAATGGAAACTTATGGAAAAGTGACTGGAAACTTAGTAAATCAAAATAACATTATCTGGGGTGATGCTGCACTCCAGCCCCTGCGGAGCCCACTGGTTCTCTATCGTGCCAGTGAGCACAGCGTACTCCTTCTCACCAGACATCCGGTTGTGACGTAACAGCGATAGAGAGGCAGACAGTCGGGCACAAAGAATCTCATCAATTGCCTGCTGCTTGGGTCTGTTAATGGCTACTTTGGTCAAACTCAGGAGCAGGCTCACAAGGAGGTCCGCTGATTTGCTTGCCCCTCCCCAGTTTACTGATCTCAGCCAGGGCAAATATAAAAATGCCACCATTAATAAATCAGTTGACCTAGGCTACAGACGGGAAATAAGCTGGCTGCTCTCGATCATAATCCATTCACCTACGCTGCAACTGCAGGCAGCAATGTGATCAGGTAGCTGGCTAAAAAGCCGATGGCAAGGCTCAAACTCAAGAAAATGGTTTCTGGAGAAAAATAGTGCTCTACAACCAGAATCAGTTGATAAGTACCCTTAAAACCAGCATCTGGAGGAAAGCAGATTTTGGGGCTAATTTTGCATTCTCTTTAATCAGAAAACAGAAAGAACACAAAAGAAATGATGACTCTGCCAGAGGTAAAATCAAAGGCATCCACATAATAACTCACCATAAATAATTCAATAGATTGTTTTAAATTTCACTATGATTTTATAAAACTAGGCTGATATTCTTGCAGTCCGATAATGCAGGACTTACTAATATAAAAACAACAGATAAAAATAATAATGTTCATCATGGTGAGCTGATCAGCATATAGCTTTTGAAAACCAAGTGGCTGAAATACTGGGGACCACAAATCGTAAGATGTTTTCCATTTTGGAGTTAAATATCACCACACCTAACAGGCCACCAATAAAGATTAAAAACGCTGTATTAACTGGTTTCATTTTTATTTATTTGTTTTTGTTATCAAAGACAATGTCTGGAAACGTCATGTATTAAAGTTTCTGTCCATGATTTTGCTTTTACAAAAATCTGTGAAATGTGGATGTGCACTGGATTATTCAGACTCTTCCTTCCTTTGTCTACCTTTGGAAAGGAGAAAAATGTACTCAATGTACTCTATCACTTCTCTTGTGAGGGCTTCAGACAGGCCATGGAATGGGTTAAGTCTTTCTGATCAAATTTTATGTTTGCGATGTTCAACCTCTGTTCTAGGTCAGAGTTCAAAACACCTCAGTACGAATGCTGGGTGTGATTCTTCCAAAAGGTTCAAAAGGTCAAAGAGTGTTAGGCACCATGATTGAACACACATTTGCTCATGCTCTAATCTGCACAATGGCGCAGTGTCAATCACTGTGGATTACAGTGACTTGATGGCAGACAACCAAACACAACCAACAGCAGGACAATGGAGGGAGACAGATGCATCTGCAGAGACCATAGAGTTTCGAATGAAAAGTTGGCTGGATTTCAGATCTATGGCAAGATACATTCACTGAGGCTGTGGAGTGTCATTGTAGCTACTGTGGCTTCTCATTGTCAGCCTCTGGGTAGGTTGGGTATTTAATAGTCTCAATGTTTTCCTTCACTTTGTAAGACGGGTACAGTCCTGTTCGTCCATTTCTTCGATTGATACCTTTGGAATAACCATCCCAATGGTTGCCCGCTACGCCAATCAGATCTCCTGGCTCCAGCACAATTTCTTCTGGAGTCTGTGGTTTGTGAGGGTAAATTGCAATCTGATTGTGTGCATTTTGCCCACCAAAGTAATAGATGTCGTCCAGAGAACGGAAATTGGCTGAAGCATCTGGGTGTAACGTTTGCATTATCTCATAGGCCACTCGACAAACCTAAAAAGCAGAAACAGAGGTTAACTGTTGGGATCTCCTCCATTTAAAACTGTGCTGCTTGATAATACAAACCATGAAAACTGCTTCATTTGGAATGTATTTAAATTCATTTGGCAAGCTTATAAAAGGATTGTTTAGATGTTGGTCATGGCAAAACAAATAAAAATTACCCAAAGTTTAAAAACGCCCAGAAGGACAAAAGCAGTAGATGCATGGGAACACCACCACAAGTTCACCTCCAAACCATGTCCTTTCTGATTTGGAAATATATCATTCCTTCAGTGTTGCTGGGTCAAAATCCTGGAACTCCCATTCTAAAAGCGCTGAGTGTCCCTACACTCCCAGAATAGCAGAGAAGGCAGCTAACCATCACCTTCTCCAGTGCAGTGAGGGATGAGCGATAAACGCTGGCCTAGCAAATGGCACACATATTGTTGAAGGGATAAAATAAATATGGCAACCATGGCATACTCACCTCAAAATTACAAGCTTCTAGGTTCAAATCCCTCCAAGGCTGCAGCACAAAACTCAAAAGCTGACAATCCAGTGCAGTACTGAGGGAGGGCGACACTGACAGAGGTACCAAATTCTGGATGAAATATCTAAATGAAGGGCCCCATCTGCCCGCTTTCATGGATGTAAAAAATGCATGGCATTATTCTGAAGATAACCAATGAAGTTACACAAGTGTCCTGGCCAATATTTATCTTTCAGTTAATATCCTAAATAAAAAAATTGCTATTAGTTACTGTCACGGTGTTGTTCCAAGAGTTCGTCAAATGCACATCTGCTGCCAAATTCTCTACATTAAAAAAGCTGGGAAATGGGGTGCCTGTTCTTTGGGTATATAGCCTTTGACCATCGAATGAATTTGGTCAAGACATCGTAGGCATCACTAGCCTAGTAATGATTGTATACGGGGATTAGCAGTTTCCAGGGCTTTTGACTACTGAAACATTAATCTGAATTTCCTGGCTTCCTGCTAATATTCCCAATGGGTTCTTTCATTATTCCATACAATTTATATTCCAATGTATAAAGCCTAAGTGCAAGCTGTGCATATGCATTAACTGATGCAATATCTACGCTTTCATCTCATTTCCCTTTACTCAAACACTCATCTCTAGGTGAAGCAGCAACTTATGTGTACTTGTGCTCGACAGTATGCTGCATTCGCTATTCATGATGTAGTCTCGTCTATCTTGAGGAGATAGACTACAGATTGGGAGATTGCTTTGTTGAACACCTTTACTCAATTCACAAGAATGACCATGTTTTCAGTGCTTATGATTTTAATTCTCACGTGAACTTGAACATCTCTGTCCTTGGCCTCTTACATGAATGAAGCTCCATGGAAGTTTAAGAAACATATCTATAAAGTTCACACCTTGCAACTTTACAGCCTCAGTTTTAGATTCTCTAACTTTTTCTCAGACAGCAGAATCCTCAATGACCATTCCTCCTTCCTCTGGATCCATTATTGTTTCCTTATTTGCCCCTTTCCCATCCTGTGTTGCTTTGCGTTATCATTCTTTTTGTGACTTTATTACCCCACACAATCTCAGATATACCCTTTTGTTCTTTTCTCCCTTAACCCCAATTTCCTTGCCTCTGTACAGTTATAACCTATTGGGGTAGTGTGCTGTAAACTGAGACACACTATTCCTGGGGTCATACCAAACGTTAAAGTCTATTTTAAGATATGAACAGTACCCCAATTTACCTGACTTTCAGACCAAGGCTGTTAGAAAGCATTGAACAGGTTTCTGTACTAAACAAGAAATTTCTAGAAAATAATTACACTGTAATAAACAGATATAAATCATTGACACATAATACTACTAAGTGAAACTCTAATCCCCTTATTTGCTCCTCCTTAGAAACAAACTAACAGAAAAACAAATAGATAAACTAGATGAGAGGTGGAGATCTAATAAAAGGAATGTCAGTCTTTGCTACCTGTTTCTCATATTGAGATCATCCTTCTTCATTTAACCAAGCTCTTGGTATTTGGCTGTCTTTCTCTTGTTCCAGTGGTTTGATTGAAATAGAGTAACCGATTCACTTGGAAAACATCTCTGATTTATCAATTCAAAAATCACAACCAAGCAACTGCTGCAGAAACAGTAACTAGTTTAAACTCATTTTTTACTGCAGAGAACAGGCAGCTTCTGCCAACAACAACACACTTGTCGGTGTCTTTCCCTCCCTCTGTGTCTCAGGATCTTATTACCAGTTCCAAACTGCTTTGTTAGCTGATAACAAATCAGCTTCACTCAGAAGTAACTCCTTGGCTCCTGATCAACGGCACATTGCAGGAACCCATAGCCACAAAATACAGAGTTCACAGTATGTATTGAAATCCTTGTTGTGAAATCATGCAGCCGTCCTGGTAAATCCTGGTTTTTAAAAGCAGCCCTTTCTCCTTGCAGTCCAGAGTTTTTAAAGACACACATAAAAAGTCACAATTCCTAGGTGCCTCCATCCTTGAGGAAAATGAAATCCCATTTCAAAAACGTGTTCCGTTATAAAATAATGTTAGACTTCGACCCATTTGTTCTTCTTTCTCCCCTTATATTAACCCAAAACTTTCACTTTAGAGTCATAGAGATGTACAGCACGGAGGCAGACCCTTCGGTCTAACTTGTGCATGCCATCCTGACGTCCTAGATAAATCTCGTCCCATTTTCCAGCATTTGGCCCATATCCCTCTAAACCCTTCCGATTTATATATCCGTCCAGATGCCTGTTAAATTTTATCGTGTCAGCTTCCACCGCTTCCTCTGGCAGCTCGTTCCATACATGCATCACCCTCTGTGTGAAAAAATTGCCCCTTAGGTCCCTTTTAAATCTTGCCCCTCTCACCTTAAACCTATGTCCTCTAGTTCTGGACTCCCCACCCAAGGGAAAAAACCTCGTTTATTTACTCTATCCATGCCCCTCATTATTTTATAAATCCCTATAAGGTCACCACTCAGCCTCCGACACTCCAGGGAAAATAACCCCAGCATATACAGCCTCTCCCTGTAGCTCAAATCCTCCAAACCTGGCAACATCCTCATAAATCTTTTCTGAACCCTTTCATGTTTCACAATATCCTTCCTATAGGAGGGCAACCAGAACTGCATGCAGTATTCCGATAGTGGCCTAACCAATGCCCTGTACAGCCACAGCATGACCTCCCAGCTCCTATACTCAATGCACTGACCAATAAAGGCAAGCATACCAAACACCTTCTTCACTATCCAATTTCTAGCTGCGACTCCACTTCGAAAGAACTATGAACCTACACTCCATGATCTCTTCACTCAGCAACACTCCCCAGGGCCTTACCATTAAGTGTATAACTCCTGCCCTGATTTGCCTTTCCAAAATGCTGCACCTCGCATTTATCTAAATTAAACTCCATCTGTCACTCCTCGGCCCATTGGTCCATACGATCAAAATCTCGTTGTACTCCTGAGGTAACATTCTTCGCTGTCCAACAACCTCCAATTTTGCGGTCATCTGCAAACTTAGCGAACCATACCTCCTATGTTCACATCCAAATCATTTATATAAATGACAAAAAGCAGTGAACCCAGCACTGATTCTTGTGGTCCACCGCTAGTCACAGGCCTCCAGTCTGAAAAACAACCCTCCACGACCACCCTCTGTTTCTACCTTCGAGCTAGCTCTGTATCCAAATGGTTAGTTCTCCTGGCATTCCATATGATCTAAACTGTCTGAAGATTCTAGGTAATCTGAAATGGAGGATGGGAAAAAATTGTGGCTGTAAGAGCTGCTCTTTTTTTTATGAGGTATTTTCAGTGTTGAAGCTCATTTCCTCGAATTCTAAGAGTAGTAGTTATTGTCTTATAAGTTGTTGCATTGTTTTGCAACTTTAGGGAGAAAAAAAGGATCAAAGCAACAGCACTTTAAAAAAAAGGAGAAAGACAGACAAAGTCAGTGGCAGTGACCAGATGGGAAGGGATTCAAATGGAGAAAGAAACCTACAGTGTTGTCTGACCCAGCAGTAAATCTGCAACGCGACTGCCTCTGCTGTTTGATGTCAAGTAATTTCCTAAATTTTAACCTAATCTAACATTCAGGATAATGTATCCACAATCATATTATCTTTGTCATTAATAAGAACAGGTTTTTGACTTGAGATGGTTGCACCAAAAGGCTGTATCTGAATAGTAGCGCATTCTGATTTTTAATCTTTACATTGAATGCTCATGGATTCCTTTCAGTATAAATCGGTGTTTCCTTGTTTCCATGTATCTGGAAAATACAGACATCAAAATGCTGAAGAGCTGTCAACAATCCCCAAGTCTCTTTGTCCATGGTGGAGTATTACTTCTGTTACTGGTTTAGTTTGTTATGGCCCAGACCAAACCTCGTCAAACGCTTTATAAGATTGTCTAGACCCTAACCTTTTCTTATTTTAAAGGCAAATGTAAGATATGCTTGCAAATGCAATTTGGTCAAAATATCAATTTAAAGCAAAACACAATTTATTCATCCACTGTAGTTAAAATACAAAACAAAGAAGGAATTTCAATAACATAAATCTATTGGAAAACTTAACAGAACAATAGGTAGAGTAACTGTTACTAATTAACTGTTGCAAAAAAGCAATGTCCCATAAACACACGCTTGGCAAAAAGCAAATTCAGAACACAGACTGCCTCACATGCAGTTCTCCAAACCAGGAGGAAAGAACATCAGAAAACAATGCTGATGGAAAGAAAACTGCCACTTTCAGCTGTAGCAAAGAGAAATGTTATAGCTTTTCACAACCACAACAGTTTCAGCTACTGAAAAACCTAAAATCCCTGGTTCTGTGGGTGGGAGCTTGACAACACCCACTCAGGATGTTTGTATTGTTCCAACTTTTCGGGGAAAAAAAACCCAAGGCTTCACAAGTTGTTTATCTTCTCAGATTGCTCGGCACCTGCCCCCCAAATCTCTCTCTAAAAGAAACCAGGACAAAACACACCTCTTAAAGTCACAGCATTGTCACAAGTTTCATGGAGAAGTATCCCACTGGCTTTGTTCTCCTGACTCATCTGTAACAAGATGGCATCTACCCACAAAGCCCCAACTCAAATGCAATTTTGAACAATCTGGAAAAATCAGGGGTGGCAAATAATGGTTCATTTATCCAGATTAACTTCAGCTTCTCAAATGCTATTTGACATTCTTCTGATCATACAGCTTTGCTTTTTCCCTTAACAAATTTGTTAAATGTACGGCTATCACAGCAAAATTATGCACAAATTTCCAATAAAATCAATGCATTCCTAAAAACTTTATGACTTCTCATTTAGTTTCAGGAATCGTGAATTCTATTAAATCCTTTACTTTCCCTATCCTTGTCCAATCACATATCCTGCATAAATCACTCTTGTTTTTGCAAATTCACTTTTTGTTAAATTTATCATTAACCCAGCCAAGCATAATTGCTTAAACATGGCTTCAATTTGTTTTAAATACTCTTCCTAAGTGCTACTTTGAACTACAACATGATGTGAATACATTACATAGTTACAAACTCCAGCTTGATTCATATTCTGCAATGTGGCTGCAGTGTTCTTTAACCCAAATGGTATCACACAACATTAGTATAACACACTTACGTAACAAAAGCAGGAATTTTTTTTACCCTTGACGTAAATGGCACTTGCCTTTCAATAGCTCAATCTTAGAAAGGAACAAGGCACTGCCAAACTTATCAATGCGGTCATCTCCTACCTGAAACACACTAGTTGCTAAATGCTTATCTGGACATTCTTTCATTTTTGCCTGTGAATCCTTAAATGTCCCTGCCTTACCCGAAATGCTCCTGAGAGTCTTTCTAGAAAGATGGACACGTAATTCAGCATTGTAGATTCTTAATCCTCATTTAAGAATTTCTCGCCTATCCATTCATCTCATTTCTTGGCCATACACCACTTCAAATGGGCTAAATCCCGTGATTCATTTAGAGAATCTCTTGTTGCAAATAATAAAGCCTAATCTTCTGCCCCAGTCCTGTGAGCATTCATGACAGGATGTCGTAATGATACTTTTAAGAATTTGATGGTACCTCTCCAAAACTCCCTGTGGATGATACACTATTCACTTCAAATTGGTTTACTTCTAACTTACTAATAATTTCCTGAAAAATTTTGTACAGCAAGTTAGAACCCCGATATCAGATGATATCTCAGTCGGGCATCCAGAATGAGATCTTAAAAAAAAAACCGTGCTAACATTTTCACAATTACCCTCACAGAAATCACTCTTAAAGGAATAGCCTGTGGGTAGCAAGTCATCACATCCACAATTTGCAGATGCACTGATGTCCTACTTTTGTCCTGCACAATTCACTAACAGTCAATTAAATGAATCCTCAAAAACTCGTACAGGTATCCAAGGTATTGGGGTGATTATACATTGAGGTTTTCCTAGCATCTAACATGTCTGACATGTTTTACAGAACTGCACAAAACTTATGGAGTCTTGTTCATGTTCCTGTTTATCGATGACAGTGTTTTCCATATTCCTATATGCCGCTATAGGAACTTCATGTACTATTCATATTTACTTATGATATCTAGCCGATACCATTATTTGATGAACAACCATCTGTTCTGTGAGGCTGTCTCCACTTCCTCATCAAAGCTCTGCTTTTGATAAAATAGCACTCTGCAACCTTTTCAGGCTCAGCTTTAGTGTGCGTTGTCTTTGCTAACTTTGTTGACTCTGGACCAGGGCCTCAATTAATGAAGACATGCCATGCACCTCTCTTGATCAATCTTCATTCTACTCAAACAGCTGCTTGTGATATTACTGTGACCTCTCGCGATGAACTTCGTTTTGCCATTGCTCTGGTCACCACACGCGATTGAAAAATACCCAGAACCTGTTCCTCAAGCTGTTCCGTCTCGCTAGCCTCAGCTAGGCTTTCTCAGATTGTAGATGAAGCTATGACTTTGACTCCTGGCAAATCATCCCCCAGAAGTAACTCAACTCCATCCAGAGCTGACTTCTAAACTACCCCAATTACCATTAGGCTAGACCACAAGTGACACTCCAGTTGCACCCTGTACAATAGACCTGGGACGGACTCTCCATCATCTCATTTACCAACACTTCAGTTTTCACTGAACTCTCTGAAGGGAAAACAAAATCCTTCTCTACCAAGACAGTTTAAGTAGCCCCTATAATTCTTAACACAATTATGGAATTAGATTCTTCCTTTCAAGAAAATGGGGTAATCTTTCATTTAGATAGGAATCCTCTCATCTACTCTGTATATTTCTTTCACACTGGAAACAGCGATTACCTCCGATCTCTTACTTGTAGTTAAAGTTACAATCTGATTCATGCCTTTTCTCTTCTGAGTTTTGTTTTCAGGATCACTGTCATGAATTCCTAGAGGTTCTATGTGTTCCCCTTTCAACTTACAGCATTTCGAATGAATGCGTCTCACCTCGTTAAAATGGAAACACCTTGTGTTCTGATTTTCACCTCCACCCTTAGTACTTTCCTTTCTGATCTGAGATGATGACCTAGGGAAGAAAGGTCCCGACCTGAAACGTCAGCTTTCCTGCTCCTCTGATGCTGCCTGGTCTGCTGTGTTCCTCCAGCTCCACACTGTATTGTCTCTGACTCCAGTATCTGCAGTTCTTGCTCTCTCCAAGCCATTCCTTTTGTTGCTTACTTGTCTTCCTTTCACTTTTCCACTTTCTGTTTCTTTCTAATTTATGATCGTGATGGAAAAAAATCTTAGCTTTACAGATTAACTCATAATTGTCCACTATTATTGCTGTCTGCCTAGCAGTTGCAACCCTTTATCCTCAACACGAGTTCTTATTATGGAAAGTTGTGAGTTTTAAATTCCTCTAAGAGAGTAACCTAAGACCTTCATTTGTGATTTCACCTTTACTACTCTTATCAGACCTGTCAAAATTACTTCATTTCAAGCTCACAAATTCAATATAGGTTTACCCAAGCTGTTCATTTAAATTCCAGAACTGTTGTCTATGTACATCAGGCACTAACTCATACGCAGCCAAATCAGTTTTCTTCAGTGTCAAAATCTCGAGAAGTCTCCTCTGACAGTAAACATAAATTTCCTGTGCTTCATCTATTAATCTACTGTGCATGCGCAATGTCCAATCCTGTTTTGCCAAATTAATTTTCTCAATAACATGAAGAACGTTGCCATATCCTTTTCGCCGGGTTTTGGTAGGGCATGTGCAAAAAAAATTTCCAAACTCAACTCCAACTTGATGACTCACATTCTCCCCACCATAGCTTGCATCAGCACTGATAACTCGTATTTCAACTGTGTCATTTTAACCTAGTATTTATGTTTCCTTGCTTTATTTTTCTCTCGCACTTCAAATTCTAATTTTCTCACTTCCATTTCCTGTTTTCGTAATTCCATTTCCTTTTCCTAATCCTTTCTCTGCCATCTCTCGTTTCTTCTTTCTCACCTCATGCTCTAGGCACTTCAACTGTAACAGAACATCACCCGATTCAGACATTTCACCACTTAAAATACCTGGCCCTTATTATATTTCCTCTAAACCCAACTGCTGTGCTCATACCTAAATTATCTCTGCCTTTCTTTTTGGTAACCTGGTCAGACAATGCTACCTCCAGTGTACTTGCCAAGTCAATCAACCTTAGTTTTGAAACTTCCCCCAGGATGGCCAGTGTCATCTTTGTTTCTTGCAGGAAGACCTTTGCTGTTTCCAGTGACATGCCTTAAGTGTAGTCCAGTTTCCCTTCACCTGAATTATTCACCAACACCAAACCCAAGTCCTCACTGCCTCCGTTTTCCATCCAACCCGAAGCCAATCTAATTCAAATCCCGCATGACAAGCCCTTAAACGTTTCTGAAAACAGATAAACTTCTAAAGCCTTGCAGTTCTGATGATAGGTCATCAATTTGGAACTTGAACTTTGTGTCTTTCTCGAGAAATGGTGCCAGACATGCTGAGCATTTCAAACATGTTGTTTCAGCTTTTACTGTGTATTTGGTGTACGTGGCCTCAGTTTCCCTGCATTTTAAGTCATTACTGGATGTTTTTTTCGTCCGTCTTGATAAGGTCAGGTTTTATGAACAGAGTATACCAAGGGCATTAACAGTCGAACACCAGCCAAAGAAATTGCTATTTTCACGTCCTTTCAATTTGTACTTCTGGACAGTTTTGTGCAATCTTCTGACAAGCTGTAGTTATGAAAATAAAATGAATACCTTTCCTTCCAAAAACCAATCACTCATTTTGCAGTATTCCATTAGAACAAAGGTGAAAAGCCATACAATTTAGTTTTTATCTGTACTGATGTTGTGCACTGCAAGTACAGTACAATGAAGCAACAGCAAGCTTTGATTCGGAGGTGGTGTTCATTTCTCTTTGTACCATAAACCCATTTTGTTCAATGACCATAAAACAAAAAATACTTCTTATGCAATATGTTTTGGAGCAGCTAAAAGGTAATAGCAATTTGACCACTCACTTGGATTTGGGTGTCTAGTGTATGAGCTATAATTGCTTTCTTAAAGTCGTATATTACACTAAGCACCCTGCAAGAAAATCAATTCTGGATTTTGCTTTTCCATTCGGTTTTCATCATTGCTTTTTGACAATGGAACCTGCAGCATTTGCACTTGTAAGAAAAATGGGGCATGCTTGATTAGACTGATTCTAAAAAATTGTTCTCGTCAAAACTCGCATCAACAGACTTTGAATTTGTCAGAAAAATAAATGGCTCCAAAATACTCTAAGAAAAATGCCATCATTTTTTGTGGATTTGTCATGACACCTTTATCGGGGAAGGCCACCTTGGGAAATACTCACTCCAAAGATGTGCAGGCTCGGTGGACTGGCCATGCTAAAAAGCCCGAAGTGTTCTGAGATCTGTAGATTAGGTGGGTTATAGGGGGATGGGTCTGGGTGGGATGCTGTGAGCTTGTTGGGCCGAAGGGCCTGTTTCCACACTGTTGGGATTCTATGATATGAATCAGACAACTAAAATGTGATGACTAATCTAAAAGAGCTTCCAAATCTAAGCTATCACGATGCACTGATGTCACGCAGTGCAGCTATGTTGCAATTATTTGCCACCACTGTTTCAGATTTAAACTACAAAATGTTTGCACAAAAATGACAAAATATCTTCGAGAAGATGAAGCTGTGGATCAAACATTGCAAAGAACCGATTTTCTATTGAACAGTATGGCAGCTGGATTGGGATTGGCTTTTTGAAACGTGGCAAGTTATGTCCCACTATAAACAAGGCTTCAGGAAAGCAGTGGTCAGAGATCTACAGCCTTTCAGACCATCAAGTCTGTGCTGGTCAAAAATAACCGCCTCATTATTCTAATGCTATTTTCCAGCACTTGGCCTATAGCCTAGTGAGCAAGAGCTGGTCAAAACTGCCATCCCATTGTGTCCATTACATTCACTTTCATGGTCCCCACTTGTTGTCTGTCATTTCCCTCACTCACCCTACCCCTTTGCAAATCTCTACTTCTGCTGAGATAGTATTCAATTCTTGCAAGGATGCTTTAACTAAATCAACTGTGCTACAATGTGGTAGGATGCACAAAAGTGCAAGACTGCCAGATAATCTTATTTGGTTGGGATTTTTGATGTAGCTAATTTTAATCCCAAATTCAGATGGGCTTGGATTGGGTGGGAAAAAGATTTGTTTTACATTGCTAACCCTACTTCCATTCATCTACTTCCAGTCTTAACATAGATGGCTCAATACAGCATGGAGCTGGAGGAACACAGGAGGTCAGGCAGCATCAGAGGAGCAGGAAAGTCGATGTTTCGGGTCAGGACCCTTCTTCAGGACGTAGATGGGCCGTGGTCAAATTGTCAATTTGATTTTAAGAAGCAAGTCTGTCACTAGAAGGTCACTTGTTTTTATTAAACCTGTTTTTATTTTATTTTTAACTCATGGCATTTGTGAAGTAATCAAGTTTCAGGTTTGCTGACAATTAATAGGAAAACAAATTCTTAGAAGTAACACATATTAAGCACACCTTGTGGGCCAAGAAGTACATTACTCTCTCTCTCTTTATCCCATTTGTTGCCTGCCCATGCAATCTCTGACCCCCACACCTGTCCCCCATTCTCTGACTGCCTTCCATAATCTTGAAGATAAAGTCATAGGGATCTTATAGCGTGGAAAGAGGCTTTTGGGCCCAATAGGCTCATGCCAGTCGTTAAGCATCTGTCTAGGCCCATGTTCCAGTATTTGGGCTGTAACCTTGCATGCTGTGGTACTTCAAGTGATCATCTAAATGGTTAGCAAATGTAACAAATGGTTCCTGCCTTTCCCATTCTTTCAAGCAGTGAGTTCTGATAACCAACACCTTCTATATAACAAAATATCTTCTTTAAATTCCCTCAAAACCATCTGATCTTTACCTTAAATCTATGGCCCTGGGTAACTGACCCCTCTGTTAACAGGAAAAGGATTTTCCATGTACCTATCTAATGCCCTTGTAATTTTGTACACCTCATGCAAGTCTCCCAGTCTATCAAGTCTCTCTTCATAGCTGAAGCACTCCAGTGGAGGCAACAGCTTGGTGAATTTACCTGTCTAGAACAATCACATCCTTCCTATCACATCGGGCTTACAACTGCATGCAGAACAGCAGCTGTGGTCTAACAAATGTTGTATACAGTTCCATTATAATCTCATTGCTCGTGTCCAATGCCTTGAATAATAAAGGCAAGTATCCCATCTACCTTCCTAATCTCCTTCTCCTCCTGTCCTATTGCTTTCAATGGATATGCACACAAAGTTTCCCCCACCGCCACCTGGTCATCTGTGACCATCATAGGATCTCTGGCCACTTCCCACCATATCTAAATTCGACTTCTTGCGATCTCATTTCTCATCCCCTCCCTGCAGTTTTGACTCCTCCGTTGGAATGGAAGATGGTCAAAGATTGGAAGCCGAGCAAGAATTGCTGATCATTGGAATGGATAGGTGTGGGGGTGGTGTAGGCATCAGAGGTCATGCTTTTGGGCAGGGAGCCTGGAAGAGAGGTCACCAATCAGGTGGGAAATCTACTGAAATAAATCAGACACTACAGGGTTAAATCTTGCAGGATATCTACAATACCCTAATTCCTGAGCTTCCCATCCAAAATAACTTCACTGATTCCAAGCAAACATCAGAAGACTGTCAATTCAGCTTCGAAAAAGTGGCTTCATCACTGTCTCTATTTGAGGATGACGTCGACAAACCTATGTTGCAGGTTTCTGCTGTGGATCTTCATGTGACTGGACTAACCGATTGTCGATTGAAAGATTTTTGGGCACATGGGGCAGGATGTCTTACAAGGATATGGAGTGCCAGATTCCCTCCTTTCCTTCTCTCCTGTCACTGTATCTCATCATTCTTGTGCTTGGAATGTATGAAGGTTAAGTTATTGTCATTCTGAACAAGTGGTAACAAGCTTGCCTTAGTCATGAACGTCAACACTACCACAGTGCACAATCGCGGAAGCATGGTGGCACAGTGATTAGCACTGCCTCATAGCATCAAGAACCTGGGTTTGATTCCAACCTCGGACAACTGTCTCTGCGGAGTTGTACATTCTCCCAGTGTCTGCATGGGTTTCCTCCAACAGTCAAAAGACTTGCAGCTTATATGCATTGACCATGCCAAAAAGAAATTCCACTTTCGCGACCAGGTAGGTGTAGGCTAGGTGGATTAGACATAGTAAATGCAGGGTTAAAGGGATAGAGTGTGATGCTTTTCAGCTAGTTTGCACAGATTCAATGGGCCAAATGGCCTCAATCTGCTCTGTAGGGATGCTATATTTCTATTCTTTGATTCTATAATGAAATTCCATTTCTGACAATATTCAAGTCAATAGTTTGAAGGACCTGTAGATTTTCGAAACAGTGGGAGTTGTTAAATTCAAACAGTATCCAGCATCGTATTAGCAATTAAGAAGAATTTTCTCAGCTTTTAGGGAACATTATGCTGCACTGTGCAATCCATGAAACCTGCTTATACTTGTAATGCACGGCAGTGTTAGCAACACATGCAGCAATTCAACTGCAGCTTGCTCTCAAGAAGAATGGTTTGGTTTATAGATTGTTCAGGCACTGACCAATATTGGTCCAATTTTACATCTAGGCAGGGGACACTGTTTAATCCATTGTACAATGATTTCTGTTCCAACCACTGAAGTGAAAGAATATCATTTATGGATTCAGATAAAACAAGAATCTGGAATGCAGGAGGTACACTGTGGCAATGCCATACATCCTTACAGAGCCAGGAATGAGTAGAAGTTGACAGTAGCAGTAGAAATAGTCAAAATACCATTTCCAGCGATCTTAAGTCTCTTTCAAACTTATATCGGAGCACAGTCCACCCACATTTGCGTTGAAAATATACAATGACCCCACCTCCATTCTTTTTTGAGTCTGAGCATTCCAATGTCTCACAACCTGAGTAAAAAGAATTTTATTCATTTGACCTAAAAGGGTGATTACTAATTTTTCAACAGGATCTCCTCATTCTGGACCTATCAAGGCACCCTTCACTCTTTTAAACTCCATTCAAAACAATCTGCTCATTACAGGTAAGCATCTAATCAACCTCCTCTGAAATTCTGCCAACGCATTTGTATCCTTCCTTAAAAAAGGAGACCAAAGCTGCCATAGCATTCAAGATGTGGTCTCACCAATGCTCTGTATAACTGAAACGTAACATGTTTGCTTTTATGTTCGACTCCACTCAGAATAAAGGATAGCATTCCGACTGCCTCCTTAATTACTTGGTATACCTTCAGACTAACATTTTGTTACTCATGTGCTGGAACACCTAAATTGTTCCGCATAATGGGATTCTGTTGTTCTCCATTAAAGTATTTTGCTAATTTTTTATTCTTTGTCAAATATCTCATTTGCTTCCACTATACTCCAACTGCTGGATTTTTTGCCCACTCACTCAAACTATTGATATTTGTTTGCATCCTCCTACGCCCTCTTCACAAAATACGTCCCTATTTTATGTCATCTGCAAACGTAGGTATCGTGCTTTCTCTCCCTTCATTTAGATCATTGATATAAAGGCTTAAAAAACAGGAGCCTAGCACAGACCTCTTTGAGACTCATCTCATCCTGCCAATCAGGAAAGGGTGCGCTAATGCATATACTGTTTTCTGCCAGCCAAGCAGTCCTCTATCCATGATATGTTACCCCCTACACCATGAATTTCTACCTTACATAAAAACTTCCATGTGGAACTGTATCAAATGCTTTGTGAAAATCCAAGTACAGTATTATTAGAAGCTCCTCTTTATCCAGAGCTTACAATACTCAGAGTCAGAGATGTACAGCATGGAAACAGACCCTTCGGTCCAACTCATCCATGTCGACCAGATATCCGAAATTAATCTAATCCCATTCCCCAGCTTTTGGTCCATATCCCTCTAAACCCTTCTTTCTAAATTTTAGATGTTGTCATTGTATCAGCTTCCATCACTTCCTCTGCCAGCTCATTTCATACACGTACCACCATCTGCATGAAAATCCCTTCTAAATCTTTCCCTTCTCACCTCAAACCTATGCCTTCTAGTTTTGCACTTCCCTACCCTGGGGAAAAGATCTTGGCTATTCACCCTATCCACACCCCTCGTGATTTTATAAACCTCTATAATGTCACTCCTCAGCCTTCAATGCTCCAGGGAAAATAACCCCAGCATCTCCTTATAGCTTAAACTCTCCAGCCCTGGCAACATCCTTGTAAATCTTTTCTGAACCCTTCCAAGTTTCACAACATCCATAGGAGACCAGAACTGAACGTAGTATTCCAAAAGTGGCCTGACCAATGTCCTGTATAATGACAACATAACCTCCCAGCTCCTGCACTCATTGCACTGGCCAATAAAGGCAAGTGTACCAAAAACGTTATTCTGTCTATTATCCTGTCTACCTGCCCCTTCAAATAACCTAATCAATTCGTTCAATATGATTTCCCTTTCACAAAACCATGCCGACTCTTCCTAATTACCTATATTTAATCTAAGTATCCAGCTAGAATCTTCTTTTAACAGACATCAAGCTAACTAGCCTAGTTTCCTGTTTTCTGTCTCTCTTTGAATAGAGGCATTATATTTGCAACTTTCCAGATAGATGGTAATGTTCCAAAATCTAGCAATTTTTAGGAAAAAAAAGACGAACACATCCACCGTCTCATTAGTCACCTCTTTTAAGATCTTAGGATTAAATCGATCGAGGCCCAAAAGCTTACCAGCCCACAACTCCATCAGTTTTCTCAGTACTGCTTCCCTAGAGATTGCAATTTCACCAAGTTCCTCTCTCTCGTCCACCTCCTGATTTACAGATATGAATGGAATGATTTTTTTTTGTAACTCTATAGTGAAAACAGAAGCAAAATATTTGTTCATTTCATCTGTCATTTCTTTATGATTTACTGTCAACTTCCCATTTTCACTGTGAGGGCTAGCACTCACTTTTCTCTTTTCCTTTTTATGTACAGACACATTATTTTTACATTTCTAGATAGCTTTCTCTCAAATTTCTTCCTGCTGACGAAATCTTTTCATCAATCTCTGCCATTCTTTATATCTATCCAACATTCTGACCTGTCACTCATCTTTGTGCAATTATATGCTTTTTCCTTAAATGGATGCTTTCCTTAACTTCTCTCATGAACAATGGATGGTGGGTTCTCCCTTTAGAACTTTTCATTGTGGTAGAAATATATCTATGCTGAGTATTCAGAAATATCCTTTCAAATGTCTGCCACTGCTTCTCTGTTGTTCTTTCTCCTGAAAAGAGAGACATATTGTTTAAGATTTTTATCATATACTCATCAAGATAAACGCAAGAAGGGTAAATTTCAAAAGTAAATGACAACGTATACTACCGGAGAAAGGGTGCTGACTGGTTTGCAAATCAACTCTGGTTGGCTGGGACACTGCTATAGAATAAAGCTATGAGGAGCAATAGGCAACCTAAGTTCCTAGATAAGTCTAAAAAGGCACAAGGTTTGAATATATTTCTTTGGTCTAAAGAGAATGGGTCCCTGTCTATTAATGTACTTCACGTCTAGCAAGCATATAATAGCCATGCTACAATCTGTATGGATTATCTAAAATTGATTGTTAGTGTAGCTATTAATACACTCAGGATTGTGCTGTGTAATGGTAGAATCACATCGAACATTAGACAGTTTTATGTTTTACCAGCCTGCACGAGGCCTGCCATGCAGCCAACTGGAGGGCTTTGTTTGATGATCACTTATTTTGCATCCTAGACCTAAAGCTTACTTTCGAAAGTAATGCTTCCTGGTCTCTGCTCCGGCGAGTTCTCGTGCAGGCTGCAGAACTGTGGGTGCAAACTCAAATTCTCAATCTCAGTGCTGCAGCAAGTGAATACACCCATCAAACCACTTTGCAATTTCCTAGCAGCCAACATACTTCCAATTTATGCGCGCTGCAGAAAATAATCAAACTCAAGCTTGTGGTTAGGAATGATAATCTCTACAAAAAAATTAAAAGAGAGAGAAAGTAATTAATTCCTGATACATGAAGTATACCATTTGTAAAGAGCTATTCAAAGTTCAATTTTTCTTATTCTGAACAGTAATTTCATCAGGTTCTTTCTATTCCATTTTTATTCTGCATGACTTGGCCTCAGCTATAAAATGATAGAATAAATGTGTGGCTTTCAGTGCGTAGCTTTCAAAGCCTTTGTGCCATTAAACTACAATCACTGTGTGTGTATTAGCTGCTTGATGTTATTTCTGCGTGGCACTATATTCAGGTGCTAATGGTAATTCTTGTACCTAGAGATCGCTTAACAAAAAGGCCAATTTCAGTGTTGGTTAACTTCAACTATTGCTAAATAATTATTGCATCTTTGGGTTTTCTTGGCTGTGTGTGCGCCACCCACTGAGAGAAAGTTTAATATTGGTTGGGGACTTGAGCACTGAAGCTATCTGCAGCAGTGCACGAATCAATGTTTACATATAATGTTAAAAGGATGGGCACAGTCAATAACTCCTGAACAATTTGATATAATTTTCCCTGAAATCTCTCTCAACTGCTCAGTGGTAATAGATTTCAACTGGATTACATCATAATGTGAGACAGTCAAATGCACTTAAGTTGCTTTCTAATAAAATAGGCTTTGATTATTGAGTATGGTCTTTAATCTTGCATATTTATTTCTGTGTATAAATGAAGACTGTGGAGATATTAAACTTGATCGAGTATGTTACTTATTTTGTGAAGCTGCAGAAGTTGTAAATAAAAACTTTGAACTTTAGAACTGAGTGACTATAGTGTATGAGTGCAACACCACAGAGGTCTCGGAAATTAGTATCATTTCTTCTGACATGGTGGACATTGCTTGCAGTTACTTCAAATAAAGGTCCCACTTTATAGCCTGCCCTTCATAATACTTTACAAACTATCAAATCTGACATCCTAGCTGCTGCTTGTCGAGACTTTATAAACATCTAGGACAACTCTTAGGATCTACTTTTCAACTGTTACATTTCAACAGTGCCTAACTTCAAAACTATCTAATTACTATGGGACATTCTGCAGTCATGAACATGAAACATATGAATGCAAGTTATTTCTTCATGTTATTATTAATTTTTTGAGTATTCATGTTTAATTGATCATGGACTGTGGTCCATTTGATGAGGCGGAGGGTAGACTGTATTTTTTTAAAATAAAAGGGGTCAGTAATTGGGTACATAAGGATATTTATTTAAAAAATCGGATTTGGAACTATATGGTTTAAGCTCTTATTGTGGAGTTATGAATCACACACCTAGGTTTGTGTTTGTCAGGAGTTAGTTTTGTTTGGAGGTTAGTTGGGGTGTAGCTTGTTGAAAGAGGGAGGGTAGCTACCCAGCATATCCTCCGCCTTTTTCAGAAAACCCTTTTCAGAGTCCCATTTGGTAAATGAAACACTGATCCAGCTGCTTGCCTAAAAAAAAAATTTCCTGAATCAACTGCAACTGCAAAGGCATTCCAATCCCTTAATGTGAACTATCAACATTCTTTCTCGCCAGTCCTCCAACCCACACACCCCCAACCCAACTATAGTATAAATGCTGCCTCCTCCACACTTCGTTTCAGCTCTGATGAAGAGTCATCTAGACTCAAAACATTTAACTTCTGTCTCTTCATGGATGCTGTCTGACCCACTGTGACCTCCAGCATTTGTTGTTTTCAGTTCAGATTCCAACACCTGGAGTAATTTGCTCCTACAAAGGTCACAGTCCAACTCTATTTATTGACACAGTGCCACCTATTTACACGTGCTTGTCCTTTTTTTGACTTCAACATCCAACAGTTATTGGCTGAAGCTACCCCCCACCAACCCAAAATTAACCCCCACATGGAAAATTTCTTTTTTCTCTTTTCTTGAATTGGCATGTCTGCATTGGGTTATTTAGAAGGGTAAATACTGCATCATCAGTAAATAAGTCTTGTTTTATAATAAATCAGTGTTTCGTTATTGATTGAAGAAAGCTGGCATATAGAAATAGTACGTAACTTGACTACATGGATAGCTGGTTAAAGCATTTAAATGTATGCTGACACCAGCAATGATCACGGGACTAGAGAGGGATTGTGTACTCCTGCAGCCTCATTTGAAATAGTATCAAAAGGCCATTGGATTAACTAGGCTTGGGCAGATCCTTTGAAAGCACTAATCAATGGCTCCATTCCCTGGTTCTTTCTATTGTTTACATCTCCCCCGAACAGAAATCCTTAACACTTTCTTGAAGGAGTCGGTGCACGTTTCTTCTGTGTTTCCCAAGACACTCCTATTGAGGGTGCACATTTTGGATTCAAATATTTTCTCAGACCTTACAGCAATACTGGCGTGATATTTCAATCCTTTCAGATAGTTGTATGTTAGAAGAAAATAATGTGAGTTTTTTCCAGGTTTCTTCAAATAAGAATTGGCATAAATGTACTTGAAAAGCAGCAAATGTCATGCACCAGTGAAATTCACAGCAGTGTAACTGACAGCAAGTAACTGCTCTGCAACATTTCCCCTTGCATATTTTTGTTAATTCACTCTGAATTCTTGCTGAATTTCGTTTAATCGGTCACTTCAAATTTGCAATTTGAGAAACTTCAAACATAATTAAAGATTGTGACAGTTCTTGATATCAGTAGACTATCAAATTACATGCTCTGCATATCTATCTATATGCCTGCACAGTGAATAGATTATAAGCATTAGTGCATTGCCAGTTTACTCTATTGCATCTTTGAGAACGGTATCTTCAAATCTCTCTTATTGGGGTTCTTGTGTACATTTTTCATTCAAAGGCCACTGATGTTCTTCTGTTGGGACACACGCGCAGAGAGTTTTAGTAGCAAAATTACTGACCTAAGCATTCAGTTTTCCTTCGAGCTTTTGACAGGTCTGACAAAGAACTTATGGAAGACGCACTTTTTGCCACAATCAAAACCTGATTGTTAATTTTGACTAACGATACCAGGGCATATTGAAGAAGAGAACTTCTATTCTATATTCATATTGGGATCCTGGGAAAGCAACACTAAATAAAAACGACCTTTCATGCATCACCTCAGCACCTTAGGCTTTTTCACTATTCAGAATCAAAGCCAGATTCTAGATGTTTCAGCACACAGCCATGATTTGCCACAGGCTGAGATCCCCATGCACAATAATAGAAAGGAACATTTCGTCAGCTTGAATATGTCAGAGGAATTCTGTTATCTTAGGCTCCATTCATTGTTTCCTGATTTACTTGCCTCTGCATATCTGGAGAGGAATAAGTCTACGTTTCCTCCCTCACATCTCAGAGCCCCTTCCACCTCAGAGTTGCCTTAGTAAGTAAACCCCATGTCCTTGATAGCGCCCTTCAGCACTGCTTGACAGTAGCATGATGGCACCAGTGTACTGCTGGGAATACCAACAGAGCTTCATTAGAATTACTGATATTGTATGCAAGGAGGGATTGCTGCATTCATGAATTGTATATGTCTAGCTCAATATTTTATGTCATGTGAGAGAATTTCTCATCCAACATCACATTACCATGGCAGAAGTGTTTATTTTGTGGTCCAACTACATTCTGCAAAATGAAAATCATGTCAAATAATAGTCAGGAACAAGGATGAAAGATATCCCAAGCCCTCTCTGTTGGCAGCAGACTATTACGTTGGGGCGAAGATTAAAGGCGCAACAGAAACTGCATGTATTACAGTTGGCAGTGAGGGATAGTGAGTGAGTACAGCATACGGTTTTTCATTCCCTTATTACCTAGATATATTATTTGTGGGCGTCAACGTCCCCTCTCCATATTCCCTCCAGAGAACAATGTGCTGAAGCCTGATACGTTTAAATTCAGAACAGTTCTCAGCCACTACTGAATACCCCTAGATTGGCAAGCCCTCCCAACCAATGCTGAAAAAGAGAAAAAAGGCCTTGGTCAGCGTTATCTCCAAGGTTATGATAAAAGGTTTAAGATGAACAAACGAACAGCTCCCTAACCAGAGAAATCTAAAGAAGCCTGTGGGTTGGGAATTAAGCGAAATGGCTATTACGACAGGGGAAATGAGGATATTTTTACTTTAAACAATGACGGCTTGATTTCTGAAATAAGGAGCAAGTTCCAAAGTTGCACTCAACCAATTAGTGCCAGCGAGGCACTCGCTACAATTGATACTGTTCACTTAGCACCTCATGTACTTAATTGTCCTGTGATGACTGACTGGTTGTCATTGTTCGGTAGAAATGCCTGATTTGTGATTATGGGCCATTAATACCTGAGGTGATTCATGCTCAGAAAACAGGAAATCAGGCGCCCCAGGGAAGCTGAGACTCAACAGACAGAATGTTGCACAGAATAATTGAAGATAGCATTGTTTTTCTACTGCACACTTTACTTCCAAAATGCAGCAGTTAATGCCGAGAAACAATTCTACCTCTCATTTTCACATGACTCTCCCTGGAGTAAATTAACACATACTCATGAATCTAACTGCCAGTTACACCACAGTAATCTGATTTAATCATCAGCAATTACAGCTTCAAGTGTGTAATTTACAAAATCAAAATTAACAAACTATCAATGGCTATAATGAAATAATTCTTCAGGTGACCTTGGCATCAATAATAAACACAGTTGAGCTGCTAGGTTACCCATGATCGACTGGTTGTTGGTATGGGCCACTTCAGGGCATCAGTTTAAATTACAGCAAGAGCACAAAATCTTCATTTCAACAATAATCCACTTTCACCTTAACATATACAGCACAAAAACAGTGTGCAATTACTTCTGGTCTAGGTCTATACATTCTAGCTTGAAGCAGATTGACAATTAAATGAGAGATAGTAGGAACTGCAGATGCTGGAGAATCCGAGACAACAAGGTGCAGGGCTGGATGAACACAGCAGGCCAAGCAGCATCATAGGAGCAGAGAGGCTGACGTTTCGGGCCTTGACCCTTCAATTAAATGAAGCAGTTTTGGCTTGAGTACACAGGATCCAGACTTTTCAGAAGTAAAGCATAGAAATCCATAGTTGAAATTTTGTCAAACGCATCAAAAACCCCTCCCCCTCCATAAGGGCACAGGAGGTGCGTCTCTGTCTTCTATTGTGTGATGACTAGTTGGCGTTTTTCAAAATGTTTCTGATCTTCTTGCTTTTGTGCAAATATGACAAAGAAAAGACCAGAGACACAATTTTCTGATATTTTCTCCAAGCGTGGGGGATGAGCATGGTCGGGTGATGACGAACACACTGTCTTCACTGGTGGGGTAACTCCCTTAATCACCTGCCAATCAGCTCTTTAACAGTTGAGAGGGAGAGTGAAGGCAAGTATCTCATCCTACCACAGGCCTCAACACTGGCTAGCCATTTGCCAGAAGCTGCCAGCCAATTGCCAGAAGCTGCCAGCCAATCCGAATCTGTTGTTTTCTGGGTCCGTTAGGTCACCAATCGGGAACCATTTCTCAGGGGACGTGGCACCTAGTGGCCACCCCCTTATACCCATCTGTGCCTCCAACAACTCCCACACTGAGGAAATTAGAGCATCTCCCACCCCTATAAATACAGCAGGCAGGTTGTCATGGTCTTGCCACTTCTCTCGTCCAGGGGGAAGGCAGGTGATCAAGGATGGGGTAAGTTAAAGCTCTTAAGTGGTAATTAATTGGAAATTTAAGCGCCTTAATTGCAGGAGAGTCAAGAAAGTTTACTCTGACATTTTTTTTTTGTTCATCACTCAATTGCTGAGGGGGTTAGAAATAGGTGAGTTACCCTTCAGGGCCAAGTAGCACCCTTACTTTCTCTGCTCGTCACCTGTCTCGCCGTCTCCAGTGAGGGGAAAATGGGACCCTACGTGGTCCAGTGGGGCCCATGTCTGTGGTGACTAATGCATTATGACCAGACATTTCCTCCTCTTCTGTCACCACGGCCAACATGGGAGGAGCTCTTCTCGGGAATGATTGATTTACTGTTGTCAAATGCACCAAGGTACAGTGAAAGGTGTTGTTTTGCATGCTACATAGGCAGATTGTACCATACAAAGTCCATCAGGGTAGCAGAACAGAGTACAGAATACAGTTTTACAGCTGCAGAGAATGTGCAGAGAGATCAGAATTAACATTTGAGAGGTCCGTTCAAAAGTCTGATAATAGCGGGGAAGAAGCTATTCTTGAATCAATTTGTACGTGTTTTCAAGTCCCAGTCTAGGGCTCACTGGCCGCAACATGACACATTCAGCATGTTGATCATCTACCTATTAACACTTCCCTATTATGACCTAAATGGAAAAGAAATGTGATTATAGGAACAAAACAACCAAATATGACCAGCATTCCTTCTACCTCTGTAGTTTAGGAATATCTTGGAAAAGGTGAAAAAGAGGAAAATCTGTGCCTAATAAGGAAAGAATATCCTAGAAAGTCCCTCTTGTACCCTCAGGCAATAAAGAAAAGTCTAGTCATGTTTATCGAGAAGTACATATTTTGCCTTCCCAATGCAGAAGAATGCCAATATTGTCCATGCAAGATCCTAACCAGGATCCAGCCCACGTAATGAAGAAAACTACAATGTCATAAATTAAGCTCTCCCTTGCTTCATTGATCTCTTCCCTGCTTCGTCATGTTTCTTAAGTGTTGAAATTATCAAGCATATCAACTGTCTTAGTTTATATAGAGACAACATGCATGACACTGTTCATTGTTGTTGCTACCCTTATTTGTTTATTCAGTTATCATACCTGTGATGAGAAGGTACAGACTAAGAAGTCTGCCTGAGAGAGAAAATGGATGTCCAGAATCACGCCTCGCAGTGAATTCTCTGTGTATCGGTTATGCAGGCCCGCTGACCACGAGATAGAGTTATCACTGATGAATTCATAATCTGGGTATCTGGAGTGTGGATGAGGTGAAGAAAGAGACAAAACATTAAATAAGAGGTAGGTGTTTACAGGACTTCAAACACAATTCACAAGCCCAAGTGAAAAAGCATCACTTTATGCGAAAGTGCATGTGTCCTGTATTCCATTGCAGGAACCATCATTTATACATGTTCATACACTGATTCGGGAGAACTGGATGATTGGCAATCCATTTCAGCAGGTATCGCACATTTGCTAAATATTTGATGATTGCTCTTTTCTAATTTTGGCAAGAAAAAAAAAACAGCTGCTAACTTACGTTTTTAGAACAACATAACTATCCTGAAGAAATAGCAGTTCATCGATGGATCAAAAAACTAGAGTCATCAGGATACATACAGCGATACACATGTTCTCAGTAGGCAAAGCATCATTGCACTGTTACTGTCAACGTTGTGATCTCAGTGAGTTCAGTGGGATTTATACCAACAACAGGGCAGTGTTGGATACAAAACACACAGCTAACTGAACACAAGTCAATCAACGGTGAAGTGTAAGATGGTCACAGAAAGTCATGCAATGAATTCACTGTCGGTTTCTTCAAAATCTCTCATTCTTACTGAGAGTATCACATTGGTCCAGTAATGGGTGCCTGGAAGTGAAAAGGGTCACAATTAAAGACAGCCAGCTTGACTGAAGGAAGCTGTCAGTTAAGTCCTTCTGTGGAGCTGCTAACCAGAAATACTCCTGTAACCTTGATCTGAATAGTTCTACTTCATTAAGAACTTTAAATTTAAGACTTTGAAGCTTTTTTCTCTTAAAGCAATTTCCTGCGTGAATTGATGATGCCAGTGAGCTGTGGGAAATTAAATGTTTGGGTTCCTGGGAATGAGGATTCTGTACAGCTGAAATATTCTAAAACTTAACAAGCAACTGTGAACATAATAAATACATGCTGACTTTACAAAGCTGTGACAACATAAACCTGGATTTAACCTTCTGCAATGTATCATTATCCATTTCTGTCACTATTAGTATTATTTGGCACCTCCATACTATAATCAAAGTTCTCCACTATTATTGGATACGCAGTGTTATGGCACCAAATTTAGAAACACATTCTATCATTTTTCCTATGGGTTCTTTTTGTATACGTGAAAATGGAAAATGAAATGAATCCAAACTCATGATATTATGTACAAAATCAACTGCACATTCCTGTCCCCTCAAAGTCACTCCCTTTGACCCTTCCTCTTCTGGCTCTTGTTTTATTCTCTCTTGCTCATCTTACCTTCATTTATCTTGTTTCTCTGCTCTCAGCTTCTCCAACATTTTGTCTCCCCACCTCTGCGTTTTGTGTCTCTTGACATTACAGACTGCCTGTGCCCAACCATTTCTTTTTGCTTCATCTCTTTCTGTGGTTACTAATTGAGAGCCGCTCCATAAGGTGCTGCACTTCTTTAAAACAAAACTGTTCTCTCTGCATGCAGAACTTTAATGATTAGAGGCTGCTGAATTGCTTGTAACAGTCACTGCGTGTTTCACCTGCTTGTGAATACAGTTGAACGGCAAACAATTAAATTCTTTAGCAATGTGTCCATTTACTAATAACAGCAACAGTATATTTTAAAGATACAGTAGTTAATTTGTTACAAACACATTTTGCAGCACCCTAGTGGGTATGTTAAATGATTACATGGGGGCAATTTTCTTTTCATTTTATATAACATCTATCATGGAATTTTCCGTTACAAAGGGAATATTAGGTTGTATCTTCTCATATTTTGGCCAAGTGTCAATTTCAGGGAGTTCCTTGGAGTGTTTCCCTCCACCAGCTCTGGCAACTCATCTCATGCAATTCTGCGCTATTCACCTTATTAAATGTGCACGCTGCATCCTCAGTGCCGCTTCCATATAACCTTGGGGTCAGCAGGGGTGGGGAGTACTTGTCAGTGATGGGTCATGCAGACATTTATGCTGCTGGCACCATATTTAAATCATTTTAACCACTGCCAGCCAGGAACTGCCCTATATGTGTGTTGCTGTGCCATTCAAAATGACACTGCTCAGAGAGGCACACTGGCACCTCACTTCCCAGACAAGGATCTGAAGGTCCTGAATGGACAGGGTGAAATGCACAGGGCTGGCAGAGGAGACCACAACACCAGCCTGGTTTGAAGCAGCCACCCAGGACAGTGCGATATCCTCGGTCCAGCCATGCTGCAAGAAGGTTAACAACCTTCTGCGCTCAGCAAGGCTAAGTGTCCTGCCTTCTCTCTGCCATTTCACACTCCTGCAACTCTGCAACTGCACCCACCTCCCACCAACACTCCTCGTCCATCACTATCCATATTCCATTTAGCATCTCCCCTCACTGGCTCTCGTCCAACCTATCCCCCCCAAACCTACTAACATCGCCTGACTTCCGAGCTTCAGCTCACTCACTTGTGAAACGTTATTCGACTGAACTTGGACCAGGCCCTTGACTGATTTCTTTGCAGCTCCCCGACTGGATCCGTGGTAATGCACAGGCTGGTTGGACATGACCTGCTGGAGTGACTGCTACCAACTTCCCAGACTGCAAGGACATGGATTAACCTGGTCACGTGAAGCAGTCAACTAATTGTGGTCAACTTATGGGAGTGAAGCCAGACAATGCCCTTGAATAAGTGCAGTGGCAGCCCTTGCTAACCATAAACCGTAAGGACTGCTCCTTTCAGACTTTTAGACATGGCCATTTGGTGGAAGGTATGTCTTCCCTTGACTGTTCAGTGCCGACAGGCAAGGCAAGCTGCCTGGCTTTACTCAACTCAAAGGCAAAATGGAACTGCTAAGGTCCAAAAGAAGCAGCAATGCACAAAAAGCCAAGGCAAAGCTATAAGCATTCAATCACTCTTCTCTGAAGTCATACTTCACACAAAAGATGATGATTGCAGTTGTTGGAGGTCAGTCATCTCAATCCCTGCACATCAATGCAGGAGTGCTTCAGGATTAGTGTCCTTGGCTCAACCATTTTGAGCTCCTTCATCAAACTGGCATCCCAAGGGTGTTCAACAGCTTTGGTCCAGAAATAACAGGTCATGAGATTGGGCGGAAACAGAGGGACTGTTCCAGGCTGGCAGCAGCTTATGTTCCTGTTCTAATGACCTTCATAGATAAAAACATGAAACTTACCCTTTCTGAGATCTTCCCATCCCTGAGCCCTAGTAAAGATGCTTAAAATCCTTGGCTAGTTCAGTCCTAGAATGGCAATTAGGATCCTCAAGTAGATCACAAGGTCCATATTTATATTTTAAACGGGATATGGTGAATGGGCCTGGTTGTACCTAGTGGGGGGATAAAGGGGAACATTGTGGTGGCTTTTAACAAAAACTCTTTCATGGGAAGTAGACATTACTGGGTATGCCAGCATTTGTAGCCCATCCCTAGTTGCACTCGAGGAGATGATGAGCAGTCTTCCCGGACCACTGCAAGTCTATTTGGTGCAAGGTCATTCGAGGTGCTATGAGGAAAGGAATTCTAGACTTTCAGCCAGTGACAGTGAAGTTGCAGTGATATCTTTCCAAATTAGGATGATACGTGACTTAGAGGAGGACCTGAAGTTAGTGGCATTCCCATGCACCTGCTTGGGTGAAACAGGGCAGTAGCGTGTGCTTCACAGTTTTTGAAGCATTTCCGCTCAGTTTCTGCCAGGCGGGGGCAGCCCCAGGTAACAAATTTGAAAATTTTTGTGCCACTTTACATGGCACAATGCATGTCCTTTTAAACTTATGCACCTGGTAATTCCCCTTTCACAACATTATAGATCGTACCACTAACTCACTTTTTAATCCACCTCTAATCATCTTGTACTTTATTAATCTTTCCAGTAACTCATGCTGCAAACCTTCCCTATTCTGCCCAAACTATGGACCCTAGACATTCTCTCACACTATTATTATGCCTGTAACCCATTTTTCTTCTCTTCATTCCATTTCCCCAATCACAATAACAAACCTGGGCAAAGTTGGTTGATGGAGGACACAGGGGACTAATCAAAATGGGAAAGAGGTAAAGATAATTATTCTTTTTGAGTAATTCCAGTATGAGATTAAGAGCAAAAGAGATTCTGATTAAATTTCTGATTCCTGCTCTGTGTAATTGATATATGCACATGGGCACCATTGATAGAATCAACAGGCCCATCAAAAAGTTATTTTCTGCTATTCTGACTTCTTTCTCAGATGCATTTGAGATTACAGTGAGTGAAAATACTTTCCCTCAAAATGTGCTTTATGCACAAGTTGCATAATGTCGCTGTCACAAAGCAAAGAGAAGCAGTCATTTTATATTGCTCCCATCCTCTTACAGCTCTCCACCATTTCTGGAAACCCTACGGAGTAACACACAAGCCCTTAAAGCTGCTTACTTTGACTTAGCTTCCTGTAGCAGTGCTGGGTCATCTGTGGCGAGGTAAACTCGTTTTTTATCAATCTCCGTCTTGCGAGCGAGAAATTTGTAGTGCTCCTCCACGTGTACCATGTATTCTTCAATAGGATGATAGGCTGCCTCGGTTCCAACTTTGTCCGTGCGACGCACATGAATGCTGGCGGGAACAAAGATGTGAAATGATCAGCTTTCCCCAAGTTGCAAGTCCAGTTTGATTTTCTGCTTTAAGAAGCTGACGGTTGCTATTAGAAAGTACTCAAAGTTCACAAGTCTAACTTATGTTCTAAAGATGGAAGAGCTAAAGGAATATAAAAACCTTTTAAGCATGCAGCAAAGGAGCTTCAATGATACTGGCCCTTAGATAATTTATGAATACGTAGCTCACACAATCAATGAGCTGAATTGGATTCTTAAAAATGTCAAGGAGAAAGATCATGGATTTAAGTGACTCTAACATGGCAGCTGTGACCAGCATATTTCTCCAGCTAAAGGCCTGTGAGGCTCACTGTTAATATCGAAGAGGGAACAGTGCAATTTTCGAGCAAAGCATCAAAACTTAATTATCACCCGAGCAGGTGACTTAACAATGAGAAATTCCATATGGAATTTCACTCGTATCACTCGTATCACTAGTGTCGTATCACTAGTAGATACTACATATCAAATGTACTAAACTAGTATTGTTCTTAGGGGTGAAGAATAAAAACACGACTGCTTTAAAAAAAATTAAAATTTCAAATTGAGAGGTTCTTTGACCAGAATCTGAACATCCGCAATGATCTGTGAGATGATAGCCAGCAGGTATGATCTAAATGAAACCATCAGAAAAAAAGCTATGGAGATATCTTTGGAAACTAAGGAAACTTTGAGCAAAACCATAACATTAAAAGTTATAAATGAAACAGACTGCTCAAATAATTTAGATACAGCATTGATCATAAAGGAGGAAATTTTTGATTTAAAAAAAAAAGGACCCTGATGCTTAGGTGAAAGGAAGATTTAGGTGGTTTATGCTAGTGACGTGACTGGATATTCAAAACAAGAATCTACTTTGCAAGACAGACATGTAATTCTTAGATGGAGCTACCTCCAATAAACAATCTACATTTTATACTGTCAAGAACTCTTCCAAATTATTTTAATTCCCAAAGAAAGCGAATAAGGCCAACGCTGCCAACTTTAGCCCCACAAGAATCTCATCTAACACTGTGAGCCATTTCTGTTGGACCCTGAACTGCTCTGAATGTTGTTGAATGATCGCTTGCTGCTTTGCTTCTTCCTGCAGCTTCTAATTACATTTTGCTCCACTCCTCCTCAGAACTTCTCTGTCACCCTTTGCAGAACGCAGTTCGATAAATGCCGAAGATTGCCTTTGCTGCTTCTTATCGTGTTTGATCCTTGATGCCCTGTTTCCTCTGAACCCATTCCTTCATTGGTACTGAGTTGGTGAACTGCCCCTTTCCACTCCCTTGGCTCTCTGCTCTTCAGTTCACTGTCATTAACCTCCCTCTTCTGCTGGCCCCAGCAGATTCACTGATAGACAGTTGTAACCCCTTAAATCACCGCCCAGTTTCACTCGACCAGGCTCAATGTCTGTTGGTTCATAGACAACTCTCAACCACTCATTGGGCAACCTCAACTGCTGGCCCTTAAAAAGCTCGTAGGTCTGTTTCAAACCAATCACAAACGTGAACCTTTGCTTGTGAATGCTCTAAGCTGGTTTCACAGTGGTGACAAATCTCCCACTTCCCATCATGGGTTATCAGACTTAAACTTGGTATGATTTGAAAAAAAAATCTCTTGTATGGTAGCAATGAATTTCACCTAGTCCCTGGCAGACTTTTGACTCTATTTGTCTCCCAGTGTTCAGGACCTGCGGCAGCAAAGCTCCTCCAGCGATTGGGGACAGCGGCACTGGTACCAGAGGACTCTTCAAGATGGCAACGCCGGCAGAGAGACAGCTGCATCGTGCCTTGTGGCTTGGTGTCAGTCTGGCCTGTCAGGGGAGCCAGGGACTCTTGGTTGCGGGTTGAGTGTGGGTTCAGTGGTGTCAGTGAAGTAGGCCCAATAACAAATGGACGGGGTGGCTCCTACGTTGGTGGGTCCAGCACAGGCAGAGGGCGGGTCTCCCTTGAATCTAGGTGCTGGCACAGACTGGTTCGGAAATACTGATATTCTGAACTTTTTACTTCTTTATTTTTATAATTTATTCCTTTGCACTATAATGTTAGACTATTTATTTCTTTACTTTTCTAATTTTTTTTTCTTTCCTAAGAATTTGATCTCAAGTATCTGTACTTAGCTATCTCTGTACCTAAGATGGTGCTGTAATGCAGTTACAGTAAACTTTTCACCGTACTCATTTTGAGTACATGTGACAATAAAGTTAATTCATTTTTGATTGCAATTCCAGACCCAAACTCAATACTTCAATTCATTTTATTTCCTCCTCTGCCTCTCTTGAGCCTTTCCGTTACCCCTTTCTTGTCAGCCAGCCATCCCTTTGACAAGCCCTTAATTCTTTACACAACCCATCACTGCAAAAATTTTGCATTGTCCTTCTGCCACCCCTGGCTTGAATCCAATTTGAGCAAGTCTATGGTGAGCCCCTGTGTCTATCCCAGCAGTCTTTGAAGGACTCAGATGACAGAGCCTCCTCACAAGGAAGTACCCGAAAGGTCTCAACCCTGTTTCTCATTGATGTATAATCTTGTTTGAATTCAAGGGATTTATTGAAAAGGAAAATGACTCAGTGTTCTGGCAAAAGAACAGTGGTGTGTTCCTAATTAGATAGCTCTTCCAATGAGCTGCTGTCAGCATGACTGACTAACTGGCTTCCGTCTGTGCTGTACTATTCTACAATCTTCATGAGTTCAATATATATCAATATATTCAAAGCCTGAAACATCAAGTTGGCTAGGGCGAGGGAGAGAGAAAAGCTAAAGCCTTTTGATGTAAACGTCAAGTGGCCAGTGTTAACAGTAAACTATTCCATCACTCAGAACACTTGGGAACAAGTAAAAATACTTGATAAATATTCAAATGTAGAGATTTTAAATGACAGATGAAGATGTTAATGCCAATCAAACAATATCTTCAAGTCATGTTTATGAATCTTGGCATGTCCGACTCCCATAAATTGTACAGTGAGGTGAAAGACCCTGCTAGCCAGAGAGAATAAGGCTGGTAGAGTGATCAAAAAAAATCAAAAAGAAATATATACATTGGCATTGTTGTCAGTTTTGAAAAATCAAGATAGCAAAAGCAAACAGCTCGACTATAACTACAGAAATGTGCACAATGAGCAACATTTAAACAGAAACTGTTATTTTCCCCCTTGCTGTTCTCTCCAAACCCCATACTCTTTCTCAGTGGTGTGGTTCCATAGCAACGGGCACCATGTGGTACATCATTCAAGTATCTCTGATATATGTGTAGTCCTGACAGTGAACACTTGCAGGCAATTCACCAGAGGGGACATCACAGCCTCACAAGCCAAACCTGATTATACTTTGAATCTCACATTCCAGTCTCTCTCTCTCTTACCTCCTCTCACTTATTCACACACACACACAGGCACACTTTCAGCAGGGGTCACGAGTCAGTGGTCAGGACCGGGAAATGTTCCATCTTTATATCCGCAACCCAAGAGACAGTGAGGCGCACTGCAGCAGCAATCTTTAAAACCAGGCTGAGATGAGCACATGCACAAAAACAGAGGTTGCTGGATAAGCTCAGCAGGTCTGGCAGCATTTGTGAAGAAAATAATCAAAGTTCATCAGAACTTCATTCTGCACAGAATTCCTTGCAGAATAATCCCGAAACATTCGAAATTTAAAACATTTTAAATTTAGGGTGCAGAATCATTAATTTCAACATAATCTTTGGATGAGCAAAGTCAAATTATATCCTTCAAGCAGCCAGTATCCATGTAGCACCTTGTAGTTCCAGCACCACACAAATATTTGTGTGCACCGATCACTGCGTATTTGTAGATTTTATTTTGAACAAGTAGCCTTTGAAGCGAAGGTTAGAATTAATTTGAATTCTGTAGCTGGGAAGCTATTGGTATTAAAATTCAAAGTCTGGACTCTGGCAGATTCGGAATAGCATTGAAGGAGGTAAATTTCCAATCCTTGTACAGATTTGTTTTTATACTTTTCAAAATAAAAAGAAACGTCAAATGCAAACACAGAAATGTTTGCAAGGTAATATTGGCTGTTGTTCAGCCAAGTGGAAGAGGGCACATTGTGCTGCAGCCAGATTGCTTTATTTATACGTACCGAAGTTTTCAGTTTGCACTGAATTTAGAATGAATGTGGGCTGCCCAGTGAAGCTGATGAAAATCTGAAATATTAATAGCTACTTAAAATACCTTATATATGTATTGTATTTCAATTGTACAAATTATAAATAAACACTTGGCCTTGTTTCACTTCCCATAAAAAGCTAAGTTTTGTTATATTACTGAGCTGTATCTAACCACTCGAATTTTGCATGGTGACTTTAATGTAGAAAACATTCCAAGATATTTCAACAGGCAAATAATGGTGCTGACTCTGATGGAAAGATCAGGAGGCATTGTCACGCACTGGACTTTAAAGAGGATCTTACAAACAGGAAAGCTGTCCTTTGTGAATTGACACATTTTGCAATGCAATTTAATCAAAAACCAGATATAGAATAACCAAAAGTTGGATTATAATGGGTTTTGAGTACTGCTAAAAAAGGGACACATGCTGACAAAGTCTTTTTCTTTTGCCCTCATTCAGACAGAATGTCAAATTCTGCACTAAGTGACTTTTGCTCAGGGGACTGACTGTGTGTGTGTGTGTGTGTGTGTGTGTGTGTGTGTGTGTGTGTGTGTGTGTCGCACACTCACGTCATGTCACCTCACCCAGATGTGATTTAGAATCTCATAAATAATTCTTTTATAATTTTGCTCTTTTAAGAGGTTGCCAGTATTGCACATTGTGCTTATGGAAGTGGAAATATACAAACCCAATAATTGGATGCCTGAAGCCAAGCTTTCTCGTTGCCTCTTCAATTTCCTTCTCCAACCAAGCTTGCGGACGTATCAAATATTTGACGAACTGTGAAACCCACCAGACCGACGGATCTCCATGGAGGTGAGTTAGTCGACCTGCCAGGTCTTCGGGAATAGCCAAGGGTAGATATGGTGGTCGCGGGTGCAGGCTGTCGACTATTGGCAGTTCCACCACTTGTACATTTTTATCATTGGCCTCACCTAAAAATAAAATGAGCAGGAATCTGAATTACACATCCATTTTATTCAATCATGACAGCTCATCTGTACTGAACTGGTGGGAGTGACAGGTTGCTTTCAATGTGCTCCACCATCGACTGCTGAGCTGGAACTTCAAAGGACCTGGGACTGGTTTGAGTGTGTTATTATTTTTCTGCTTGAATTGCACTCAACCTGTTGTCAAAAGAGCCACTGACTTTGATTCAGCAGGAGTGAGAGGGAGCAAAGAAGCCTGAGCCAACAAAATGAAAAATATTTTTAAAGAAGTTTGGAAATTGCATGAAAAGATGATGGAAAAATAAGTCACTTCAACTTTTTGTTATGAAGACAGGTAACTGTAATTCCCCTGGGCAAAGTGGTATTTGTTTCTTGGTGATGTGTTGAAATTTAAACGTCTTTTGATTAGAATCCAATTTCTTTCAAGATAAAATAGATTTGCAAGAGGGCCTCAATTAAATATAAATGGACCAAAGCAATAAATATACGCAAAACTAACAGCTGCTCTACAAAGTGTGTACTCTACCCCCCTCTCTTTTTAAACAGACCCTCAAGCCTACACATCTCATTTAAAATAAAATGGTACCGAATCTCCTCAGATGAAAGGACAGCTTAAGAACACTGTGCCTCCCTCCATTAAGAAGGCTTAACTGTGTTCATAACCGAGTAGGTTCTGCTGATTTGCTTCTCCAAATCGGTGTGGAACCAAAATAAAGCCCCCATGATGGCACCCATTCCTTAATTGGTAGAACTGCCACCTACAGGTAGAAACCTACCACTATAAGCCTGCAATTCTGAAAGGAGCAGTAATAGTGGGATAGGTGGGGGTGAGCAGAGGTGTTGAAATAAAGAGAAGCAGATTCTTTATACCTTTAGGTCGTCTGTTAAGCAATTGAGAAGGTATCTCGTAAAGATAAACTGATGTACGGACGACGAGAGATAAGGCACCAATATGTTACATACAGTACAGCTGTGCTAACTGCCATTGTCCCATATTGTGTTGTCAGGAAATCATAGTTGAAAATAAAAGATATTTACTTTGATAAAGGAAGAATGTCATGCGAATGAGCCACACAATTCTTTTATTCAGTTTCAAACGGTTATTCATAAAGCATTACACAGTAATGTTGATATTATCATCTTATATTCGCACTTGGTACAGATTAAGGTTTCAGAAACATGTTTGACACATTAATACATGGACTTGGAAACCAGATCTTTTCTTCACTTGCGTGAATCAGGATCTGCTCATACCTACACAAGGCTTATCAGCCAGATTTTGAATAAAAGGAGCAGTGCATGAGCCAAATTTATACATTACTCTCTGTATCCCCAGCTTTGGCTGTGGAGCAATTGCATTGTTGTTCAAGTGTTGAAGGAAAAGATAAAGTGCACGCTGGTACTGTTTTAGACTATTTAAAACAATTCAATGAAACAAGCATTTTTAAAAATAAAGGATCATATTTTATTTTGCCATGTTGCAATTAGCTAAAGCGTGCAAGTTACCCATAGTAAATGGTACTTGTGACTCACTATTCAAAATAGACAGTCGATGTAATGATCCTCCTGGGAAAGAGTCTCTGGGGCTGCCCAATCTATGGGTATTCTATTTTCAATCACTTTTCAAATGTCTGCTCCTTCTGATTGAAAACTGGCTAGCTCAGCATTGTTATATTGTGCAAAGGAGAAAGAAACTGCAGAGTTCATCTCTGATGGATACATTTTTGGAAATCAAAACATTCATTCTTAAGACCAAAACAGAAATTGTCAACAAAGCTGAAAATCACCGGACTCGAAACTTTAACGCTTTCTTCCCAAAGATGCTGACTGCTGAATTCCGCCAGCTATTTCTGCTGTTGTTTAAGATTTCTAGCATCTGTAGATGTTTGAGATAACAAGGTGTAGAGCCGGATGAACACAGCCAGCCAAGCAGCATCCTGCTCCTATGATGCTGCTTGGCCTGCTGTGTTCATCCAGCTCTACACCTTGTTATCTCAGATTCTCCAGCATCTGCAGTTCCTACCAACTGTAGATGTTTGTTTTATTTTAGTGTTCAGCTCACTGCCACATCTCTTCCACCATGAAGAAGTCCTGCTTCTCTCTCCAATGGGATTTCCATTCTCATCATTCTTATTCCTCTTCATCGTGACTCTTTTTCTCTCCAAATGTTTGACAAAGTCATAGAATCATAAAATCCTTACAGTGCGGAAAAGGCCATTTGGCCCATTGAGTCTGCACCAACCTTCTGAAAAGCATCCCACCTGGACCCACTCCCCCATCCTATCCCTGTAACCCTGCATTTCCCCACGGCTAATCCACCTAACCTGCACATCCCTGGACACAATAGGCAAATTTTAGCACGGCCAATCCACCTCACCTGGACAGTATGGGCAATTTAGCATGGCCAATCCACCTAGCCTGCACATCTTTGGTCTGTGGGAAGAAACCGGAGGACCCGGAGGAAACTGACATAGACACGGGAGAATGTGCAAACTCCACACAGACAAGTCGCGGGTATCTCTATCTTATACAATTCTCCACAGGCAGCTGTTCTTGCCACATCATGAAATCCACGCTCATTTCCAAGTATCACCATATACATACGCTCAACCCCTCTCTCCGTCAGCACTGCCTCAGAGCTGTCCTGCAACAGCACATCACCCCTCCCCTCAACCCCATTCCACTTCATTCTCTGGCTCATTTGACATTCTAACAAGAAACGTTTTCTCCTCCTTTCAGGAACGCAAGCTTCTACAACTCGAATTTCAGGCTAGGCATGACATTGAACTTTTCTTTCATCGCCTCGTGCCAATTTCTTCGGACAGGAGTCCTCTCCCTCTCCCACAGACACCAATTCTGAAGAAGGGCTTCTGCTTTCTTCCCACACATACTGCCAGACTTGCTGGGTTTCGCCAGCAATGTGTGTTTTTGTTTCAGATCTCCAGCATCCACAGTCGTAGAGTCACAGAATCATATAGTATGGAAGCAGACCCTTCAGTCCAACCAGTCCACACCATCCATGTTCCCAAACTAAACTAGTCCCACCTGCCTAAACTTGGCACATATCCCTCCAAATCTTTCTTATTCATGAACTTATCCAAATGTCTTTTAAATGTTGTAACTTTACCCGCATCCACCACTTCTCTGGCAGTTCATTCTACACATGAACCACTCTCTATGTAAAAAAGTTGTCCCTCATGTCCTGTTTAAATCTTTCTCCTCTCCTTAAAAGAATTTGAACTCACCCATCCTGGGGAAAAGATCCCTGTCATTCACTTTATCTATTCCCCTCATGGTCTTATAAACCTCTACAAGGTCACCCCTCAACCTCCTACACTCCAGTGAAACAAGTCCCAGTCTTTCCAGTCTATTTTTATATCTCAAACCCTCCATTCCCAGCAAAATCCTTGTAAATCTTTTCAGAACCCTCTCCAGTTTAATAATACCCTTCCTATAACACTGCAACTAGAACTGCAAACAGTACTCCTGAAGAGGCCTCACCAACCCTGTACAACCTCAACATAACTTCCGAACTCCTATACCCAAAGGTCTGAGCAATGAAGGCAATCATACTGAATGCCTTCTTAACCATTCTGTCTACTTGTGACGCAAATATCAAAGAACTATGTACACGAACCCTTTTGTGGCTGATAAATACCGTTCATCTGTGGTTGCCATGAGACCACGGTGACATAATTGAGTGGTTTGTTCGGGCACTTCTGAGGCTAGTTCAGAATAATCTGATTTTAGCCACTTACAGGTGAGATTGGAAGGGTTACTTCCCTAAAGGACACGAGTGAATCATTCACTTTCACTGATGCCAACTCTGTCATTTCATTTTCTGTTTAAAATTGAATTGAAATTCTTACGACTATAATGGTCTAATTTCAAGTTACACTCTCTGGACTTTTAGAGAAGGGTTCTGGATCACTCGTTCACCACTTCACATAATCTGCTTTTTTGTAGCCAGATTAATTTATAGATCAATTCGGATTTTATTTCAATATTTCACTTTCGAATATACAAAGACATTATAAGGAAAACAAATAAATATTTCAAAAGGAGGGGAGTTGGAAAGCAACAAGATTATAGGATTAATAATAATTTAGACTACACATCAGAAAGAGACTCATTACCTGTAGTGTACTTTGAAACATCCTAAGCATGTGAGTGCCACTTTGTGATTACAAATCTGCCTTAAATTCCTTTTTTGTGGTTTCTATATGATCTGCCCTTTCAGATTTGGTACAGGTAGACTAAACGAATGCTGTTAAATTATAATATCCTGCGTCTCCTTAAAAATGCATTTTCAAGAGGTAACTTGATTTGCAAGACACCTGAACTCACTCTAGACCAGTACAGAGAGAACCAAGTGCTATGTCAATGGTAAGACATTTTTCGTTGTATCTGTTAATATAAATCTATTGCTGATGCCTCACCTTCAATCAGGCAAAAACACAAAAGGAGAGATTTTCCTACACTGCCAATTGCTGGGCTCCCGACATTTACACATGGATCTCAGACCACCAACTCCCCCCATGGAAGGAAGAGGAGGAAACAGCGGAGGAAGCTGTGAATTTCAAATGCTTGAAATCATAGATCCTGGGGAAATAAATGGTTTTGCTTGATCGGATGATATCTTAGTCTGCCCTATCGTCCCTCTAAAGATGCAGGAAGAGGCAATGGCACCAATTTTTGTTCTCCAGTGTCTGCCTGCTGGGTGAACGGGCGTGAAACCAGAATGGCCTTCCACTCATCTCAGCACTCAGTTGGATAGGGATTGCCGCCAAGAGAATACCAATTCCTCGAGCCCAGGGCAGAGGAAGGCAACATTTGTGATTTGCAGCATGAAGGTTTTCCCAGTGCTAAATAATTACCTTGGCAATAAGCTGAGCAGGGCAGGCAATTCTCTGTAGCAAGTTGCAGCAGCTGCACCTGCTTCAGAATCCCATTTTCAGGAAGTTTATAGCGCAATATAATTAGACCCATGACGGTGTGTTACCGAGAAAATGAAGTTGGAAATGCCTCTGAGAAAACGTTACAAAAAGGAATGAGGGATGGCAAAGGGTTTGCGTTTTTCAGAAATCTGCAACAAGAAACTTGTAATGTAATGATATGCAAACGAATGAGCAAATGAAAGGTCAGGTGAGATTGACAGCTACTGAAAAGGAAGCACGATTTTAATTGCCAAGTTCAGTATTTGCATACAGAGCTGGAGATGGCGATCTTGTGGCTCACACAAGCACGAGTCTTGGTTGTTTGATAACCACATTGAGTCAACAACTGGCCAACTACAGCATTCAAATGCCATCTGCTTTAAGACATGGATGACTGCTTCTTGCCCTGTTGCTGCGTGAGCAGTCTAAGGGGAACGATTAATAGAGAACGACTTGAAGGAAGACATTGAATCTACCGTTCACTGCAATAGAAGTCTGCTGGACCCAGTCAAGCAAGTTGATTGGTGCCATCCCTTCTAACCTGAAAGCAGAGGGAAGCTGGCTTGCCTGTGGTTCCTGCTGCTGTTCCTAATTGCTCCATCAATTGTACTGACTGATGAAGCATTTGTGCTCACTGAAGAGATTATTAACAAAGGTTATCGCAGTAGGCAGTAATAATTAAAGGAAAATTTCAGGCTCCAGCAGGATATGATAATTAAAAAGGCAATTGGAGTTCCAACATAATTTTGTTTATTTGAAATGCTGGAAATGGTGCCTCCAACTTTCTGGGCTTTCAACATAAATGCCCTTCTTTCCACAGTGACCACTTGATGTCACACTGATGAAAGGTGCTCTGTGAACCAGCTCGTGCTGTATCTAGATCCTTGTTTATTTTACTTCAGTTCATCATTTTTCTTGATTTTTCCCAAATCATCATGGTGGCATGACCCTTTCAAAGAAATTACACTGTCTCTCAGGCAATTTCCCTTTCCTCCTCTTTCTTGTTTTATTTCTCTTGAAATCTTTTCAAAACCCTTACTGTCAACTGCACGCCTCTCCATGTTCTCCTCCCAACAGCCAAGTGTATTTCACATTTCTCTTCCTTCCTCAGCCTGTATATTGACTGGTGGATATCTCAATTTCTCCTGCAACTCACCTTGTTCACCTTCCTCTGTTTCAAGGCTCACCTGTCATTCTGTCACCAGTCCACTCCCTTCATGGTAACTTCTTCCCCATATTTCCCCACTGACCTGACAATGCCATCTCATAAGGCTTCATTCCTTCAGCAGTCTTGATTATAGATAAAAGACATCTCCTTGCACTCCCTGATGACAGATTCCTCATCCCCAGCTTACTGACCTCTCTCACTTCTGCATTTGTCCCCAAGAATAAGCTTTCTCCAAGTCACGTATAACCACACTTCAAAACTCTTCATTATTCTTCCTTTGGACCATCTGTGCACCATGAAATTGCCGCAGTTATTGATCTGATTAATCAAATCTCCGAATTCAATAAAAACCCAAAGAACTGCGGATGCTGTAAATCAGGAACAAAAACAAAGTTGCTGGAAAAGCTCAGCAGGTCTGGCAGCATCTGTGGAGGAGAAAACAGAACCGTTCTGCGGGAGGGTCACAGGACCCGAAACGTTAACTCTGTTTTCTTCTCCGAATTCAACGTCTTGGTTCCTGGAAAAACCCTTACTCTTGCTTGCTAGGATCATTAGCTCACTATGTGTTTCATGTACTGCCACGTGTAACTACTACATATGTGGGTTCACAAGGGATTTAGATGTCTCATGTGCGTAGCCACTTTCTGGTCTAATGAGAAGAGTATTGTAAAATAAATGAGATGTAATTTATTGCATCTCTGCAATTATATGATGAGGTCTGACATTACTACTAAGAGTGTTGGGCAAACCTAGCCTTGGGATGGTCTCCCACAACTTTATGTGCCCACCAACAGCTCAAGTCATAATCACAGTGGGTGGTGAAGTTTTATTTTATTTTTCATTTTTCATGTGTTGTCAGCAACATTGACAAAGCGAGCATTTTTTGCCCACAGGCAGTTGAGAACCAACCACATGGCTGAGAGTTGAGGCACATGTAGGTCACACCAGGTACGAACAATGTATTTCATTAGTGAGCTGGAAACCAGAGCTGAAGCACAGAGTTGCTATTTAAAGCACTGTAAATAAAATCCGTTTGTTTCGAACATAGAAACTAGTGTAATCCCCACAGGGATCCAAGGTACAGCCCACTTCCTTAAGTATAAAGGTTTCAGACTTGAGCAGCTCTAATGTACATGTGATTCAGCCATCCATCACTAGATGTGACTGTGACATCACGTATTATCAGGTTTTGCTCTCCTCTGTAAAACTTGTGATTACCACAGGAACATCCTCACCTCGAACAACAAATAAGAGGAGCTCATGAGTCTCCTTGTCATGAAAGCAAAGATTACCCATCACTCAGCTCTGCCTCATTCCTCCCTCTTTGATTGTACAAGCCAAAAGCCTCCCTAATCTTCTTCATGGCTTAGTATGAAACCTTTGTCTAGTTTCCTTCTTCTTTCCATTCAAGCCCTCCTTCAAGTCAATGAAACTTTTATGTGATAAAGACTCAATCTATCGTACTGTTCTTGTTTGGAAATGTGGCTTTTAAAGTAGGCAGACCTGAACAATCCACCATGTCAGGCAGTGTGTGCAAGTTCAGGAAAATTGAAAAGCTGCAGTTAATTTAGCAGTCTCCAAAATGTCAAGACGAGGCAAAACATCCCAAATGTCTTAAAAGAAAACACTAGAATCCAAAAACTGCTGGAAGCTGATGGTATGGAAAGCCCGTGTGTTTGCTTTGACAATATTTAGAAGTCAGTCAGAAGAAATCTCCAGAAACCATTTACAGCCAAACCAACTGAACAAGAAACTGTAAAATGAGGAGACCCCATTTCTGAAGAATGGTCCTGACCTGAAACATCAGCTTTCCTGCTCCTCTGATTCTGCCTGGCCTGTGTTCCTCCAGCTCCACACTATGTTATTTCTGACTCCAGCATCGGCAGTTCTTACGATCTCTGAATAAGTTAACTGAAGTTTGAGTTCCTGTAAGGTTGTTGCTGATGGTATAGAGTAAAATCATTATTTCTGATGTTTATAAGGCTATTCCAAATAACTCTCGAATGGGATAAAATAGTTTGTGCTTTTTTTTAAAACCCCTTTTGTGTGGAATAAATGTTCTTTGATTAAAGCTACATTGGCAGTCTCTCGTGAATATGGTCAGTGACTGTTTACCAGTCAACAAATTGCCAATGTACAACTTACAGTCTATCAAGCCAGGTTTCATCTTGGGATCCTATCTATCTGTCCAGTGTTAATGTCACCATTTAACATTAACAACTTCCTTTTGCATTCCTTATGCAAGCTGACAGAATTTTTTAAGAAGAAAATATTCCTTCATGGAATTTATCTCTCACTCTATTACGTTTGAAAGAGTATAGCAAACTTTTTATTAACCAGCACCTATGGGAGCAGGAATGTACCGGTTGATCAAATATTCTGGATAATCAAGAGGTCCATATAATCAATGTAAAAACACAGTCTAAGTAATAGAAACATAACGTAGGAGGTATACACATCATTCTTCTACTTTATTTACGGCATAAATTACTTATGTTTTATTTAAGGCAAAGTTGCATGATTATTTAATGGCAGAGAGCCCTCTCTCTCTCTCACCCTCAACTGACTGCTTGGACATCGCGATAGATTGCGGAATTTGAGGAAAAATTGTCTCTAAATTGAATCAACTGTTGATAGTTTGTGCAGCCATTTGATTGAACAAGTGTACTTGCATTGAGGTAAATAAATTTAAAAAACTGATAATAATTGGAGAGAATAATACACTGAACGTCATGGCATTTGAGGCATATAACTTTTGGCAGTTTATTGAGAGTGCCAGTTCAAAAAAAGTTGGCGGACTTTGGCTATTTGAGAAGGCAGTTAAGAATCAACTACATTACTGTGGGTCTCGAGTTGGTCAGATATGATAAGAATGTTAGATTTCCATCACTAAAGGATGTTTAATGAATCAGATGGGGTTTTTAAACCATAATTAGTGACAGCTTCATGGTCAGTGTTACTGAAACTAGCTTTTAGTTCCAGATTTTCAGGAACAGAAACAGAAATTGCTGGAAAAGCTCAGCAGGTCTGGCAGCACCTGTGGAAAGAAATCAGAGTTAATATTTAGGGTTCTGGGGAAGGGTCACTGGACCTGAAACATTAACTCCGATTTCTCTCCACAGATGCTGCCAGACCTCCTGAGCTTTTGCAGCAATTTCTGTTTTTGTTTCTGATTTCCAGCATCCAGCATTTTTATCTCGATCTTTATGAATTAATTTCAATTCTACAGGTTGCCACTGGGGAGTTTGAACCCATGACACATTAATCTAGGCCTCTGGGTTATTAGCCCCAGTGACATTACCACTGTGCCACTATCTCCCACACGATGGTTTCATCTCTTCAGGAACTATACCACTCCTGATTAATACCCCTCCTCAAAAAAAAACAGCTGATTTTCAACCCCTCTTCACATTTGAATCCTCTCCCATCCCTCCTCCTGCATAACACTGAAACACGCCAATTAACCAAAAACAACACCCTGTGACTTTGGCTACGGAACATTTGCTTTTCTTAGCTTCCTGAAGGTGACTGTAACCTTTGGTGCGGTCATTGCAATCTTGTCTTCTCCATGCCTCTTCTCTGCCCAGGGGGCGCTGCCTCACTGTATCTCTGGAGCATCAGGAGTGTCTATGCTGATGATACCTCAGACTCTCTCTTCACCATCTCCCTTGATCCCTTTTCCTGTTGCTGTGCTCTCAGGCTGCTTATCTGAATCTGTTCTTGAATTAACCACCATCTTTGGTCCTCTTCACAAACTGAACACCTTTCTCATTAAGACCAGTTCCATCACCGGCCACTGCAGCAGGTTAATCCAGGTTGTTTGCAAGCTCAGTGCAGTGTTTGACCATGAAATGAGCTTCGAGCTTCACATTCTCTACGTCAATAAAACCAATGGAAGCCTTCTTAACAATGTCTGCTTTCAGTATCTGCTGCTGAAATGCTAAGCCATTCCTCTACCATCTCCAAACTTGCCTATTCCAACAGAATCCCCAGCTGCCTTGCATCTACCACCTTCTGTAAATTTCAGCTCACCACAAATGTTGTAGCTCATATTCTAACCCACACCAATATCCTGTTCTGTGACACTGGCTCTCTGACATCTCAAATTTAAAATTCTGAAACTCATCTTTGAGCCACTTTGTGGACCATGTCTCTTCCTGTCCATATAGCTCATGCAGCTCTCTAACACCGAGGCATCTCCAATACTCCAACTCTGGTCCCTTCTCCTTAAGGGAATACAGCCTTAACAACAGAGGTAGACCATTCGGAAATGCAACAGGATGCAGCTTTTTCCACACAGAGTTCAATAAAAATACCAAATTTGAAGGCAGTTGGAATGTTCAGGACAGATCAAAAATTCGCAGCCATATGTTTCATAAAATTTGTAGCTGTGAAGTTTTAGTAGGATTCTAAACATCTCTAAGTGAAAATGTATGCAGTGGGACCCCATGATCCAGGTATTGCGTACACCCTTTGTGAACATCAAGGCTCCAGCTTTAATTGCCCCTGTGAAGTAGAAAATGGTTGGAGGGATTGGTAAAATAACCTTCTCTCATCCAGTTTCTTCTACAGTGTGTTCCAACGTTAACCTGAGCAGACAAGAAGGATACCTGCAGGAAGAAAGCAGTGCCCTGTTTTTAATAGGTGGCAAATCAATGTTAACAGGAGCCATTCCCAAATAACGACCTGGGTGACCATTTTAGGTTCAGTATTGGCTTTGCCAAGAGGTCAGAACCTCTTGAAAACCACATTGGGGGCCAGGAACAAAGTTTAAAATGTATTTTCCAGAGTTTCTAGTGAAGAAGGGTGCTCTGCTGGGCCTTACGGGGAGGTCTTCGATCTCCTGTGCAATGGCAATTATTCCATCACCAGACTGTGCTAACTCCTCCCTGACCCATATCATGCAAAGATCCCCCAAACGCTGATCGAACACTCCACCTCGCCCGTCCCCAGGCACCTCTCGTCTTCTGCCAGGTTGGGGGCCCAAGGCCCAAGAAGTGGTTTGTAATCCTAGCAGTGAGGCTGCTTATCTGGCCTGCTACCAGGCAGAAGGTTACAGTACTTTGTAAAGCAAGGTAGAGTGATTGAGATTGCCAAGCACACAGAGATTCCTGCTGCCTCCCTCTCAATATCTGTACCTGTGTGTTCTGCATGCATGATTGTTGGGGGAAAAGAAATACCAGCCCTTTCAGCCATTGACATTCAAACTCCACTGAGAGACCAAGCTATTCAGCATATTAGGTTCATCGATTCAAATCCAGCTCAAACCTCAAAGTGAGTGATCAGACCTGGCAACTAATGAAACTTGCCCTCCAACTTAGCGCTGGCTCCATAGTGAGGTGAGCCCTGCTCATTGCACAGATGTCTAGAAACTGCCAGTGAGATTGGCACAAGACAGTCTGTACCAGATATGAATGAATGGGTTGTTGTATCCAGAGTGTAACATAACCTACTAACTCAGCCTTGGGAAATCGTATCAAAGTGAGCAGTTTCAGCATCCAGCTCTGGTTCAAGACTATCTCACGGTGAGTGCTCCCAGAATGTGAAGCAACCTTTGATCTCAGTTCTACTTAATGGCATTCCACATCAGTCATGACTGCTAGCTTGGAATTTAAGACTGTACAGGACTGAATACTTTTTAGTTCGATCACATAGAAAAACCTGAAGAACAGAGTACACCGTCAGGGATGTTGTTCAGGCTTACCATATCAGATGGCTGGGGGAAACGTCCACAGTCTCAGGAGAGACCTGACACTCTTACTAGTGATATGTATTGCAGTACAAAGCAGGTTACAATCCAGTGCTTTCCAGATAAATAGGCTTTTTGCTTTGTGAAGAGTTTATAGTAAATGGGACTGTGACTGTCTGAACTAAACCTTGGATTCACTGGCAAGAATAACTGGAACTAAACTGTGCAGGCAAAACTTAATATTTAATATAATTAATTTTAATGGCCTTCCTTCCCTCTTTCTGGTCACTTTACCTGATTAGCTGTTACAGGCAATCCTGTAGCACAAGGGCACCTTAAATATTACACTTAGAAATGTCTATGTTGCTCGCCACCTTTTTTGGGAAAACATTGTAGCCCACATGAAATTTGGTTCAGTCTATTTCCAAGATGATTTACTCCAAATTGCAACATTTGATGTGTCCAGCGAAAGGCTACAGATAGTGCAGCTTAGAGGACCTGCCAAAGTCCATGAGTTCATTTACATATTTAACAATCTCCCCCACTTATTGCACGTTGTAATTAGCTCCATTTCTATACATTTAACACTTGAAAGAGCAATGCAGACTGACAAACATCTCCCCACAACACTTAACAATTCATCAACAGTCCTATGAGAAGCTTATGATATAGGAAGACAGGTAGTTATAAGAAATTTCTAATTTATATCAGAGGAAAACTTTCTGAAATACATTTAGACTATTAGGGGTGTGTTTGCACAAAAAGTGCACCAAAGTGTACTTTAAGAAAAACTCAGATCCAAGATAATCAGAATACATTGCTGTAATATTCAACAATGTATCAAATGTAGGCTTGTGGTGAAATTGTTCACGTTCGGATTATACATTTCCATTACCATCGTAATTCCTTACTTCCATGCCTAAATTATTGTTCTGACTGCACTCTCTATCACTAAAAACAAGCCATGTGGAGGTTAGCATTTGGTTTCTCAGTCATGTTTCAAGCAAATCTAACAGCCAGTTTGTATTTTTCTAAAGAAAAACTTCTGCCATGGTAAAACGCATTGAAAGGGTAAAATCAGTTAAGGATTAAGATCCCAGACTGGAAAAGGCAGATTTTAGGGATCTAAAAGTTGAACTGGAGCAGCCTGGTGGAAATGCACTTTGGTGGATAAAACAGTAAATGAAAAATGGGAGACTTCCAAAAGAGAGATGTTAACGGTGCAAGCTAGGTACGTACCGATGAGAAATAAACACAAGTATACAAAGCTAGAGTACCTAAGGATACTGCTGAGAAAATAAGGAAGAGAAAGGACACACATGATGCACATTGGAATAATTGTAGCAATAGAAATCAGGAAACGTATCTCAAATGCAGCAGAGGTGCTAAGGCTGGAATAAGGAAGGCTGAGTGAAGGACGATAGGCGACACGAAAACAAACAGTAAAATATTCTTCAAACATCTCAATAGTCAAAGATTAGTGAAGGATAGAGTACAACCCGTAGAAACAAGCAGGGTAACTGCTCGCTGAAGCAATGGATATGACAGAGGTACTAATTGAATACTTTGTTTCTATTGTTACCAAATTAGAAGGCAGTGACAATGGCTCTATTGATAACATGGTTGTTGAACACCTGAGCAGTACAGTGACACATAAAGAGGAGGCGCTCAAAAAGCTGGCAACACTCCAGGTGGAGAAGTCACCAAACCCAGGTGGGACGCATCTCAGATTGATGCGAGGGGCAAGGGAGCAAATCGCGGAAACAAAAATAGAGATTGCTGGAAAAAGGAGGCGGGGGGGGGGGGGGGGGGGGGGGGAGGGAGGAGGATGAGGGGTAAAGGAGGGGTGGGGATGGAGCCCAAAGAGAGAAAAGAACAGTTGGACAGACGAAGGAGAGGATAACGATCTAGCTAGGAGGGCAATACCGTGAATACTGTTAATGGAGTCTGTTAGTGGCTAACAATATGTAGTATGTAATGGCAGACTATATGTTAACAATGCGTGGTGTGTGGGGTTGGGAGATAGGTTATGGGAGAGTTCAGGCCCTAAAATTATCAAACTCAAAATCAAGTCAGACTCGCTACATATTATTAGCCACTAACAGACTCCATTAACAGCTCTTCATCCTCCGAGCCAGATCGTTATCCACTCATTTGCCGGAGGCTGCAAGAAATTACAGAGCGTTGTGAACACAGCCCAGTCAATCACACAAACTAGCCTTCCATTAACTGACTTCATCTACACTTCCCGCTGCCTCAGGAAAGAAGCCAACATAATCAAAGACCCCTCCCATCCCACTTATACTCTCCTCCACCCCTTTTCCATCAGGTAGAAAATAAAAATGTTTGAAAACACATACCAACAGATTCTGGAACAATTTCTTCCCTGCTGTGATCAGACTTATGAATGGACCTCTCATTTATTAAAGTGGATCTTTCTCTGTAGCCATAACACTCCATTCTGCATTCTGCTCTCTTACCTTGATGTACTTCTCTAAGGTATAATTTGTCTGGTTAGCACACAAAATGATACTTTTAACTGTATCTTGGTACATGTGACAATAATAAATCAAATCAAATTAAGAAAATTCTAGACCTGTCAGCTCGAGTTCAATAGCGGGAAAAATGATGGAGGCTCTACTATGGGATAAGATAAACATACACTTCATACTGGACAGTCAACATGCCTTTGTCAAAAGCAGGTCACGTCTCACAAATTTAACTAAGTTCTTTAATGAAGTGACACATGCAGTAAATGAGGATAGTGTTGGGGATCTTGCATATCTGGACCCTCAGAAAGCATTTGACAGAGTTTCGCATGGCAGGTTGGAGCAAATTAGAAATGCTTAGGATTGATGGGTCCTTGGCAATATGGATTAGAATTGGCTAAGAGATAGGAAACAGGGGGTAGGGTACAGATAGGCATTTCTGAGACTGAGACAAGTTGAAGGTGGTGTTGCCTAGGGATTGGTTCTGGGATCCTTGCTTTTTCAGATTTATATAAATGATTTGGAAATAGGTAGTGAGAGCAAAATTTGCAAATCATACTCAGCCAGGAAGAATAGTGAATTGTGAAGATGACATTGAGCAACTTTGGAGAGACTGGCCAAGCTGGCCAAATGGGCAGACGTCTGGCAGATGAAAATGTAAGGTAATGCATTTTGGTGGAAGAAACATGGAGAGACAATCTAAGCTCAATGTCATAACTTTGAGGGGAGTACAGGAGCAGGACCTTGGGATTCACATGCATAATTCTCTAAAAGTGGCCAGGCAAGTTGAAACAGTTGTTAAAAAGGCTTATAGGATCCTTGGGTTTGTAAATAGAAGCATTTAGTATAAAAGTGAGGAAGTGATGCTACACCTCTACAAATCATTGGTAAGATCACATTTGGAGTATTGTGCTCATCTCTGGGCACTTTATTTAAGCAAGTATGTTAAAGCCCTGGAAACAGTACCAAGCAGAATGGTACCAAAAATGAGGGATTTTAGATACAAGGAAAGTTGAGGGGAAGTTATCTTCCTTGGAGAAGAGAAATTTAGGCTATGACCTCATTGAGCTGTTCAAAATTATAAACAATTTTGACAGGGTCAAGAAAGATATTCTGTTTCTACTAGTTGGTACATCAGTAACTTTAGGTCACAATTTAAACAGAGCTAGGAGTGAGATGAGGAGAAAATTCTTTACTCAGAGTTGTCAGGATTTTGAATGTGATGCCTGGGAAAGTGGTGGAGGTGGATTCCATACAAGGTTTCAAACATATGTTTGAAAGTGAAGAATTTAGCAGGCAACAGAGATCGGGCTGGAGAATGGGACGAACTGGGTAGCCCTTTCGGAAGCCGGTACAGGAACAGTGGGCTGAATAGCCTCATCCTACACTGTAAAATATTCCATGGTTTGTCTCATCACAGAACTGCAATTGCACATTTTACATTCTTCTCCTGCCTGATCAACATAGGATGCTTCCACTGGCTTATGAATCACTTGAGGTTTCTTTTTAAACATGTAATACATAGCACAGCAAAACAAATGACAGTTGGTCCAGGGCTGCTGCCTCACATGAAAATGTGGATACTCATCTCAAGAATCTCTTCATCATTGCCTCGATTAGCATCTCTGATCATTTTCATGAGAAAACTGGAACATTATCTGTCTCTCTCTCTGAAAACCATGCCATTTGGCACAAAATAAAGCTTTCTAATGAACAGTTGGCAGCTGCGGCTACATGCATAATTTCCCCCAGTAGAAGTGCTGATGGCATTTCCAATTATGAGTTTCTGTTCACACCAGTACATTTATCCATGAGATGAATTTCCTGATGAACCTAAACTGAACCAAAAGCATCACAGTTCACTCCTGTAAGATACTGGTGGGAACTCAAAATTAGATTGGGACCATGATGAGATAACCACGGGATGCAATCCGAGGGGCAGTTTCATGATCTGGGCCATTCGCTCCCAACAGCATTGGCTCTGTCTACATTGTCATCAAAGCATGTCACTCCATGGGATTGATACCATGACAGGGATCCATTGATTCTACATTGTCAGAACCTCCAGTACTATCAGCATGGCAGGTAGATCTGACTCTTCCAAAGATTCCCCTTTCTACCCTGACAAACCTTGTGTAAAATGGCTCATACAGGAATATTCCCATCTTTGGGAGGTCAGCCAACCTCTAGAATCATATGCTCCTCTCTTCCCAGTGAGACCCAGATGGCCACTCTCGACATTGATACGTGATCTACCTCAGGATCCCAAGTTGCTTTTATCTTTATGAGCTAAACAGCAGGAATTCCCAGTTTAGGAAGTCGCCACTCCTGGCATCTCTGGAGTGATGTCCTGTCATGATATTCTTAGTTAAAGAAGGGCATGCTCATAGTTCAGAGAAGGCTGATTCCTGGGATAAAGGGGTTATTCTCAGGAGAAACATTAGACAGGTTGGGCCCGTATCATTTTTAACTGAAAATAATCAAAAGGTTTTCTTAATGAAACAAATGAAGGACTTGACAGAGAGCATGCAGAGAAAATATTTTCCGTAATGGGGAAATCTTGAAATAGGGGGCACTATTTAAAATTGACTTTTTTTTGAATACGCAGAGAGTTGTCACACTTAGGAATTCTCTACCCGAGCAAACATTGAAGGTTGGGCGAATGAACGTACTCAAGGCTGAATTCGAACTTTTTTTGATATACAACAGAGTCAAGAGTCATCAGAGGAAGGTGAGGGTGAGGGGACAAGCAGATCAGCTGTGATTTCATCAAATGGGAGAGTCGGCTCAGGGCTGAAGGGCCTTATGTAACTCAAAGTGTTCATGGCTGTCGTCTTGTAGCCTAGTCAGGAACAGGTGGAGCAAACAGGACATACAAGGCTCTGTAAGATTTCTCAAAGATGTTGGCCTTCATCCAAATTGAGAAAATGTACCTCCTGTGCTCAAATCTCACGCATCTATTGTTCAGCAGATGCGTGCCAACTCCACTACCTACAAGTTCACTCCAAGCCAAACACCATTCTGACTTGGGAATATAGCACTCTCCCTTCCATGTCACTGCTTCAAAATCCTCAAACTCCCTCCTTAATGGAGCTGTGGGTCTATATACACCGAATGGGCCGCAGACATTCAAGAAGACAGTTCACCACCATCTCCTCAAGGCCAGTTTGGGGTGGGCAATAAATGCTGGCCCATTTAGCAACAACCACAACCTGCGGATTAATACAAAAAACTATGGAACAGTTGAAGATATAACTTCCAGCTATTTCAGAAATAGTCCATTATGAAATAAGAAAGAGCTTGCACTGTTACAAATTACTGAACTCAAAATTTTAGTGTCTGTCGTGCTTACTGTTGCCATGGTAGCCAGTTTGGAAAATATGACAAACTGAGATGGACTTATGAAATCTAAAGACCAACTGACCTCTGCAACAAAAATAAATGTTGACAATGTTAATAGCTTTTTTTTTGAAATGGAAATTCTGCTTGAAAATGTTGCAAACATTGTTTGTTGCAGCAAAAAATGCCTGCACCTTCATCATTAACTATTCAAAAGGCACAGCTTTATCACCTTCAGAAAGACTGCAAACCCAGTAACACCACAGGAAGAAAGCCATTTCGCAGCTTATGTTTGCCTTTGAATTAAATGCTGGCCTTCAATGTCAATTGTTTAGAATAGCCATATTTTCTTATTACAAGTTTAATTTACCACCATCTACTTGCTTATAACTTCAACTGACAGTGCAAGCCATTAAGTTACCAAGGCAACTGGATATTTATTTCTAGATATGACTCAACCGGATGCAAATGTCAAAGATATTTTGTGGATAACTGGAGTTTTATGTACCTAAGTTGCCGATGGATATATACTAACACATGAAAATCTAATGCAAAAACTTTCACTTGCTACCAACCACTTGGCAGTCAGCAGTCCAAACCTTCAGCCAAAACCAGTAGTGGATTCCTGTTAAGAATATTAAACAATTGCATTATCACTAATTGGAGACTTGCCCATTTTTATCACTATAGGTCTAAAGGAAAGATTTAACTCATTGCTAGAATGTAATGACTGAACCGTTTGCCTGCAAATTACGTTGTTCCAGCACTGTCACAATAAGAAGGGAGTCAGAATGCTCAGCAGTCTGCACTCCAATACCAACACAGTGCTGAGTCAATTAGAATTTTCAGGAATGAGATCAAATAATTTTTCTTTGATCAGGATGTCAAAGGATGTGGATCAAAGTCCAGTAAACGAAACTGATTGACAGATTATCCAGTTGAATGGCTTGAGGGGCTGAATTCCCCATTCTGTGACTGGAGGACAAAATAAGCAGTATTTCAAACAAAACCACTCAGTAGCTAGGGAATTAGAGAGGGCTCTAAACTGAAAAAAAAATAGTGAGCTGAGTGATCAAGATCGGGTAATCGTAACAAATGAAGAGACAGAGACCAAACAGTAGAGCAAAATGACATTGTGGAACGTGAAGGTCAGAGAATTGCAGGAAGGGATGGAGATAAGGAAAACTAATAATCTGCAATAAATCAAGGCTAGAATACAAACCAAAACTAAAGGCTCTGTATCTGAATATGCATCAAATTCATAAAGTAAATGAATGGGTAACACACAGTGAAGTGGATGAATATGTTCTGATACCCGTGACAGAGATTTGGCTACAGAATGAGAAAGATTGAGTTTTAGGTATTGAGGTGCTCAAGGCATTCAAGAAGTCCAATTTGTCAGACATGACTTCAGACTCTGGAGATCAGGTTATACCAACAGTTGGGTGAAGATGAGGAACACGAGGGCAAATAATTCACCCGTGGAAGTGATCTACAGGCCCATGAACAGTAACCATTATGTCGGAAGAAGTACACAAAAGGAAATGTTGAGTAACTGTGACAAGGAGATGACAATAGTCATGGGTGATTTTAATTTACACATAAATTGGAAAAAATCAGATTGGTAATAATAACCTTGATGAAGAGTTCATAAAATGCTTTTAAGATAGGTTCTTACAGCAGTGTGTTTTGGAACTGACTAGACAGCAGGCTATAATAGACTTGGTAGTGTATAATATGATTGAATTAATTAGAGACTTAGAAGTAAAGTCGCCCCGAGGAAACAGTGACCACATGATTGAACTTTATATCCAGTTTGAAAGGGGGAGGAGTGGGTCTAAGAGTAGTATTTTCAATTTGAAAAAGGGCAATTATGTGGGCGTGAGAGTTACGTTAGCTGAAGTGAGCTTTGCTGGAAGATAAATTAGGAGTTAGCAGTGGCAGGCAGTTAAAGTATACTCAGAATAAGTACATTGCTACCAGAAAGAAAATTGCAAAGGTAGGCCCACCGTCCGTGCTTAACAAAGAAAGTAAAGGAAACCATGAAACTTAAGAAAAAAACGTATGTAACTGTACAAAGATGAGTGACAGATCCGTTGACTGGTTAAAATGCAAAGAATGGTAAAGAATGACCAGTGGTGTGCCACAAGGATCGGTGCTGTGTCCTCTGCTTTTCATCATTTGTAGAAATGATTTGGATGTGAAAATAGTAGGTATGGGGTTAGTAAGTTTGCAGATGACACCAAATAGGTGGTGCAGTGGACAGCGAAGAAGATTATCTCAGAGTACAATATGATTTTGATCAGATGGGTCAGTGGAGTGGCAGAAGGTGTTTAATTTAGATAACTGTAAGGTGTTGCACTTTGGTACGGCAAATCAGGGCAAGACTTATCCCCACCTAGGGAAGGGCCCCGGGGAGTGTTGCTGAACAAAGAGACCTTGGGTGCAGGTTCATAGTTTATTGAAAGTGGAGTTACAGGCAGACAGGATAGTGAAGGTGGTTTTTGGCACGCTTGACTTCGTTGGTCAGAACAATGAGCACAGGAGTTGGGACGTTATGTTGCGTCTGCACAGGACATTGGTGAGGCTACTTTTAGAATACTGCGTTCAATTCTGGTTACCCTTCTAACAGGACGGATGCTGTTAAACTTGAAAGAATGAAGAAAATAATTACATGGATGTTGCCGGGTCCAGAGTGCTTGAGCTCTAGGGAGAGGCTGATTGGGCTAAGGCTTTTTACCCCTGGAACATTGGATGTTGAGGGTGATCTTATAGAGGTTTATAAAATCATGAGGGGCATGGAGAGGGTTAATAGCCAAGGTCTTTTCTCCTGGACTGATCAGTCCAAAACTAAATGGCATTGGTTTAAGGTGTGAGGGTAAAGATTTAAAAAGGACCTGAGGGATAACTTTTTCCATGCGGGGGTGGTGCATGTACGGAAGGTGCTGCCAGAGGAAGTGGTGGACCTGTGGGTAATATGTGAATAGAAAGGGTTGAGAGGGATATGGGCCAAACACTGGCAAATAGGACTGGGTCAGATTGGGATATTTGGTTGGAGCTGACGAGTAGGACCGAAGGGTGTTTCTGTGCTGCGTGACTCTACGACTGAAAGGTTAATCAGGACAAATAAATTAGCATGAGAGGAAGCTCGCGAGAAATGTTAAAATAGATAGCAAGATTTCCAGTAGGTATCTAAAAAGGAAAAGATAGTCATGGGTAATGCAGAGTCACATGGATAAGGTGGGGAGGGGGAGTCTGGGTGGGATGCTCTTTGCAGGGTCAGTGTGGACTCGACGGGCCGAATGGCCTGCTTCCACATTGTAGGGATTTAACAATAATGGAATACTTTAAAGGAGTAGCATGCACTGTGGATAAACGACAGCCTAGTTGGTGGACTGCACTTATATTTCCAGAAGGCATTTGATAAGGTTCCATACAAAAATAGTTATTGTGCAAAGTAGGAACTCACTGTGTATGGGCTAACATGCTGGCAGGAAAAGAAAATTGGCTGGCTTATAGAGAACACAGTGTATGAATAAATAATGTTTTTCAGATTGGCAGGAGTGGAGGTCCCACAGGACTTTGTGCTGGGCCTCAAAATTTTACAATTTGTCTTAGATGAGGGAATCAAAAGCAATGGTGGATAAATTTACAGATGACACAAGCAAAACGGAGGATTGGTTAGTTCAGTTGGCTAGATGGCTGGCTTGCAATGCAGAGTGATGTCAATAGCATGTGTTCAATTTCCACACTGTTCTGATATTACCATGAAGGACTCTCCTTCTCAATCTTTCCCCTCGTCTGAGGCGGACTGATCCTCAGATTAAATCACCACCAGTCGTGCTGCTCTCATTAGGAGAGGTGATGAATCAAACCCACACTTTTGACAACATACTGCATCACAAACCAACAGCTGAACTAACTGTCCCCTATAACCTTGTATTGACAATGCAGTGTTACTACAGTAACAAAGTGCCCTTTTCTCACATGCTAGATGCATGCCAGTTCAAAAGAACTATCACTTTACTCCAGTCACTGACAATCGACTGAATGTGTAATTTAGAGAAGAATGCGAATTAATTGGCTATAATTGTGATCAATCATTATGATTGATCATCTTGCTATAGCTGGAAAGGCTGAGATAAGTAAAGTAAAGCACAACAAATACTTCAACACGGCTGTCAAAGTGCCAAGATACTTGCCAATATGTGTTTTCCATTTTTAGGTCATTAGAAACTGACATATATGAGCTATTAATATCTAATGCATCCTTTCACCAAATTCATACACTTTGACAGACCAAGCTTCGTACCAGAAAGCGAGTATGCTTTTTTTTGAACTGGTGATATATAGCCTTGTTCTGCTGATGTTTTCCTTCCGATTTAACAAACACACGCATGTCCGGTTTTGAATCTGAATGATACAGAAAAGCAGTTTATCTGTCGCAATTCATTGAGTCGTGTTAGATGCCATTTGGGTTTGTGCTGGCAAACTGCGTGTAGCACAAAACAGCTGCCTAAAACCTCAAGCTGCTGTGTTAGCAGCATCGTGACACGCTCAATCTTTCTGAACACGTGAAATAAGGAACAAAGGTACAAAAATCATCATTTTTATGAAGTGCCTTTTCAACTGCTGTCTAACTGTAGCCAGCACATCAGCTCATTTCATTCTCAGAACTATCACTCTCAACATTCAATCTTTCAATCACTTCTTCCCCCCGCCATTCGCCTTGCCATTCTGAGCTAAATCTATCAAGGTTACAGGCCAATGGATTAATTGTGTTGTACTTCCAGAGAAAGCAATCAAGCTCCTGAAGTGGGACTTTGTTCATGATGCTAATGTTACATAAGATGAAGTCAGGTTCAGAATGAGCAGCGAGTTAATAGGAATCACTTTGGAAGCAAGAGGCAATATTTTAATTTAAGTAAAATGGAGGGCAGGTATTTTCTTTTGAGTTCGCTGGTCACAGCCACCCTGCCACCATTTCATGTTTGACAGGGCACTAGCTGACCAAGAGCAAAACATACACTCCTCTCTGCGGAGGGAGTCCAGCTCGAGGGGAATGCTGTCAATGGCGAGCAGCTCTGTCGCCATGAGCAGTGGGTGCTCCTGTGACTATAGCCAGTCCCCAGAAAAGAGGAGCTCATGAAGGCTGGTGTGAAGATATGGCCGGGGTATTGGCAGGGCCTGTTTGCTGAGTCCCAACAAGATGCAGGGAAGGGCACTGGATTTGAAAGGTCATGGGTCGGGTGAAATGTGAGCTGTGCATTCAATTGGTGCAGCAGCCTTTAAAGAAGGTTCCCGTCCACACCCCAGCCCTTGCCTGACACCAGCTTACCCAGTAAATGCTACCGGGTTACTGACCTGTATTGGGACTTCCCCATCACCTTGCTTGGGTCTGGAATAGTGGCAGAGGCAGGAATAAGGCACTTACGTGGCCATCAATTGCCAACTTTAAGGCCTAAGAGATCCAAGGGCAGACAGGCTCTGCCCCAATATAAAACAGCACACAAGTTGGGCAAGTGGTTAAGCAGCAGACAGACACACATGTTGTGTGGCCCTCCAACTGCTGCCTCCACATCTGCCTGTGGATTACTGTAATATTCTGCCACATGTGCTTAGAGGAAGTTTCTTTTTAAATTTTTTTGAACAAGTTATGGAATTGCTTCTTGTTCAGTCTCTGAAGGGGACGCCTTTCATTTAACACATCCATCTTGATGTCTTTTTTCAACAAACTTGTGAGAATATCCCACTGCTTCACTAAGAAAGTCACCGAAGGGATTTAAAATGTGAGTTACCTTCTGTGCATAATATTCAGAGATGTGGCTCAGTGGTTAGCACTGCTGCCTCACAGCACCACGGACCAGGGTTCAATTCCATCCTCTACACAGACATGCTCCCCGTATCTACGTGGGTTTCCGACGGGTGCTCCGGTTTCCTCTCTCAGTACAAAGATGTGCAGGCGAGGTGGATTGGCCGTGCTAAATTGCCCATAGTGTCCAGGGATATGCAGGCTAGGTGGGTTAGCTGTGGGAAAAATGGGGTTACGGGGATTGCGTAGAAGGTTGGACCGAGATGAAATGCTCTTCAGAGGTCGGTGTTACTCGATGGGCCGAATGGCCTGCTTCCACATTGTTGAGATTCTATGAGACAATTATATTTCAGTTAATGGTCTGCAGAACTGTTATGATTGGCTTGGGTTCGTCTGGGAAATAATTCATTGAATTTACAACGTGTCAGTCAAGATGACTCACTCTAGACACGTTTACGAACCTTGGACAAGGTTATTAAATCCCGAATTAAACTCCTCTCCCGTGCACGAAGAGGAAGATGTTGATGTGTGTGGTAATGATAAAGATACTTTTTCCACCATTTGGAAATTTGAGAACTGGAGGGCACAGTCTAAAAATTAGGGCCGGACCATTAAGGAGAAATGTTAGGAAGCACTTCCACACATAAAACGTGGTTGATGTCTGGAACTCTCTCCCACAAATGGAAATGGATGCAGGATAAGTTGTTAATTTTAAATCCGAGACAGGTACATATTTATTAAGCAAAGCTGTTAAGGAATATTGGCCAAAGGCAGGCAAATGGAAATTTGCCACAGATTAGCCATAATCTCACTGAATGGTGGAACAGGCTTGGCAGGCTGAATGGCCTACTCCTGTTCCTATAATCCCAAAAAGTGATGAGTCATCCCAAGGCCCTAGGCTAAAGCTCCAGGGTCAATTCCACCATAGCAGCAGGGGGCAATTTAATTTGAAGAATAAAGTCTGAAGCATAATGTCATTGCATCAGTGACAACTATTATCGACAACCACCACAATGTGGCTGACTTTAAACTGGCTTCTAGAATAGTCTGAATGCTACTCAGTTGAAGTGCAATTAGGGATGAGCAACAAATTGCCTGCAACACTCCTACCGCATGATAAACAAAAAAGACAGACAAAATGGTCTCTTTATTTCTCGTTGATAGACACTCATTGTTCAGTTTGAATTTCATACAACATTTCGTGCATTTTCTTTGGAATTTAATCTGTAATTAATTTTGAAGTCAGTTTGTTCATTTAAGAACACCAAGTTTAATTGCAATCTGATCAATCAAGGGCTTCAGTGCTATTTGATGATGGAAATTCTCAGATTTGAAAAACAACTGTGCTTCCTTGTCTTTACATAGTTTAGACAGCCCGAGTCGTGGTTTAGGTACGATAATAAATGCTCTCAATAATTTCTTCATATAATCATGGTTTCCTCAATGCATAGACAGTTTATTAATTCCAGGGTTTCTCCATGTAGTTCACACAATAAACACAACTTACTCGACTAGCAATTTATGAACCAATTTGAACAGTTAGAAATGGAATTTTTTTTAACTTTTGTATCTTTAGCACAGGCTCTAGCTGCATTTCATTGTAACCTCCAGAAATTGCATGCTTTCATGCTCTGTGGTACAAATATACATACAGCGACTTCAAAGCTCAAAAACAATTATGTGACCATCTGATTGTTCTGTAAGTTGGAAAGTGTTTTTACTTCATGTACAATCAATCACATCCACATTTCTCGGTTTACCGAGTCTGTGTCACTTTCTGAATTTTAACTCTTTCTTTGCTACAACCCTCTTCCCCACCCATTCATGCCCCTCTCTTTTGCCACTCCACCTTCCACAATCCGTTACCGGGCGTGGCTGAGATGCAATTCACATGTGACTGGTACCTTTTTATATCATCCCACATTCAGGCTACAATCTGCACTCAATGTCTATCAAAATGTGATTCTACCTGTTTCACCAGACACAACTGAACACAGGACTCACAAGTAGGAGTCAGCCATTCAGCCTTTCCAATCATCAGTACAATCTCAAATGATCTGGTCACGATCTCAGCTCCATTTTCCTGTCTGCTCTCCCACAACTCAAACCCCCCATAACCGTATATGCTTATTTTTCGTCGAAGTGCTATCATGTTCAAACGTTATTACGTTCAACAAAACACGAGATGGATCTGATGCATGCACCCCAGTACTCTTTGAAAATCCTTTTCCTTGTTCATTGTTATGTGATGATGTGCATGTACCTTGAAAGAGGTATTTCTTCAACTGCTGACTGTCACGATCACTGGGATAGGATGCAATTTATTAATTCCATGAATCTGAACACAGGCTACAGCAGCTGCATTTGAGGGCAGATACCTGTACATAGTCTCCTAGTCTCCTCCGACGGCAGAGGAAAGTAATCTGAATGCACAGTAAAAGCAGTGGCAGGGTTCAGTTGCTATGAGACAGGAGTAACCTGTACTGCAAGAAGCTCCTATCCATACAGGTCAGTAAAATACATCTTGTGTTTCGACGACTGTGGCAGCATGTGCAGGGGAGGGTTCAGACCAATTGAATTACATGCCTGGATTATACAGAAGCACTGCATTAGTAAATAATTGGTACAGATTCTTATGATATTTGACTCAAGCATGTCATTACCAAAGTTATTGCGCGTCGACAAGTGTTCCTGGAAAGTTTCTAACAGTGGTTGCTATTAGTTTCCATGACTGAGAGTTTACAGATTGCGTTGAAGAGTGGCCATGTTGTGGGAGAAAGCATGTCTGTGAATACATGCCTAGCGATTCTGACCTGCACTGTACTCGGGAATAAGAAGAATATTTCCAGTCTAGCCAGTCCTGGATTTCTTCTTCAGTTGGCCTACACCACCTCTCCCAACAAGAACAGAGATGAAGGGACCATCCCATGGAATAAACCAATGATGGCAATATGACCCAGACAGGTTACACCCAACAAGACTTCAGAACAATTCAGCAACAAACAGAAAAAGCAAATAAATTGATCTGATGTCTCCTCATCCTCGACAGGCAAATCGACATCTGATTTTGCTTGGGTGAAAGTTTCTAGTTTCAGATGCATGTGTGACAGACCCACAGCATGAAACACTCATCAAAAGTGATATTCTCTGTACTCTGTCATCCTGGGTTACTCATGAACACTTAATATTTTAGATATGGAAGCTGAAGGAAATACCCTATGATTTCATATGTATGCGTGACTCATTTTAATGGTACATCATTAAGAAAGCTAGTTGATACCACAACAGCACTGTGACTCAGACGCAAACAGCTTTCATTGTGGCAAGCTTAAAAATCATTGCTGCTGTGTTGAAATATACTGGACAAATATTGCTGTTTTAACGTAGGACAATCTCAAACATAGCTTCCAAATACAACGCACATCGGAAGACAAACTCACCAGTTTTTGAAGCTGGAAAATCAGAAAACAAACACATTTTCATTACATAGATTTATTGTTTCAGAAATAAGCCACAGAAGCTGTTCTTAAGGCTCAGCTACGAGGGGCAGATATAGGAAATGTACATTAAATTAACACGCAAAGTAGAATCATTACAGAGAAGGAAGCAAGCACAGATCTCGAAGCACGAACAAGGAGCCAACTCATGCAGTGGATGCTGATTCCCTGAATACCTTCAAGTGGGAGCCGGAGCTGGATCTGTTCCTGATAAGGACCGGGACCACCTTGGACAAAACATCATATGTTGCCTGAAGTTAATCAGGGCTACAGTGATCTTCTGAACGAACTTGCAGTACCTAGACACATTGGATAACTCCCCCACCAAACTGGCCTGCATTTTTCAAGAGATCCCATAGTGTGACATACACAAGACACCACACAGCTGTGGTGCATCGGTTAGAGAGAACGGAAGAGATTTTTCCAATCTGAATCTCCAGCTATTTGCCACTATTTTCTTTCGACCTCTTCGACCAAACTTTGTCTCCTTTTCCAATACCTTGTTCAATGGCTCAGGATCAACTTTTGTCTGATTACAATCTTACGTACATCCATTGTAAGATGGGAAAATTGGCAAACTCAGTGGCTGCTCTCTGCCGCTATATTGAGAAATCTTGGAAAATGCTCATGTTAGGAAAAGTGCCAAGTCCCATAGTCAACATAATAAGAAGTATTCTTGACAGGAGACTCACTGAATGCCATCATTTCAACAAAATCTCCACTCCGGGTAAATTTTCATGTCAAGTTTAATCTGGAAATTGAAATTTCCAAATTATAGCAGCAGCATTTCACAGACTAACCTTTTATTTATGGGACTGTAGAATTATACAGCACAATTGACAGTCACTTGGGCACCTGTGTCAGCTCTTTGCTTGAACTATCCATTGAATCTCACCACCTCTGCTCTTCCTCTACCATGATACACACTGACTTACTGTTTAGAAAGGTACTTCCAGCCTTATTACATGAACAGCATATTCCCCGTTTCAAGATTCCACATGGGATTTCCTGTTCCTGGCTCCAGAAAAAAGCTAAATTGGCATTTGCCGAGATGATTGGATTTACCATAATAACAAGCGAGTTGTGGTGAGCCAGAATAAAAAAAGCACAAACCTTCAATTGTTACAGCAACTGTCAGGCCATTTCTCGAATACTCATTGGCATAGCTACAAATCTGATGTAATCCTGAACAATTACATATCAATGATAAACTACCACAATGCCAAAGTATTGGAACTTGGCTTTTAGTGCTTAAGGTATAAACAAGAGCGCTGGCAGCAAATTATAAATAAGGTCGAAAACCCGGTGAAGGAAGGGAACCGAGGCAAGAAAAATTTGATCGTCAGTTATTGACATGTTTTCTTTCCGCATGCATACAGAATGGGTATTATTATTATTTGTACATAGATTTATTGTTTCAGAAATAAGCCACCAAAGCTGTTCTTAAGGCTCAGCTATGAGGGGCAGAGATAGGAAATATATAGTAACACGCAAAGTAGAATCATAAGGAAGAGTACTGTATATCTAAAATCAGATAGCATAGTTTGCTTCAGTCCCACTGCATCAAATAAAGATGCAATTACACTGAATTTAAGTTTTGATACAACTTATGTTGGTTCAATTGTCAGTATTCATTTCTGCTTTGGAATTTGGGGAACAAAATTCAATCCAGACTTCTTTTTTCCCCAGTTAAACCAAGCAGGGCTTTAATGATATCCAAGCATTCAAAGTACTCCTTGCATTAAGAATTCAGCAATTGCACAATAAAAAGGTCACAATGACAAGAGGGAAAAGCCAGTTCTTTCCAAAATGATGTAACTGAGGTCATGCAACAGACAGGAAAAAAGCAAATCAGGGATATCACCAAGATTTCAGTCTCTGCTGATACCACCCATTGCTCACTTATGATCATCAAAGTCATCTGAGGGCTAGTGGTAGATAGCTGTATGAAGCTGCTGGTCAGGCCTGTAAGTTGGCTTCTCTTTCTGCCCCACAGCAACAATAATGAATTTATGAATGATCTGTCACCTGCGTATCTTCAATTTTTCATAAAGTGTCAATTTATGCGATGCTAGCTGCATCCACCAGGACATTGTGGTTCTGCTTATGGGAATGTCCACACTAAGGGCTCACCTTGGGACAATCAGTTCTAAATGGTACAGGGAGGCACTGAAAATCTCAGTTTTGTTGAGACAAAGCAAGAACAAATTACTTCAGTTGTGCCGAGATTTCATAATATTGCTTACTTCCATCTTAGGAGTAATAATAATCTACACTCCTGCTTCAGACTATTTGTTAGCCAAACCCTTATCTATCTGCTTAATATTACCAGATTAGATTTTTGCTATTTACTTCTAGAAGCATAAAGTGATACAGCAAAGATGGAAGCTATGTAACCCATTGTCACTATGCTCATTGTTTAATGAACTATCAATTATCTTCAATCTGTGTCCTTTTATGATTGATCCTCCTGTCACTATAAATAGCTCTCCTTACTTATTCGGATAAATACATTATTTTGAACAACTCTATCAAATCTTTGCATACCCTTCACCTCCACCTCAGTTTTCCTAACTCACACCAAGTCCTGTTCACCTAGCTCCATGCTTCCTGACTTCCAATAGCTCCCTGTCCAGCTGTGGTACAAATGAAAAATTCTCATGCACTCTTCTTCAAATTCTCTCACTGTCTCATTCCACTCAACCTGTGTAGCCTCCTCCAGCCATACCTTTATGTAATCTGCTTTCTTTTAATTTTTACCTCTTCTTTATTCCCAATTTCCTTCGTGCCACTATTGATGGTTGCGACTTCAGCTGTCTGGGCTCTAAACTCTAATTCTCCTCAAAGTCATTTACCTCATTATTTCCACCTATTAAGCCAATCTCTTCAAAGTTTTCACCATCTATCCTCTAACACTCTGTGGTATCTTTATACAACAAAGTTGTTGTTAGCTTTGCTTAATTGTCTATTTTGTACAGTTTGTTAATAGCACACTGATTAGCTTCCAACATCAGGCTGGGATTAACATAACTCTCGAGATAGCTCAGTGGTTAGCACTGCCGCCTCACAGCATCAGGGACCCGGGTTCAATCCCAACCTTGGGCAACTGCCTGTATGAGTTTGCACATTCTCTCTGTGTCTGTGTGGGTTTCCTCCCACAGTCCAAAGATTTGCAAGTTAGGTGGATTGGCCATGCTAAATTGCCCCGTAGTGTCCAGGGGGATTAGCCATGGGAAATGCAGTATCACAGGGATAAAGCGGTGGGAGGGGGGCTGGTCTGGGTGGGATGCTCCTCAGAGGGTCAGTGTGGGCTTGATGAGCCAAATGGCCTGCTTTCCACACTGCAGGGATTCTACGAAATGGGTCAAGCAAGTTCTAATCACCCTTTACAACATTCCTGCCCCCTCGTCTATCCATGAGACAGAGGTGATGTGTCCAAATCCAAAAGAAATATGGCAAAGAGAAAATTAAATATGCAAATTTTGTATACAGAATCCTGCTCAACTGCGCTTGATCTTTTCCGAAGATTTACAGTTGTGCTTCAACCAGATAATAACTGCTGGTGATTTACAACAGACATTCTAATAATCAGAAGTAAGTCTGCAATCAAATAGATTGCTTTATCGTCCTGACATTGGCATTATTCATTTTCAAAGAAGAAATTAAACAGTTCACCCACCAATTATCTGGTGACAGCACGATGAGAGTTTGTACTCTGCTGAGAGCGTCTGACTTGAGAAGTCATGTGGGAGTGGACAAGGAGAAACACTGGTGATTTCTGCAGGGAGAGAGGGGTGATCAGGTCACCGAAGATTGCTGCACGATACTATGCCGCTATTAGCAGTGGGCAACCAGTATGCAAGGTGAGGAATGGAGATATAGGGATTCGTACATTGAGGGGAAAAAGAAATCAATGACACCCAAAAGAAAGCAAATTTAGTGAAGTTGATTATTAGACTCCAAGCTAGACAATGAAGTGCAGAAGTAGGTGCAAATCCTTTTTCTGTCAGTTTGCTCATTTACAGAAGGCAGCATTATGTTTGCCTGTCATCAACCTACTAAGCGCTCCTCCTTAACCCAACAACTTCTCTAAGCGTTCCATTTACTTAATTAAAGATTGCACTTCACCTGGGTATTTTAACAATATAACTAATGTAACATCAACAGAAGGCATACAGGTGGTCCCCGATTTATGAAGGTCTGACTTAAGGGACTTAGCACCTTTCTCACACAGGGGTATATTGTGTGACCATTACTTGTACTTACGATGGCCATTTTATATTGCCCTCCATTGTGTTCTAACTTGTGTTCAAGGTGGCTTGTAAATGGACTCAAGAATGTAACCCATTCACAACCGCGGGGACTGTCAGTATTTTTATTTTATTCTCGTCACTGGCCAAAAGTTACCAAGAATGCATAAATCTGCAGCATGGGTCCAACTCAGGAATGAAATATCAGTTCAATACCACTAAGTGAAACCCCTGCACTTTGAGACGTTATAGAGTTATGCAGCATGGAAACAGACCCTTTGGTCCCACTAGTCCACGCCAATCGTGTTCCCAAACTAAACTAGTCCCACTTATTACCCAAGAAATCGTTCAACTCACAGTGAAGCTGACAGCTTAACAGCAGAGTTAATTTCAGTTTAACTCATCTAAATTATCTTCAATGTGTGATGGGAGGACTGCAAACTCATCTGAAAAGCACAGGAAGCCCAGAATCATACAATTTTGTGACATCCACTCCAATGCTTAGATAATCGTTAATTAAAATATGAGACGGCCTGCAGCTCTATAAAAAGCATTGACGCTGTAAAGATCCGGCCTACAAAAAAAGATGCTAGCATGTTAAATATTTATCACGTCTCCCACTTAATAATATTTTCCTCAACAAATTGACTAAAAATCTCAAACTCTGACTTCAGGTGCATCCAAATATGAAGCATCACTCACTGTTCAAACAGCTGGAAAGGCCACAGGATGGTTGGCATTTCTTACCTGACCAATGGCCAGTGGTGGTGCCAGATCTGTCCGTGCAGGTTTCACTAACTGGTTTGAAGACAGTCTCCCATCCCCCAGTGGAGTAGCGCCAGTTCTGTGATTCCAGGATGAGAGTGCGTTGGGTACCATACGCAATCATAAAGCAGTAGACGACATGATGCAGCTGACAGCCATAGCCACACCCCTTGTTGATGTTACAAACCAACTTCTTGGCTTTACTGCAGTCTTTGGGGTTCTGAAAACAGAATGAACAATTTAACAGTTAGAGCTCAAGAGTTAAACAAACTTTGCAGGGCAACTTCCCACCACATGGAAAAGGGTCCCACATGCATTCTCAACAACATCAATTTAAACAGTAGCTTAATATGGAAAAAAATTCAAAGGCCCTCCACAGGAGCGTCACTCAATAAAAATGGGAATCTCATGACATCAGATGATTTTAGGGGAAGTGGCCTTGCAATCAAAGAGAATGGAATGCCTTAAGAACAATGTGGCCATATGTTGATCTTTGTGTGATCTTTTAATAAAATTATGGGCAATGCTCTTGCTTAATTCCATTTTATCGCCCAATCCTGATATCCCCCGATTCCCAAATTCAAAAAACCTATCAGTTTCCATCCTGAGCATACTCTTGCACAAACAGAAAGAGATAGAAAGGATTACAGCAGGGAATTCCACAACGTAGGACCGAGGCAGATAAAGAATGGCCGCCGTTAGTGAGGTGAACGAAACTGCAGATGCACAAGGGACATGAATTGGAGGAAAGCAGACTTCAATGTGAGGATTGTCGAGCTGGAGAAGGTTACACAGGTTACAATTAGGGAGGGGCAAGCTCGAATGGAGGAAGTTGCTCACAAGCATCAGCATTTGGCACGAATTACTGCAGTCTTTGGAACAGGTTCTACTTATTTTAAATGAAAGAGAAAAGTTTTTTTTTAAATAACAAATTATACACTACCTGTTATGAGCACACTTCAATGGTAAAAGATCACAGAAACGAAAAATAAAAGTGCCATATTACCAGTGGAAAAATGTGACACTAACAGTTCAGTTTATATAGTCGTACCACTGAGAACCTGGGTTGGGACTGGGTAGAGAAAGTACAGAATCCATAAAGACGATGTAGGAAAGCGAAAGAGACAGGCGGCACTGGATATAATTGACCAGATCTGTATATTGAGCTTACAGCTTTCTTGGAATTGATGTACACATTACACCTTCCTTGATTTTCAGAGTAACATGGTAAATGACAAAATGAATGAAGGTGCATGAATTTGACTAGGAAAAAGAACTTTGAGGTAAAAAGAACGGCATTATTTATGGACGAAACATAAACACTGACCCAGTCAGTCAGAGATGGACTTGGCTACAGAAATAAAACGAGAAATAAGCTTCACATTGTGCAATGCTGTCCAGACATCTATATGCTAGTGTAAAATTTTTGATTTTGGTACATTTCAAGCATTCTGTTTTTGTTATTACTTAGACGGCAAATCATTAAGTAATTTTAACAGAGATTGCAGCATTACGGCACTATGAAAACTGTGTCAATATTTCCTATTGTGGCGATCTGAAAACTGGGAAAGGAAAGCATGAAAAAATATCAACCCGTAGTAATTTTTGTCATTTATCTTTTCTGTTTCATTGTGTTAAATATTAATAACTCGACATCTCTCACAAATTACAGATCCAAACTAACTATTAATTCCAATAAATTGGAATTCTCAGTCAGATACAACGTGAATGGCTTCCTTGTCTGTCACAAATGGCTATGATTCCAATGCTAATAATGCGTGCAATTCAAATTTGAAAGTAAATTTTAGTTTGAGAGAATAAAGTTGTTTATGTAAAAATAAACTGATAAAACAAGTTTCCATTCTCATTTATTAAATCAAAAAAGTAAAAAATGCAGTGAGGTCAAGATCCAATGTGGCCTTCAATTTGAGCAGATTTACAGGATGGGAAACAGTTACTTTGGGGTAACAGATGTAATCGATCCGCTGTTTTAGTCATATTTTGGGTTACTGTTTTCAATTAATACATTCATTTATTATATCCATGGTGTTGCTCATTGCAAGTCAGAGGGTTTGTTCTTTCTTTTCATAAGGATGTGTATGTTGTGTAAGAGTGAACCTTAGGGCCTCAAACCGACAGAAAATGAATAAGTCAATTCCTGTTCGTTAAAATGTATTCTGGAATGAGACTGGTTTCTTGGGGATTGAATGTCACATTCAATTAACTTCAATGAAGTGGCAAATCAGGCAGTTTGTCTGAAGGGCAGCCAGACCAATCTTGTCCATTTTACACCATCAGTGAATGTTAACATCACCCCCATGTGAGTCAATTTCACAACCCAACACACAATGCTGTCATTCCAAGCAGAGAGTTTTCCTGCGCAAACTCTTGGGACTCACAGGCTGAGATATTCTTTAAGAAAGCAGAATCAAGTCCTTAAGTAATTGTATTTATCATCTTTTATTTTAAAAATATCGAGAATGTGGACTTTATCTATCAGTTTATTTTTACATGAACAACTTTTTTTTCTCTCAAGAACTAAAATTTTCTTTGAAATTTGAATTGCAAGCATTATTGACATTAGAATCGTAGACATTTATGACACAGGAGGAAGCTGTTTACTTTGTGTCATTCTGAAAATTCCAGTTTATTGAAATATATTGCATGTGTATACATTTTGTGATTGGCACCTTCTTGATTGGTGAGCTTGCACTTTTCATTACTTGTATCCTGATCAATTCTATGTTCTATAAAATAAAAATAAATCAACTTTGGAACTATTTCCTTAAAAACTGGTCACTTAAAAGTAAATTTGGATCTATAATCAATATCAGAGGTTCTCACCTAGTTATTTCTTGAGATCTTTTCACACAGTATATCACTATTCTAACTGTAACATCAATTTTCCATAGTGTGGGTTAAAAACACATGGTCATGTTCAATCAGCCGTGACTGTATTAAATGATGGAGCAAGCTCAATAAAGAATAGACTGCTCCTGGTCCTGTGACACTTCCACTCAGTCCTTCCCGGTCTGAGACAACACTTGAGTTATTCAGTGATGGGCTATCAGTGGTGGGATATCAGTGGCATTATGTCACATAATACCATTTGTCTCATCATTCCCCCGCCACTGCCTCCATCCACTTTTCCATATGTCATGAGAAACAATACAGCAGCAGATCTGCTTCCTGAGTCGGTTTGTTTATATTCATTGAAGTGGGGAATGATAAAGCTGGGAAATACAGTATTTCCACTGTCTCCACACAGCATCAGCACTAAGGATTCTCATATACATCACAAAAAGGTCAACACTGAACTCCAGTGTGGCTAGAGATAAGAATGTATTTTCTCCAAATAATGAGCATGATAAATTCACTCTTCAGCAAAAGCTGCTAAGCCTCTAAGGGTCAGCTATATGCTCAATTGAAACTGATGAGAATATACGCAAGCAGTAAGTATGTTTGCACTGAACGGTCCACAGCAGTTCAAGATGACAGCTCACCACAACCTTCTCAAGGAGCAATTACGGATGGGCAATAAAAGTCTGAGATATCCACATCCCAAAGCGGAATACAAAGGTTCCTCATGTGCCATTAGGCTTGCAAATGTCTTGATCACTGTTGTCTGAAACTAGTCTCAGTTTAAACACGAGTTTGTAAAGTAAAATTAGCACTTTGGAGATAGTAGGAACTGCAGATGCTGGAGAATCTGAGATAACAAGGTGTAGAGCTGGATGAACACAGCAGGCCAAGCAGCATC